>NC_081861.1:45793554-46393554 GCF_963259705.1 Myotis daubentonii | reverse complement strand
CAGGAGTGGTGAGAGGGGGCATCCCTGTCTTGTTCCTATTCTTAGGGGAAATGGTGTTAGTTTTTGCCCATTGAGTATGATGTTGGCTGTGGGCCTGTCATATATGGCTTTTATTATGTTGAGGTATGATCCTTCTACTCCCACCTTGCTGAGGGTTTTTATCAAAAATGGGTGTTGAATTTTGTCAAATGCTTTTTCTGCTTCAATTGATATGACCATGTGGTTTTCTTCTTTCAATTTGTTTATGTGATGTATCACGTTTATTGATTTGCGGGTATTGTACCATCCTTGCATCCCTGGGATAAATCCTACTTGGTCATGGTGTATGATCTTTCTGATGTACTGCTGGATCCGATTTGCTAAGATTTTGTTGAGGATTTTGGCATCTATGTTCACGAGGGATATTGGCCTGTAATTCTCTTTCATTGTGTTGTCTTTACCTGGTTTTGGTATGAGGGTGATGCTGGCTTCATAGAATGAGCTTGGAAGTGTTCCTTCCTCTTGAATTTTTCTAGTAGTCTGAGGAGGATAGGTTTTAGTTCTTCCTTGAATGTTTGGTAAAAGTCCCCTGTGAAGCCGTCTGGTCTTGGGCTTTTGTTAGATGGAAGCTTTTTTTTTTTTTTTAAATATATTTTATTGAGTTTTTACAGAGAGGAAAGGAGAGAGATAGAGAGTTAGAAACATCAATGAGAGAGAAACATTGACCAGCCGCCTCCTGCTCACATCCCCCTGGGGATGTGCCCGCAACCAAGGTACATGCCCTTGACCGGAATCGAACCTGGGATCTTTTGGTCTGCAGGCCGATGCTCTATCCACTGAGCCAAACCGGTTTCCGCTAATGGAAGCTTTTTGTTGACTGCTTCAATTTCTTCCATAGTTATTGGCCTTTTGAGATTTTTAGATTCTTCCTGATTGAGTTTTGGAATGTTGTATTTTTCTAGGAATTTGTCCATTTCCTCCAGGTTGTCTAGTTTGTTGGAGTAGAGCTGTCCATAGTATTTTTTAACAATCATTTGTATTTCTGTGGGGTCTGTTGTTATTTTGCCTCTATTGTTTCTGATTTTGTTTATGTGGGTCCTCTCTTTTTGCTTCTTGGTGAATCTGGCTAGAGGTTTGTCAATCTTGTTTATCCTTTCAAAGAACCAGCTCTTGGTTTCATTAATTTTCTGTATTGTTTTTTTGGTCTCTATGTCATTTATTTCTGCTCTAATCTTTATTATCTCCTTCCTTCTGCTCACGCTGGGGTTTTCTTGTTGCTGTCTTTCTAATTCTTTGAGCTGTAGATTTAGATGATTTACTACCATTTTTTCTTGTTTTTTGAGATAGGCCTGTAGAGCTATAAACTTCCCTCTCAGGACTGCTGTCATTGTGTCCCATAGGTTTTGGATTGTTGTGTTTTCATTGTCATTAGTTTCCAGGATGTTTTTGATTTCTTCTTTGATCTCATTGGTAACCCAATCAATATTTAATAACATGCTATTCTGCTTCCAGGTGTTTGAGTATTTGGGGTTCTTTTTATTGTAGTTTATTTCTAATATTATGCCATCGTGGTTTGCGAAGATGCTTTTTATGTTCAATCTTCTTGAATTTGGGGATATTTTGCTTGTGACCCAATATATGGTCTATTTTTGAAGATGTCCCATGAGCACTTGAGAAGAATGTATATTCCCTGGCTTTGGGGTGAAGTGTTCTGAAGATGTCTATTAAGTCCATCTGATCTAGTGAGTCATTTAGGATTGCTGTATCTTTGCTGATTGTTTGTCTAGAGGACTTATCCAGTGCTGTAAATGGTGTATTAAAGTCCCCTACTATGATTGTATTGTTGTCGATCTCTCCTTTGATATCTTCCAGGAGTTTTTTTTATGAATTTGGGTGCTCCTGCATTGGGTGCATATATGTTTACCAGGGTCATATCTTCTTGTTGTATTGATCCCTTTAGTATTATGAAGTGGCCTTCCTTATCTCTTGTTAAGGCCTTCACTTTGACGTCTATTTTGTCCGATATAATTATTGCTACCCCAGCTTTCTTTTCCTTTCCATTTGCCTGAAAGATATTTTTCCATCCTTTCACTTTCAGTCTGTGTGAGTCCCTTCTAATGAGGTGGGTTTCTTGTAGACAGCAGATGTATGGGTCCTGTTTTTTAATCTGTTCAGCCACTCGATGTCTTTTGGTTGGAGCATTTAGTCCGTTTACGTTTAAAGTTATTATTGAAAGGTACTTGTTTGTAGCCATTTCTTTTTTTGTGTGGCTGTTTTCTTTCTGAGCTTTTTATTTCTTCTTTTTATACCAGACCCTTTAGCATTCCTTGCATTGCTGGCTTGGTGGTGATAAACTCCCTTAGCCTTATTTTGTGTGTGGAGCTTCTTATTTCCCCTTCAAGTTTGAATGATAGCCTTGCTGGATAGAGTGTTCTTGGATTCAGTCCTTTGCTTTGCATCACTTTGTAAATTTCTGTCCATTCTCTTCTGGCCTGATGTGTTTCTGTTAAGAAGTCATTTGACAATCTAATGGGAGATCCCTTGTATGTAACTTTCCGTCTCTCTCTTGCAGCCTGTAAGATTCTCTCTTTGTCCTGAACATTTGCCATGGTGATTATGATGTGTCTTGGTGTGGGTCTTTTCGGGTTCACCTTGTTTGGGACTCTCTGGGCTTGTGTGACTTTTTTCTTCCCCACCTCAGGGAAGTTTTCTGATATTATTTCTTCGAATAGGTTTTCTAATCCTTGTTCATCTTTCTGTTGTTCTGGCACCCCTATTATTCGTATGTTGTTTCGTTTCATGTTGTCCCATAGCTCCCATAGGCTCTCCTCCTGTCTTTTAATTTTTTTCTCCAATTGCAGTACATTTTGTGTGTGTTTTGCTTCCTTGTCTTCTAATTCACTAATTCGGTCCTCCGCTTCTCCTAGTCTACTGTTGATAATTTCAATGATGTTTTTCATTGCAGCTATATCACTCTTCATTTCTTGTTGGGTCTTACTTAAGTTGTTGATTTTTTCATCTGTTTCTTCTAGCTTCTTCCATATGTTATTGATTTTTTCATCTGTTTCTTCTTGCTTCTTGCATAGGTAGTTGACTTTTTCATCTGTTTCTTCTTGCAGACGTTGTTGATTTTTTCCTCTATCCGGTTTATGCACTCTAGGACCCTTATTCTGAATTCTTTTTCTGTCATGTTGCATGCCTCTGTATTATTTAGCTGCTTTTCTGGAGAGTCCTCCTTCTCTTTCCTTTGGGGGTTTCTTTGTCTACCCATGTTTGATCTCACTGTCATATCTAGACGTTGAGTCGTTCAGTGGCTGCTCCCTGTGTAGCAGTGACTCCTTGGTCTGTGGTTGCTCTTCGGGCGGTTGTGGTAGCAGCTGCTCCTTAGTTGGCAGCAGCTCCTCTGCTGGGTGCTGTTCACAGCTGTGGTGGCTCTTCTGTCTGGTGGGGGGAGGCTTCACGTACACCTGCTGTTCCTCAGCACAGGGTGTGGTGCTCAGGAGGCTGCTGTTGCTTGGATCTGCTGCATTGATTTAAAGGCAGAAAATACAACACAACAAGGCACCACCTACCAGGCACTAAACACAAATATATTCACGATATTAATAACCCCAAATAAAGGTGACCACCCAAATTAAGAGAATTAGGGGATAAGGAAGAAGGAAGAGAAAATGATAAAAGAGAAAAAAGAAAAGAAAAGTAGGGATCAAAAAAAGGAGAGCAAAAATGAAATTGGAAAAAAGGAGAGGGGAAAATAAAAGCGAGAAAAGAAAAGAAAAAAAAGAGCGAAAAGAGAGAGTGAAGTGGAAGAGGGGAAGAGACTTTTTGTATGAGGAGAATACTCCTATAGAACTTCCACTAATCCCAACAAATTCCAGCAACAGCTCCCTGGAGATGGATGCAAACTAGAAACAACCAATAATATAACGATGAAAATAGAATGGAGAACACTAATCCCAAAATAAAATAAAGAGAAAATAAAATGGCACTTTAAAAAATGGTAAAATGGTAGCAGTAGTAATACTGGTTAAAAGTAAGAAGGTAGTAATTAAAAGGGTAAAACCAGGTGATGGAAAAAGAGGAAGAAAGAAAAAAAAGAGAAGAAAAAAAAGGAAAAAAAATTGGTTTCTTAGTTAAAAGGTGAAAAAAGAAAAAAAAATTGCAGTAGTGAAGGTCCTTCGGTTCTTCTATTCTTCAGTCTGGCTCGCCTTTAGTCCTTCCAGGTATTCAGGAGAGTGTTGAGTTTCCCTGTGATACACTGTTCCTCTGTGTCGTAAACCACAGTCCTTATTTTAAAGCAGGCCATATTTGTTTCCCAGACTGCCTTATTTTGTTTTTAGCAAAGAGTCAGTTTGTGGCTCAGCCTCTGGGTGGCAGTGTTCTGGGGTTGGCCTCTGAGGCTATACGGTATTGAAAATCCCTCTATAGGCCAGACCCTGTTAACTCCCAGGGGCTGATCAGATTATTTTAATCCTTCATCTCGTTCAGGGTGGTATCTGGGTGTGGCTGTGTTCCTTGCCTGGGGGCTGGGGGGAGGAGTCTCACTCTCCGGAGATAATGGCTGCCCCAGTCCTGGGCTCAGGGGTGTCTCAGCACTCAATTCACTGCCACCTATCCCAGCCCCCCTTCTCTCCTCAGTCTCTCCCCAGATTCCACTCCTCCTCACCCTCTCCCTTTCTTCAGCACAGGTGAGTGTCTGTATCCGAAATGTCCCATGAACAGGATTCGATGAAAACAAACAAACAAACAAACAAACAAACAAACGCCGGCCGCGGAAACGGGGAAGGCTTGGTTTCTGTAAGCTCTTCTCTTACCGGCACTGCATGGTCTGGTCAGCTCTTCAGGCTGCCCCCTTTAGGCTCAGTCCTCTGTGATCACAGAACCCAGCTCTCAAATCCCTCGGCGGCACCAGGAATCCCGCGGATCTCCTTTCCCCAGTCAGGGGCTGTGCCTGTCCCAAGGGACGTGGCTGTCTGCCACGCAGTCTCCCTCCCACTCTCTGGGCTCAGAGGTCTGGCAAACTTTCTTGCCCAAATCCGTGGGTTTTTTTTTTACCTTTCCAAGGGAGTTCTGCCCTTCCCGGCTGCAAACCGTCTCACCAGCTGAGCAATTTCGCCAATTCGGGGTGGGTGTTATTAGTTTCAGCTGCTCACTCCCTTTGCTCCGGGACATGACCTGGGACACGTCTGCCTATATCGCCGCCATCTTCCAAAAACTCATTCACATTTTAAGAAAATTTCTGAAATTCTTTCTCTAGATAATTAACCATTATGGACCAGAATCCTTCATGGGCCCAGGATTGGACAGGAAATAGCTAAACTTACTTTTTTTGTGTGCATTTTGTGAGATGCTAATTCTTGTTGTAAGACACTGAACTTGGATATGAGAAGGGTTAGGTAAAAGAAGAGGGTCTAAAAATGTATGCTTTAATGCATTAACATTGTGAATGCACAGTAAATTTCTATATTCCAATCACTATGCTGCATATAATTTACAAGTAGAGGCCCGGTACATGAAATTCATGCATGGGTCGGGGGGGAGGGGTTTCCCTCAGACCAGCCTGCACCCTCTATAATCAGAGACCCACAGAAATCAGGCCTAAACTGGCAGTCAGACATCCCTCTTGCCATCTGGGACTGCAGGCTCCTAACTGCTCACCTGCCTGCCTGATCACCCCTAACAGCCTCTGCCTGATGGCCTGATCACCCCAAACTGCCCTCCCCTGCTGGCCTGGTTGACCCTAACTGCCTCTGCCTGCCTGTCTGAATGCCATTAACTGCCCTCCTCTGCTGGCCTGGTTGTCTCCAGCTGCCCTCCCCTGCTGGCCTGATCTCTCCCCCTACGGCCCTCCTCTGCTGGCCAATTTGGTTATGATTGGTTGGTTTCTATGCCAGTCAGTGTCAAAAATCTCCAACTCCTAGGCAACCATTGGCTCCCTGCAGCACCCAGATTTGGTTCTGATTGGTCAGTTTCTATGCCAGTCAGCCTCAAAAGCTCCACCTCCTAGGCAGCCACTGGCTTTCCACAGCATTTAGATTTGGTTCTGATTGGTCAGTTTCTATGACAATCAACATCAAAAGCTCTGCCTCCTAGGCAGCCATTGGCTCCCCACAGCACCCACACTTGGTTCAGATTGGTTGGTGTCTATGCCAATCAACGTCATAAAGCTCCACCTCCTAGGCAGCCACAGGCTCTTTATAGCACCCACAATTGGTTCTGATTGGCCGGTGTCTATGCCAGTCAACATCAAAAGCTCTGCCTCCTAGGCAGCAATTGGTTCTTCACAGCACCCATATTTGGTTCTGATTGTTCGGTTTCTATGCCAATCAATGTCAAAAGCTCCACCTCCTAGGCAGCCATTGGATCCCCACAGCTCCCAGATTTGGTTCTCATTGGTTGGTGTCTATGCCAGTCTGTGTCAGAAGCTCTGCTTCCTAGGCATCCATTGGTTCTTCACAGCACCCACATTTGGTTCTGATTGGTTGGTTCCTATGCTAATCAATGTCATAAAGCTCCACCTCCTAGGCAGTCATTGGCTCCCCATAGCACCTATATTTGGTTCTAATTGGTCGGTTTCAATGCTAGTCAGCATCAGAAGCTCTGCCTTCTAGGTAGCCATTGGTTCCTCACAGCACCCACATTTGGTTCTGATTGGTTGGTTCCTATGTTAATCAATGTCATAAAGCTCCACCTCCTAGGCTGCCATTGGCTCCCCATAGCCTCCAAATTCTGCTTCTGATTGTCAGTTTCTATGCCTGTCAGCATCAGAAGCTCTACCTCCTAGACAGCCATTGGTTCCTCACAGCACCGACATTTGGTTCTGGTTGGTCAGTGCCTATGCCAGTCAGTGTCAGAAGCTTTGCCTCTTAGGGAGCCATTGGTTCTTCACAACACCAACATTTGGTTCTGATTGGTTGGTGCCTATGCCAATCAACATCATAAAGTGCTGCCTCCTAGGCAGTCATTTGTTCTTCATAGCACCCACATTTGCTTCTGATTGGTCAATTCCTATGTCAGTGAGCGTCAAAAGCTCCACCTCCTATTAAAAAAAAACAAACAAAAAACTCCACCTCCTAGACCAGTGATGGTGAACCTATGACACAGGTGTCAGAGGTGACAAGAGAACTCATTTTTTTGGTTGATTTTTCTTTGTTAAATGGCATTTAAATATATAAAATAAATATCAAAAATATAAGTCTTTGCCGAGGCCAGTTTGGCTCAGTGGATAGAGCGTCGGCCTGGGGACTGGAGGGTCCCAGGTTCGATTCCGGTCAGGGGCATGTACCTGGGTTGCGAGCACATCCCCAGTAGGAGATGTGCAGGAGGCAGCTGATCAATGTTTCTCTCTCATCGATGTTTCTGACTCTCTATCTCTCTCCCTTCCTCTCTGTAAAAAATCAATAAAATATATTTAAAAATAAATATATATATATAAGTCTTTGTTTTACTATGGTTGCAAATATCAAAAAATTTCTATATGTGACATGACACTAGAGTTGTTAGGGTTTTTCAAAATGCTGACACGCCAAGCTCAAAAGGTTTGCCATCACTGTCCTAGACAGCCATTGGTTCTTCACAGCACCCACATTTGGGTCTGATTGTTCGGTTCCTATGCCAGCCAGCATCTCCAGGCCTATATCCAGGGTTGATCAGAGAGGTGGGGCTGAATAGCTGCCCCCACCGAGGCTGGGAGAGAAAGAAAAGCCCGGCTGCTAGTGTAGCCTGGAAAGAAAGAGGGAGTGAAAGAGAGAGGCAAGTACTGATCAGCAGCTGCCACTGAAGCTGCAGATAAGACCCTGCCTCTCTCTCTAGGTCTCAGCCCCCTGGGCAGTCAGTGCTGGGTCGCCAGGCTGCAGTGGGGCAGTCAGTGCTGAGTCGCCACAGCAACCCAGTGCTGACTGAAGGACTTCCGGGTTGGTCAGCCTTTGGTGGTGATTGTCATTACGACCCTGGGGTTTTATATGTTAGGATTTTCAGAGTTATGGGTCTCTATCTCAATGATGTTAAGTTCTAATTATATGAGAGAAATCGACAATGTAGTTTTTTCTTTTGAATGGCCAAATTTTATTTCCTAATGCTAAATAGTTAACCTTCTGTTCCATGTAAGTTTCATAAGAAAGTTATGGGTTTTTAAAAATATTTTAAAATTAATTTATTTTTCAATTTTACAATTACAGTTTTCTTTTAGTATTATATTGTATTGGTTTCAGATGTTTACAGCATAATGATTAGACAATCATATTTTACAAAGTGTTCCCCATGATATTTCCAGTACCCACCTGGCACCATACATAGTTATTACAATACTAGAGGCCCGGTGCACAAAAATTTGTGCACTCGGGGGGAAGAGGGGGTCCCTCAGCCTGGCCTGTGCCATCTCACAGTCTGGGACCCCTCGGGAGATAATACCCTGCTGGCTTAGGCCTGCTCCCGGGTGGCAGAGGGCAGGCCCAATCCCTAGGTGCAGCCCCTGGTCGGGCTCAGAGCAGGGCCGATTGGGGTGTTGGGGCACCGCTCCCTGTCATTCACAGAGCAGGGCGGATCGGGAGGTTAAGATGCCACCCCCAGTCACGCTCAGGGTAGGGCCAATTGGGGGGTTGGGGCACTGCCCCCTGTCACACTCAAGGCAGGGTCGATGGGGAGGTTGCGGCGCCACCCCCTGTCACGCACAGAGCAGGGCCCATCAGGGGGTTGAGCCGCTGCCCCCTGTCATGCACAGAGCAGGGCCCATCAGGGGGTTGAGGAGCTCCCCCCTGTCACTCAGAGTAGGGCGGATAGGGGAGTTGGGGCGCCGCCCCCTGTCACACACAGAGCAGGGTGGATCAGGGGGTTGGGGCGCCGCACCCTGTCACACACAGAGCCACAGGGCAATCAGGGGGTTTGTGCGCTGCCCCCTGTCACGCTGATCCCGGTGCCAGAAGGCCTCGCGGCTCCGCTGATCCCGGTGCTGGGAGGCATATTACTCTTTTACTATATAGGGTAGAGGACTGGTGCATGGGTGGGGCTGGCTGGTTTGCCCTGCAGGGTGTCCTGGATGAGGGGCTGAGGGCTGTTTGAAGCTGGTCACACATCCTTCAGGGTGGGGGTCCCCACTGGGGTGCCTGGCCAGTCTGGGTGAGGGGCTGAGGGCTGTTTTCAGGCTGGAGGGTGATGGAAGCTCCCAACCGCTCCTTTTTTTCTTTTTTCTTTTTTTTTAATTCTGGGCCAGCTTTAGCTCTGAGGCTCCAGCTCTTAGGCCTCCGCTGCTGAAAGTAGGTATCTGGTTTGTTTCGGTTCGAAACAATGTATAACTCCAGCTCTGACTCCAGCTCTGAGATCCCAGCTCGCTGAAAGCTGGTTTCTGGGTTTTTTTTTAGCTTGTATATTTGTTAAAATGTTTCAATGGGGAGGTTATGGCTCTACCCCATCACACACAGAGCAGGGCCCGTGGGGGAGGGGGGTTGTGGCGCCGCCCTCTATCACCCACAGAGCAGGGCCAATCAGGGGGTTGGGGTGCCACCACTCTCACACTCAGGCAGGGCCGATGGGGAGGTTATGGCTCTACCCTGTCACACACAGAGCAGGGCCCATGGGCGGGGGGGCGGGTTGGGGTGCTGCACCCTGTCACACACAGAGCAGGGCCAATCAGGGTGTTGGGGCGCCGCACCCTGTCACACACAGAGCCACAGGGCAATCAGGGGGTTTGTGCGCTGCCCCCTGTCACGCTGATCCCGGTGCCAGAAGGCCTCGCGGCTCCGCTGATCCCGGTGCTGGGAGGCATATTACTCTTTTACTGTATAGGGTAGAGGACTGGTGCATGGGTGGGGCTGGATGGTTTGCCCTGCAGGGTGTCCTGGATCAGGGTGGGGGTCCCCAGTGGGGTGCCTGGCCAGCCTGGGTGAGGGGATGATGGCTGTTTGCAGCTGGTCACACACCCTTCAGGGTGGTGGTCCCCACTGGGGTGCCTGGCCAGCCTGGGTGAGGGGATGATGACTGTTTGCAGCTGGTCACACACCCTTCAGGGTGGGGGTCCCCACTGGGGTGCCTGGCCAGCCTGGATGAGGGGCTGAGGGCTGTTTGAAGCTGGTCACACGTCCTTCAGGGTGGGGGTCCCCACTGGGGTGCCTGGCCAGTCTGGGTGAGGGGCTGAGGGCTGTTTTCAGGCTGGAGGGTGACGGAAGCTCCCAACCGCTCCTTTTTTTCTTTTTTCTTTTTTTTTAATTCTGGGCCAGCTTTAGCTCTGAGGCTCCAGCTCTTAGGCCTCCGCTGCTGAAAGTAGGTATCTGGTTTGTTTCGGTTCGAAACAATGTATAACTCCAGCTCTGACTCCAGCTCTGAGATCCCAGCTCGCTGAAAGCTGGTTTCTGGGGTTTTTTTTTAGCTTCTATATTTGTTAAAATGTTTCAAACTGCAGGCTCAGAGGCCTGCAAGGCAGGCGGGGAACGTTGGTTTCCTCCATCACTGAAGCAAGCAAGCCTCATGTTAGTTTCAAGCTGCCTGGCTGCCGGCCGCCATCTTGGCTGACAGTTAATTTGCATATCGCCCTGATTAGCCAATGGGAAGGGTAGCGGTCGTATGCCAATTACCATGTTTCTCTTTCATTAGATAGGATTATTGACTGTTCTAGAGGCCCAGTGCATGAAATTCATGCCTGGGTAGGATCCCTAGGCCTGGTCAGCAATCAGGGCCAATTGGGGATTTCTGGCTGCTGGCCAGGTCCTCCCTTCCCTGGTTGCCAGCTGCCGGCCAGGGTCTTTTTTCATTCCATGCTGCTCTCTGGTGGTCAGCCCATGTCATAGCAAGCAATAGAACTCCTGGTCTCTTGGTTGAACTTTACCCCCCCATGAATATTCTGTAACTACCAATTTATACTTCTTAATTCCTTCACCTCTTTCACCCAGGCTTCCAACCCTCCTCCATCTGGAAATCACCAGCCCAATCTCTGTATCTATTTCTGTTTTATGTGTTTGTTTATATTGTTCTTTAGATTGTACATATAAGTGAAATCATATGGTATTTGTCTTTTCCTTACTGATTTATTTCACTAAACATAATACCCTCTAGGTCCAACCATGCTGACACAAATGGTAAGATTTCATTCTTTTTTATGGATTAATAATATTCCATTCTTATGTGTAAAATCAATTTTATACACTATTGATAGGCACTTGGCTTGCTTCCATATATGGGCTATTGTAAATAATGCTGTAATGAACATAGGGGTGCATATATTCGAATTAGTATTTTGGGTTTCTTTGGATAAATACCCAGAAGTGGAATAGCTGGGTCATAAGGCAGTTCCATTTTTAATTTTTTGAGGACACTCCATACTGTTTTCCATAGTTGCTGTACTAATTTGCATTCCCCCCAATAGTGCACAAGGGTTCCCTTTTCTCTATATCTTTGCCAACACTTGCTGTTTGTGGATTTATTGATGATGGCCATCTGACAAGTGTGAGGTGATATCATATTGTGGTTTTAATTTGCATTTCTCTGATATATATATATATATAGTAAGTTGGTGGTCTAATTTGGCCTAATTTCATTTTTTTGGCATGTATCTGTCCAATTTCCCCAGCACCATCTATTAAATAAACTGTCTTTACCCGATTGTATGTTCTTTCTACCTATGTCAAATTTTTATTGACCACATAGGTGTGAGTTTATTTCTGGGTTCTGAATTCTATTCCATTGATCTATGTATCTGTTTTTATGCTAGTACCATACTCTTTTGATTACTATAGCCTTGTAGTATAGTTTGATAACAGGGAGTGTGATTCCTCCAACTTTGTTCTTCTTTCTCAAGATTACTGTGGCTATTCGGGGTCTTTTGTGGTTTCATATAAATTTTTGGATTATTTGTCCTAGTTCAGTGAAATACACCTTTGGTATTTTTATGGGAATTTAATTGAATCTATAGATTGCTTTGAGTAGTATGGACATTATAATAATGTTAATTCTTGGTCTATTTATGAGCACAGTATATGCTTTCATTTATTTAGATCTTCTTCAATTTCTGTCTTCAGTGTCTTACATCTTTCTGAATACAGGTCTTTTACATACTTGGTTGAATGTATTCCTAGACGTTTTATTTTATTTTTAAATATGTTTTTGTTGATTTCAGAGAGGAAGGGAGAAGGGGAGAGAGATAGAAACAGCAATGATGAGAGGGAATCTTTGATAGGCTGCCTCCTACATGCCTACTACTGAGGATTCAGCCAGCAACACAGGTATATGCCCTGACAGGGAATGATACCATGACTTCCTGGTTCATGGTTCGATCGATGTTCAACTACTGAGCCACACCAGCCGGACTAGATATTTTATTGTTTGATATAATTATAAATGAGATTTTTTTGTAGTTTTCTTTTCTAATTGTTCATTATTAGTGTATACAACTATAACAGGTTTCTGAATATTCATTTTTGTATACTGCCACTTTACTATCAGTTCTAGTAGTTTTTTAGTGAAATTTTTAGGGTTTTCCATATACAGTATCATGCCATATGCAAAAAATGACCGTTTTAGTTCTTGCTTTCCAATTTGGATCACTTTTATTTCTTCTTCTTGTCTGATTGCTGTGTCTAGGACTTCCAGTACTATGTTGAATAAGAGTGGTGAAAGTGGACATCCCTGTCTTGCTCCTGATCTTAAGGAAACAATTTTGTTTTTTCCCCTATTGAGTATTATGTTAGCTGTGTGTTTGTCATATAAGGCACTTATTTTATTGAGATATGCTCCCTCTATTCTCACTCTGCTGAGAGTTTTTTAATCAAAACTGGGTGCTGGGTTTTGTCAAATGCTTTTCTGCATTTATTGAGATGATCATATGATTTTTATCTTTCATGTTGTTTTCTTTATTGTAGTGTTTTATCTGGTTTTGGAATTAGCACAAAAAGACCTTGGGAGTCTTGCCTTCTATTGATTTTTTTTGGAGTATCTGAGAAGTATAGGTGTTATTTCTTCTTTGAATTTTTGATAAAAGTCACCTGTGCAGCCATCCAGTCCAGGAATCATTTGTTGGGAGGGTTTTGTTTTGTTTTGTTTTAACTGCTTCAATTTTATTAATTGTAATTGGTCTGTTTAGATGTTTATTTCTTGTTTCAGTTTTGGAAGTCAGTATGTTTCTAATAATTTATCCACTTCCTCCTCATTGTCCAAATTATTGGCATATAGTTGTTCGTAATATTTTCTATAATTTTTTGTATTTCTGTGTTGTCAGTTATTACTTCTCTTTTATTTCTGATTTTATTTATTTGAGTCTTCTCTCTTTTTTCTTTATGAGCCTTGTTAAAGTTTTATCAATCTTGCTTGTCTTTTCAAAGAACCATCTCTTAGTTTCATTGATCCTGTGTATTTTTTTTTTAGAATCTATTTCACTTATTTCCACTCTGATTTTTTTTCCTACTCACTTTTGGCTTTGTTGTTCTTTTTATAGTTCCTTTAGGTGTAAAAGTAGATTGTTTATTTGAGGTTTTTTTTAAATATATTTTATTGATTTTTTACAGAGAGGAAAGGAGAGAGACAGAGAGCTAGAAACATCGACGAGAGAGAAACATCGATCAGCTGCCTCCTGCACATCTCCTACTGGGGATATACCCGCAACCCAGGCACATGCCCCTGACCGGAATCGAACCTGGGACCCTTCAGTCCGCAGGCTGACGCTCTATCCACTGAGCCAAACCGGCTTCGGCTTATTTGAGGTTTTAAAAATTGGTTTCTTGAGGTAGGCCTGTAATGCTATTAATTTCCCTCTTAGGACTGATTTCATTGTTTCCCATAGGTTTTGGGTTGTTGGTATTCATTTTTATTGATCTCAAAATATATTTTGATTTATTCCTTGATATCCTTATTAACCTATTCATTGTTTAGTAACATGTTATTTAGCCTGTATGTGTTTGTAGTTTTTTTCTTTTTAGTTTTTTTCTTGTAATTGATATACAGTTTCATACCATTGTGATCAGAAAAGATGCTTGATATTATTTCAGTATTCTTAAATTTCTTAAAAATATATTTTTATTGATTTCAGAGAGGAAGAAAGAGGCAGAGGCAGAGACAGAGAGAGATAGAAACATCAATGATGAGAGAGAATAATTGATTGGCTGCCTCCTACACACTCCCCATGAGGGATCTAGCCCACAACCGGGCATGTGCCCTGGCTGGAATTGAACTGTGACCTCCTGGTTCATAGGTTGACACTTAACTACTGTGTCACACCAACCAGGCTCAATCTTCTTAAATTTATTGAGACTTGTTTTGTGCTCTAACATATGATCTACCCTAGAAAATGTTACATGTTCACTTAAAAAGAAATCTGTTCTTTGTATACATGCCTCTGGTTCTATTTTGTCAGTATATTTTTCATTAGATTCCATATATAAGTGAGATCACATGGTATTTGTCTTTCTCCTACTAGCTTATTTCGCTTAGCATAATAACCTCCAGGTCCATCCATGCTGTCTCAAAAGGAAAGTGTTCCTACTTTTTTATGTCCCCAAAGGACATATTTCTATAGCCAAATATAAACAAAAGGAAGTGAAAATATTCAAGCTTCTTCATTTTAAATAGGTACAAGCACATGACTTTTTTATTATGTTTTCAGTGTATTCATGCCCAAACATTTATATATTGAAGTATGTGATATATTACATTTATGTATTAGCATATTATAAAGCTCTTTTCTGATTATTTATTTTTTATGTTTTATTTTTTAATAAATAACTCCATCGCATTAATTTTTTATATTTTAAATATATTTTTATTGATTTTAGAGAGGAAAGGAGAGGGAAAGAGAGATTGAAATGTTAATGGTGAGAGAGAATCATTGATTGGCTGCCTCCTGCATGTCCCCTACTGGTGATCAAGCCGGGGCATATGCCCTTGACCAGAATTAAACCTGGGCCCTTCAGTCAGCAGGCTGATGCTCTATCCACTGAGTAAAACCGGCTAGGGCCTATTTTATGTTTTAGTAAAGACATTACAATGATATTTTAAAATTTTGTGTGTAGATCAGTTATAGTATTGATGGTTTATACAAAGACGGCATTACAAAATATATGTTAAGACAAGGAGGCATTCATCTGATAAAGGTGAAGTTCACTGCTCTATAACTATGTAACAGGTATACAGGTTTTTAGGCCATAACTAAGGCCTACTGAATTAGAACCTGTGAGGGCTAAGCCCAGGAAGTAATTTTTTTCATTACAGTTTATATTTAGTATTATTTGTATTACTTTTAGGTGTATATCATAGTTGTTAGACAATCATACACTTCACAAAGTGCCCCCCGCCCCCATTTGCAGTACCCATCTGGCACCATACGTAATTGTTACAATATTATTGACTCTATTCCTTGTCCTATACTTTACATCCCCTTGACTATTTTGTAACTAACAATCTGTACTTCTTAATCCCTTTATCTTTTTTGCCCTACCTCTCAACCCACCTCCCCTCTGGCAAACATCAGTCTGTTCTCTGTATGTATGAGTCTGTTTAAATTTTGTGTTGTCGTGGGTTTTTTTTATTCCACATATAAGTCAAGTCATATGGTATTTGTCTTTTTCTGACTGAATCAATCTTTTTAATATGCTCCTGGGATGATTCTGAACCTGTCTTTTTAAAATCAGTTCGTGGCCCTAGCTGGTTTGGCTTAGTGGATAGAGTGTCGGCCTGTGGACTGAAGGGTCCTGGGTTCGAGAATGGTCAAGGGCACATGCCCGGGTTGCAGTCTCAACAGTCGGTGTGGGGCTTGCAGGAGGCAGCCGATCAATGATTTTCTCTCATCATTGATATTTCTATCTTTCTCGCCCTCTCCCTTCCTCTCTGAAATCAATAAAAATATATAAAAATAAAAACAAATAAGTAAAATCAGTTTATGAACTGGCATTTGGAAAGCATTGGTCTTGATGTCATCATCTCCTGTCTTTATATTCTTGCAATCTTAGTCCTACCCTCATCTCTTCTTAGGAGAGAAAATAAATCACTTCTTCCATCTTTAATTATTTGGAGTAGCTCTCTTCACTGGTTTCTTTTTCTCTATCTCTACTTGTGTTTAAAGGATCAGTGGTTTAAAGAAGTCCTTATTTGACCCCATTTTCCCCCTAACACTATGCTTTATCATTCACATTTATTTCCTGATTCAATGTCTTGAAAGTGTTATGTATCATCTCTTATCTCCACTAATATTTCTCTTTTTCAATGAAAGTGTGATATCTTCTATCCTGACCACTTTAATGAAACTGCTTTTTCAAACTATAATGACAATACAATGACATCTCCGTTCTCATCCTGCGAAATTTTTTGCAGCATTATACACTTTTGAACATATTATTATGTTGGAAAATTTTCTCTTTTTTTGGTTTCTAGAACACTGAGCTTTTGTGATTCTCCTCTTACAACTCTGATAAACACTAATAAAATTTCCTTTTCTGACATCTTTTTCTATCTACTGATTAAGGATCCTTTCAAAGATTCAGTCCACAGATCAATTTTCTAAACAAATATATTTCAAAAACTGTGTCAATAGCCATTTTTAAAAAGATTTAGACCTATTTTTTATTTGCCTTCTGGGCATTTATTTAGATACAATATGTCGTCAAGATATTCCAGTTTATGCATCTAAAACTGAACTCATCTTTTCTCATAAACCAACCACAGTTCCTTTTTTACTAGGTTAGTTCATATCACTACCAAATTACTCAGATTTGCACCCTCTATCAACTTAAACAACTTTTTGTCATCCTTCATATATAACCAGGTATCAAATTATACTGATAAGTTTTCTGCAACATCTTCGATAAATCGTTTCCATTTCTACAACATCTATCATCATTTCAAGATCTCATTTCCTTTCACCATGACTCAGGTCTCCTAACTGGTCTCCCTTCTTCTAAGCTCTCTTGTTTCCAACTACTGCTCAGCAGTTAACTACTTGGCTTCTGAAGCCAGACTGTCAGTGTTTGACTTTGCCACTTATTGTATGACCTTGAACAAGTTACTTAGTCTCTCTCAGTGCTTTAATTTCCCCATCTATACAATAAAGCTGCCAAGAGTATCAACCACATAAGATGAAAAGAAGTTATAAATATAGTGCTTCAAAAAGTGCCTGAAACAGGGTAAGCACTTAATAACTGTCAACTGTTATTAACTTTTCAACTTACTAGCATTTTTACCCAGGCTTATGTTTTTCCCTTCAAAGTCCCCTAGTCCCCTTCTTTTAGAATTTTCAGTTGTAAAGGTAACCTCAGTTATTTAGGCTCATTTGATATGACGTTTTGCATAAATTAAGCATGAATGGATTGTCTTTCACTCTGCTCCCTTCAGAGTATTTTGATAAACTATATCATAATAATAATTACTCTCTGTGCAGGTCAGATCATAGTAAATATTCCTATCTTATAGTATTATATCCATTATTGGATCACTTACAGTTCATCTGTGAAATCTGACTGATTGACGTAGCCTCATGTTTCTGGGGAAGGAACATTGTGCTGCATGAAGTCAGTAACCATTTCTTTGATATATACATTCAGTTATGCCTTAGATGCTATATTTTTTGCTGTCAGCTAATGAAGTTGCTTCTTGGGAGGCAAAGGAAAAATTAACTATAATTCAGAGCTGTTGGACTGACTTTGAAAATGACATTCTTTGAAATAGTGCTATATCCAGTACACTAGGAAATTTCTTTTGGGGGAGGTGAATATTTGCATAATCTATTTTAAAAAATATTTATTATTTATTATTATTTTAATCTTTATTGTTGAAAGTATTACACATGTCCCCCTCCCCCCCACTGATCACTTCTAGCCCACCCCACCCCTGCCCGGGCCTTCACCACACTGTTGTCTGGGTCCATGGGCTATGTAAATATGCATACAAGTTCTTTGGTTGATCTCATCCCAACTATGCACCCACCCCCACCTTCCTCTGAGATTCAAAAGTCTGTTCCATGCATCTATGTCTCTGGATCTATTTTATTCATCAGTTTATTTTGTTCATTAGAATCCACATATGAGTGATATCATGTGATATTTGTCTTTCTCTGACTGGCTTATTTCGTTTACCCTAATATTCTCCAGGTCCCTCCATACTGTCTCAAAGGGTAAGAGATCCTTCTTTTTTACTGCTGCATAGTATTCCAGGCTGTAAATGTACCACAGCTTTTTTATCCACTCATCTACTGATGAGCACTTGGGCTGTTTCCAGATCTTACCTATTGTAAGTTATGCTGCTACAAACATAGGGGTAAATATATTCTTTCTGATTGGTGTTTCTGATTTCTTAAGATATATTCCTAGAAGTGGCATCACAGGGTCAAAGGCAGTTCCATATTTAATTTTTAAAAATTATTTTTCAATTACAGTTTACATTCAATATTATTTTGTATTAGTCTCAGTTGTACAGCATAGTGGTTAAAGAATCATGTACTTTACAAAGTGATCCCCCTGCTATTTCAAGTACCCACTTAGAATTGCACATACTTATTACAATATTATTGACTATATTCCTTATACTATGCTTACATCCCCATGACTATTTTGTGATTATCCATTTGTACTTCTTAATCCCTTAACTTTTTTCTTCTTTTAAAATCCTCACCCGAAGATATGTTTTTTTTATTATTTATGTTTTTATTTTTTAGTTTTTTTAGAATTTTTGAAAATTAATCCCCACCTGAGGATTTTTAAATTTTTATTATTGATTTTAGAGAGAGAGGAAGCGGGGGGAGAGAGAAACATTGATGTGAGAGAGACACATCGATTGGTTGCCTCCTGTATGAGCACCAACTGGGACTCGAACCCACAACCTTTTGGTGTATAGGATGATGCTCTAAACAACTGATATACCCGGCCAGGGCTCCCTTAACCTTTTTCACCCAGGCCCCAAGTCCCCCTCCCCCTGGCAACCAATAAATAGTCTGTTCTCTGTGTCTATGAATCTGTTTCTATTTTGCTTGTTCATTTATAGCAATCACAAAAGAAAAAGAAATAAATGGTCTCCACATTGGGAAGGAAGAAGTACAATGTCATTACTTGTCTAAGTTCTTGATAGTGTGTTTCTCTTCTACATTTATTTCTTGGACCATTTTACATGTACTTTATAGAGTACATGTTTAGTTTCTCAGGATAAGCCCACCTCTTTTCTCTGACTAGGTTTGACTTTTATATTCAGGGTGGGTGAATTCCCACCTCTATTCTCACCACCCTGGTCCTGGACAAATTACATGGGTTAGTGTGGATGGAAGTTAGGTGTGAGCTCACAGAGCTCATGCTCAAAAACTCACCCCATGATATATTTAATGCTCAAACTTGGCCGACAGCAAGAGGCAGACTACAATGCATTTGCCTACTACCCTTCACAGGGTTAAAAATAAGAAAACAAGTCCAAAATGGTATCGCTTATGCTAAGCCCCACATCAGCAAACCTAGACCTACAGTTTTGGCTTTTTGGAAATGAAAGCTTAAACCAGTTAATCAGGAATTACCTGATTAACATTTTAGGTAATTTGTCTGATAAGCTCTTGCTTCTCTTAAAAGAAAGTAACCTTGCAATAACCAATAACCAATCTGCCTTTTGCCTCATCTGGTTCCAGCTCCCTTTGACCTACAAAAGTCTTTCATTTTGTTCATCTCCTTAGGGCTCCTTTATATCTGCTAGTTTGGATGCTGCCTAATTCATGAATCATTCAATAAAGCCAATAAGATCTTCAACATTTACTTAGTTGAACTTGTTTAAAAACATTTTTAAGAGTTTTTCCACACAGGTCACCAGAATGATAGAAAAAATGCACAGTTGAGGAGAAACATGGAAGGAAAAATCAGTAGGTGGAGAGAAATCAGTAGTTAGAGAAGAGGGCGAAGGTGTGTTAGTGAAGAAACATCTCAGCCTCCTCCTTACCTTTTCCTGGTAGTTATTTCGTGATTTTACAGGCTCCATACAAGGAGGTATTATCGGACTCCAGGTATTGGCCCCCTTCACCCACTGAGATTAGCTCTGAAAAACAATGAACTTCTTAATGTAGTATACTACTACATTAGTATACTACTATAGAGATCTTTAAAATCCCTATACTCTTAACTTTTTCAAATATCTCAATTACCTCATACTCTCTCACTCTTTCCAGTCTTCTCTCCTTGACTTCTGCCTGGAATTCTTTCCCCCAGATTGCATGTTCCTTATACTTTGCCTGTCCCTACTCTCAGTCTCTTCTCTTTACTCACTTCTCCAATCTACTGCTAAAGAAGCTGTGATCCCTGCTTATTAACAGCTGCTAGAGCAGCAGGCTAAGAAGCAGCAGGGTGAGGCCTACCTGTAAGGCACATAGAGGTCAAAATATGAATTTTGATAGAGAAAAATACTGATGGACTAGGAAATGAACATGAAGCGTTGTCGCGGATTAGACCTATAAAAATAAGAACTCCTTCAAGTTTCCCATACATTTTCCTTAGGCAGCTCATTTGACTCCTTTCTTTAAAAAATATTTTTATTGATTTCAGAGAAGAAGGGAGAGAGAGATAGAAATATCAACGATGAGAGAGAATCATCAATTGGCTGTCTCCCGCATGCCCCCTACTGGGGACCGAGACCTCCTGGTAACTCCTTTCCTTTTTTTTTTTTTAGTATATTTTATTGAATTTTACAGAGAGGAGGGAGAAGGACAGAGAGCCAGAAACATCGATGAGAGAGAAACATCGATCAGCTGCCTCCTGCACACCCCCTACTGGGGATGTGCTCGCAACCAAGGTACATGCCCCTGGCCGGAATCAAACCTGGGACCCTTGAGTCCGCAGGGCGACACTCTATCAACTGAGCCAAACCGGTCAAGGCAGTAACTCCTATCTTATTCACTGCTCACCAGCAATCTCTCACTAGGCTGGTTTATTTCCTGTCTCCTATCCTTCCCTTTTAATAGCCCAACTGGCCCTTCCTTTGAGTAGTCATAGGTTGAAAAGCAAACCTTTACATCATTTAAACTAGTGAAAAAGCAGAATGATTTTATTGCCTTTGATTGATGAGGCTACTATATTAGCTAAATCAAATCTGCAAGAGGACAGAATGTTGCAGAATTTATTTAAGAAGGGATAAAACATTGCATGTTATAGAGGGCCTCATTTATTGTATTATGCTTACAGCAACTAATTCAAAAAGTGAAGACATAGTCTTTGACCTCAAAAAGTTATCATCTACGTGATGCAGTTGAACATACACAATGAGAAACATTTTGAAAGCAATTTATCAACAAATTCAGGTTGATTTTGTAGTAAAGTGGGCCACACTGATGGGAGCAATAAAGGAAAGGATCTGATGGGTGCCAGTTAGACTTCGAAGGAGGTATTACGTGGAAGAGGGAGAATTTAGGAGAAAAAGAATAAAGAGCTTAGGACTGAATCATGGTGCCTTCCCAAAATCAATGGGTAAATTCAGATTTGAATTCAATACCATTTAGTAATTAATCACTGTGTGGTAGGGTGTTTTTACATATGTGTTCTCATGTAATTATAACAGCTTTGTGATGATACTACTATTATTGGTAGAAGTGGAATTCTTAGGGTGCCAAAAGGAAAAAAATATTTCTGAGGCCCCCATGGGAGGATTAGTTTTTTTGGAAAACTTTATTTATGATTTTAAATATATTTTTATTGGTTTTAAATAGAGAGGAAGGGAGAGGGAAAGAAATATTGATGTGAGAGAGAAATACCAATTGGCCACCTACCAGGAATTGAACCCACAATCTGGGTATGTGCCCTGACCAGGAATTGAACTGGTGACCTTTTGGTGCAAAGGATGATGCTCAATCAACTGAGCCATACTGGCCAGGGTGAAAGCTTTATTAATGGTGTAAAATTAAGGAGAGACCCCTCTAAGGACCCATCTCTGTCCGTCTCGCCATGGAAGAAGTCCAATCTTGTCTTCAGTGGGGCCAGAATTAAGGCCACTGCCCAGAATTTCTCTTCCATATTAGAGTCCAGTCTAGTCCAGTCCAGTCCAGTATCTGGCTAGCTTAGCTTGTGTTCTCAGTTGCAGTCCTTTGCATGTGCGGCTGCTTAAAGCCACATGTGTATGAAGAGAGAATAGGCAAGCACATGGGTGAGTGGGGTCACAGAACAAGAAAGAAAAGGGGAGAGGCAACTCTTTGGGAATGTTAGCCAGAAACTTTGCAAGATGTCACATGTCTCTGATGGGATCGATCCCTGAGGCAATCTGTTGTTCCCCAGACTAGATTGATAGGCAAGCACCTTCCCTACATTACCCTGGCTTCACTGAGCATGCGCCCATCTCCCACTTTGTTCTGTCCCTTCCCCTAGTGATCTTCAGGGAATGGAACAGTGGTGCCCTGTGGAGCTTGAACTTGTAGCTTCCTGGTGAAGCTACTCAGATGACCATGCTTATAATGCCGGGCCTTCCCTTTGTTCTCTTTCTATTATTAGTATTAGTTAATTATGATGATAACACTAGTGCTCAGAAGAATTATGTAACTAGACTAAGGTCCCACAGCTGGAAATAGATAGTTTTGGATTCTAATGCTTGATTCTTAATTCTAAGTCCAGTGTGTTTTTTCAATTATACTCTATGAAAAGGAAAAGAAACCTGGGAACAAAACAGAAATAACATTTTCAATGGTAGATATGATAATACAGTTGAGAATTCAACAATCTGAGAGAGGACCATTGAATTATCTCAATAACATGGTTTATTTTTAGTGAAGAATCCACATGGAATCAAACTAATAGGTATGTGCTAACTTTTGCCTGGGGAGAGCACTTTATTAAAACTTCAGAGCATTACTAGGTTCTTAGCATTGAGAAGGATTAAATACCAATGATTCAGGCAACAGTATTTTCTTTGGAAAGTTATGATTAGTGTCTTTTTTAAATGAAGATGTGTGCAAATTGAATTCACAGTAATGTGATTTCTACTTATAATGTACTTTGCTATTGCATTCTGACAACTTTAGTTCTGTCATGCAAAAAGAAAGAAAATAATTAGCAATCAGAAGTGGGAGTTTAATATTTTAATTCTCTAGCTGTTGTGTAAAATGTCTTTTTCATGTAAAATTCAATTAGTCATAAAGTAGAGAATCAGAATAATGTAGCTGCATTATACATAGAGTCTTTGAACATTCACTGTGGGTAGAAATTGACAGCGTTTTTTTTTTAGGTTATTGACACTATTTAAAGGAAATGTAGGCATCAAAAACCTTTCAAACCAAGAAGTCAACATTCACAAGGGAACATTAAGAGAAGACATATGGCCATTATAGAATATATTGAATTTATAGGGTATACATTTAGATAATTACAAAGGAAATACTGTAATTTGGCTACTTACAATAAAAAATGCATACAATTGAAAATTTTGTTCATGTAAAGAAAATTTAATTGCAAATGACAATCTGGGGTAAAATTTTTGCAAATATACGGCAAACAAAGGGGCAATGCATATAATAGGTAAAGAGTTTTGCAGATCTGTGACTGTTAAAATATCTACTTATATAAAAACCGTGGGTGGTGTTCATCACATACAGACTGCCGGGAGCCGGTCCATCCTTGCTGTTTCAAGGGACCTGGCATATATGGCATACGGTTCTTAATATGTTTGCTCACCTTCTTGGTGCTGTGTTTTAACCAAGGTCATCTCTCCGAGAAAGGTTGAATCCCCAGGTAGGGATTTTCCCCTGAAGTTAGGGAGGAAATAAAACCCCTCAACTAAGTGCCAGGCGGGTAATTAATCACTTTAACTACGAACAATCATACTTAAACTTTTCTCCCTGGAATGGAGATAAGAAACGCCCTAACCTTTGTAATAGAGATTGATAGGATTGAATCAACTGGTATAAATACAGTTGTAACAAGACAGAAACACTCAGAACTTAGAACACAGAATTCAGAAGACAGAACCTACACGGAGCCTGGAGACAGAAGAACTTCGCTGGAGAAAACATGGCAAAAGATCCTGGACTGAACCTGACTATAGAACATGGCAAGAGAACCTGACTAGAACCTGGTGACTGGACCTGGCTGGAGAACCTGCAGAACCTGGCTGGAGATCCTAACCAGAACTTGGCTGGAGATCCTGGCTATAGATCCTGGCTAGGCTGCTGATCAACTGAACGCTGTCTCCATGTCATTCCTTCTTCGCCGACTCCGTCTACGCCTTTGGGGACCCCTGGACCTGCTGGGGTTGGACCCCGGCAACAGACAAACAGCTACCAAGCGGAAGGAAGTCAGTCCTACAAGGGTTGTCTTGGCAACGGCTGCCCCCTCCCCCAAGTGGTTTCCCAGAGCTGTTTCCTGTAAGGGTGGAGTTTGAGGCAGGAACCTGCCCTGGGAGCCTGGAGGCAGATCTTTCTAAAGTGTGCCCCACCAGCACGGGGTGAACCTGAGTGGGGCGGCTGAAAGGCTTAGAAAAGACAGACAAGAGAATGAAAGCTGGGTCTCGGTGGAATGCTGCTTCTCTGAGAGACAGCGCCCACACCCACAGCCATGCCTTTATTTTATAGCAGATACCACGAGGCAAAATAAGGGCATGACTAAGATGTTAGAAACATTCTCCTGGGTTTCAATCCTACTCAGCTACATGCACCTGAACTCTATCAAGCCCACATCACTCAGGCACGTGGGGCCACGTGTTCGGACCATAGGTTCAAGCTTACAACTACAGCTGTTGGCTATAATTGTGCTGGGAGGGCCCTGCCCTCCAAGCTGCGACTTGCATGTGGCAATGAGAGGACTGGGCCCTCTCATCAGTCCAAGGCTTGAACCTGTCCAAAACACTGTAGCGGCTCCCCACAATAAAGTTTTATTCTGTTTCTTTGTTACTAATGTTGTGGCCCCACCCCATAACAAAGAAACAAAGGAATTTCTGAATAGTATTACTCCTTCGGGAATGCCGTGTCACAAATTAAAATTGAAAGTGGGTGCAATCATCATGTTATTGAGAAACCTGAATAGTAAATGGGGTCTTTGTAATGGTACCAGATTTATTATCAAAAGACTACAACCTAACATTATCTAAGATGAAGTATTAACAGGATCTGCAGAGGGAGAGGCTGTTCTGATTCCAAGAATTAATTTGTCCCCATCTGACACTGGCCTCCCATTTAAATTGATTCGACGACAATTTCCCGTGATGTCAGCATTTGTGATGACTATTAATAAATCACAAGGACAAACTCTAGACAGAGTAGGCATGTTCCTACCTGAACCCATTTTTGCACATGGTCAATTATATGTTGCTTTCTCTCGAGTTCGAAGAGCATGTGATATTATAGTTAAAGTTCTAAGTACTTCATCACAAGGGAAATTAATCAAGCACTCTGAAAGTGTTTTCACTCTTAATGTGGTGTACAGGGAGATAGTAGAATAAGTTTAATCACTTTATCAGTCATTGTTTGCATCACTGTTGTTTTTATATCATGTTTTTGTTTTCATATCATGTTTTTGTCGTTTTTATATCATGCCTCTGTTGTTATATCCTTTTGTTACTGTTTATTTATTAATAAATTTATATATTATTTTCATATACATTTTACTAATTTCCTTTCATCGCTCACATTTCTATTATAGAGAAAGGGCAAATAGCAATGTTAAAATATCTGTTCTAATTAATTCCCTTTTTAAAAAAAATATATAGTATTGATTTTTTACAGAGGAAGGGAGAGGGATAGAGAGTTAGAAACATCGATCAGCTACCTCCTGCACACTCCCCACTGGGGATGTGCCCACAACCAAGGTACATGCCCTTGACCAGAATCGAACCCGAGACCCTTGAGTCTGCAGGCCAATGCTCTATCCACTGAGCCAAACCAGTTAGGGCAATTAATTCCTTTCTAATGTGCACGAATTTCATGCACTGGGCTACTAGTACACACATAATAACATCGCAATAAAAATGGGCAAGGGCCCTAACTGGTTTGGCTCAGTGGATAGAGCATCGACCTGCGGACTCAAGGGTCCCAGGTTCGATTCCGGTCAAGGGCATGTACTTTGGTTGCGGGCACATCCCCAGTGGGGACTGTTCAAGAGGCAGCTGATCGATGTTTCTCTCTCATCGATGTTTCTAACTCTCTATCCCTCTCCCTTCCTCTCTGTAAAAAAATCAATAAAATATATATTTAAAAAAAATGGGCAAGGGCTATGAGCCAAAAATTCACAAAAGAATAAATATGAATATAAATAAATGTATTTTACTGGTAAAGAAAAAGGACTGTTTTTACTAGTAAAAATGTTGTAGGAAAAGATGCATGATGAGTTTATGCCTTATCTTCCCTGTCTCCCAGTTGAGACACAAAAAATGATAATAAAAATATAAAATTATAAAAAAATAAAATAAATAAATAAAATTATGCTCAAAAAGATAAACTACTCTGTGGATAAGAAATAGATGAGAGACATAGCCAGGAAACCACAGATATAACAGCGTTCTAGTTTTAGATACAGTCAGAAGTCACTGAAAATTTGACTTATCTGGAAAAAAAGTGCCAAATGCATTGCATATGCGGAGGGGCAGAGGTTATTTCACAGTGTGAAATCAGGAAATCAGGCGGAGGTCTTCTGACTTTGAAAAGATGATAAAACCCAGGGCAACTTAGCTTTTTTATTTATTTTTATTTTATTTTTTATTTTTATTGATTTCAGAGAGGCAGGGAAAGGAAAAGAGAGCTAGAAACATCAATGATGAGAGAGAATCATTGATCGGCTGCCTCCTGCACACCCCACATTGGGGATCAAGCCCGCAACCCAGGCATGTACCCTTGATTGGAATTGAACCCAGGACTCTTCAGCCAGCAATCCGACACTCTATCCACTGAGCCAAACTGGCTAGGGCCAGCTTAGCTTTTATAAAGCTGAATATCTACTTGGTCCACCTCTCTCCTGATCTCCAAATTATCACAGGTATGAGTGGAAAGGGAGCCCTTGAACTCTGGGCTCCTGGAAGTTTATCTCTCTCTCTCTCTCTCACCTTCATTAGGGACCAAAGAGGAGGCCCCAGTTCCAGGAGCTCTTAACAAGACCTCTGTTTGATACTTCCACACTCACACTCACACTCACACACATTCATACTGAAAGTCAGGCCTATTCCCCAGATTCATAGAGTCTACAGCAGCATGCTAACAGAAACTTGTGAGCCATATTTATATCTATTGCAAAGTTGCACATAGGGCTAAAAAGAGCTTAAGTGAAATATTTTATCTCCTACCTTGACTACTATACCTTCATACTAATAAAATAAAAACATATATGTATAACTATGATTTTCATATGCTTAAAGTTAGTAAAATGCCAAGAACTATTGAATTAAATTATTATTTTGCATATCTGAATTTTTGTGTATAGTCTGGTTGTGTTTCAGGGAGTAATAAAATAAATACATACATAATTCATAAGTAAGTATATATTTGTTCCATTAACTTTTTCTTACTTCTTTATAATCAAGATTTTTACATAATCTGTACTCTATTTGTAGTTCTGATTTGAAGGACTATAAGTAAATGCTTTCAAAATTTAAAAAATTTGACTATTTTATATAAATTGAAAGTTAAAATAAATTAAAAATAATTTTAATGTGTTTTTAAAATTTTATAAATTGATTTTAGAGAGAGAGGAAGGGGGAGAGATAGAAACATTGATCAGTTGCCTCCCATATACTCCCTGAACAGGGATCAAATCTGCAACCTAGGTTTGTGCCCTGACCAAGAATCAAACCCACAACATGTATTTTGTACAGGATGACACTCCAATCAACTAAGTCACAGGCCAGGGCTATTTTTCATGTTTTAAAGTTATTTTTCTTATAAAATAAATTAATAAAAATAAGCAGAATGAAAATCAGCCTTTTAAATCAAAATACTGTAAAGTTTACATATTTTATTTAATATTCTAAAAAATATAAACTTCATTAAATATTTATGTAAAATAAAATTATTCACATATTTTTAGTTTGACATGCATTTATAACCATAAAAAAGGAATTGGTATTATATTTTACCAATGTCATGCCTGGACAGATGTATAGACCTTTAGGAATAATATGAATTGTTTAATAATGCAAAATATTCCTCAGCCAACATGTGCAATTGCTGGATTTGTGAGTTTCTCAGGAACAATAAATTGTCTCAGGAAGAAAAGCAAAAAAATGGATGCTGAACACTATTCTGAAATTAAACTTTGTTGTGCAACAATCTATTGCATTCATACCATATGAATAGAAGGATTTGACAACTTAGTCTTTCTACTACTAAAGTGATTCTGCTGCTCAATTCCTCTCCGCACTATAGTCTCATTGTCCAGCTCTGACTATGCAGAAGTACTGACCACAGATCTTCACATGTTAGTTCAGATTCTCTGAGAAGCAGATGCTAAGACAGGATTAGACATGTAAGAGATTCATTAGGGGAAACTGCCTATTTAAGACTAAAGGAAGCAATTTGTAAGCCGGTAGCATCTTCAGACAGTGCAAGCATGGCCCCTCCAGGAGTATGCAAAGGAAGGAAATAAAGAAAGGTTTAGGTAGGCAGAATCTCAGACTGTGGTGCTGTTCTGAGAAAGTTTTGGCCTCCCTGATGGGTATTTTTTGACCCAAATTTTCCCATTAGAGCAGACCCTGTCTTGCAGGAATAGCCTGCTTATGTTTCCCTCCCACGCTTAAATTTCTGTTAGGTGCAGCATGGTAAGAGTGTGGTCTTTACAAAATTTTATGGTGGATCCAGAAAGGTCACAGCTGAAGCTGTTGTCAACTGAGCTCCATGAAGCAGGCGATTTAGGTAGCACATTTCTTGGTGGCCAGAATTTATGGGTAGGAGAACTCAAAATTGTTAAAATATTAGTTTTCCAAAAATTGATCCATAGTTTCAACTCAAAGCTTAGCAAAATGCCAGTAGGCTTTTTCTGTAGAAATTGACAAACTCATTCTAAAATTCGTATGGCAATGCATAGGACCTAAAATAACCAAAACAACTTTTGTAAGGAAAAACAAAAGTTAGAAGATTAGCATTATCTGTTTTTCAAGTCTTATTATAAAATTTTAATAATCAAATCAGTGTGGTATTGTTGTGAAGATACCCAAAAAGTTCAATGAAACAAAAAAATAAAGAGTTCAGAAATAGTCTTATACATATGTATGCAAAAGTGATTTTCAAGAAAGGTACCATGATAATTCAGTCAGTCAGTCAGAAAAGAGCTTATACTGTATGATTTCATTTATATAAAATTCCAGAAAAGGAAAACACATTTATAGTGACAGAATACAGATTTATGTTTGCTTGTTGGGGAGCATTAGGAGGGGCAAAATAGAGAGATTGCCAAGAGACACAAGGAAACAATTGAGGGAGGTGGATGTATTCATTAACTCGATTGGAGCAAAGGCTTCATGCTTGTATAGGTATATCAAAACGTCTCAAATTGTACACTTTAAACATGTGAAGTCTGTTGTATGTCAATTACATTTCAACATAGCTGTTTTTTAAAAATATGTTACATATGTAATATCTTAATTAATAAAGAAAATAAAAAATATGTTTTTATTGATTTGAGAGAGAGAGGAAGAGAGGAAGATAGAGATGGAAACATTGATCAGCTGCCTCCTGCATGCCCCACACTGGCTTAACATTGTTGTTTTAAAAAGTGTTCAGTGATAAGATTTCACTCCCTTTGGTGACTAGGACTTCTAACCGTAAAGAACCTAGAATTGTGAAGATAGAAAACTCAAAGTCCTCCTCATTCGAAGTGATGGGAAGAGATAACTTCTACTTCCTGGTTCGTGGATTCATGTAGTACTCCTCTTGGGGACACAATGTTATATAGAGGTCTCAATTTAATGCATTTTACTGCTTTTTGGAGGCAGATACTCTTTCTTTTCAGAGCATCACATCTAAGCTTTTGCTTTAGCTGCGCTCTTGAAAGGCCACTCCAATGTTCTATGAAGCTAGTTGCTTCTGGATAGTGCAGTATGTGATATCAACTCTGGATACCACGGTCGTGGGGCCATTCCTGCACCTGCTTTGTTTTGAAGTGTATACCTTGGTCAGGTGTCAGATGTTATGTTGTAGAGGATTCCATGTCCATGGATTGGGCCTTCCTTAAGCCCCTGGATGGTAGTGTTGGCTTAGGCTTTCAGACAGGAAAGGAAAATCTGTACCTGGATTGGATATATATCATTGCTCTGAGGACAAACCATGGACTTGCTTGGATAGATGGGACCCAATAAAGATGACATTCTGCCAAGTGGCTGACTGCTCTCCTTGAGGTATAGATCCATAGCAGGAGCTCAGTATTGGTCTCTGTTGCTGACAGGTTAGAGATTCACATGGAACACTAGCTGAACTAGCCTTGGAAAGTGGAAGACTATGCTGGTTGGCCAACATACAGTCTCTATCTTTGCCCCTCTGGCCACTCTGTTCATGTGCCCATTGTGCCGTTTCCATGGTGATCAATGACAAAGGTAGGCTAATTATACATGGCTGAGTTATTTTTCTGTTTGTCCAATGCCTCTTCCATGGTGGGTGCATTCTTCTGGGCATTAATGTAATACCAAAAATCTTTACATTTATTTTAATGCCCACTCCAATATGTTCATATGCCTCTATTCCAGACCTCTTTGCCTGTGATTTTCCAGTCCTTTTACTTCCAGCCTCTTAACCAGATGGCCAGGAATTTATCACTTCCTTTATACATTTTTCATGCTCCTTCTAACAATATAGGAGGAAACACACTCTATTGCCATTCTTTGAGTGGTTATCATTAAAAATTTAAGATGCATACTTAGTGTAATCTTAAGTTAGTCACTATTTTTAGGCTTCTCTTGAACAATCTAAAGATTGAGAAATCTTTTGACTCATCACTCGATCTCCATCTTACAAGTTACTACTGTCCCATATTTTAATTTTATCTTGTTTTTACTTTATTTTTTAAAATTTATTGGAGTGACATTGGTTAATAAAATTATATAGGTTTCAAGTGTGTAATTCTATGATATATAATCTATATATTGTATTATGTGACCACCACCAAAAATCAATCTTCGGTCACCATATATTTAACCCCCTTTATCCTTTAATACCTCCCAACCCCACTCCTCTAGTAACCACCATACTGTTTGTTGTCTGTGTCTATGAGTTTTTGTTTGTTTTTCTTATGCATTAATTTGTTTCTTTTAGTTTTACATTGCACATAGGAGTGAAATCATATGGTTTTTGACTTTCTCCCTCTTATTTCTCTTAGCATGGTATTCTGAAGATTTATCCATGTTGTTGCAAATGGCAGTATTTCATCTTTTCTTGTGGCCGAGTAATATTCCATTATATATGTGGCACATCTTTCTCATCTAATCATCTATCGAAGAACACTTAGGTTGTTTCCATGTCTTGGCCACTATGAATAATGCTATAATGAACATAGGGGTGCATGTATCTTTGTGCAGAAATGTTTTCAAATGTTTTGAGAATATACCAGAAGAGGGGCTGCTGGATCATATGGTAGCTCTATTCTTAATATTTTGAGGAGCCTCCATACTGTTTTCTATAGTGGATGTACCAGTTTACATTCTGACCAGCAGTGAATGACAGTTACTTCCCTGATAAAATACTGTTATTTTTTTATTCAATTAATATTTAATTATATTTATACACATCCTATTTTTTCTATTTTAATCTATTTAATATTTTTATTATATATTGGTTTTGGGTGCACAGCTTAGTGGTTAGACAATCATATACATAGTGTCCCCCTCAATATTCCCCACCTGGCATCATACATAGTTATCACAATATTGAGTATATTTCCTATGCTTCACTTCCCCGTAACTAATCTGTAATTATCAATTTGTGCTTTTAAGTCCTTTCACCTCTTTCACCCAAGTGCCTGAACCACCCCTCCCCACTGGCAACCACCAGATCTCTGTCTGTATCTATGAGTCTGCTTCAATTTGTTTGTTTATTTATTTTGTTCTTAACATTCCACATATAAGTGAAGTCATATGGCATTTGTTTTTCTCTGACTGACTTATTTCACTGAGCACAATACCCTTTAGGTCTGTCCATGCTGTTGCAAATGGTAAGGTTTCATTCTTTTCTATAGCCAAGTAATATTACATTGTATATGTACCACAGCCTTTTTATCCACTCATCTATTGATGAGCACTTCAGTTGCTTCCCTGCCTTGACTATTGTAAATAATGCTGCCATGTGAAAAAAGGTGCATATATTCTTTTGAATTAGTGTTTTGTGTTCTTTAAGTTAAATCCCCAGAAATAGATTCACTAGGTCATAAGGAAGATCCATTTTTAATCTTTTGAGGAAACTCCATACTGTTTTCTAAAGTGGCAGCACCCATCTGCATTCCCACCAACAGCGCATGAGGGTTCCCTTTTCTCCACATCCTCACCAACACTTGTTTGTTGACTTATTGACAGGTGTGAGATGCTACCTCCTTATGGTTTTACTTTTCATTTTTCTGATGATTTGTGACAGTGAGCATTTTTTCATATGTCTGTTAACCATCTGTAGGTCCTCTTTGGAGAACTGTCTATTCAGGGTCTCTGCCCATGTTTTAATTGGATTTTTAAATTGAATTTGTTGTGGTGGCTTTGGTTAATAAAATTGCATAGGTTTCAAGTGTACACTTCTGTAATACATCATCTGTATTGCATGTTAACCATCCCAAGTCAAGTCTCCTTCGCATCACCATTTACCCCCTTTATGCCCTCTCCTAGCTTTTCCTACCCCCTTTACCTCTGATAAAAACCATACTGTTGTCTGTTTCTATGAGTTTCTTTTCTTGCTTAATCCCTTCAACTTTTTCACTCAGGATGACAATTTAGCTCCCCTCTGATAGTTGTCAGTCTGTTCTCTATGGGTCTGTCTCTATTTTGTCTATTACTTTATTTTCTGCCTTAGATTCCACAGATGTGTGAAATTATATGGTACTTGGGTTTCTCTGACTGGCTTATTTCACTTAGAATAATGCACTAGAGGTCCCTCCATGCTATTGCAAAGGGTAAATTTTTCTTATTTTTTAAAATTTTTATTTATTTCAGAGAGGAAGGGAAAGGGAGGGAGAGATAGAAACATCAATGATGAGAGAGAATCATTGATCAGCTGCCTCCTGCATGCCTCACACTGGGGATCGAGCCCACAACCAGGGCACATGGCCTGACTGGGGATCGAACTCTGACCTCCTGGTTCATAGATCAAAGCTCAACCACTGAGCCACGCCAGCCACACCAGATTTTCTTCTTTCTTATGCCCAAGTAGTATTCCGTCAGGTAATTGTACCACAACTTTTTTATTTCTTTTATTTTTTTGAAGAATTTTTTCCTTTTATTTTAGTTTTAAGACTTACATAGGTATGTGTGCATAATTGATAGATTTTGTGTGTGTGTCACATTTTATTAATTTATTTTTTAATAATTCTTTATTGCTGAAAGTAATACATATGTCCCCTTTTTCCACCCCTGCGCATCCCCCCACCCCAGGCCTTCAGAACCCTATTTTCTGTGTCCATGGGTTATGCATATATGCATACAAGATCTTTGGTTGATTACCTCCCACCCACCCACCCTCCCCCACCTTCCCTCTGAGATTCTGCACTCTGTTCCACGCTTCCATGTCTCTGGATCCACTCTGTTCATCAATTTATTTTTGTTACTTAGATTCCACATGTGAGTGTGATCATGTGATACTTGTCTTTCTCTGACTGACTTATTTTACTTAGCATGATACTCTGTAGGTCCCTCCATGCTGTTACAAAAGGGTAAGATATTCTTCTTTTTTACTGACTGATAGTATTCCATGGTATAAATGTACCACAGCTTTTTTATCCACTCATCTACTGATGGGCACTTGGGCTGTTTCCAGATCTTAGCCACTGTAAATTGTGCTGCTGTGAACATAGGGGTGCATACATTCTTTCTGATTGGTGTTTCAGGTTTCTTAGGATATATTCCTAGAAGTGGTATCACTGGGTCAAATGGCAGTACCATATTTAATTTTTTGAGGAAACTCCATACTGTTTTCCATAATGGTTGCACCCACCAGCAGTGTACTAGAGTGTGAGATGATATCTCATTTTGGTTTTAATTTGCAACACAGAAATGGATTGTTGGTTTTTGGTATTGAGTTGTATAAATTATAAATTTTAATATGAACCCTTTATCAGATGTATCATTGGTGAATATATTCTGCCTTTCAATGGGTTGTCTTGATTTTGTTGATGGTTGTCTTTGCTGTGCAAAATTTTTTTTTTGTTTAATTAATTCCCATTTATTTATTCTTTTCTTTTGCTTTCCTTGCCCCAGAAGACTTATCAGGAAAAAATATTGCTATGTGAAATGCCCGAGATTTTACTGCTTATGTTTCCTTCTAGGAGTTTTATAGTTTTAAGTCTACATTTAAGTCTTTAATGCATTTTGAGTTTATTCTTGTGTATCGTGTACAAAGGCAGTCTAATTTTATTTATTTGCATGTATCTCTTCAATTTTCCCAGCACCATTTATTAGATAGACTATCTTTACTCCATTGTATGTTCTTGCCTCCATTATAGAATCTTAATTGACCATAAAGATGTGGGTTTATTTGGGGGTTCTTTATTTTGTTCCATTGATCTATATGTCTGTTCTTATGTCATTATTATGCTGTTTTGATTATATAGTTTAAAATCAGGTAGTGTAATTCAACTTTGTTCTTCTTTCTCAAGATTGCTATGGCTATTCTGAGTCTTTTGTGGTTTCATACAAATTTATGGAATATTTGCTCTATTTCTGTGTAATACAACATTGGGATCTTAATAGGATTTGCTTATAGATTATGTGGGGTAGTATGGGCATTTTAGTGGTTAATTCTTCCTATTCATGATTACAGTATAGGCTTCCACTTATTTGTATGATTTTCAATTTCCTTTGGTGTTTTTTTTATAGTATTCTTCCAGAAAACCTAATTAAAATATGATATGTTTTCATTCTGTAATGTGTATATTTTCAATTCTCTTTAAACTTTTTTATTTCTTCACCTGTTAATATTGTGTTTGGGTGTGTTTTTCCCAAAATTATTTTCCAATTTAAAATTTTCACTTTATCTTTGTCTAATTACCCATTTACCCATCTGTTGTCATTTCTTATTACAATGCCAATATTTAATTTCCAAAAATTTTATTAGAATCTGCTACCAATTTATCTGTTCTTGTTCTTCCTTTTCTAATTGTATTGTTTTCTTTCTTCATAGGTTATATATTTCTCTCTCCTATTTTATCTTTTAATTATAGTTATTTTATAACTTATCTATGTTCTATTTGCTCAATGTATTTAAAATCTTATTCTGCTATATTCTGGGTCCATCACAGTGGGCCATTCTTTTCATGTGTTTTTATTTTTATGAGCTATATTCAGAAAGTCTTTTATAGTTGGTGTCTACGAGCTCTAAATTTTAGAAAAGTTTTTAGAAAGCCAACATATTTGCATCCTACAGGTTTCTCAAGAATTTCACTTATCTTGGAAACAAATTTATATTAATCCCTTATGGACAGACAACAGTATGGTTACTGCCAGAGAAAAAAGGGGTTGGGGATAGGTAGAAGAGGATAAAGTGGGAATACATAATGATTGAATGAGACTACGCTTTGGGTGGTGAACAAATAATACAATGTACAGATGATGTATTATAGAATTTTATACATGAAAACTATAATTTTATTAATAAATGTCACCCCAATAATTTCAATACAAATTTAAAAAGTCTCTACTTTTGTATTTCTTGCACAACCTACATATTTTAAGTTCAGACTATCCATTTCCCACACCTGATATTGTGATGTGTCCCATACCTTTTTAAAATCTAGAATCTCATATATGATAGTTCACCTTATTACCTCTATGTACATATGAATGGAATCTCCCCTTTCCCTTTCCCAGCTTCATTCAGTGGCTTTGCTTAAAACTCCCTATCTCAGGCCTGGCCAGTGTGGTTCAGTGGTGAGCTTTGACTCAGGAACCAAGAGGTCACTGGTTTGATTCCTTGTCAGGGCACTTACCCAGGTAGCGGTCTCGATCCCCAGTGGGGTGCATGCAGGTGGCAGCCGATCTATGATGTTTCTCTTTCATCAATGTTTCTATTTCTCTATCCCTTTTCCTCTTTCTCTAAAAAACCAATAAAAGCATATTTTAAAAAATACTCATAAAAACTCCCTATCCCAGAAAGCCCATGTGTTGACATAAAAACATTATTTCTAACTGTTAAGGTGTATATCTGTGTCTTAAGATTCTTCACATTACTAAAGCAATAGCTCACTATCCTACAAGTAAGCTTCTGCCACATGGGAATTTCCCGTTGTGTCTTTTGAACTCAGCTAGCATGTCTATTTTTTGTGTGACAATCCATGCAACATTTCTAGTTCTGTAAAGGGAAGGTATTGTTAGTTCAGTGTATAGGTTGCCCCCCATTCATTTTTTGACCTGTTGAAATTAGGCTTCCACTACAACTACTCCACTAAAATTATTTCCTAATTCTTAATTTCTGTGACTTCATTGCTATGATCGGTATTTGACATTATTGACCCTTAAATCTTCAAAATTTTCTTTTTTTCTCGTATTTTGTAAAACTTCTCTTTTTCATTTTTCTGACAAACTTTTGGAACTCTGTCAGTCTTTTTTATCTGCTCCTTTTTCTTTTTTAAAAGGATATTCTAAAAGAAATATTTAAAATATATTAAAAAAAAAACGAGTGAGCACCAGGATACCTAATATTGAGCTCAAGCCAGAAAACATTACCAAAACCTTTGAAACACCCTGTGTTCTCTCTTTAGTGGACTCTCTCATTTTTCTCTCAGAGAGAGCCACTACTAGAAATTGGATGTTTATTATTCCCATGTATTTTTCAACATTTTATTACAATATTAAGAGATCCCTGTCCTCTGGATTCAATTCTTGCTGATCAGAAGAGTGCTATCAGTCTGATTGACAATGTTTTGAAATTAATAAACCTTTTTTCATTAATTGTTTTTAAAATATCTTTGTCTTTGATTTTCTTTAGCTTCACTATGATCCCTCCATACCTACTTTCTCCATTCTAAACATTGATTAAAACTTGATATTTGTCTAATCTGAAGATAAACATCTTTAACAAATTCTTGAAAGTTCTCTTTGTTATACTTTACCTAAATCTCCAAGTGATTTGTAGAGGGAGAAATTTAAATTTATATAATTTACTATTTTGCCTGAAAATGAACTGATATCTATAACTTACACTGCAAAATTTCTTTAAACATTTCTTTTCTGCAAAACTATGTGCTCCTTTTAGGTGGGGAAGAGGTAGTATACCTTTTTGGTATTCCTGGCCCCTGTCATAGTGTGAAAGCCATACTAAGGTTTATATTTTGTTAATTTAAGTGACACTTATTGGGGAAATTAAGCAAATTATGTTTTGTTTTTTTTTCAGAATTATCTGAATGTGTATAAGTCAAAGTGGGTTTGCTCTGTTGTTGGTTACTTAGGCTATTTCACTAATCATACATTTTATTTTGACTATAAATACATTGCTTTAATTTTTTCCATATTTTCATCTAAATGTAACATAGTTGTTACATGATCATAAGTAGAAATGATAGTTTCATCCTATTTAATTATATATTTCATCCTCATAGAGCCACCAAAACTTGTTATAAAATTCAATGGGCAAATAGTATCTTTATTTATTTTAGATAGCAAAAAGTACACAAAATTTATCTTTAAAATTCACAAAAGAAGGTAGATTTTAAAACCTACTTCTCATACCATTTGAAGTTATTATCATACACTAAGCTTCTTTGAAGCTGTGGCGCTCCATGCATATAACAGATCTTTTTTATTACTAGAACAACTCATGTTAGTATTTATTAGAAACAACAGTACTCCATGCCAATGTGTTCAGAAGTCTATTACATCAAATGCCATTTGTTGAAACCAATGTCTAATGGCCTGTCTTTAGAATTTCATTAGTTACTACTCAATGGAAATTATTCATTGAAATAAAAATCCTATATAATAAGACCCTAATATGCAAATCGACCAAACAGTGGAACAACCAGTAGCTATGACATGCACTGACCACCAGGGGGCAGACACTCAATGCAGAGCTGCCCCCTGGTGGTCAGTGCACTCCCACAGGGGGAGCGCTGCTCAGCCAGAAGCCAGGCTTGCTGCTTCTTAACGCTACCTCGGAAGCAGGAGAGGCTCCCACCATGGCTGTTGCACTTGCCAACTGTGAGCACAGTGGGGATCGGGTCTAAGCCAACAGTCGGACATCCCCTAAGGCAGGGGTGGGCAAACGTTTTGACTCGAGGGCCACAATGGGTTCTTAAACTGGACCGGAGGGCCAGAACAAAAGGATGGATGGAGTGTTTGTGTGAACTAATATAAATTCAAAGTAAACATCATTACATAAAAGGGTATGGTCTTTTTTTTCAATAGTTTTATTCATTTCAAATGGGCCGGATCCAGCCCGCGGGCCGTAGTTTGCCCACGGCTGCAAGGGGTCCCAGGTGTGAATGTTGTGCACTGGGCCTCTAGTAAGAAAATAAAATTCGCTGTAGCTGGTTTTGCTCAGTGGATAGAGCATCGGCCTGTGGACTGAAGGGTCCCAGGTTCAATTCCGGTCAAGGGCATGTAACTGGGTTGCGGGCACATCCCCAGTGGGGGGCGTGCAGGAGGCAGCTGATCGATGTTTCTCTCTCATTGATGATTCTAACTCTCTATCCCTCTCCCTTCCTCTTTGTAAAAATTCAAGAAAATATATTTTAAAAAAAGAAAAGAAAAGAAAATTCATGCATGGTAACAGCTGATTCAGTACTGTATCAAGGCTTTTGCACATTTATAAAATCCATAAAGGTTTTTAGATGGCTATATTTTGCAGAGCTCTAATACCAAATTAAATGATACAAGTCTCTTTCATTGTGCCAGTTAAGGATATATTATTTTCCAGGTGCTTTTCTCTATTTTCATCGAATCAAAATATCGTATTCAATTTGAACTTCCATATGGGTGAGCAATTAAGAAATTGGCATTGAATAGGTCTATTTTTCTTACCGTAAAGTTAAATCAGGTTTCTCTATTTTCTTCAGAGGAAAAATAAGAGTATATAGGTGTGAGAATAGATATCATTTATGTATTAATAAAATCTGACTGGATCTTTACTCTTTTTAAAAAATTAATTTAATTGTGTTTTTTAGCTTTATTTACATTGTTGACACTATTACAGATGTCCCTATCCCCCTCCCCCATTTGCCCACCTCCATCAGCCCCTGCCCCCCTTCCCTCTGGCCATCACCACACTGCTGTCTGATCTATGGGTTAAGCATATATGTTCTTTGGCTAATCCATTCAACTTCTTTCATCCAGTTCCCCACCACCACCCCCTCCCCTCTGGCAGCTGTCAGTCTGTTCCATGGCAGAACCCAAATAAAAAAAAACCTTGCAATTGTAACTTTGGTCAAAATAGTCATCTGCATCTGTTTAAAGTCAAGAATGACAATGACATAGCTGTAGAAAACATTTATGATGGCAGTAGAATACTAGTTTAATCCAATGCATATTCACTAAGCTCTTTTGATATGTCCAACAGATTGTTTGCAACATAGGAGGACAAAAAATGCTTATTTCAAAAAGATTAAAGTGTCATTAGAGAGAGGAAAATTGTTAAAATGTGCCATATATGTATTAACTTAAGGGGATATGTGTGTGGTATTACATATGCAAGTTCAGTGGCTGAACATATCCAAGTGCGCTGGTGCAGCTGGGAAGACTTCTTGGAAGAAGTAGCAATGTTAGGATGGAGTGAGCTGTAAGGAGTGAGGAAGAACTTGAATGTATTGAGTACACAATGTGTGAAATAGTGTCGCTGAGACAGAAACCTTTGCGAATTGGAGAAATAGTATTCCTGCTAGAAAGGTGAGTTGGAGTACATTGTAGATGAATTTAAATGAAATATTAAGGAGTCAGAAAGGTGGGTAGATAGTTAATGGTAAGCCATTGAGGGTTTCTTTGAGGTTTTGCAACATAATATTGTCAGGATTCCTTTGTTAAGAACTGGTCTCACCTTGATCTCAATAAAGAAAACAACAAAAACAATACCCACCCCCCCCAAAAAAAAATATTTTTTTCTTAACTCCCCCTTCTTCACTCACCACCACAGGGCACTGAACAGGGTATTTTTGATTAGAAGAATGGTACTTGAGGGGAGATGGAAGTTGGAGCCAGGGTACTGGTAAGATGGAACAGGTCCAGATAAGGAAGACCAGACCAATCAAGATCTTGGTGATCTACTAAGTTACTAAACACATTAAGGTAGGTATCTAAAAAGGGAAGGGGAAAATATTATAACACTTAGTTCCCATCAAGGGGAAATAAATTTAAATGTAAATCCAGAGAATGGTAATGCTTTTTTAATCTCAAAGTAAAGATCATTTATCCTATGACACTTTGCCTCTCCGATCCTTTATAGATAATTTACATGAGTTAATCTTTTCTTATTGTGGTAAAAATACTTAACGTGATATTTATCCTCTTAATAAATTAAGTGTACAATATAGTATTGTTAACTACTGGTATAGGCACTATGTTATACAGCAGATCTCTATAACTTGTTCATCTTATATAACTGAAATGTAATACCCATTGAATAACAACTCCTCATTGTCCTCTGCCCCCCACCCCATAGCAATCACCATTCTACTCTCTGCGTCTATGAATTTGACTTTTAGGTACCTCATATAAGTGGAATCAAACAGTATTTGCCTTTCTTTTACTGGCTTATTTCAGTTAGTATAATGACCTCCAGATTCATTTATGTTGTCACATATGGCAGGATATACTTTCTAAGGATGAATAATATTCCATTTTATGTATATACCACATTTTCTTTATCCATTCATATTTCAATGGACTCTTGTATGGTATTTAAGAGATTTTTTCCTAACCCCAGGTAAAAAATATTTCCCCCTATATTCTATTCTGCAATAGTTGTTGTTTGATATGTATGATTCTATTTTGAGTAAATTTTATATCCAGTGCAAGGTATGACTCAAGGCTCTTTTTGGTATGTGGATGTCAGATTGTTCTGTAAGCGGGGAAATGACTAAGGCAGATTCAAATGCCTCCGGGCTTGCTGTTTTTACAGAGATTTAGCTGCTTCTCTTCAATAAATACTCTGGATTTTTGCAAGCCTTTTATTAATTTCCAAACTTTTGAAAATGTTAATTTTGACAATTTAAAAAATATATTATTTTTATTTATGCATTTTTTCCAATGTTCTTGTTGTTTATATAAGGAGAGAATTTCTAGGGATCTTTACTCTCCTTTCCTGCTAATATCACCCCTATCTATCGATTTTTAACTTTGTTTGTGATCCTAGAACTTACTCTTTATGCTTTCAATACTAATATTATTGAGAATTAGTTTATGGCTATCATATGATATATTTTCGTGAGCATACTATTGATAGTTGACAAATTTGACAGTTGATAATAAGTTCTAATGTTTTTTTGAGGCCAATTGTTTCAGTTTGTTAGTACTGTAACTAAAATATCTATTTTATTACTAATTTTAGCTAATCATCATATCAATTTATGGAAAAGGAATGTCAAAATCCTTATGATTTTGATTCATCTAATTTTTCACTTTGTTCTGTTCATTTTTGCTTCATATATTGAAGCCCTGTTTGGTATTAGGTATATACACATTTATAATTATGTGTTCTTGATCATTTGACTATTTTAACATTTTGAAATGTGTGTGTTTTCTTTTATTTCTAGCAATGCTATTGCTCTTGAAGGGTATTTTCTCTGTTATTCACTTAATACTCTAGCTTTCTTTCTTTTTTTTAAATTTTCTTTATTGATTAAAGTACTACATATGTGTCCTTATCCCTCCAACCCGCACGCCCACTCATGCCCTTAACCCCCCCTGGTGTCTGTGTCCATGGTTAGGCTTATATGCATGCATCCAAGTCATTTGGTTGATCTCTCCTCCTTACCCCTCCCCTCCCCTGCTTTCCGGCAGAGGTTTGAGAGCCTGATCGATGCTTCTCTGTTTCTGGATCTGTTTTTGTTCATCAGTTTATGTTGTTCATTGTATTCCACAAATGAGTGAGATCACATGATATTTATCTTTCTCTGACTGGCTTATTTCACTTAGCATAATGCTCTCCAGGTCCATCCATGCTGTTGCAAATGATAAGAACTCCTTCTTTTTTTACCGCAGCGTAGTATTCCATTGTGTAGATGTACCACAGTTTTCTAATCCATTCATCTGCTGATGGGCACTTAGGCTGTTTCCAAATCTTAGCTATGGTAAACTGTGCTGCTATGAACATGCGGATGCATATATCCTTTCTGATTTGTGTTTCTAGTTTCTTGGGATATATTCCTAGAAGTGAGATCACTCCCATTTGACCCAGTGATCTCACTTCTAGCTTTCTTATGCAACATATTTGTATGCTGTAAATTTCCCAGCCTTATAATTCGATTCTGTCTATTTTTATAGATCAAGGGTGCTCCTGTAAATCTCATATAGTTAGGGCCCACTTTTTTAGTGAATCTCATAGTCTCTTTTGAATTGCAGGGTTTAATTAACACTTAATACAATCATTCTGTTTGTGTTTTAGTCTACTATGTGGTATTTATTTTTATTTAACACGTTTGCTCTTTGTTTCTCATCATTCCTTTCTTCTTTGCCATTTCTCAAATGTTTAAATAATATTTTATTTTACCTCCTCTATTCCCTCAATTTTATGACTTTTTGTTATTTTACTGGTTGCTGGAGAGATTATGCTATTTATCTTTACCTTATTTTGAGATACTTTCAAATAATTTTATACCATTTTTATGAAAATTGTATCTTACAATAGAATAATTCCACTTAGACCTTTCTTCCCTTTGTGTCCTCAAAGTCATGATTTTTACAAATGTATTTTATTTATTTATGCTCTATTTATAAGCTGCCAACACTTAGTTACTTTTTTCATTTTAATGAGTTAATCACCTTTTAAAGAAATGTAAAACACACCTATATAATCCAGAAAAAATTTAAAAGTTGTTTTTCGTAATTATCCAAGTTTACTCTTTCAGCTATTTTCTATTTCTTCCTGCATATCTAGATTTCCAACAAATTGTATTTCCATTAAGGCTGAATAGCTTCTTTTAGCATTTCTTTTATTGTATATCTGGTCAAGATGAATTATCTTAGCTTTTGTCTATCTAAAAATGCATTTTGCTGACTATAGAATTCTTGGTTGGCAGTTTTTCCTCCTCAGGACTTGACAGGTACATAAATTGCTCCATTTTGTTTTGTGCTGGGTCACTTGTATCAAGAAGTCAGTGAGCATTCTTGTCATTGTATCCCTTTATACAATGTGCCTTTTCCCCTACTTTGATGGCTGTTAAGAACTTTTTATCTTTGGTTTTAAATAATTTCACTATAAAGTGCTTCAAGTGTGGGCTCCTTTGTGTTTATTCTAAACTAGAGGCCCAGCATGCATGGAATCGTACATGAGTAGCTTGCTTCCCCTTGCCTCAGCTGGATGCCCCACCCTCCACCGCTTGTAGTCCTCTGCCACTCATAGCCCTCCACCGCTCTTAGACCTCCACTGCTTGTAGTTCTCTGCTGCTAGTAGTTCTCCAACAGTAGAAGTTTGCACCCCACCCCGCTCACAGCGAGAGCTGATGCTTGTTTGGTTGTGACGGCATTACGGTGTGATGGCCATGGGCCTTTTATAGAAGAGACTAGAGGCCCGGTGCACAAAAATTTGTGTACTCGCGGGGAGGGGGACCCTCAGCCTGGCCTGCGCCCATTCATAGTCCAGGACCCCTTGGGGGATGTACACCTGTCAACTTAGGCCCACTCCCCGGGGATCAGGCCTAAGCTTGCAGTCAGACATCCTTCTGGCAGCCAGGGAGCCCTCGGGGGATGTCTGACTAAAGGCTTAGGCCCCCAAGGGATCAGGTCTAAACCATTAGTTGGACATTCTTAGTGCTGCCACGGAGGTGGGAGAGGCTCCTGCCACCACCTCTGCGCTGGCCAGCCATGAGCCAGCTTCTGGCTGAGTGGCACTCCCCATATGGAAGTGCACTGACCACCAGGGGGCAGCTCCTGAATTGAGCATCTGCCCCCTGGTGGCCAGTGCACATCATAGCAACCGGTCATTCTGCCATTCAGTTAATGTGCATATTAGCCTTTTCTTATTATTATATAGGATGTCCCTATTTCCCCCTTTTTGCCCCCTCTACCCAGCTCTTGTCCCCCACTTCTCTCTGGCCATCACCATTCTGTTGTCTGTGTCCATGGGTTGTGCATATATTTTCTTTGGCTAATCCCTTCTTTAAATTCACTTCTTTAAATTTGTATTTTCAGATAAGTGCTTATAATTGCACTATTATATATTGTCTATTATATCATTTAGAATTAAGATATTTTTTAATTGAACCCTTGTACATTTTAGCACAATTTAATAAATTATGCTAGAACCAATTAGATTTTTCATGTAATGCATACATATTTTAATTAATATTTTATTAATTTTTAATTTTTTAATGTTTTAATTTGAAATAATCTCATACATGTAAAGAAAAACTATAAAATACTACAGCATATTATATGTACCTTTCACCCAATTTCTTATGTGTTAATAATTTAAACATAACCATTATACAACTAACAAAATTTGGAATATATTTTTCTTATAATCTCTTTAATGTTACTTAATCCATTTACTTTGTTTTTGTTAATCTTCACCCAAGGATATTTTTCCATTGAATTTTAGAGAGAGTGAAGGGAAAGGGAGAGACACATTGATTGGTTGCCTCCTGCACATGCTTTGATAGGACTGGGGATCAAGCCAGCAATTGAGGTACATGTCCTTGTCTGGAATCGAACCTGGGACCCTTCAGTCCACGGGCTAATGCTCTATCCACTGAGCAAAACAGGCTGAAGCTTAATTCATTTACTTTTAATCTATATGTGTCTTTATATTTAAAGTGGGTTTTGTTTTTGATTCACCCTCATAATCTGTCCTTTAATTGGTGCATTTATGCCACTGACTTTCAGAGTGCTTACTGATAGAGTTACTGTTATGGGTTGACTCAGCGAGATAGACCACCGACTCAGAATTTAAATTTAAGAGCCTTTATTAAACTGCCCAGCTGACTACAGTTACAGCACCCTGCCAAAGCAGAGGCTGAACTGCAGTGCCAACTTCCATGGCCAGCGACTACAGTTACAGCACCCTGCTGGAGCAGAGGCTGAACTGCAGTGTAGATTACAGGAGTTACATTTTGTTATTAAATTTTGTGGAGGCCCAGAGAAAAATGTGTCTTTCAAATTCTGGGCCCCCAATATGGAGGAAACTCTTTTTATTCATACTTTTTCCAGTCTTTTGTCTCCCAAATTTGGAATGAGACTTCCGGGCCTTCTGAGAAAGAAGGCCTGCATGCTGGGAAGGGGCCATGAGACCATATCTCAAGGCCTGGCCTGATGTCAGTACCTTCCTATCTATGTGTTTTAGGAACAGACAGCACAGCATGACCCGTCTGGCCTAAGCACCAGATATGCAGCCCAGCACATTACTATCATATCAGGCTGGCTTCTGGGTCTTCTGGGTCCCACCCTGCCCTGCCGCCAGGGACGGCAAAGCAGGCCGGCTTCTTGGTCTTCTGGGGCTGCCCTGGATGGCAGCGTGCTGGTGGCTCGCACTGTCCTGCTCTGCCTGCAGGATGCAAGTTAGTCGCCATCTTTGTTGGCAGTTAATTTGCATATCATGCTGATTAGCCAATGGGAGGAATAGCGAAGGTACAGTCAATTACCATGTTTGTCTATTATTAGGTAGGATGAGTGTAGCTGAGGTTCTTAGTTCTATGGTTTGATACCATTTCTCATTTTAAAAAGTTCCAGCTGCTTTCCTGTCAAATATTTCTTCTGCCTTATTCTTTCTTTGCTTCTCTCTGGGCCTCTAATTACACATGTTATATCATATAATATTATCCCACAGATCTCATTTGCTTGGTTTGCTTTTCTTTAACCTTTATTCAAATTCAATGATATTTTACTTTGCTCTGTTCACCTGCTCTAAGGCTCATCAAATTTATACTTCCTCTTTAATATTGTAGTTTTCACTGAAAACATTCCCATTTATTTTATTTTATGTTTCCATTTTCCATGTATCAAATGAGAGTCCCCTCCTGTTAATGTATGTTGTCTACTGTTTTCCACTAGATCCTTCAACATTATATATTTTTTAGAGGTACTTTTTTGTTAATTTCAACAACTTGGCCATTTTCCCATTTGTTTTTCTTAACTATTTTGGCTTTGCTTCAATTTTATTTAGATTCTGTTTACCAATGGATTAAATTGTTTTTCAGGATGAGATTATGTTTTTCTGGAAATTTGAGCAGTGGTGTGGCTCTGAAGTTCTTTTATTACTTGACAACTTTGTTAACAGTCTTTGGATCTGCAGGTTGTTCTCTTTGCCTTATAAATGCCTACCCCTTTCACCCAGTACTCAGGGGAATCTCAATGTGGCTGATCTGCTGCCAGTCTGAAGAGAGCTGGAGTACACTCAGTAAGGGCTAGAGTTTATCAGAATGGTTTATCTCAGCTCTCTGGCCTTGGCGTGCCTTTAGCATACTTTCTCAGTAAAAGCCCATGGCAGAGTTGGTGGGTGGGCAGGACATGATGCCACATTTACTCTATTTGTTGCTTCTAGATGAGCTATCATGTCTGCCTATATTTTGTCATCAAAACACTTTAAAAAACACTCTTGCTGTCTTCTCTTTCCTAATCTATGTCTGACTGTCTGCCTCCCCTGCCTGCTAAAAATAAAAGTAGTCATGAGCTCCATCTTAACTTGGAAGTACTTCTCACTTTATGGATATTATTTAATTTTGTTTTATTTGTGTTTTGAGCTCTCTGAAGAATTTCAAAAGTTATGATTTCACAGCTTCCTTGGATTGTTCACATTGCTGAAGTAGGAATAATAGCTTTTTGCAATTTTCTTCATTGTAAGTATAAATCCAATATATTATATTTTAATAGAGGATTTATTAAATTTATTATTTATTGCTTCTCTAAGTTGTAAAATCAGTGGTGTCTATAGAAATCACATATGGTGTAAACCAGGGGATTGCACTAGGTAGACCTGCTCTTGAGCCCAGCACTATATATTGTAACATAGTATCAAAATTATGAATAAAAAAAGAGCAATGTGCTAAATGAATTATTTACAATCTTCACATACCTCCAACATTGATTAAATGCAATGAAAGTTTGTGGTAAACTTCCAACTTTCTGATTTGATTTCAGAGATTTGCCATTACAATGAATTTTGAACAAGATTTACCCATATTTACTCTCAAGAATTAAATCCTTGTCAGCTGTGTCCTCTAAGAGTAGCCTTTGGTGATATGAATGGAAAAACTTTTCTCACTAGGAAGAGAATCAGAATATCAGAGCTGGAATTGGGTTCCCTTTAAAAGAGAACAACAAAGAAAATTGCAACTGTTGTCTCAAAGACTCTTTACACCTATTAGAAGTGTGTTTATGAAAAAATCTTATTCTTTTCCTTTTAATTTAACATCCTATATATCCTATATAATAAAAGACTAGGTGGTGTCATGCCCTCGTGTGATGTCATCACAAGATGGCCACCACAAGATGGCCGGCAGGGGAAGGCAGTTGTGGGTGACCAGGCCAGCAGGGGAAGACTGTTGAGGGTGAGCAGGCCTGTAGGGGAGGGCAGTTGGGGGTGATCAAGCTGGCAGGGGAGGGCAGTGAGGGGCAATCGGGCTGGCAGGGGAGAGCAGTTGGGGGTAATCGGGCCAGCAGGGGAGGGCAGTTGGGGACAATCGAGCTGGCAGGGAGCAGTTAGGCATCAATCAGGCCAGCAGGGGATGGTTAGGGGCAATCAGGCAGGCCAGTTAGGAGCCAGTAGTCCCAGATTGTGAGAGGGATGTCCAATGGCAGTTTAGGCTCAATCCCCCAAGGGGTCCCAGATTGTAGAGCGTGTAGGCTGGGCTGAAGGACACCCCCTCCATACACAAATTTCATGCACCGGGCCTCTAGTCTTATATAATAAAAGTGTAATATGCAAATCGATCAAATGGCCAAACAGTGGGACAATCATCTGGATGACCATCTGGACAACCATCTGGGACCACACTATGACACCCCTAGCGCCAGGTCAGCCAAGGCATGTGTGGTGCAATTGGTTGGGGCCCAGCCATAGCCCCATGATTGCCCTGCAGAGGGAGGCCTAGGCCACTGACCAGCATATTGTGGTAGGTGGGCAGGGCCTCCCTCTGCGAGGAGAGCCAGGGTTCCAGGTGCTGGCAGTTGGAGGGAAGCCCAGGACCTGGATGCCAGGGGGAAGCTGGTGTATGCAGCTGGGGGAAGGAAGGCTTACTCTTGTACTAATTTCATGCATTGGGCCTCTAGTTTGTAAATAAGTACACACCTGTCTTTCATTTTAGTTCCATTTGATTGAAAGATTTCTGTAATCACTTGCTCTGTGACCTAATTGTCCCTTGAACATACAATGCTCATTTCTGCCTCTCTGCTTATCAAGATCATACCTGTCCCTTAAAATTAAGTTGACGCTAGTGCATATGGATTATCATGAGTGTACTATTCACTTAAATATGTATCATTAACTCCTTCATGTATATATATATATTCACACACCAAATAGTTTTTTCTTGAAAAGGAAGACCTTATTTTTTTGATCTGGCACAGCCACCCATCTTTGTACACTTGTACACACACACATATGCACACAACTCAAATGCTTACTTATTTTATACTAGTGGCCTGGTGCACAAAATTTATGCATGGGTGGGGGTGTCCCTGAGCCCAGCCTGCACCCTCTTGCAATGTGGGACCACAGGCTCCTAACTGCCTCTGCTTCCTGCCTGATGTCCCTAACTGCCCCCCTGCTGGCCTGATCGCCCCTAACTGCTCTGCCTACATGCCTGATCACCTCTAACCACCTCTGCCTTGGCCTCTGCCACCGTGGCTTTGTCTGGAAGGATGTCCAGAAGATGTCTGGTCTATCTGGTCTAATTAGCATATTACCCTTTTTAGTAAAGATGCCATAGTCACATATTTAGGTTACAAGAATTTATGGGAGTCTATGAACTTACACTGCATTTATATAGTTACTAGAGGCCCAGCGCACAAAAATTTGTGCACTCGGGAGAGGGGGGTCCCTCAGCCCAGCCTGCGCCCATTCACAGTCCATGACCCCTTGGGAGATGTCCACCTGTCGACTTAGGCCCACTCCCCAGGGGATCAGGCCTAAGCTTGCAGTCAGACATCCTTCTAGCAGCCAGGGAACCCTCGGGGATGTCCAACTAAAGGCTTTGGCCCCCAAGGGATCGGGTCTAAACCATTAGTTGGACATTCTTAATGCTGCAACGGAGGTGGGAGAGGCTCCTGCCACCACCACTGTGCTGGCCAGCCATGAACCAGCTTCTGGTTGAGTGGTACTCCCCATATGGGAGTGCACTGACCACCAGGGGGCAGCTCCTGCATTGAGTGTCTGCCCCCTGGTGGCCAGTTCGCATCATAGCAATCGGTCATTCTGCCCATCAGTCAATGTGCATTTTAGCCTTTTATTATTATTACTAGAGGCCCGGTGCACAAAAATTTATGCACTCAGGGGGGGGGGGTCCCTCAGCCCGGCCTGTGCCCTCTCACAGTCTGGGACCCCTCGGGAGATAACGACCTGCTGGCTTAGGCCTGCTCCCCGGTGGCAGAGGGCAGGCCCAATCCCTAGGTGCAGCCCCTGGTCGGGCTCAGAGCAGGGCTGATTGGGGAGGTGAGGCACCGCCCCCTGTCTTGCACGGCTGATCGGGAGGTTGCAATGCCACCCTCAGTCACGCTCAGGGTAGGGCTGATTGGGGGGTTAGGGCACCGCCCCCTGTCACACTCAAGGCAGGGTCATTGGGGAGATTGCAGCGCCACCCCCTGTCATGCACAGAGCAGGGCCAATTTGGGGTTGGGGCGCTGCTCCCTGTCACTCACAGAGCAGGGCCCATCAGGGGCGTTGGGGCACCACACCCTGTCACACACAGAGCAGGGCGGATCAGGCGGTTGGGGCACCGCACCCTGTCACACACAGAGCTGCAGGGCGATCAGGTGGTTTGGGCGCTGCCCCCTGTCACGCTGATTCTGGTTCCGGGAGGCCTCGTGGCTCCGCTGATCCCAGTGCTGGGAGGCATATTACCCTTTTACTATATAGGATAGAGGCCTGGTGCATGGGTGGGGGCCAGCTGGTTTGCCCTGAAGGGTGTCCTAGATCAGGGTGGGGGTCCCGCTTGGGTGCCTGGCCAGCCTGGGTGAGGGGCTGATGGCTGTTTGCAGCTGGTCACACACCCTTCAGGGTGGGGGTCCCCACTGGGATGCCTGGCCAGTCTGGGTGAGGGTCTGAGGGCTGTTTTCTGGCTGGTGGGTGACTGAAGTTCCCAACCGCTCCTTTTTTTCTTTTCTTTTTAATTCTGGGCCAGGTTTAGCTCTGAGGCTTGGCTCTAGCTCTGAGGCCTCAGCTGCTAAAAGCAGGTATCTGGTTTGTTTAGGTTCTATAATCGAAACACTGTTTCAACTCCAGCTCTGAGGTCCCGGCTGGCTCAAAGCAGGTTTCTGGGGTTTTGTTTAGCTTCTATATTTGTAACAATGTTTCAAACTGCAAGCTCAGAGGCTGGCAGCGGCAGGCGGGGAACGTTGGCTTCCTCCGTCACTGAAGCAAGCAAGCCTCATGTTAGCTTCAAGCTGCCTGGCTGCCCACTGCCATCTTGGCTGGCAGTTAATTTGCATATCACCCTGATTAGCCAATGGGAAGGGTAGTGGAGGTATGGCTAATTACCATGTTTCTCTTTTATTAGATCTGATATAGGGTGTCTCTATTTCCCCCCTTTTGCCCCCTCTACCCAGCTCTTGCCCCCCACTTCTCTCTGGCCATCACCATACTGTTGTCTGTGTCCTTGGGTTGTGCACATATTTTCTTTGGCTAATCCCTTCTTTAAATTCACTTCTTTAACTTTGTATTTTCAGATAAGTGCTTATAACTGCACTATTATATATTGTCTATTATATCATTTAGAATTAAGATATTTTTTAATTGAACCCTTGTAAATTTTAACACAATTTAATAAATTATGCTAGAAGCCATTAGGAGATTTTTTCATGTATTGCAGATACATTTCAATTAATATTTTATTAATTTTTAATTTTTTAATGTTTTAATTTGAAATAATCTCATACATCTAAAAAAACTATAAAATACTACAGCATATTATATGTACCTTTCACCCAATTTCTTATGTGTTAATAATTTAAACTTAACCATTATACAACTAACAAAATTTGGAATATATTTTTCTTATAATCTCTTTAATGTTACTTAATCCATTTACTTTGTTTTTGTTAATCTTCACCCAAGGATATTTTTCCATTGAATTTTAGAGAGAGTGAAGGGAAAGGGAGAGACACATTGATTGGTTGCCTCCTGCACATGCTTTGATAGGGACTGGGGATCAAGCCAGCAACTGAGGTACATGTCCTTGTCTGGAATCGAACCTGGGACCCTTCAGTCCACAGGCTAATGCTCTATCACTGAGCAAAACAGGCTGAAGCTTAATTCATTTACTTTTAATCTATATATGTCTTTATATATAAAGTGGGTTTTGTTTTTGATTCACCCTCATCATCTGTCCTTTAATTGGTGCATTTATGCCACTGACTTTCAGAGTGCTTACTGATAGAGTTACTACCATATCAGGCCGGCTTATGGGTCTTCTGGGTCCCACCCTGCCTTGCCTTTTTTTCTTCTTTTTTTCTAAGACATTTCAATTTATTTAAAAGAAGCCAATATATAGGATATAAAGGGTATGATATTTACAACTGTACAGTAAATAGGTTGGTTTCCCGGTAGCATCAGTAGTCTTTCAGTGAGTATAAACCCCCTTTCCCCTTGATGCTCGACCAAGCTGGCAGACAAACAGCAACAATGAGGTGGGATGAGACTGCAGGATAGAAGGTCTCCCTGAAGGGATTAAAAACCACGTAGATGCTAAAATGTCCACGAAGGGGTCTTGGGGGTGAGGGGTGCCTCTGCCTCATTCCTTTGAGGGCTTGGCAGCAGGAATGCTGAGGGATTTGCCCGAAACTAACACATAGCCCACTCTGAGCCTGTAAATCTTCCACCCATGGAATATTCCCTTCCCAAGAGAATCAGCCCTAATCCCTCAGCCAGGGCCTGGAGGAGCAGCCCAGGCCGTGGGCACAGCCAGGACTGTGGACATTTCATGGCCTTTTTACTCCCACTCCAGCTGCCTAACAATTCTGCACTGCTCCCCTCGCCCACCTCCCCCGTCACCCCATCAGGACACCGTGCACAGGAGGGTACACTGGTTTTCCCATGCCCATTGGGAACTGGCTGTTTCTGTTTTTTGGAGTAAAAAGGTTCCTGTGGGTTGGATAAGGTCTTTGGTTGGCAAGAAGTTCTGAAACAGAGCCAATGACCACACCCACCTCCTCTGGGCATGGAGCAGCTCCAGCCCTCAAAGCTCATCTCTCCAGCAGAACTGAAGGGAAGACTGTGTGTACCCTTCTGTCCCTCACCCTTCACATGCCCAGAACCATCAGTGTCACACTTCATAATTCCTATCACTGTATTTCATTAGTTCCATACTGTTTTACTAATCCTGAATCTAAACAGATTGGTTTAAAAGGAGATCCTTCTATTTTTAAAGTAGCTGGGGCTTCTGGTGGAGGGCCTTTCCTTGCAGCCCTGGACTGGCTGATGGGCGGTTCCAAGGCTGCAAGGCAAGACCCGCTGCTGGGGCTTCTGGGGGAGGACCTTTCCTTGCAGCCCGGACCCGCTGATGGGCGGTTCCAAGGCGCAAGGCAAGACCCACTGCTGGGGCTTCTGATGGTGGGCCTTGCCTTGCAGCCCAGACCGCTGATGGGAGGTTCCCGGACCACAAGGCAAGACCGGCTGCTGAAGCTTCTGGGGGCGGGCCTTGCAGGCCGGGGTGCTTAGCTAAGAAGCACCCCGGCCCTCCTCTTTGCTCTTTGCTGCCTCGCCTGCCTTCGCTCGCTGCTCCTGTCCCAGACCAGCCAGCTTCACTCCATTGCTAGGCGCCTATGTATGAAAATTAACCGCCATCTATGTTGACGGTTAACTGCCATCTTGGTTGGCAGTTAATTTGCATATTGCCCTGATTAGCCAATGGGAAGCGTGTCAGAGGTACGGTTAATTACCCTATTTGTCTATTATTAGATAGGATGATAATATGAAATTCTTTATTATTCACATTAACTAGACACATCCTTAATAGCAAAACATCAAGCTGATATTAGAAATTTCATATATTTTTCTTATAGTTTTCTCTATGTTACAGTTTAAATTACCACTAGTCATTAAACTTTAAATGGGTAAGAAGCCCGGCTTGCTGGCACAAACGCAGTTTTATCCAGTAAAACGAATGATTAGAGGTCTTGGGGCCGAAATGATCTCAACCTATTCTCAAACTTTAAATTACCACTAGTCAGTAGAAATATTTAAAACAAGAGGCCGGTGCACAAAAATTTGTGCACTCGGGGGGAAGGGAGGGTCCCTCAGCCCGGCCTGTGCCCTCTCCCAGTCTGGGACCCCTCGGGAGATAACGACCTGCTGGCTTAGGCCTGCTCCCGGGTGGCAGAGGGCAGGCATAATCCCTAAGTGCAGCCCCTGGTCGGGCTCAGAGCAGGGCCGATTGGGGAGTTGGGGCGCCGCCCCCTGTCATGCACAGAGCCGCAGGGTAATCAGAGGGTTGGGGAGCTCCCCCCTATCAGGCACAGAGCAGGGCCGATCAGGGGGTTGGGGAGCCTTCCCCTGTCAGGAACAGAGCAGGGCGGATAGGGAGGTTGTGGCCCTGCCCCCTGTCACACACAGAGCCACAAGGCGATCAGGGGGTTTGGGCGCTGCCCCCTGTCACGCTGATCCTGGTGCTGGGAGGCATATTACCCTTTTACTATATAGAATAGAGTCCTGGTGCACGGGTGGGGGCTGGCTGGTTTTCCCTGAAGGGTGTCCTGGATCAGGGTGGGGGTCCCCACTGGGGTGCCTGGCCAGCCTGGATGAGGGGATAATGGCTGTTTGCAGCTGGTCACACACCCTTCAGGGTGGGGGTCCCCACTGGGGTGCCTGGCCAGTCTGGGTGAGGGGCTGAGGGCTGTTTTCAGGCTGGCAGGTGACTGAAGCTCCCAACCGCTCCTTTTTTTCTTTTTTCTTTTTCATTCTGGACCAGCTTTAGCTCTGGCTCCAGCTCTGAGGCCTCAGATGCTGAAAGCAGGTATCCGGTTTGTTTAGGTTCTATAATCGAAACACTGTATCAACTCCAGCTGTGAGATCCCGGCCGGCTGAAAGCTGGTTTCTGGGGTTTTGTTTAGCTTCTATATTTGTAACAATGTTTCAAACTGCAAGCTCAGAGGCCGGCAAGGCAGGAGGGGAATGTTTCAGTCCTCCATCACTGAAGCAAGCAAGCCTCATGTCTAGTTTAAGCTGCCTGGCTGCCGGCCGCCATCTTGGCTGGCAGTTAATTTGCATATCGCCCTGATTAGCCAATGGGAAGGGTAGCGGTCGTACGCTAATTACCATGTTTCTCTTTTAATAGATAGGATTGGTTTGTCTTTTATTAATTTGAATATTGAAATGGGCTTTTGTGTTGCACATTTTAGATGTTAAACAAACAGCTGTAGATGAATAAAATGAGATGTGATTATAGTTTTATTTTAATCATTTTCAAAATTAATATTTGCTTTCTTAAGTCCTTTATACGTTTATCTCTCTCATCTTGGCATTATGATTTTGTATGACTTTGTCTTGCTTGGCTGCTATAGAAATAGAGAACGTACTCATTTCTTGTGTTTGTTTTTGTATTTGATTTAATAGACAAGGACAGAAAGCAGATTTTCTGAATGTGTTAGGACAAGATATTAGATTTGTATATCACTTTAACATAGTCACTCCAAGACACTGGTTGTGCTTCCATAAATGAAAAGTACTCATGGTGGCTGTTAATAATGGGACTCTGGTTGCTTTAAGTAGAGAAGAATGTGTAGGTAATTGCTTAACAACTCAGACTATGAAAATCAGGAAACCTTTTGTTTCCCTGAGTAGGAATAAGTATTTTTACAGAAACTAGTTCTGAGGTCAAGAGAAAGATTAATTGTATTAAACTGGTCAGTATGGTAGTGGTTATTTGAATTGATTCTGGTACTCAGGAGAGGTTTGTTTTTTAGATGGCCAATTGTTGAATGGAATTTATCTAGCTATAGATAAGCTCAGTCTCAAGATTTATTTGGCTCCTAGTACCAATGAGGCTTCTCCAAGGATAGTTTAGCTCAATACAGGTAGGGTGAGTTTACTGGTTTTTGAGGGCCTCTGGGATTTTTGTAGGTTATGTGTTAGGGTGGGAATTAACTATCTTTTTTAAAGAGATAATTTGACAAGGCTGACCACCTCTATCACAAAGATAATTAGACTTAATTAGAAAGAATGCCAACCTTAGCTAATTTCTTCTTGATTTTTTTTTATGATAGGAGAAGCAATTTAGAAATAATTGAATACCGAGAAAAGCCTTTTGAAAACTTCTCTTAATATAAAGTAGATCAATTAAATTAGCTATGTCTCAGATTCTTTATTTTGGTGCCCCATTGGGCCTTCCTTTCATTTAATCTTATAAAAAGGTACAGATACCCTAGCCAGTTTGCTCAGTGGAGAGAGAGTCGGCCTGTGGATTGAAGGATCCTGGGTTCGATTCCAGTCAAGGGCACATGCCCAGGTGGCAGGCTCGATCCCCAGTAGGTGGCGTGCTGGAGGCAGCCGATGAATATTTCTATTTCTCTCCCTCTCCCTTCCTCTCTGAAATGAAAGTATTTTTTAAAAAGCAATAAGAGAAAAGCAAAGTTTAATTCTAAAATTGCAAATGAACTTTATAAAGGCAAAGTAAATAAAAGTACATTCTTTATCAGTAGGTTAAATCACTAAGGACCCTTTAGCAAAGGCTCTCTAGGCCAGTGATTCTCAACCTTGGCTGCACATTAGAATCACCTGGGAATCTTTTTAAAATCCTGATTTCTGGACCTCATACTCCGGAAATTCTGTTTCTTTGTTACTAATGTTGTGGCCCCACCCCATAACAAAGACACAGAATTTCCGGAGGATGAGGCCCAGAAATCAGGATTTTAAAAAGATTCCCAGGTGATTCTAATGTGCAGCCAAGGTTGAAAACCGAGTCTAGGCAAACTGAGATAATTAAGAGAATTTGCCAGCCAAATACAAAGCACATGTCTTGTTTTGTTGCCAAGAAGAAACCTCTAAAAAGTGATTTATGGGCTGAGGGCCTCAGGAGACAGTCCCATAGAGCTCTATAGGCAGAGAGATTTTCTTCCTTAAATTAGGGACTAACCTTTTCCTATAAAAGTTCAGATAGTCAATATTTTAGACTTTGTGGGACATATGCTTTTTATCCCAACATTTCAAATCTCCTGTTGTGTCATGAAAGCAATCATAGACAATACATTAAAAAATGGATGCAGCTGTGTTCCAATAAAACTTTATTTACAATAAAACAGGATGTGGTGAGATTTAGCCCTGTCTGTAGCTAGGAGACTTTTGCTTTAAACCAAAGGACTGGGGATAATTTGCTTTAAACAGATGACACATTCAATGTATAACCCAGTTATTTTGTTTTTAGATGAGCAAACAAGCCTTAAATTAAATCTCCCTTCCTCCTTCACCCACTGGTCTTGCTTCATAGCCTACAGGCAGTTTTAGAAAGCTGCATATAGAATAGTGAACTGTAGTGGGAACTCTGCAACTCTTGAAAAAAGGGATGCCAAAGTTTGAGTTGTTCCTGGAGGAACCACATTACTCGAGGGATTAAAAAACACACTAGGTGTCTGGTGGGAGAACAAACTCATTCCTTTATAAGTGACTCAGAAGAGCATTTCACTCAACATCAGTTGAACTTCAGGGGCCATCATGAACTTCTACAAACACTTTGGATTCAGAGAGGCTTCTGAATGCCTTTGTTTCAATCTGTCAGGTCCTCATTTACTTGTTCTCAGCTCAGCTGACCTTAAAGTATGACTCAGTGAGAAGAGCAGGAGCTCAGATTTCAGCTTTAAAATGTACTAGCTGTGTGACTTGGTTACTTATCCTTTAACGATTACTTATTCATGTTTAACCTGTCTATATCTTGGTTTCCCCACCTATAAACTGGGGAAACTGTCATACCCATAACTGTCATACCCATTTCTAAGATTATTTTGAAGATTAAAGAATATGCTCATACATAGAGCTCAGTGTGTGTGTGTGTGTGTGTGTGTGTGTGTGTGTGTGTGTGTGTGTAAAACTCAGATCTGTTTTATTCAAATCTTACTTACTTTTGTAACCATGGCAATGACTCTGAGAACGAAACTACTGGAATATTTACAAAGTAACAGGGTAATGTTATCTGTATTCCTTAGGCAGTGGATGAGCCGTTTGTCAGCATGCTTAAAGCAAATATGAAGATTCATGATGTGCACCTGGTGACTGCTTTGGGGTCCGCACCATGGCTGACCCCATGGCAGGTACATGCCTACAAGAACAGCTCCTTTAAGAACTGTGAACTCTTAGACTCATTTGGGCTTCGCTGGGCAAGGACATCTCTCACACATCCCTGCACTTTGCAGTTGGAGATGTTTTTAATAAGCATTCATGCAACCCCCACAGAGAGAGAGAGAACAAGAAGCTTATTTTTCATCTCTCTACCCTTTACCTAGGGATATCATTTTCCTGCTGTTCTTGCTCTGTATCCTTTGTTGTAATAAATCTTAGCCATGAGTCTAACTTTACATTGAGTCACATGGGATTAAGTGGGTAGCCATGGAAACCCTGAGATGTGAGATATGTCTGTCTATCTATCTAGCTACCTATCTATCATCTCTCTATACATACATATATATTTTTCTCTCTTATGCCAAGAGAACTCACAGTGTGGTGATGTGGTAACTAGTTTTCTTACAGATGCTCAAAAGATTGAAAATCTAAGAGGAGGGGGCTAAAACAACTATTAATCTGCTTTGCCAAGTGTGGTATAATGATAACAGTAATGGACTAGAAGTCTGGAAACCTGAATTTTAGTATCGTGTAAGTGATAGATAGAAACTGGGTATAGAAGGATTGAAATAAAAAGCAAAAGATAGATAGGCCATGTTCATATACTGCCTTATTCATTTATCAAGGCAATTTTCAGAAAGTTTAGAGAAAAGATAAGCATGATCTCATGGTCAGAAACTGTGAAAATGGAATATGGCTCAAATGAGGTATCATATTCTGAAAATTGTAAATTTTGTGAAGGAAATCTGGATAGAAAATGGGATTCTACGGAAATTAACCTCTCAGTGATCTGATCATAAATTCCTTACTGGGCAGTTCCTGGTGGTTAGTCACACCCCAGGCATATAACTACTTTACTAAAAGGCTTATTTTTGCCTTAAGCAAGCCCTGCCATTATTTCTGTGCATTTAGATTAATATATCTTCAAGAGAGCACATAATCTTGTTAACGGTCCTGTAATCCAATCCCCACCTTGCTTTCTCCTACCTTCATATAACCTTCCTTATGTTCCCACTGTAATTTCAAGTGCACAAGAGAAACGTCAAAACTCATTCTCTGGAGCATTTGAGATCTTGCTTCCTTGCAATTGTCATCAGTTTTGGCTCAAATAAATGCGTATAAAAATTCTCTGCAGTTTGGATGTTTCTTACATTGACAAGGAAAAATAAGAGGAAAGGAGAATGCTAGAATTTAGATTGAGAACATGAAGGGAACATGTGGGGTGAAGTTCTTGGTGGCAACATCTAATCAAGGATGTGTTTAATGAGTGCATAGGTTTTTCATGAGCGTTAAGTACCAAATAAGTCCAAGCTGATAGTTTTTTCACCTCTGTTTACAGATGCAAGATGAAAAGGGGCACATGGTATGATGTTAGCAGATAACAGAAAGGATCTGTTATGTCATCTCTCTTATTTTCACCTTTTTCATTAAAGCGAATGTTCTTCAAAGTGTAAAGTATGTCACATATATCAGATAGATGGAGTAACTAATAGGTAAGGGAAACCTCATATAAGAGAATCTAGAGTTAAACATGATGGCAACATAGCTGTGTCAGAAAATATAAATCAGAGAAATGTTGAACATATTATGTATTGCTGTACAAAAAGGAATTAATTGACAGAATACCCTATTGGCTGATCTTCAAATAACTTGTATGAATCTCCTACCTCTAAATCTATTCTTATTCTTCCTAACTTATATTTCTTTTCTCTCTCTCTCTTTTTTGAGTTACTAAAACTTTCAAAATAGACTATTTTTAGAATAATTTTAGATTCACAGCAAAATTGAGCAGAAAGTACAGAGATTTCCCATATAACCTCCTGATCCCCCCCCCCCCCCCACAGACAGCCTCCCCGTTATCAACATCCCTCACCGGAGTGAGATATTTGTTACAATCAATGAACCTACATCCTACATCGAGATGCCATTATTACCTAAAGTTTATAGTTTACAGGAGGTTCAGTCTTGTTGCACTTTCTATGGGTTTTGACAAATGTATAATGACAAGTATCCACCATTTTCATATCATATCATTTTTTTAGGGCCGTAGTTTCACGGCCCTAAAAAATCCTCTGAGCTCCACCTATTCATTTTCCCATGGCTCACTAACTTCTTTTTCTTATGTTTCAGAAGATATGATATTATTCTTCCTATTTTATCGATGATATAGTCTTGGCTTCCTCAACTAACTTGTTTTATGCACTTATTCTCCCATTCACTGATTTATTCAATAGACATTTATAGTTGCTAGGCAGTGTTTTAGGAGCTGAGATTACATTAGCAAAGGAGATAGATGAAAATCAATGTCTCATGGAACTTACCATCTAATGGAGGTGGTATGTATCATAAAGGAACTGAAATAAGGAGATATGCAAGAAGGTGATTTGGGTGTGATGGACTATTTTAGACATGCTGATCCAGAAAGGTCTGTCTTTGGTAATGGCATTTGAGCTGAGACCCAAGGAGCTAGATATGGGAAAAGCTGAGGGAATCACAAATGCATGTGTCAGGAGTAGAAATGAACTTGACACTCCATGAACGGAAGTAAGGTCAGTGTGTTCAAGTCTAGTGAACACTTGGGAGACTCATGTAAGATGAGGTTGAAGAGGTAATGATTGTATCAGATAGGGCCCTGCAGACTATAGGCTATGAGTTCCATTGTAATGCTTTAAAAAGTAGACATGGGAGTTATGTAATTTTTAAAAGATAATTTTAGTTCCAGTGTGGAAAATGAATTATGAAGGAATGCAGAAGTAAAAACACATAGCCCAATTAGGAGGATATTGCAAATGTGAGATGTGGGTAGCCTGGATGCAAGGAAGTAGCTATATATAGTGGTTGGCTTTGGATTTTACTTTGGATATCGATTGACAGGTTTTACTAATGGGTTTTAAGTCTTCTAGATTTTTGACTTGAGAAACTGAAGGGATGGAATTTTAGTTATTTATTTACTTACTTATTTATATTTTTATTGTTTAAAGAGGAAGGGAGAGAGAGATATATACAAACATCAATGATAAGAGAGCATCATTGATAGGCTGCCTTCTGCACACCCACACTGGGGATTGAGCCCACAACCTGCGCATGTGCCCTTGACAGGAATCAAACCCGGAATCCTTCAGTCCCCAAGCCGATGCTTTATCCACTAAGCCAAACCCACTAGGGCTGGAGGGATGGAATTTTATGAGCTGGGAAAGATAGTGGCATGAGAGTGAATGAGGAGAGAGGAACAGACTGGAAGAATAAAATAAGTGTAAAATCTTAGACATTATCAATTTCTGTCTCTCTTTTGTAATTTTAACTTCTCTGATTTCTTTCCATTATTAGCCTCTACGCATGCCTGTTTCCCACCCTAATTCTCATCTTCCCTGAACTCTGCTTCTCCCTTAGAATATTTCCCTTCTATTGTCCTTCCTTTCAGTAATAAATTTCTCCAAATAGTAATCAACACTTATTGTTACTACTTAATCTAACACCATTTCATCATCTGTCATTTGTAATCTGAATGTGATACAAAAGTACAGTATAAATAATTGACTTTGGCCCAGCCAGTGTGGCTTAGTGGTTGAATGTCAACCTATAAGTCACTAGGTCTCAGATCGATTACCGGTCAGGGCATATACCCGGGTTGCATGCTCGGTCCCCAGTGTGGGACTTGCAGGAGGCAGCCGATCAATGATTCTCTCTCATCATTGATGCTTCTGTCTCTTTCTCTCCCTCTCCCTTCCTCTCTGAAATCAATTTTTATATATATGAATACTTTGTTCTTCTTCTTCTTTACTAATATACTGATTACTATGCATTTATAATATGTAAGCACAGGCAGAAGGTACCAATAAGGCCAAGCTCATAGAAGTGCTCCACTTAGCTTCTCCTTGTGCTACTGCCATAAGTAACACTCCAGACTCCAGCTACAGATGCCTTGGAGACATCCATAACTGTCTCAGAGGCTGAGTGTGGGTATACTGTTGGACCATTACAAACTGCAAGAAAATACACACTCAAAATCAAAAGTAACCATCAGCAGGATTTGCTGACCATTTGACTCCTTGTCAACACTTAGTAGTTCAGTCCTGTCAAGCACTGCAGATGGATCAGTACTGCTTTTGCACAAGAACACTCCCTTCCTTTTTAAAAAACGTGACAGTTCACACTTCTGCCTAGGCAACAAGGTAATTCTCAAGGAATTCACATAGTCAGAATGTGTGTTTTTTCAAATGTCACAATAAGGTTAAGTAGAGATGATTATCGTGGTGCAAGAAATTTCATCAAGTGGAACTAGGAAAGTCAGCTTTTAAAAAAGTTAATTCAGGCCGTGAAACATTGTACAAAAGTGGTGGAAGTAATAAATTGCCATATTAAAATGTCCATTCACAAATTTTTTCCTATTCAAATGATTTTTACATCAACTTTTTCTTTTGCATCAACTTTTAATATATCTTTGTATAGTGGCAATATCCCAGCTCATGAAGTTTATCTGAGGCACAATTTACTGCTGATTGAAACTTTGAGAGTAATGATTTTTTCCACATAATGTTAATTATTTCTATAATATAATTATGCATTTTGATTTAGAAATGTAATGAACACTTGAAGGAGAGATGTGACTTGGAAGTTCATTAGCTGTGCAGTTTTCAAGGCCCGTTCAGAGGTGACAGAGACTGAATGTGTAGTTGAAAGAACACTAGCCTAGGAAACAGGACATGTGGGCTCTATCACCTGGGGTACGTTTTCCCTTGGATTCCTCCAATGAATCTTTCTAGGCTTCCATTTTCTTATCTGACAAATAGAGAAAATAATACCTGTCCTATATTCTTCATGGAGTTGGATTTTCAGGGGCAGTTAAGGTTTCAAATATTCCAACTCCTTGACAGGACATTTGTCTTAATTTCTGGCTCACAGAGCCCAGTTGCATCAAGTGTATGTTGCATAACTAAGGTCAGGGGGAACTGGAAGTTATAGTTCAGCCTGGCTTTTATGTCTCTCATTTTATGTGCAATTAATATCCTCTTTGTCTTTATGGCTTTTAGCCTCATGATAAAAGCTCCAAAGCAGGAGAGTTGAAAAGGCAGCCATTTGCATCTCCTAGTAACCGTAATTTTGTCATTCCTTTTGCAGTTTTCCTGAAAAATATGACAGTTTTCAACTGTCACAAAGACTGAAAGGATGCATGAAGGAATCACAAGCTTAGAGATAGATTTTAGAGTGGGAAAGGTCAATCCCCTGCTTTCAGGTGAGAGGAAAGAAGTCCTGACCAAATTCAATTACAACTACCCATCTTATATTCTTTGTGGAGGAAGAAGAGTTGGTAGAAGAAAATGGAATAGGGGATTATTGGCAGAGATTTCCAAAGGACAGGAAAAGTAGCCAGCTGGTCAATGGTAGGGTTTAGAGTAATATTAGAAAACCCCAGAAAGCTTGTTTCTCACATGGATATTCAGAATCTGTAAGCAGGGACCAAACAAAATAACTGGGATTCAAATGAAGAATTAAGGGAAGGATAGGCCTACTAATTTAAGAAAGAAAGATCCCTTTAAGGTAGCACACAACAGACTTTAAGCTTTAGGAATGCATTTCTGAAACATAGCTTGACATCAAGATAATCCCAATAAAAATTCATAAATTTCAGTAGCTGTAAAACTGCTTAGTCCTCCATAGCTGCAGGATAGCAATGGCTAGATTAGAATGAGGTGAACGAGAACACTCCAAAGTAAGAACCAAGTGGACTCAAGTAGGGGCGAAAGAAATATATGAAGAGTCATTGTGGACTAAACTTTAAAATTAGGACTAACTATAAATAACTATAAATGCAGGGAGACAATGCTGATGATGGACAGAGATAAGTAGAAGTTTCCCATCTGAGCAGAGGTGTCCTCCTTACTAGGAAAAGTTCTTAGTGGTGGTAACATTTTCAGTGTTTTGATAGTGCCCAGGATTCCTAATGGAATGAGGATATAGTAGTTCATTAATGATTTTTTTTAAATATATTTTATTGATTTTTTACAGAGAGGAAAGGAGAGAGAGAGATAGAGAGTTAGAAACATCGATGAGAGAGAAACATAGATCAGCTGCCTCCTGCACATCTCCTACTGGGAATGTGCCCGCAACCCAGGTACACGCCCTTGACCGGAATTGAACCAGGGACCTTTCAGTCCGCAGGCCGACACTCTATCCACTGAGCCAAACCAGTTCCGGCATTAATGATTTGATTATAATTTATTTTTTATCAGCTGGATGATTACTTATTCAACAAACATTACATTTATTAAGTCATATATTTAATATAATATAAAAATAGAGATGAATATGACACCATTATTTGCTCTTGAACTTTTAAGCCTTATACACAGAGATAATTGTAATTCATATGCAAGAAATTTTATTTTTGAAAATAGACAAAAAGGACAAAAACCCAAGATAGCTAAGTTAAAAATCACCAGGAAGTTGTCTTTGACACATTTATCAGATATTTGTCTCAGAAACTCTATATTTTTTAAAAAAACAACATATTTTTTTCTATCTCTGTGGAAGATAGAGATAATACTTCATATGGTTTTCGATAAAAATCCAAAGTTTACTCTGGCTATGTTTTGTTGCATGAATCTCTTGGGTACAAATTGTTTTTTGTAACAATGGTTGTTTACCTTGCTGTAAGCAGAAAGATCTGCTTGAATGTTTTTTTCATTGCTTTTATTTTTCTACACATCTTCAATTTTTGATGATAAATGAATTATAATGCTTATGTTACACCAAAATGGACAGCATTGGCAATCTGATTTATATTCACTAGACTGTTTCCATTGACAAAGCAAATAGGACAATAGAACCAGAAAGCTAGAAGGAAATTTGGAATGCTGTAAATTCACTCTAGCTCAGGGGTGGGCAAACTTTTTGACTCCAGGGCCACAATGGGTTCTTAAACTGGACTGGAGGGCCGGAACAAAAGCATGGATGGAGTGTTTGTGTGAACTAATATAAATTCAAAGTAACCATCATTACATAAAAGGGTACAGTCTCATATTTCAATAGTTTTATTCATTTCAAAAGGGGCGGATCCAGCCCGCGGGCCGTAGTTTGCCCACGGCTGCTCTAGCTATATAGTTCATACCTATTCAAAAGATGAATAAATCTTTAACTATTTTAAAGCTATTCAATAAATAATTCAGGAAATTATTTTGGGCACTATCAAAACACTGAAAATGTTACCACCACTAAGAACTTTTCCTAGTAAGGAGGACACCTCTGTTCAGATGGGAAACTTCTACTTATCTCTGTCCATCATCAGCATTGTCTCCCTGCATTTATAGTTATTTATAGCTAGTTCACTTTTGTTCTCTGTGCCTAACATTTGTTGGTGACTTCATCAATTATATAGATAAATAAAGCATACAAATTCAAATGTTTTTATCTCATATTGCGACAGCATGTGTTGAAATAAATGGGATAAAGTAGAGTGCTAACAGGCAGCAATCCCAGATTATTGAAGCTGATTTTAGAGTTTGCAACCCTCAAGCGATCCAACCCTCTTCCTGGACAAGCTGGGGTAAATGTACTTTTTACTTAATAAACATCAGTTAGTTTCAAGAGAGCATGACACAACAACAGGCTCTCACAGTAAGATTCTTCTGCCAAGGCACTATGGCAGAGTCATCATAATTTCACTGTCTAGTCTAGGATAAAGAACATCAAGATCAAACCACAAAACAAAACATGTAATCAAGTGCCTGTTCTGTGAAGCTCAGTGGTTGAGCATTGACCTATGATCCAGGAGGTCACAGTTTGATTCCTGATCAGGGCACATGCCTGGGTTCGGGTTCCATTTCTGCCAGGGGGCCTAGAGAAGGCAGCTGATCAATGATTTTCTCTCGTTGATGTTTCTATCTCTTTCCTTCTCTTTTCCTCTCTGAAATCAATAAAAAATATTTTAAAAGAAGTATAATCAAGTATTGAGTAGAAATGCCAACTTATTTAGAAGTTAGAAATCCAAGTATAGTAAGCAGGAAATAAGGATGTTAGAGGCATGTTCCCAAATTGAAGTGAAGACAGGTAGGAATCCTAAATGAGGAGGAGGGAAAATTAGAGAAACAGATTATCAACATAGAAAATAGGTCTAGTAGAAGGTGCTGGTAGTAGTGTTTTTATTTTATTTATTTATTTATTTATTTATTTATTAAATTTTATTTTATTGCTTAAATAGTAGTGGTTTTGATGGAGTCATTTTATCTAACTTGACTTTGCATTTCAGATTAACCTCAGCATATTCATGCGTAATTAACAAGCCATCTTCATCTTCCTTGCAGAGTTCAGGGAGAGTCCAAAGTGGCAAGACCTCTGATTTTTGACTCATCAGAGAACTGGAAAGCTTACCTGTGTGACACATATACATTTGCTTTCACCTAATTTGGTGAAATAAAGTATGGTATGATTTGGCAAGGATCTCTAGGCATAACCAAGGTTATTTCTATGCTGTGTCAAACAGAAGAAAAATTATTATTTTAAATGAATCAATCCCTGGGAGTCCAAATTACCCATATTTTTGATATATGATCTAGATACCTGAATTATGGGTAATTCGGCAATGTAGCAGGATACAAAATTAACGCCAAGAAATCTATGGCATTTCTATACACCAATAGTGAATGTGCAGAAAGGGAGACTAAAAAAGCAATCCCATTTTCCATCGCACCAAAAAAATTAAGCTACCTAGCAATAAACTTTACTAAAGAGGTAAAAGACCTCTTCTCAGAAAACTACAGGACGTTGAAAAAAGAGATAGAGGAAGACATAAAGAGATGGAAGAACATACCCTGTTCTTGGATTGGTAGAATCAACATCATCAAAATGTCCATACTGCCCAAAGCAATCTATAAATTCAACACACTTCCCATTAAAATACCAATGGCATATTTCACAGACCTAGAACGTACTCTCCAAAAATTCATCTGGAATAAAAAACGACCCTGAATAGCTGCAGTGATCCTGAGAAAGAACAAAGTAGGTGGGATCTCAATACCAGATATCAAGCTGTATTACAAAGCCACTGTTCTCAAAACTGCCTGGTACTGGCACCAGAACATACATATAGATCAATGGACTAGAATAGAGAGCCCAGAAATCAGCCCCAAACAATACGCTCAATTAATATTTGACAAAGGAGGCAAGAACATACAATGGAGTCAAGATAGTCTCTTCAATAAATGGTGTTGGGAAAATTGGACAGATACATGCAAGAAAATGAAACTAGACCACCAACTTACACCATACACAAAAATAAACTCAAAATGGATAAAGGACTTAAATATACGACGGGAAACCATACAAATACTAGAAAAATGCAAAGGCAACAAAATCTCAGACATATGCCGAAGCAATTTTTTCACCAATACAGCTCCTAAGGCATTGGAAACTAAAGAGAAAATGAACAAATGGGACTACATCAAAATAAAAAGCTTCTGCACAGCAAAAGAAACCATCAACAAAACAGCAAAAGAAGCCCACTGTGTGGGAAAACATATTTGCCAATGTCATATCTGATAAGGGCCTAATCTCCAAAATTTATAGGGAACTCATATAGCTTAACAAAACGAAGATAAACAATCCAATCAAAAAATGGGCAAAGGACCTAAATAGACACCTTTCAAAAGAGGACATTCAGAAAGCCAAGAGACATATGAAAACATGCTCAAAGTCACTAATCATCCGAGAGATGCAAATCAAAACAACAATGAGGTACCATCTCACACCTGTCAGACTGGCTATCATCAACAAATCAACAAATGACAAGTGCTGGAGAGGATGTGGAGAAAAAGGAACACTTGTGCACTGCTGGTGGGAATGCAGACTGGTGCAGCCACTATGGAAGACAGTATGGATTTTCCTCAAAAAACTACAAATGGAACTCCCATTTGACCCTGTGATCTCACTTCTAGGAATATATCCCAGGAAACCAGAAACACCAATCACAAAGGATATATGCACCCCTGTGTTCATAGCAGCACAATTAACCATAGCTAAGATCTGGAAACAGCCTAAGTGCCCATCAGTAGATGACTGGATTAGAAAACTGTGGTACATCTACACGATGGAATACTATGCTGCTATAAAAAAGAAGGAACTCTTACCATTTGCAACGTCATGGAGGGAACTGGAGAGCATTATGCTAAGTGAAATAAGCCAGTCAATGAAGGAAAAATACCACATGATCTCACTCATTCATGGATAATAAAGACCATTTTAAACTTATGAACAAAAATAGATACAGAGGCAGTGCTGCCTCGAACAGACTGTCAAACTATAGCAGGAAGGCCGGGAAGGGTGGGAGGGCAGGAGGTGGGTGGGTAAGAGATCAACCAAAGAACTTGTATGCATGCATATAAGCATAACCAATAGACATAAGACACTGGGGGGTAGGGGAGGCCAGGGGATTGTCAAGGGCGGGGGGGGAAAAAAGGAGACATATGTAATACTTTTTGTAATACTTTAAGCAATAAAAAAAATGTGAAAAAAATATTATAATAACTATGTATGGTGTCAGATGGTAGTAGACTTATCAGGGTGATCATTTCATAAGGTATATAAATGTCTAATCACTATGTTGTACACTTGAAACTAATACAATATTGTATGTCAACTGTAATTAAAAATAAATTTAAAAATGAATGAATAAATAGAAAGAAAAATATAGATCATCATAGACCTTTGGCTATTATAGTCACCAACTAGACTCAGTATCCAAAGGCCATCCTCCCTGCATGACAGACAAACAAACAAACAAAAGATAGTTATGGGCTCTCCTTTGTTTATGTTCCTCATTTTATTAAATCTCCACTGAATTCTCATCACATTCAACATTTTTGTCAGCCAACTGGCTCTTCCCTTCTTCACCTAATTGCACTTAAACTGAATGCAATAGTCTTAATCCAGAAAGTATACTACTTTCTTTGCAGAATAAAGACGTAACTCAGGCTTGTCAATAGCCAATATTTACACTGGTAGTAGTTATGCCTTTGGTATAGGCCACAACTTTAGAATGTTGCAAAAACAACAAGGCTTAATTTTCTAAGATGGCCCATAAAGGATGGAAAATAGGTTGCAGATCTATTAGATGTAATTCAGAAATTTAATCAATTGTTAATTATCAAAATGTCAGGACATTCTCAAGCTACCACCATGGAAGCAAAAGGACATTATTTAGCTGAGGCTACAGGTAGACCTGTTTTACCATTACCAAGGGAAATGGATAGGTTACATATATCCAAACCTTTATGGCTCTCAGAGGCTACCCTAAGCTATGTGCTGTTTGTTAACCAAAAAAATGTACCAAATGGTAAGAGACATTCCAAAAATCAGTAAATGGATTTATCAGTCCATCATCAACATTTGGGTGGCAACACAATTGTTGAAGTTAAAAAACCACACAAACAGCCACATCTCAGTAAATAAATTTAACTTATTTCAGCTATTCCTTTCTAAGTTAGTAATTTTAATAAAAGTTATTGAATATATAGATATTTTAAAATAATATGAAATACTAAAACATTGATTGCTAATCAAATCTTGGGTTCACCTGCTTTTGGTTCATGTTTCATAGGGCCTGTCAAGTAAATTTGGAACTGTTGCTTTGTTGGAGATGTGTTTCTTGAAATTGTGTTTGCCAATAGAGGAACCCATATTTCTAAAGGTTATGAAATGTGTTTAGAAAAATCAATCTAAGGGATACTGGTTGCTTACTTTTTTGGTTGTCATTGGAAATAAAGGTTTCTAAAAGTTAGAAATTATAATTTAAAAAATTATATAGTTTTAGTAATAGAAGGCATAAGGTATGGAGATTCATTTTTAAGGGAAAAGGAAGAAAGTGAGTTGTTCGAAGAATAGTTATTTCTTTTTTTTTTTAATATATTTTATTGACTTTTTACAGAGAGGAAGGGAAAGAGATAGAGAGTTAGAAACATCGATGGGAGAGAAACATCGATCACCCGCCTCCTGCACATCTCCTACTGGGGATGTGCCCGCAACCCAGGTACATGCCCTTGACCGGAATCAAACCTGGGACCTTTCAGTCTGCAGGCCGACGCTCTATCCACTGAGCCAAACCGGTTTCGGCATATTTCTTTTCTTAAGGATAGTTATTTCTGAATAAATAATAAGGTTTGTGAAAGTTGTAGAAACCTTTGTAAAAGGTGGTGAAAGCTTTATGTTTATAAAGAAAAAAATCCAGCTCAGCTCTCTATTGTTCTTTAGATTGGAGGCAAGACTTCCTTTTTTTTTTTTTTTTGAGAATTCCAGTTTAATTACATCCTTATCAACACCTGAGATGATCAGTCTTCCCCCCCCCTTAATGTATGTTTTTATTGATTTCAGAAAGAAAGGGAGAGGGACAGAAACATCAATAATGAAAGAATCATCCATCAGCTGCCTCCCGCAAGTCCCCCACCTGGGATCAACCCCATAACCCAGGCATGTGCCCTCACCAGAAATTGAACCATGACCTTCTGGTTTATGGGTCCATGCCCAACCACTGAACCACATCAGCCAGGCTGGAGCTAAATCTTAGTTTCCACAGGTCATTTATAGCCCTTGAAATTTCTATTGCAAGTCTAAACAGATCTTCCTGCTTGGTAATTGGGATGTTCCCTCCCCTCTTCGTCTTCTTAAGAATTCTCAAGGGCAAATGAAAAAAATTGCATTTTCTCTGCAAAAGTTAGTAATTCAAATTATGTGTATGGTTTTTATGTGATATGTGTTCATCTATATATTATGTGTGGTGCATTTTCAGCCTCCTGATGGCATTACTAGAGTTTAATCTTTTATTGCCCTGAGGAGATTAAATACTTATATAAATTAAGCTGAATTCTGTAGTCTGGACAAAATATTTAATATTAAAACTACTTTGTTTGATTGACAGCTTTTAAAGTTATTACCATAAAAATAGGTTTCTTTTACCCAGGTTTACAAAATTTATGTTATAATTTTTTGGTTAAGTTTGTTTGACAACCTTCCAAAAGTTTAAATTATAAGAAATTGTTTTAACCGAGATGACTTTGAGTTATTCCAGTGGGCTCTGGAATATCTCAAGGATTTATTCTATCTCCTTATAAAAGTTTTTAAAATACTGAGGCCTATTTATTTTAGTATGCTTGAAATTATATGGGAAGCTTTACCAAATAAAAAATAGTAACTTCGAGAGAGAAACCAAGATGGCGGCATAGGTAAACACCAGAGATTGCTGTCTCACACAACCACTTCAAAAATACAACTAAAAGACTGAACGGACATCACCCAGAACCACAGGAAGGCTGGCTGAGTGGAAATTCCACAACTAGAAAGAAAGAGAAAAGCATACCGAGACTCAGAGGAGGAGCGGTGCGGAAGTGAAACACTAAGGTGCGGAGGTGCGAGAGGAGTGGGCTGGAGGCTGAGGGCTCGGTTGTCTGTTTCAATCGGGAGGGAGTCTTAGGCTCTGAGCTCCAGATCCGGGCAAGTCTCTAGGGACCCAGACACAAACAGGAGAAGCGGGACTGTCTGGCATAGGTCGGAGCTCGAGGGCAGCTTTCTCTCCAAGGTTTGCAGTAGTTGCTGGGACTCTGAGAGGCAGAGCCCCTGGGGATGGGACTGAGAACAGCCATAACTGCTCACTCCACCAGCCCTGTTGATCCCCTGGGACCCGCCCCACCAAAGCCCTGCTCAGAGACATTTTTCGGATAGCCTCAGGCAAAGGCTAGATTAGCACCTCCCTAGAGGACAGAAGTTCTCCCACTACAGACACAGCTGATTCTCACAGCCAGTTGGCCTGGAGGTCAAATCCCCCCCAGTATTACCTACAACAATCAAGGCTTAACTACAACAAGACTGCGCACAAAGACCACTAGGGGGTGCACCAAGAAAGCATAAAAAATGCGGAGACAAAGAAACAGGACACAAATGGCGGATATAGAGCTCAAAACCAAACTTTTAAGGTCTTTCAATAAGTTTCTAGAAACTGCCGATAAACTTAATGAGATCTACAAGAAATCTAATGAGACCCTGGATGTTGTGGTAAAGGACCAACTAGAAATTAAGCATACACTGACTGAAATAAAGAATATTATACAGACTCCCAACAGCAGACCAGAGGTGCGCAAGAATCAAGTCAAAGATTTGAAATGCGAAGAAGTAAAAAACACCCAACCGGAAAAGCAAAATGAAAAAAGAATCCGAAAATATGAAGATAGTGTAAGGAGCCTCTGGGACAGCTTCAAGCGTACCAACATCAGAATTATATGGGTGCCAGAAGATGAGAGAGAGCAAGATACTGAAAACCTATTTGAAGAAATAATGACAGAAAACTTCCCCCACCTGGTGAAAGAAATAGACTTACAGGTCCAGGAAGCGCAGAGAACCCCAAACAAAAAAATCCAAAGAGGACCACACCAAGACACATCATAATTAAAATGCCAAGAGCAAAAGACAAAGAGAGAATCTTAAAAGCACCAAGAGAAAGAAACTCAGTTACCTACAAGGGAATACCCATACGACTGTCAGTGGATTTCTCAACAGAAACTTTGCATGCCAGAAGGGAGTGGCAAGAAATATTCAAAGTGATGAATAGCAAGAACCTACCACCAAGATTACTTTATCCAGCAAAGCTATCATTCAGAATTGAAGGTCAGATAAAGAGCTTCACAGATAAGGAAAAGCTAAAGGAGTTCATCACCACCAAACCAGGATTATATGAAATGCCGAAAGGTATCCTTTAAGAAGAGGAAGAAGAAGAAAAAGGTAAAGATACAAATGATGAACAACAAATATGCATCTATCGACAAGTGAATCTAAGAATCAAGTGAATGAATAATCTGATGAACAGACTGAACTGTTGATTATAATAGAATCAGGGACATAGAAAGGGAATGGACTGACTATTCTTGGGGGGGAAAGGGGTGTGGGAGATGCGGGAAGAGACTGGACAAAAATCGTGCACCTATGGATGAGGACAGTGGGTGGGGAGTGAGGGCGGAGGGTGGGGTGGGAACTGGGAGGAGGGGAGTTATGGGGGAAAAAAAGAGGAACAAATGTAATAATCTGAACAATAAAGATTTAATTATAAGAAAAATAAAGAATATATTTAAAAAATAAAAATAAAAAAATAAAACAATACAGGTAACAAAATAAAAAGAAGGGTTAAAAACAAAATAAAACAGAAATAAACATCAGTAAATAAACACTTTTATACCAGTGTGCACCACATTTACACCACAGAATCCCCAGCATTCACAAAATCACTTTCAATTGTGCAGAGATACAGAACAAGTCCCTGAACAAAAGCAGTAGAAAACTGCCTAGGAATGCTTCTCTTCTACCTTTTTCAAAGGCAGGCCAGACTCGGACCCTTATCCAGTCCGAGTTTTGACTTACCTCCCGGGAAGTTCCAGAGATGGTGAATAAAGCTGTTCCTCCAGATGATCCGAGCTATCCTGAGGTAAATAATTACCTTGGTAGGGGCCAGCTACCTCTTCTGTCCCATAGGACAGGCCAGAATGCGGACCCATTTCCCCAGGGAAAAACTTAGTTGCAGACATCTGATTTTGACTTCCTCCCAGGAAGTCCCAGAAAGGTGTTTCCTGCCTCTTTTGGGTCCACTGGAGTCACCGCAGTCCCTCTGGGCCCCGTGAGTTCAGGAACCAGTGAATGTGCCGGTGGCATGCTTTCCTTGGGTCCCAGAACCTGAAGTGAGTGCCCCAAAGTCTGCTTTCATCAGCAGTGGCCTAAGAACCAGCTCAACTGATGTTTCTCAGCCAATGCACCAAATGTTGTGGTAGAATGCACAGGAGAAGGATCAGCCAGCACTCTGAGGGAGGAAAGTTTAACCTTTATTTCGCAGATCTGCTAATCCAGAGGAATTTCATATCCAAAGCCTGAACTGAACTCATGGAGAGACTCTGACCTATGTATCTCCTCCTGTGGCAGCCCCTGAGGGTCCCTGCAGCTCCTCCCAAGTCAGCTGTGGCGGGACCCTAGGGTTAGGCTCTGCGGCTCCGCCCAAGTCAGAGTGGGGATGTAAGACTACAGTTTTAACCAGATACTGAACTAGGTTGCAAGCCCCCGCATTTTCCTTTTCACCACAGTCACTGTTCTTTGTGCTCTTGGCTTCTGTGCTGGGACAGAGTGGGATGCCAGTAAGAGGAGAGGGTGTGCAGTTTGAGGCCACCACCCTCCTGACTATCTAGAGAAAGGAAAGGCCCCTTAAAGCTGTCCAGTCAGGGGCCCACATCCTGATGGGCTCCCTTCTTTGCCCTCTCTCAGGAATGAAGGCCTGAGCATGGGGCTAGATTTTGGAGTGTAGAGTTGACTGTGGGAACAAAGATCATGAATAGCTTAGGTCAGTGAATGGAGCAGCATTAGGGCTGTGGGTGGGTGGCTTTGACCTGGACTACTTCTGCCCCTCCCCCTGAGGGTATGGGGTGGGGATCTCAGCTCTGCTGTCCCCCACTCCAGCATTAGCTTAGCTTCCCAGGCTGTCCTCAGAGGAGATCACACTTCCTTCCTCCTAGACACCAAGTCTGGGACAACCTGGGGGAAGTGAGGTCACCCCCATTCCCTGTCCCTAGCAGACTGAGACTAAAGCATCACTTAATAAAGATCCCTGAAGCCCCCACCAAAAATGTTTATAGAGGTGAGTGATGACAAAACAGTGATTCCAGGCTTGACATCTACCCCACCCATGGTCAATGGCATTTTATAGTTAAGAATGCTAGCTCGGCCCAGCCTGCATAGCTCAATGGTTGAGGGTTGACCTGTGAGCCAAGAGGTCATGGTTCGATTCCCAGTCAGGAACATGCTGGGGTTTCAGGTTTGATCCCAGTGGGGCAGTGGGGGGCATGCAGGAGGCAGCCAATCAATGATTCCTTCTCATTACTGATGTTTCTATCTCTCTCTCCCTCTCCTTTTGTCTCTGAAATCAACAAAAAAATATTTTTTAAAAGAATACTAGTTGTACAGCTGCTTCCACGTAGCTGCTGCGCTCAAAAAGGAGACCAGAGTGACAGTTTTCCTTGACGGTCACCGTTCTGTTTGCTGTAACCAATCTGCAACATTTCAGGAAACCACAATCAAAAAAAAAAAGAATACTAGTCGGTACAATTCTCTTGAGAAGAGTGGTGTTGTGTTTGTTGCATTTGCTTAAGTCTTGCCAGTAGCAACTGCCTTGAAAACAAGTGGTTATGATAGGTTTCTAGGAGGGAAGAGTGATATTCAAAACACAGCTGGTAGGCCCTAGGACAAAATATTCATATCTACAGGGGATTTATACTAGGTTAGCTACTACTGGTTTGCATGCTCCAACCCTAAATTATCACAATTCTTCCTTACCCCTTACTGTGTACTAACTATATGACCCATGCCCTGAAGATCATAGTGGATACCAAGCCTGATAATAGAGTACCACAGGATTGGTAGAAACAACATGTGAATGTAGAGTGGTGACCAGAGTTGAAGAGTTGAAAACCATTCAGAGCGGAGAGACCCATCTACCTATGTATGCAGGCAGTCCTTGGGTTACGTTGGACTCAACGTATATCGTTTTGGAGTTAGGTCGCCATCTCCCATTTATTTATTAAAAAAAAAAGTTCTGTCATTTTGACGCATGTACATATGTGCTTTATGTTTTCTATTATTTATTTACCACAAGTAAAGGTCAGGAATTGTTATCTTTCTTTTAAATTTTTTTTTATTGTTTCACTTTATTACTGCTGTGTATGTGCTCCACATGAGTGATGTAGGTGCTTATGTAGATGGGTTCCAACTTATGGCAAAAATCGCATTACATCGCGCCATAGGAACGGATCTCCGAAGTAACCTGAGGACCTCCTGTATTGACTTCTCTAGTCTGAAAGTCCAGGCCTGTCTTGTAAAACAAAATGGACAGGTACCCAAAGCCATGTGTGGGTTATTGAATGATGGGCCAGGTTCATATGTTTGAAGTGACTCTGACAGGAGCTAGTCCCTAAAAGTCCTGAGGAAGGAGGCCAAGACTTTGACAATGAAAGGAGAGAAACTCCAAGGCAACCACTTACCTGAAAGAAAATATGCTCTCTGGGCTCAATAAACTATTGTTAATCTTGGTCTCTCAGCTGCCATGCTGAAACAGATTTGTAAGAGCTCTTTGGCACATTTCGGATTCTCAAGGACAAGGATGAGAGGCAGTGGTTGGCAGTGATTATAGGTACCCTAGATTCTCTGTGCTCTTTGTATCTTAGAAACTAAGATAGCGGTTCTCAACCTGTGGGTCGCGACCCCTTTGGGGGTTGAACGACCCTTTCACAGGGGTCGCCTAAGACCATCGGAAAACACATATATAGTTGCATGTTGTTTTTGTGATTAATCACTATGCTTTAATTATGTTCAATTTGTAACAATGAAATTGGGGGCCACCACAACATGAGGAACTGTATTAAAGGGTCGCGGCATTAGGAAGGTTGAGAACCACTGATCTAAGACATCTCTCTTTGTGTTGTTCTTTGCAAAAAAGAGGATCCTTCTCCCAGAAAAGAGGTGTAGCTATCTAATCTCCTCCTCCTAATCAAAATAATAGTAACTAATATGGAATGAGGTCCTCATTATGTGCCAAGCTCTATGCTAAGCATTTTGATATGTATTGTCCCCTTTGATCCTCACAACAAGCCTATGAGGTAGGTAAGGTACTCTTATTCCTGTCTTCACTTGGAGAAATTCCCAGATCAGCTAGCTTGATAAGGGGTTCTACAATACAGTAACAGCCTGCAGTAACAAAATCAGATTCATTCAAAAATAAATAAGAGCATGCTGGCTGTATTTGGGGAATAGTCTTTAAGTAACTTCTTGTGATTAATGGATTCCATGTAGAAAAGTTTGGTTGACACATACATTGTACAAAGGGAAGTGTCTTAATATACTGAAATTCAGTTTGGTCAGAGGTTGTTTCACACTAAATTCATCCTGCCCACATTCACAGATCGCACTCCTATCCCCCTTTTAGTTACACTTCCCCTTCCCTCTGGGTCTAAAAAGTATGCCTGCTTCATAAACACACATGCCATAAAGAAATGTGGATGGCCCAATCTTCTTGAAAACCTTAGTTTGTTGAATTACAGTCTCTTGTCTCATAAAATTCTTCTTTAGTAGATATTTGTTGTATCCCTGGGTGAGAATGATTGTCAGCATGGTCAGTGATACTATTGGGGAAATTGCAGGGATGTAGATAGGTAAAGAGTGGCCAGAGAAGACACAGGGAAGATGTAGATCATGTACTACATAATGATGTTTGGGTCAATAATAGATTGAATATATGACAGCAGATTATATGGAGTGTAAGAAAAAAGTTTGTTTGCAATGTTGAAAGGAAAGGCTGAACCCTACTAAGATGTTGGATTTCCTGGTAGTTCTGGGTGGTTTAAATAGATGAGAAGACTCAGCATGTTTTCTAACCACCATGTTCCTGCCCCAGGCTTAGGCCTGGAGTGGGCCAGGGGGAGGAAGAGAGCCTGGGAGATCACCACCCCCCACCCGCCAACCCTCTGTTTCCCTCATTCCCTCTCTCTCTTTCACCTCTTCCTTTTATTATTTCTCCTCTCAAGCTTTATTTCTCTGCATCTCTTTTGATCTATGCTCTTCCTTTCTCTCCCCTTCTCTATTTTCCCTTTCTCCATTCCTTACTCGCTCCTCCTAATGTCTTTTCTCTCGCAGACAGTGCTTTCCTCCATAGCCTTCCCCTGTCCCCCACAATGTGTGTGTGCATGCATGTACACACACACACTTTATCTTTTATAAAGTATTTTTACTGTACCTTTTCTATGTTTAGCTATGTTTAGATACACAAATAGTTACCACTGTGTTACAATTGCTTAAAGTATTCAGTACAGTAACATGATATACAGGTTTTTAACCTAGAAGCAATAGGCTACATCATAAGTACTGGTGGGTTATACCACCTAGGTTTGTGTAAGTACACCCGACGATGTTTGTACAATGACAAAATTGCCTAGCCATGTATTTCTCAAAATGTATCACCCTCATTAAGTGATTCAGGACTATATTTGGATAGAGAGGATAGACCTGAATTTTAGGAGCAGCTGTCAGTGATCAGCTGTAAAGTCTTGGGCAAGTGAACCTCTCTGTACCCCAAGTTACTCACCTGGTTAACAACTGGGTTGGACTAGAGCAGCGGTTCTCAACCTGTGGGTCACGACCCCTTTGGGGGTCGAATGACCCTTTCACAGGGGTCGCCTAAGACCATCAGAAAACACATATATAATTACATATTGTTTACAGTAGCAAAATTACAGTGATGAAGTAGCAACAAAAATAATTTTATGGTTGGGGGTCACGACAACATGAGGAACTGTATTAAAGGGTCGTGGCATTATGAAGGTTGAGAACCACTGGACTAGAGGCGCTATAACATTCCTTCCAGCTCTATGACTAATAGGCTGAGTCCTGGTCAGAATCTGGTCAGATCCACAAGGTTCCTGGGGTGGTTCCCTTGGAGATGAGGCCATATTGCAATGCATAATAGGAAATGACACAGACTTAGTGTCCGACTCTCCAGGTTTTTTGCCAGAGACCAATTCCAGCATGTTCAGCAGGGCTGCATCTGGGAATGGCTTTAAGGCATTTCCCCAAACCTGAATAGGATTCATTATATTGATTGTGGCTGCCAGACAGCTAAAAGGCATCTTAATCTACATGTTATTGCCTCCTACTGGCTAAAACACCTGAACAGCCTAGGCTAATTCCCCCATTCTGACAATGGACTCTGTACCAAACCCTGACCCTTTGAAGTGTATATATCTGCCTCGCCTCAGGACAAGTTGTGTTAATAAAAAGCATGGGGTCCTGGGGAGGAGGAGAGAACCTAAGACCTTAGACTTAAGACCTTAACTTCTTAGCTCCTTTAGCTAAGCTCCTCTGACCCCCAATGCCTTTCAAAATTATATCTTGTCTCCGGACTCTTTATCAGTCCCTGGACTCGATTTACTCTATGCACAGCCTTCTCCAGATTCCTGAACCCTTCTTGACGCTGGGACAAGAACCCTGGCAGTTTTTATCTCTCAGAAACAATTATGGGCTAGATGTTTTATACTGCCTGGTGAAACTGTATCAAGAAGGAGTTAAGGCAATGAATTATGGAGTTGGACCTTAGTTTGCAAACCAGTCCTGCTGCTTCCTAGTGGGTGCCTTGGGACAAATGATTTGACCTCTCTGAACATCAGTTTCTGGGTCTCTAAGATGATGAGAATAGAACTACCTCATAGGCTTGTGAAGATGAAAGACATTAATGTAGTATGTAAAGTACTTAGCTCATCGCCAGGCAAAACGGAAGTGCCCAGTCAGCCGTGTCTATGACTACTACTCATTGCTATCAACGTAATTCTTCTGACATGGGCATGGCTAAGTTTAAGCATTTTTCATGAATACAGTTTTATCTTTCCGGATGGAGTTTGAGAAATGTATAAACAGATCTTTCTGGCCAAAGCATCTCTAGAGTCAGATCTGGGTTTAGTTCTTTGCTCTGCTTCTTACAGGCTCTGGGACCTTGGGCAATTATTTCACATCTCTGTCCTTATCTGTAAAATGCAGGCAGGTATAATGCCTACCCCCAAGGGTTGTGATGAATATGATAATGAATGTGGAGAACTTAGTGCTGTGCCTGACATTTATAAGCCACTCAATAAGTGGTGGTGTGGACTAAAAGGGGCCACATGCTGAACTGACAAGCTCAGGAGAGGCCTGCATGGCAGTTTTGCAGACTTGGAGACCTAAAGTAAGCACAAAGGATGGTCTGAAATTAAACCTTAGCTAAAAGCGGTTATGGTGGGCAGTTACGTCCTAAGCTGATATCTTCACTGATAAGGTCAACCTTTACCCTAACTGAGCCTATCTGTCTTTTTGCATCTATGATAACATGTTTTTGGGATGTCTGGGTAACTTGTGACTTCCCTTTTTATGGAGCCCCTGGGGCACAGTCAGGTGTGCTGGGCCCAGGACAGATACCACAGATTTCTTCTTAATTGTTCCTGCACCCACCTAAGTATGTGTCCATCATTTTACTTTTTATCCTATCACAGAGGTTTCCCCGATTCGCTTAATCCCACCTCCTTAAATCTGTCACCAATGAATTTCATGTATAAATACGGACGTAACCCTGCCATAATCCGGAGCATTATCTCAATTCGTTGAGGTTCTGCTTCCCGGCATATGTTGACAGTTTGGCTCAAATAAACTCACAAAAATTCTTTACAGGTTTCAATGGTTTTTTTTACGTTAACAGTGGCTTTAATACTGATAGTGAAAATAATCAGTGTTGTGAGAATACTGATTACCTCCACTACCACTACTCTTGTTGGCATAGAGGGTTGAGTGTGTTCAAGTTTGTACAGTTTGGGCATACCTAACCAAAATGTTAGGAGAGGCGGCTGTCGCTGTTCCTGAAGGGACAGCAAAAGAGTTGTTGCCAGACTTCACTGACAGTGGCTGGGAGTTTAAAACTGAGTTGTTTTTGGAGGCATGATGAAAAATGACTATATTCTCAGCAGAAGAATTCTATTTATGTCTACCAGTCCCATTATATCTAAAAACTGTAGGAGGAAAATGTAATTCTAAACTGGCCCTGTACCTCTAAGACTCAATTTCAGTCGGTCAGCCAGGACACGCTGTTCATAGACTTCCTCGGCAGCATCTGGGCGCAAAGATGTCAGGTCTCTATTCTTTGTCAAGGTTGTTGTCATTCTCCAATGGATGCCCGCTGTTCTTGAGCCTCTCCATGGGGGTAAGATTCATTTGATGGATAGATAGACGTACTGGAAGGGTGGGATTTCTCAGGAATTCGATGTTAGTGTAGGTGGAGTTATATGGGACTGTAGAGGTATTAGTTAAATAGAAATAAAAAAACTGAAATCGTCCTAATGGTTATGGAGATGAGTGTATTTATGGAGGGAGGGGTATTGGCTTTTTCTTTTTGTGTCCCTCCGTTTTTTTCTTTAGTACTCTGTTAAAAGTCAAAGAGACAGAAAACAGCCAGTCACTGCAAGGAAAGCTAAGCTCCAGGTATCCTGCCTTCCCAGACCACTCCAGGTTAGGATGGTATTGGCCACTTTCTAAGGGAGTGTAGACTCCACCTCACCAGGCACCCACCCTCCGGCCTGGACTCAGACTTTCTCTCACTCTAGCTTTCTCCCTTATCCCCTTCCTTTAAGGAATACTAACCATAGGTTTCAAAGATGTCTTCATAAGCATCTTCCAGCATCATCTCCTCTACAGACCAGGTAAGCATTCTCTTTTTCGGTCTGGGTTCTGAGGTTATAGAAAAGAAAAATGGATTTCAATTTTGTACAGAGATTTAGGGCTAATTTCAGATATCTAGAAAAACACTTCCTCTATTCTTCCACCAGATTCCTTCTACTCAGCTCTCATCTTCACCCCTCATGTCAGATCAGTGCCTCTCTCCTCTTCAGTGTCCCTGGCCAAGTTCAGGCCCCTCTGTATAGATATAACAATCCAAGACTCTGGGGTAGCCTGAGGGCCAGATCCCTTGGAGAGCAAAGATGAGATTATAATATTGATACTTGACCATCGCAGTGACTGAGGTCCCAGCAAACACTGAGAATGAAGGGAAATTAAGAACAATAGGCCTTCAAGTCCTCACAGTTATTTTTCTTTAATACCTTTATTATATTGGGAAAAATCATCTAGCTTGTTATAAAAAGAAAATTTCCAATAAAACAAAAAAACAAAGGCACCTAGGCCTTTTACTTCTCTCCTAGTATATCACACCTAGAGAAAACCACTGCTATTGTTTTAGTGATTTTTCTCCAGATATTCTATGCATGTGTAAACATCATGCTTCGCATGCTATCCTCTGACTTGCCTTTTTCTCTAACAAAACATCAGGTTGTGGAAAACTTTCCATGGCAGTAAATATGTCAACAACAGCCCTTTTAATGTCTGTATAGTATTCCATTGTGTAGATGTACCCTACTTTATTTAGTTGTTTTGCATTGTTAGACATTTAGCTTGTTTATAACGTTTAGCTATTGTACCTAATACTGTAATTGGACAATCTCAAGCATCCTTTTTTGGGGTACTTGTGTAATTATCTTTGGATATACATCAATAAATGAGATGATTGGTTCACAGTGTTTCCACATTTTTAAAGTTATCAGTAATATATTGAAAGAGTGAGAACAAAAGGGAGAAGACAACCAAAGTACTCTCCATAAAGATTGTGCCAATTTGTACCTCCACCACTGGAAATTGTAACTTTTAAGATAACCTATACCCATTCAGACAAAGATCTTGTGTTAGCCAGTGCTGAGCCATCATATTGGAGTACTAAGTGGTGGTACCCAAGGACTCTCCCTGTCCTTCATCCACTTCTCCTGACCACCAACCATAGTATGAGAAAAGAGTTTCAGACTCAAAATAGGAATGTTTTATAAACTGTGAGAAGAAGGTCTCTATATAGAGTGTCCCCCCAAAATGTATACACACTTAACAGCTGAGAGCTCAATTGATGTTTCTTTCTTTTCAGATTTAACCCATTGGAATTAATCATTATTCAAAGTGAATATACATTTTTTGGGACACCTGTATTTTTTCTTCTCTGACTAACCACTGATCTAGCATTACCTTCAAAAAAAGTCATCGTCGTCATCTTCACAGTTGTAATCATCGTAATCATCTTCATCATTGGTGTAAGTTTTTGGGAAGTGAAAGTCAGCTCTATACTTGTAGTGAAGATCAGTAGTGTTTTGAGCTCCATTTACCTTAGAACATTCACCTTCCTCCATGGGTTCATCTAAGGCAAATGTCACTGATAAATTCTTTTTAGGTGTTAATCTTAAGCCTCCTTTCTGTACAGCAAGAAGATGAAGGGGGAAAAGTCAGTTGGTGCCCAACAGTTTAGAGATTGGTCCCTGTGGCAATAACATTTAAAGAGTCATTTACCTTTAGGATTGACTTTAGAGGCCTAGTTTCCATGGAATGTTTTCCTCGGGGCTCTTCTTTTTCTTCTGTCATTTCTACATTGGTAGGGAACCTGGGGAACATAGAAAGGACAAAGCAATAGTGAAAATAGACACACTTCAAGCTCCTTAAGTAAATGCACCTGTTACCCCATTCCTGCATATGTATTTGAACAATGAAACGGACAATAGAGCAAGACATTTTAGCCTTTTATTCCTCAAAACCTTGATCACCTCCTGTTTTCTTATTTTTCGCTTTCATATTCCTCTTCTCCCCCATATTTCCTTATTATTGGGTCAGAGAACTGCAAGTAGAGAATGCGGGGTGGCTCCAGGACATTCATATAGAAAATATTGCCTAGAAGTTCCTTAAGGGGCTTGTGTTCCTTTTCTTCTCCACATGGCAAATTGGGGAATAAAAATCATGTTTTGGAGAAGCTCTAATGTTGATAGTTTGGCTTTACCTTTCTGCAACTCATCCCACTAATGTGATCACTCAAGTTGTGCCAGGGGGAGGGTATACCTAACAATGCTGGAAAGTTTATGGTCACTGACCTAGCCCCATTTGAGCCAACTGATCTTGAAAGACTTGCTCAGAACCGTACAGAATCCAAGCACCTCCCAGAACTCCCTGCTTATGTTGAATATTGATTCCTGCATCTGTTCTTTTTTAAAATTATATTTTATTATTGATTTTAGAGAGGAAGGGAGAGCAAGAGAGAGAGAGAGAGAGAAACATCAAAGATAAGAGAAAATCATTGTTTGGCTGCCTTCTGCATGCCCCACACTGGAGATCGAGCCCTCAACCCGGGCATGTGCCCTGACCGGGAATCGAACTGTGACCTCCCGGTTCATGAGTAGACTCTCAACCACTGAGCCATGCCAGCTGGGTCTTATCAACCTAATAGAGGCAGCTCAGTACCTGGATGATGTACTTTCATCCTTGATGCCTGTGGTGTCCTCCTTGGAGTTTGCGATACTTGAAGTGCGTGATTGTTGGTGAGAACACAGCTCTTCCTGTTTATTCTGAGTGGCAGTTACCAGCCAGCGCAGCCCTTCAAGTAGGGGCTCATCGTGACTTCTTTGGAAGTTGTGGATAGCTGAGCAGGGTTTCTGTGACCAAAAGAGAAGACTCCAGCTCAGGAACCTGAGGCCACTGGGGATCAAAGTCCCTCCCACTCTCAGCTAAGGAGCAGAGGTACACATAAGCTCTGCAGTGCCTAGAGAGGCTTTAAGACTTCCTAGGAGAACTCAGTATTCACAGCTGAGAATGTAAATAAAAGCTACAAAAGCTAAGGTCATTCAATAAAGTGGTTGTGCTGTAATGTCTTAGATATGTGACTTTGGGCAAGGAACTCAGAGTTTTTGAGCCTCATCCATAAAATGAGGATATTGAAGCTTCCAGCTTTACAGAGCCATTTTGAAGTCTAATAAGAAAACATATGTGAGGGTAGTTAGGAGTGGGATATTGTCATCATCGAGTCAGAAATCACCACTATAGGCATCACCTGGCAGGAAGAGGCTTTGCCTGAGATCTAGCATATGGGGCTGATTATGGAGTGGTGCAAGGTATGCATCAGTTGGGCTTGAGAGGGCAAAAGAGGGGAGGGGTTGACACTTACCAGAAGGCAAATGAACTTGTTGTCATTCATTATCCCTTCCAGATATTTAATAATATCACCAGGTGAGAGGGCATTATGCCGGTCTTGTTTATTTGCCAATCTAGAGCAGGGCACAGGAGAGAGGGTAGGAAGAAGAGAGGAAGAGTAAAACATAAATAGAGGCAAAGGGCAAGAAAAGAAGGGAAATAGGGGGAGAACCTATTATGGTACAGTTGCTACATATTCAAGAACTAGCTTTAAAGACATGCACAATGAGATGAACCAGACATTTTTCTAGCCAATTCTCAATGACGGAAAGAATAACACATATAACTTGAATTCAAGATCATCCCCAGATCGAATTTCTCACTTCATCTCTACACTATGCCATAAAACTTTAATTAGAATTGCTAACTGGGATACGAACAGATTTGGAGTTTTTAAACAGCCTCTGCCAAACTCTGTTCATACTTGAGTTGGGGATGCTAATGAGGAACAAAAAATGCAAAAAGGGAGTGGGGGTGATGATTGATTGGGCCATCCGAAGTATCACCCTGGAATCAGTGCTCGTTACATGACTCTTGGGCAGTCTGGGAAGGGAGGAGGACATTGGCATCAATTATACAAAATAGGGGTGGTTTCAGGGGTAGAGACTGAAGCAGAGAAAGAGAAAGAAATTCAGGAAGACAATCTTCAGGAAGAGTCAAGGGATGGAGGTAGGAAATCCCGATATTACTCTCCATTTCCCTTTGATGCTTGCTTTCAAAATTACATTTGCACAATTAGGTAACATTTTCACCCATGGCAGCGTGTGGTAGAAAGTAGCTCTTAAAAACAGACCCCAGAGGACTGGGTTACCCCCTCCACACACACACTGAGCTGAAAGGAAGAGGAGATCTAGCTGGATGTGACAAAGGGACCACCCAGCTCTTCCTTTGTCTACTTGTCTTCTGAAGGCACAAAATGGGAAGGGAAAATTGAGCACAAAGGCAGAGGCTTACAATAGAATGGGTTTTCCTGCCACTCTTGCATCAGACAGAAGATTTGATAAAGTGGTCTTCACTTCTTGCATGCGTCCTAAGTCGCTGGAATCCAGGACAAAAACAATCCCATGTGCTTGTGCATAGTAGTCGGGCCAGATTTCTCGTCCCTTCAGATCTCCATTCAGGTCACAGATAGCAATTTCATATTCATCTAGCAGAACTGTAGTCAGTTTAGAGTTCATAGAACGGTCTATCTTGCTAGGCAGTACTGTGCATAAGGGAAGAGAGGAGAAGCAACCACAAAGCAGAGGAATATAGTTAGATGAAAGAATTTGTTAAACAAATGTTGACTAGAGCCATAGTTGGTTTGGCTCAGTGGATAGAGCGTCGACCTGCAGACTGAAGGGTCCCAGGTTCGATTCCGGTCAAGGGCATGCGCCTTGGTTGCAGGCACGTCCCCAGTGGGGGGTGTGCAGGAGGCAGCTGATCGATGTTTCTAACTCTCTATCCCTCTCCCTTCCTCTCTGTAAAAAATCAAGAAAATATATGTTCAAAAAAATGTTGACTAGAGCCTGCCCTGAGGAATGCTACTGAGGCATCTTGCCATCCTGTTCACTCATGGATTCATTTTCCTAAACCAGCACTTTGCCCAGGCAACCCTCTCCTGGCTCAGCAACTTTCAGTGAGTGGCCACTGCTCCCAGGAGAGAATACAGACTCCTCTGCCTCCTAACCTGCCAGCGCTATCTCTACCCTGTCTTGTGTCCACGGTGTCCCTGGTACACACCCAGTCTTTTCTTCCCTCTGCTCCTTGGCTCACTCTCCCCCCACTACACAAGAATGTCACGCTCTTTTGTGCCCTGGGCCTTCACAAGATGCTATTTTCGCAGCTTAGAACATTTCTTACATTGCTCTTTCCTTGGTTAATACCTATTTTCAAACATCTATTTAGATCTTGTTTCCTCTAGAAATTTTTTCCTAACTCACACCCCCACCCCCAAATCTGGGTAAGGTGCCTTTCTTCTGGGCTTATCACTATAATAGTACATATGACAGTGTTATAAATTCAACGGTTTACTAATCTGGATTATACACTGCAATAGGACAGGGACCCTTTCAATTTTATTCACTGCTACATTCACAATGCCAAGGGCAGAGGTGCTCAATAAATATTTGTTGAGTGAATTTGATGAATGAATGAATAAATGAATGAGCAGGAGGCTCTTCTCTCCTACCCTTTTTTCAAGGCTCAGGAAGGCTTCTTTAGGGAAGCTTATCTGACCACCCCAACTCCACTTTCTCTCCCTCATTGAGCACATGGTCTGTTAAGCTGGTCATTCACCTCCCTCTGTGCATGCCATGGCTTCCCAACTAAAATAATGAGGGAGGGGCTTTGCATTCGTTTACACTCAGTAGGTGTTCAATACATGTTTATGGTGCCTGTTATTGTGGGTAAGTATGAAGTACTTTTCATATGTCTTCTAAGAAACCATGCCAAATTTAGATACACTTGCCCTGTCAAGGCCATGGCCAGATCATAATCCCATAGGGCAGTGGTCGGCAAACTGCGGCTCACAAGCCACATGTGGCTCTTTGGCCCCTTGAGTGTGGCTCTTCCACAAAATACCACGTGTGGGCGCGCACGTACAGTGCAATTGAAACTTCGTGGCCCATGAGCAGAAGTCGGTTTTCGGCCTGGGAGAGTCTATTTTGAAGGAGTGGTGTTAGAAGAAGTGGGGGGTGTTGGTCGGGCGATGGGAGACATGGCGCAGGCGTGCCGAGGGATACGCATCGCAAGGGAGGCGCGCGATTCATGCACGAGTTGAGTGAGCCAGTCAGTCAGCAGTCTCATTGTGCAGTGGTTAGTGCTAGTCGCGTCCGCAAATCGAGCGTGGGTGACAAAACTACCTACTCGAAGCATAAATTTACCTGTATTTTTCCAACCAGCTGCAAATCCTGCAGGTATTTTTGTCATCAATTTAAGAATTGTAATTATTTTGTGTTGGTGGCTTTATTATTATTTTAGCAAAGGCCAGCTTAGGAGTACCCTAATTAAGTTAATAACAATGTACCTACCTATATAGTTTAAGTTTAAAAAATTTGGCTCTCAAAAGAAATTTCAATCGTTGTGCTGTTGATATTTGGCTCTGTTGACTAATGAGTTTGCCGACCACTGCCATAGGGCATTCCATACCTATTCTGCCCCCATTGAAGTGCAGTTCAAAAGGACAATCTTTCTACAAATTCCAGTCTGTTGAACTGAAAGTTCTGACCTAGATTTCTGCCCACATAAGCAGAAAAATGATTTTATAGATTCTCTATACTCGGACTCGGGAGTTCTAAGACCAGAATCAGTAGCTTTCTATTTCTAATCTCAGATCTACTTGTGACATTTTCATTAGGATTGCCAGAATGAATCATTTAGCTGAGAAGTTAGTAAGATGCTTTCAGATCGTTGGTAATGTATGATTATATAGACATTTACATATATCTATATACATATATTTTCATTATTACATTTTAATGTGATCTTATAACTTCTGTTTTCATGTTAGTCAATGCTCTTTTTAATTATAGCTTTCAGATAACATAAAATTTTCAGTCACAACTTTGATGTGATATTTGCTATGTCTCGCATTAGACTACTTAAAATAATAAGCGAATAAAGATAGTTTTAATTTGTTTCCAGCATGAAGGCAAGCTTTAAGTTATTTTCCCCTGTCTAATCAAAACATTTTCCTTAGTTATTTTTACTTGAAACCTTACCAATTCCTTCAATAATGCAATCTATTTTGGCAACCCTAGAAGCTGTGAGAAGTCGTTGTTCCCTGACACTTTACATTTCTCTTATCTCCTCTATTAATTCATAAACTCCCTGAGGACAGGTAATGAGTCTAATTCATTTCTATATCCCATAAAACACAACAGTCCCGGTACTGTTGGCTTCTGAGTTACTTGGCGATGATAAAGTCCTACCCTACACCAATTGAATCAGAATCTCTATGCTGCAACCCAAGTATTTGCATGTTTAACAAACTGCTATATTTAACAAAATCTGTAGGTGATACTTCTGCACTTTAAAGTTTGAGACCCACTACCCTAAAGAGCAAAGAAATCCATGCCTGTTGTGTCTCAGCATCATCTGGTGCTCCTTGTTAGATATTGATTCCATGCCCCGCCCCCTAGTCCAAAGTGTCTGAGCCTACAGGTCCCACTAAGTAAGTGTAAAAGCATCCCACATTAGTCTCATTTTTGGCTTTTAGTGCTCACTATGCTAAGGATCACCTATGGAGCTTTTAAAACTATGACACTAGATCTCCTCCTCTGAAGGTTTGATGCCATAGATCTGGGGTGGGGCTCAAGCATCATGTTCATTTTTAAAAGCTTCCCAGGTTATTGAAATGTATAGCCAGATTTGAGAGGCACTGCCCTAAATTCCCTCATTTAGGGCACCTACTTATGCTCATCCAGACAAAACAGTTATAGTATATGCTGTCATTGAGAATAATGGCTTCAGATCACAGATAGTTTATAGCTTCAAAGTTACTACTTATAGTAACACAAGTTACTACTTATAGATTGGTATTTCCTTCCTAGGCTGTTATCTGCAATCATAAACATCTGCAGGAACAGGAGAGGTGAGCTATTGCATATTGTGTACAGAGCAGCCTAATAGATTGACTGTAGTAGTCCTGTATGGACTGAGACATTCCTTAGAATGTGACATCAGTGGAGCTTTGCTTCTTGGCCATTAGAAACTTCCCTGTGAATGAATTCACAACTCCAGGCTCTATCCTTTAGAAGTCAGAATGGAAAGCAGATACTATTATCAAAGACAAAATAGCATATGGCTAATTATGGAAGAGTGCTTTCCAAAGCTGGCTGCCCATCAAAAACACCTGGAGAGTTCTTAAAATATAGATTCCAGGACCCCACTCAGGTAGATAATGGAGAGGATGAAATGCTAGGTAGTAGGACAGCATTATAGCAGGCATAGGTATGTGAAATAGATCAGTATGATGGCAGAGGAATGGCAAGTCATTTGTTTTGGCTGTATCAGGTCACATGCAGAGAGCATGAGAAATGAAGCTGGAAGAGAAGTCAGAAACCAAATTATAGAGGACCCTGTGTGCCTCTAGGAACTTAAATTTTATTTTGAATACAATGGGGAGGTATTAAATGCTTTTGAGCAGAAGAAAGTGCCATGATCAGATTTTTGTATTAAGTCCTTCAGGCAACTGTGTTGACTGAGTGCTGGGGAGACAACTAGAGATCAGCCAGCAGCCTGTTGCTGTAGTTCAAGAAAATTGCTGCAGGTTTCCAGTACACCAGTGGCAGAGGAGTCAGGTTAGCCCTTTCCTGTACTTTGCTGAAGGCTTCTAAATGATATAAAATTCAGCCACATCATCATACCCCTACTTTTGTTTAATAAACATCAATAGAGAGAATCTTATGCCAGCCTGTGTGCTGGGCTCTTTGACTAGCATTTAGTTGTGTCTTCACAACTAGAATAGTAGCTCCCTTCAATTCTGTGTAACTGCTTCTTGAAATGTCAATGTATTAAACTGGAGATCTGGTATTAAACTTGCATATCTCTGAATTGACAACATTTCACAAGTTCCAACCCTCTATATTAACTGTCACAAAGTATTTAATGTTATTAAACTTCTTAAGACCAAATTCCACTTTAATTGAGCTCTGAAATGAGACACTTTTTCAAACATGCTATCCTTCATAATTGGCTGCAGTGTTTTACATAGTTTGAATCCATTCATACTGACACTGTGTGAGGATGTTTAATTAGGATATCTTGAAAAGGGAGACGGTGACAGACATTACATAAACAAGCTGATAATACCCCAGGAAAGGATTGTGTATGTGTGTTGGAAAGTGCTTATCTTCAAAAGTGGCAACCTGAGGGCTGTGAAGTAAAGCTAGGAAGTAATAATTATTTCATTGGTCACTGGGGACCTTGAGAGACCTAAACCAATGTCTAATGCTCCTAGTTCCTTACGTCTGCAGAAGGCCTCCGTAAGTAAAGTTTTGCCTGCATTATCCAGACCGATGATGATGATGGTCACATTCCTAGTAATGGAAAAGAAAAATGAGCCAAAGCCTTAAAAACAGTTATTAAGGTAAACAAAGAAGTCTATTCTTCTTTGGTGTTTGGGGATCTTCCTACAGTAGTCCCAATCTATGTATCATAAAAGGCACAGCCAAGGTGGTAGAAGATTATATAGGAATCCCTTCCCAAGGTCCCCAAGGATGTGTTTCTTCCCGAGTCACTTGCCTTGCAGAATTAGCCATTCTCTTCAAACCTTGTCCTCAATCTTGCATGCAGACAGAATAATCGTTTCTCCTAACAATATATATATAAATATATATCATGATTTGTCCCATGTGGGACTGTGGGCAGATAAATTGGAGGAAATGGTGGAGTAGGTCTAGGGAAATAATTACAATATTACCTTCGTGTTTCTTCAATATTTACTTGAGGCCTTCAGGATGTCATTATCTTGAACATGATTCATCTGAGTTCTGTAATATTAAGGGAAACAAGTAAATAAGAAATCAGCCCCGCCATTAACATTGAACCTTTCAGTTTATGACTACATAGGTGCTGATAAACTGAAAGCCTTGTACTGACACAAGTCCATTACTTCATTCTAGCCACCCTTATCTATAAATGTCATAGAGCGAGGGATGGGTAATCCTCAATTCTACTGGCATATTCCTGCAAAATGGGATGGTTTCTTGTTAAAGCAACCTACACAGGCACGATGGCATCAGGTGTGGCCTTCCCTTCAGCCGTAGATCATCCCTGTTGGGAATATCTTCATTCAACCTCAGGTGGGGTGAGGTGAAGCTTCGGAGAAGAACCAGCTGAGATTTCTAGGACCTATTTATTGGGAAACCTGTTCTAAGTGACAACTATCTACTATTCTTGGTTCTCTTATTGCCTCTGCTTAAAAAATGTTGGTGAGCCATTGTCATAGATTTCATAAAATTCCTAGGCTGTAAGGGACCTTAGACATCAACTAGTCTAATAGATTGCAAACATCAGTCCAGGTGCCCCACTCTCAAAGATTCCCAGGGAGTTGCATAATCTCTCCAGTAGTTTTCAAAGTGCAACAATATTCAGAAGTGAATACCTAAGTAAAAAGGATAATTTAGACAATTACCTCAAGGTCCATCCATGTTGTAGCATATATTAGTATTTTGTTCCTTTTTATGGCTGAATAATATCCCATTGAATGGATATACCACTTTTTGTTTACTCATTAGTTTATGGACATTTGGCTCTTGTCAATAATGCTGCTATAGACATTTTTGTACAACTTTGTGGACATATGTTTTCAGTTTTCATGGGTACATATACTTAGAAGTGTCGTCACTGGGTCATATAACTTTACATTTAAACTTTTGAGCAAGTGCCAGACTGTTTTCCCAAGTGGCTATAACATTTCACATTCCCACTAGCAGAGCAGGGAAGAAGCCAGCTGCCTGAGCATTGGCTCCACCTACTTGTGCATATTCATTTACACAGTGGCATTCTCTACCTGTACATTTAGGTGGCCATATCCACTGGGATTATAGATACCATTTGTCCTTGATACATAGTAGGCCCTGTGCTAGGCACTTTACACAGTCATATTCTCCACTTGAGAGGCTGATACAGTGCCCCAGTGTGCCTATATGGTAATGGCAAATTGAGATTAGAACTGTCAACATAAGAAACATGCAAATCTACAGGGAATTTTTGTGAGTTTATTTGAACCAAACCATTGACAATTGTCAGGAAACACAATCTCAAGGGATTGAGAAAATGCTCCAGAGAATGGCAGTTTTGCACCTTATTCACACACACACACACACACACACACACACACACACACACACACCAAACAAAACAAAACAAAACACACACAAAAAAGTTATAGGAATTTGACAGTCGAGAAGAAGATTCCAAGAATCAAACCAACAATTTGTCATATGAGGAAGCAAAAAACACCCAATCAGAAGAGCAAAAAGAATCAAAAAATATGAAGATAGTGTAAGGAGCCTCTGGGACAACTTCAAACATACCAACATTCCAATTATGGGGGTGCCAGAGGGGACAAGAGAAAGCAAGATATTGAAAACCTATGTGAAGAAATAATGATAGAAAACTTCCCCTACCTGGTGAAAGAAATAGACTTACAAGTTCAGGAAGCACAGAGAGTCCAAACAAGAAGAACCCAAAGAGGCCCACACCAAGACACATCATAATTAAAATGCCAAGGGTTAAAGACAAAGAAAGAATCTTAAAACAGCAAGAGAAAAGAAGTTAGTTACCTATAAGGGAGCACCCATATGACTGTCAGATTTCTCAACAGAAACTTTGCTGGCCAGAAGAGAGTGGCAAGAAATATTCAAAGTGATTAATAGTAAAGACCTACAACCAAGATTACTCTACCCAGCAAAGCTCTCATTTAGAATTGAGGGTCAGATAAAGAGCTTCACAGATAAGAAAAAGGTCAAGGAGTTCATCACCACCAAACCAGTATTACATGACATGTTGAAGGGTATTATTGAAGAAGAAGAAGAAGGAGGAGGAGGTGGAGGAGAAGAAGAAGAAGAAGAAGAAGAAGAAGAAGAAGAAGAAGAAGAAGAAGAAGAAGAAGAAGAAGAAGAAGAAGAAGAAAGACGGAGAAGGAGGAGGAGGAGAGGAAGAAGAAACAAAAAATATGAATGATAAAATGGCAATAAATACATATCTATCCACAATTGAATCAAAAAAATCAAAATAAATGAACCAAATAATGAACCAAATAAACTGGTGAATAAAACAGAATCAGAGGTTTGGAAGCATGGAACAGACTGACGAATCTCAGAGGGAAAGGGGGAGGGAGAATGGGAAGAGATTAACCAAAGATCTTACCTATGGACACAGACAGTAGGGTGGTGAAGGCCTGGGATGGGGCAGGAACAGGGTGGAGGAGGACAATAGGGGGGAAAAACCAGGACATTTGTAATACTCTCAAAAAAAGATTAAAAAAAAAACCCTTATCCTAAGGGAGGATTAATGGGATAACCAAGGAAGAAAATGATTAGACAAGGGATTATTGATCCTTTCATTTCCAGTGCCTCTCCTGGGTACTCTGGGATGAAATCACCTAAATTCAATCTACAGTTTTAGATTTCTTATCTGTAGAATGGAGATAATGATAATATTTTGCTTACCTTAAGGTGGTTACTTACTGATCAGATTACTGGTTTTTTATGGATGGAAGACATAAGATGTGAAGAGTAATAGGAAGATTTGTTGAGATTTCTAGCCCTTGTGCCAGATCTACACAGCACAGTTGCCCACTTATGAGAATATAGCAGTGACCTAACAATGGCTGTCAATGTTCTGACATATCTATGGCAACCACTGCCTGGTTCATAGCAAACAAACTCACATCTCCCTACCTTGTACAATGTACAGCTGATTACTAAATGAATTTTTAGTCATCATATTTTTTTTGAGTTTACAAAGTATTGACATAGAATTTACAATGTGCCAGCACTCATTTAGGCACTTTATACATATTAACACATTTAATTTGGTCATTATTACAAAATGACCAAAAAGTGGGGGCTATCATTCCTACTTTTACAAGATGATGTTCACAGCAAACATTTTATTTATTTATTTATTTATTTATTTATTTATTTATTTATTTATTTATTTATTTTTACCAATTCCAAAAAAACTTTATTGTTTCAGTGGCAAAATGTTATTGGTCTCTATGGGGCACCTGGCAGGGCAGAGGGAGACCTGGGGTGGGGCTGGGTTCCATCCATTACAAAATCAAAGGCTTTTATAAAAAATGTTATAAATTGGTATCAAAACAAAACCCAAGGGAGGCTGGAGGAGGAAGCAGAGAGGGAGGTGGGTACACGGAGGGAGGACCAGAACCTTGGACACTAATGACGGAATCCAGGCCGGGAGGGAAGGTGTGGAGGGAAGTTGGGAAGGTGATACAAAGTGCATAAATGTGTCTCCCCAGACGCTCCTCAGACAGAGGCAGAGGGGGACAGAGGCTACAGCCTGGGACATGGGGGAGAAGGGGTTCCAGCCATCTCCTGGCCAGGGACCCCACAGGAACGGGCATTGCTTGAGACTGCCAGATGGGAAGGACCTCAGTGACTTCTCAGACCTTCTTCTTCTTCAGCTTCAGGGCTTGTAGCCAACTGGGCGATGATCTTTCTGACCCTGAGGACTTCTCTGGCTTCGGAGGTAAGGCGAGGGGCTTCCCCAGCCCTGGGACCTTGCAGGACTTGGAGCGCTGGAACGCGAACTCCTTCTGGCTCGACTTGCTGTCCACCAGCTCCCCCTCCTCAGCCGAGCGGTTCTGGGGGCGCAGCTTGGCCTTCAGGGCTGACGGGCTCAGGCCAGGAAAGAGGTTGACTTTCAGCCCCTTGGTGCCCAGGGACATCCGTGTCCTGCGGTTCTGAGGCTCCTCCACCACCTCCTCATCTGAAGACGGCCCCCGAGAAGCTTGCGGCTCCGTAGAGTCCTGGAACAGGCGTGCATCCGAGTCTGCCGCCTCCGATAGGCCCAGGGTACCGCCCAGCCGGATGGCCGGGGCCCGGTGCCCACGCTTGCGCCCCAGGCTGGCACGGCTTCGATACACGGCACTGTCGAGGATCTCGGTGTCCTCGATGAAGGAGAAGTCCTGACTGGAGGAGCTGGGGGGAGGGCCTTGGGAGGGTCGCCGAGGGGGGTATATCGGACCCTGCTCGCCCAGCCCGGCCCCTGCAGGGCTCCAGGTGCCGTCCACCTCTTCTGTCCGGCTGGCTTCACCATCAGGCTGGGGCCTCCAGGAGGGCAGACGGTCCCTGAGGGGCTCCAGGGGCTCCCCTTTATCAGCACCTGCCGTGGTTTCTTCCTCTTCCAACAGGGTCCTCAGGCCCGAAGCAGAAGCTGCCGAGTCCCTCCGGGCCGCTGCCTTGGAGCTGCTGATGGCCAGCATCTCCTCCAGCAGGCCCTGGGAGGTGCAGGGTGGAGAGTGGGCCAGGCAGCCGCTGCTGGGGCTGGCTCCGAAGCCAGGGGCTTCTCCCATCTCCATTCCGGGGTCTTCAGGGCAGGTCTCCAAGGAAAGCGAGGAGTCATCTTCGCCCTGGGTCTCTGGTCCACTCGTCTCGCCAACCCCCAGCTCCCTGGCCTCCATGGGGTCTGGGTATCTGGCCTCCTGGCCAGGGCACAAGATGCCAGTGTCCCTGAGGCCGAGCTCTTGGCACTGGCTAACTTCTCCCACCCCATGCTCCCTGGCTTCACTCGGAGTCCCAGAGAGCTCCACATTCCGGAGCCCCAAGTCCTGGGTCCAGTCCATCTGCCCCACGCCGCCTCCTCGTGGCTCCTGAGAACCGCCAGTCTCTAGGTCACAGGGCACCTCCAAATTCCTCAGGCCCAGACTGTCACCCCAGTCCACCTGGCCCACCCCACGCTCCCTGGAGCTGCTATCTGGCCCCACGGCCATGTTCCTGAGCCCCAGGTCTGGTGTCCAGCTTGCCTGTCCCACTCCACGCTCCCTTGATTTAAGGAAGTCTCCGGCCTCCACACCTGACCAGTTGGTCTGCCCCACGCCACTCTCTCTGGCTTGGCTGTGGCCTTCTGCCTCCCCCACCCCAGCCAAATCTCTGCCCTTCACCCCGACATCAGAAGTCCAGTCCTTCTCCCCAACTCCCATCTCCCTGGGCTCCTCAGAACCCCCAGCCTCCAAACGGCTAGCCAGGTCCACATCTCTCAACCGCAGGTTATCCGACCAGCCGGTCTGTCCCACGGCATCCTCCCTGGCCTCACTCGAGACGCCAGAACCCACACAACTGGACACTTCCAAGTTCCTGAGGCCCAGCTGGTCAGTCCAGTCCACGGGCCCAGTCGAGGTCTTCTCAGGAGAGACAAAGTGGCCACCTCCCATCTTGCCAGAAGGACTCGGGCCAGCACCACTCACTCGGTCATGGCCAATGATCCCAAAATGATGGCTCCTCTTGGTAGCCTCCATGCAGAAGTCACCACTCCAGTCTCGCTGCCCTGGGCTGAAGGCCGCCTCTGGCTGGGAGACCACACCGAGGCTGAAGTCTCCAGCCCAGCCTCGCTGCCCCACTTCCCTGTCTTCCGGGTTGGCATCGCCTGGGCTCTGGTCCCCTGCCTGCTGTCTTCTGTGCAGCCCTTCAACCTCCTGGCTGGCACCGCTGTCCTGCCAGCTGCTCTGGGCTCTCGGTCCCCGTGCTCCGTCCTGGTTCTGGGGGCTGCCGGGTCTGAACAAGCCCCCCAACTCTCTCTCCTCTGGCTGGCCTGGGTCCCCGCTGGCCTCGCCCAGGCCATCTCCTCCACTCAGAGTCTTCTCAAACTCCTCATCCTGCTGCAGGGCTTCCTCGGGACTGAACGCGGTGCTCCCGGCGCTCACCCCGAAGCCTCGGTCCTGGGGGCTGAGGGCCCTGGCGCTGCCATGGCTGCTATAGTCCCTCATCCAGGCACTCTTCCCGAAATCCAGGTCCGGCTGCTCAGCACCCTGGCTGCCAAAGATGCCAAGCGACGGATCTCTCTTCCCAAACTCCTGGTCCTGCTCGTCGGCATCCTGGCTGCTGTACTTGCCCAGGTGGTCCTTCTTCCTCACTTCCTCCACTTCCCGGCTGGCATAAGCCCCCAAAGAGTCTCTCTTCCCAAACTCCCAGCCCTGAAGGCCGGCGTCCTGACTGCTGTAAGAACCCAGCACATCCCTCTTGCCTAATTCCTGGTCCTGGAGTTCCACATCCCGGCTGGAGAAAGTGCCCTGGGAATCCCTCTTTCTGAACTCCCAGTCCTGAACAGCCGGCTCCTGGCTCTGCTGAGTGCCAAGCGGGGCTGGCTTTCCAATCACCAGGTCCTGGGCTGGGAGCCCCCCGCTCCCCTGCGGGCTGCCGACCTCCACCTCCTCATGGACCTCCGCCTCCTCATGGCCAACGATGCCACACCTGCTGGCCCACTCTCTGGCGCTCCCTTCCCCTGCTTCTTGCCCACTCTTGCTGGACCAGTTCCTCTCTCCAAGGCCTGGGTCCCCTCTAGGGCTTGCATCCCTAAGGCCATAGTCCTGAGAAGTGTCTTGGGACCAGCTGGAAGGGCTAAAACTGCTGGACTGTGTATCTGCTGCAATCCCAAATTCACTCTGCAGATCTTTCTGGGCCCAGCCGAGGAGTCCCTCGGAGCAGGCACTTGGGGTCTGTGAGCCCTTCAGCTCAGGTCCAGCTCCCCGCCGTGCACTGCCAGCATTGGGAGGTGGTGAAGCCAGGAGGGCATCCAGCCAGCGGGAGTTGCTTTCAGGACCTGCAGGCTTGGGGGACGCCCTACAGGGGTCCTGAGCCCCTGTCCTGGGTTGGGTAGTCACAGCCCGGGCCAGGGTCACAGCCTCCTCCTCAGCAGGCCGTGCCTTCCCAGGGCCAGGGGTGTCAGCAAAGAGGACACAGGGCTGGTCAGGGGGTGCTGACTGCTGCTGCCCCAGGACCGGCTCCAGGAAGGGCAGGGTGGCCTCCCTGGTGGCCAGAGGGAGTGGGGACTCTTGTCCGGCCAGGGGCTCTTGCTCTTCACACCTCTCCTCTGCCTGTAGCAAGGCCGGTTCAGGTGGGCCCCCTGTTGTTGGCAGAGGCTTGAGGGGATCAGCTGGGGATGGAGGCTGACTCTCCCCATCACCCTTTTGGTTTGGGGAGATACCCAAATCATCTGTCTGCACCCCAGAACCAGGCCTTCCTGGTCCCTCTGGAGCTGACCAGACCCCTCGGCCCTGCTGGAACGCTCCCTCCCCACTGGATGCAGCCAAGTCACCAGCCGCAGTGGCCCCAGCCTCCGCAGCCACAGCCTTGGCCTCCGCAGCCGCAGCCTCTGCAGCTGCAGCCTCAGCCTCTGCGGCCTCACTGGCTTCAGTGATGGGGGAGGGAGGCGGGGAGTCCAGCCGCCACACCCCTAGACCCGAAGGCCGAGTGGGGAAGGTCCATGCAAAGGACTGTGACAAGCTCCAGTTGGACTCTGTCCCACACCCAAAGGGACGCTCCAGGGCTGACTGGCCCCCCTGGGTTTGGAGCAGGTCAGCCAGCGAGCCCCCCAGCTTCTGTTCTTGGTCGGGCAGCCGGAGCAGACCTTCAGAAAATCGGCGCTGACCCAGGCCTGTGGGGCGGAGCTCTGCGTCACCCCTGGCCACCTCCTCACCAGATGGGAACATCCGATCAGGATCAAGCAACTCACCCCCCTCCATCGGAGGCCGGGGTGAGGTGGCCGGAAGCTGCTCTGGGCTGTGGCTCCCCGAGACCTTTTCCACGGGCGGGCCACTGGGTCTGGGGGCATCTGGGGCTCCCAAAGCAGGGAGCCCTGGGCTAGAGGCATGGCAGGCGCCCTCATCTGGCAGGACCACGACTGGGGATGCTGGGGTCGCAGGGAGGCAGGGAGAAGGCCCTCTCCCAGAAGCTGCGGGGCTGTGGGCCTCTGGAAGATGCGAGTGGCGGGGCGAGTGTTGGAGGGGGGAGTGAAGTTGGGGAGACCCAGGGGCTGGGCCTGAGACTTCAGCAGGGAGGCCTGGGCTGGTGAACCCTCCATTCTCTGAGGTGGGGCCTGGACTTGAGGGGACCCAGGGCTTGGAAACGTCGGTAGGTGGCTCAGAGCTGGCCGGCTGAGCCAGGTCCCCATTGAAGGCCCGGTCCAAAGCAGGGTTCCTCTCCTCGGGGGTCTGGCTGTGCTCTTCAGGGCACTCTGTGGGAGACTTCGCAGACCCCTCCTGGGACCATTCCCTGGAGAGGGTCCCACCATCCTCATCCACAGGACCAGTAGCCACACCATAGGTCCTGGGGCCGTATTTTGAACTACCATCGTGGTTAAAGGTGAGGCGGGAGCCCCAGAGGCGGTCAGAGCTGGTGGGGACCTCCTTCCGCGGCTGCTCCATCTTGGCCAGAATCTCTTCCACTGTGGTGGCTGCAAAGCGCTCAGAGGCTGGACGGAAGGGGGCGGGGGCCTTCCGCACACCCCCTGGGGCAGCACATCGAGCCGGGGGTGTCAATGGAGGCATCTCTTCTTTCCCAGCCTCCTCTTTCCCAGCCTCTTGGGTGGCTTCTCCTCCAGTAGATGTCTCGGCCGGCGGTCTTGGTGCAAAGGGAAGGGGACGCCTGCTGCCACCATAGGGCTGGGGTCCTGCCAGCACGATCATCTTCCGGGCAGAAGGCCGCTCAGCCAGAGGACCCCGGGGTGGCCGCGGCCCAACAGACACCAGCAGGCTGGGCTTGGCAGGCAGGGCCGGGGGTTTGGGCTTGACAGGAGGTTTGGCCCGAGGGTCATCTGGCTCAGAGCCAGCAGATACCAGCTCCTCCTCCATTTCCCGGGGTGGTGGGGAAGCCATGGCTGTGCCTTCCCTGAGAACAGACACTTTCATCACATTCGGCAGAACGGGCTCCCCCGGGATCCGGCTCCTCTCGGCTAGGGCTCGGCGCCCGACGCCACTCTCCGCCACCGCCGCCGCTGCAGCCCAACATTTTTTTTAATGAGTAGAAAGAGTACAAAAGTAACAATTAACAGTATAGTAGAGTAAATTTTAAAAAGAGAGATAGGATGAGGTTCAAGGTTACCTGGCTAGTAAGTGATAAATCAGAATTGCAACCCAGGTGGTCTGGCTTCAGAGGTCATATATATTAGGTTAAGGGTCTTACAGGCTATGTGAGTGAGAAGACCTCGGGTATCAGAGAAACTGCCCTGCTCTTGGCCTTTCCATCTCTTCTAGCCAAACTATACCGCACTTACTTTTTTCAGTGAACTTTTTAAAAAGTAAGTTGACATACAATATTATATCAGTTTCAGGTGTACAACATTGTGATTTGACATTTATATACTTTATGATGTGATCACCACAATAAGACTAGTAACCACCTATCCCTGTAAAAAGTTATTTAGTGAACTTTTAAAAAATAAACTTTATTTTAGAATGGTTTTAGATATATAGAAAAATTACAAAGACACTACAGAGAGTTCCCATATTCCCTGAACCCAGTTTTCCCTATTATTTTGTTGTTGTTAATCCTTACTCGATATTTTTCCATTAATTTTTAGAAAGAATGGAAGGGAGAGCGGGAGAGAGGGAAGGTGGGAAAGAGGGAGGGAGGAGAGAGAGAGAGAGAGAGAGAGAGAGAGAGAGAGAGATGTGAGAGAGATTCAGTGATTGGTTGCCTACTGCATGTGCCCCTATCAGGGCCAGGGATTGAGCCTGCAACCAGGGTATGTGTCTAGGCCCCACCCCCTATTCTTAATACCTTACACTAACATGGCACATTCATTACAATGAATGACCTGATGTTGATAGGTGATTATTTACTAAAGTTCATGCTTTATTCACATTTTATTAGTTTTTACTTAATGTCCTTTTTCTTTCCAAAGATCCCATTTAGGATACCACAGTATGTTTACTTGTCAAGTGTCCTTAGCTTACTCTTGGTTGTGACAGTTGTGCAGACTTTGATTTTGATGACTTAGACAGGAGCACTGGTCAGGTGTTTTGTAGAATGTCCTCACTTGGTGTTTGTCTGGTATTATTCTCAATATTACACTGGATTTATGTGTTTTGGGGAGGAAAACCACAGAGGTAAAGGCCCTTCTCATCACATCATATCATGAGCACATGCTATCAATATGACTTATTGCTGATGATATTGACCTTGATCAACTGACTGAGGTGGTATTTGTCAGGCCTTTCCACAGTAGATTTACTTTATTCTCCTTTTCATGCTGTATACTTTGGAAGAAAGTTACTATGTGCAGCCTATTCTTAAAATGGGGAGTTGTGCTCTATCTCCTTGATGGTGGAATATCTCCATAAATTATTTGGGATTCTTCTATGGGAAGTTTATCTAGTCTCATCCATTTGCTTATTAAATCATTTATTAATACAGTATGGGTTAATAGGTATTCATTTTACAGACTGAGTTATAATCCAATACTACTTTATTTACTTGCTCGAGTTGTTCCAGCTTTTGTATTGGGAGTTCTTTCAATGGACTTCTGTATCCCTTTGACATATATCCAGTGTTGTGGATTTTTTTTTGAGAACTTCCTCTCTTGCTGGCACTGTGAGAGGCTTCAGGCTCATCTGTATTCCGTAGTCTTAGAATCAGCCATTTCTTTCTTTTTTTTTTTTTTTGATTACGTTATTACATATGTGTCCTTATCCGCACATTACCCCCTATCCCCCCCACTCATGCTTCCCCCCTGCTGTGTCCATTGGTTAGGCATATATGCTTGCATATAAGTCTTTTGGTTGATCTCTCCCCCCTTACCCCCACCTTTCCCTATCTTCGCTCTGAGGTTTGATGGTCTGATCGATGCTTCTCTGTCTCTGGATCTGGTTTGTTCATCAGTTTGTGTTGTTTCTTATATTCCATAAACGACTGAGATCATGTGGTATTTATCTTTCTCTGACTGGCTTATTTCACTTAGAATAATGCTCTCCAGTTTCATCTATGCTTTTGGAAATGGCAAGAATTCCTTCTTTTTTTTTTTTTTTTTTTTACCAGAGTGTAGTATTCCATTGTGAAGATGTACCACGGTTTTCTTTTTTTATTATTATTACTTCTTAAAGTATTACAAAAGGTATTACATATGTGTCCTTTCCCCCCCCCCTTGACAGTCCCCTAGCCTCCCCTATCCCCCAGTGTCTTATGTCCATTGGTTATACTTATATGCATGCATACAAGCCATTTGGTTGATCTCTTACCCCCCTCCCTCCTGCCCCCCAACCCTCCCGGGCCTTCCCACTGCAGTTTGACAATCTGTTTGAGGCAGCTCTGCCTCTGTATCTATTATTGTTCAAAAGTTTATAATGGTCTCTATTATCCATGAATTAGTGAGATCATGTGGTACTTTTCCTTCATTGACTGGCTTATTTCACTTAGCATAATGCTCTCCACTTCCATCCATGCTGTTGCAAATAGTAAGAGTTCCTTCCTTTTTACAGCAGCATAGTATTCCATCGTGTAGATGTACCACAGTTTTCTAATCCATTCATCTGCTGATGGGCACTTAGGCTGTTTCCAGATCTTAGCTATGGTGAATTGTGTTGATATGAACATAGGGGTGCATATATCCTTTCTGATTGGTGTTTCTGGTTTCTTGGGATCTATTCCTAGAAGTGGGATCACAGGGTCAAATGGGAGTTCCATTTTCAGTTTTTTAAGGAAACTCCATACTGTCTTCCATAGTGGCTGCACCAGTCTGCATTCCCACCAGCAGTGCACAAGTGTTCCTTTTTCTCCACATCCTCTCCAGCACTTGTCGTTTGTTGATTTGTTGATGATAGCCAGTCTGACAGGTGTGAGATGGTACCTCATTTCTGTTTTGATTTGCATCTCTCGGATGATTAGTGACTTTGAGCATGTTTTCATATGTCTCTTGGCTTTCTGAATATCCTCTTTTGAAAGGTGTCTATTTAGGTCCTTTGCCCATTTTTTGATTGGATTGTTTATCTACCTTTTGTTAAGTTGTATGAGTTCCCTATTGATTTTGGAGATTAGGCCCTTATCAGATATGACATTGGCAAATATGTTTTCCGACACAGTGGGTTTTCTCATTGTTTTGTTGATGGTTTCTTTTGCTGTGCAGAAGCTTTTTATTTTGATGTAGTCCCATTTGTTCATTTTCTCTTTAGTTTCAAGTGCCCTAGGAGCTGTATCAGTGAAGAAATTGCGTCGGCGTATGTCTGAGATTTTGCTGCCTTTGGATTCTTCTAGAATTTTTATGGTTTCCTGTCATACATTTAAGTCCTTTATCCATTTTGAGTTTATTTTTGTGTATGGTGTAAGTTGGTGGTCTAGTTTCATTTTCTTGCATATATCTGTCCAATTTTCCCAACACCATTTATTGAAGAGACTATCTTGGCTCCATTGTATGTTCTTGCCTCCTTTGTCAAATATTAATTGAGCATATAGGTTCGGGCTGATTTCTGGGCTCTCTATTCTATTCCATTGATCTATATACCTATTCTTGTGCCAGTACCAGGCAGTTTTGAGAACAGTGGCTCTGTAATACAACTTGATATCTGGTATTGAGATCCCACCTACTTTGTTCTTTTTCAGGATTACAGCAGCTATTCGGGGGATTGTTTTATTCCAGATGAATTTTTGGAGAGTTTGTTCTAGATCTGTGAAGTATGCCGTTGGTATTTTAATGGGAAGTGTGTTGAGTTTATAGATTGCTTTGGGTAGTATGGACATTTTGATGATGTTGATTCTACCAATCCATGCACACGGTATGTTCTTCCATCTGTTTATGTCTTCCTCTATATCTTTTTTCAACGTCCTGTAGTTTTCTGAGTAGAGGTCTTTTACCTCTTTAGTTAAGTTGATTCGTAGGTAGGCCTTGTTGTGTTGTATTTTGTGCCTTTAAATCAACGCAGCACATCCAAACAACAGCAGCCTCCTGAGCACCACACCCTCTGTCTGAGGAACAGCAGCTGTACGTGAAACAACCCCCTACCAGCCAGAAGAGCTACCACAGCTGTGAACAGCACCCACCAGAGGAGCTGCTGCCAACTGAGAAGCAGCTGCTACCACAACCGCCCAAAGAGCAACCGCAGCCCAAGGAGTTACTACCACCAAGGGAGCAGCCACGGAACGACTCAACGTCTAGATATGTCAGTGAGATCAAACATGGGTAGACAAAGAAACCCCCAAAGGAAAGATAAAGAGGACTCGCCAGAAAAGCAGCTAAGTGATACAGAGGCATGCAACATGACCGAAAAAGAATTAAGAATAAGGGTCCTAGAGTTCATAAACTGGACGGGGGAAAAAAATCAATAACATATGCAAGAAGCTAGAAGAAACAGATGAAAAAATCAACAACTTAAGTAAGACCCAAGAAGAAATGAAGAGTGATATAGCTGCAATAAAAAACACTATTGAAATTATCAACAGTAGACTAGGAGAAGCAGAGGACCGAATTAGTGAATTAGAAGACAAGGAAGCAAAACACACCCAAAATGTACTGCAATTGGAGAAAAAAATTAAAAGAGAGGAGGAAAGCCTAAGGGAGCTTTGGGACAACATGAAACGAAACAACATACGAATAATAGGGGTGCCAGAACAACAGAAAGAGGAACAAGGATTAGAAAACCTACTCAAAGAAATAATATCACAAAACTTCCCTGAGGTGGGGAAGAAAAAAGTCACACAAGCCCAGAGAGTCCCAAACAAGGTGAACCCGAAAAGACCCACACCAAGACACATCATAATTACCATGGCAAATGTTCAAGACAAAGAGAGAATCTTACAAGCTGCAAGAGAGAGACGGAAAGTTACATACAAGGGATCTCCCATTAGATTATCAAATGACTTCTCAACAGAAACACATCAGGCCAGAAAAGAATGGACAGAAATTTACAAAGTGATGCAAAGCAAAGGACTGAATCCAAGAATACTCTATCCAGCAAGGCTATCATTCAAAATTGAAGGGGAAATAAGAAGCTCCACACACAAAAAAAGGCTAAGGGAGTTTATCACCACCAAGCCAGCAATGCAAGGAATGCTAAAGGGACTGGTGTAAAAAGAAGAAATAAAAAGCTCAGAAAGAAACGAGCCACACAGAAAAGAAATGGCTACAAACAAGTACCTTTCAATAATAACTTTAAATGTAAACGGACTAAATGCTCCAACCAAAAACATCGAGTGGCTGATTGGATAAAAGAACATGACCCATACATCTGCTGTCAACAAGAGACCCACCTCATTAGAAGGGACTCACACAGACTGAAAGTGAAGGGATCGAAAAATATCTTTCAGGCAAAAGGAAAGAAAAGAAAGCTGGGGTAGCAATACTTATATCGGACAAAATAGACCTCAAAGTGAAGGCCATAACAAGAAATATGGAAGGCCACTTCATAATACTAAAGGGATCAATACAACAAGAAGATATAACCCTGGTAAACATATATGCACCCAATGCAGGAGCACCCAAATTCATAAAAAAACTCCTGGAAGATATCAAAGGAGAGATCAACAACAATACAATCATAGTAGGGGACTTTAATACACCACTGACAGCACTGGATAAGTCCTCTAGACAAACAATCACCAAAGATACAGCAATCCTAAATGACTCACTACATCAGATGGACGTAATAGACATCTTCAGAACACTTCACCCCAAAGCCAGGGAATATACATCTACTCAAGTGCTCATAAGACATATTCAAAAATAGACCATATATTGGGTCACAAGCAAAGTATCCCCAAATTCAAGAAGATTGAAATCATAAAAAGCATCTTCACAGACCATGATGGCATAATATTAGAAATAAACTACAATAAAAACAAACCAAAATACTCAAACACCTGGAAGCTGAATAGCATGCTATTAAATATTGATTGGGTTACCAGTGAGATCAGTGAAGAAATTAAAACCATCCTGGAAACTAATGACAATGAAAACACAACAATCCAAAACCTATGGGACACAATGAAAGCAGTCCTGAGAGGGAAGTTTATAGCTCTACAGGCCTATCTCAAAAAACAAGAAAAAATGGTAGTAAATCATCTAACTCTACAACTCAAAGAATTAGAAAGACAGCAACAAGAAAACCCCAGAGTGAGCAGAAGGAAGGAGATAATAAAGATTAGAGCAGAAATAAATGACATAGAGACCAAAAAAACAATACAGAAAATCAATGAAACCAAGAGCTGGTTCTTTGAAAGGATAAACAAGATTGACAAACCTCTAGCCAAACTCACCAAGAAGCAGAGAGAGCGAACCCAAATAAACAAAATCAGAAACAATAGAGGCGAAATAACAACAGACCCCACAGAAATACAAATGATTGTTAAAAAATACTATGGAAAACTCTACTCCAACAAACTAGACAACCTGGATGAAATGGACAAATTCATAGAAAAATACAATATTCCAAAACTCAATCAGGAAGAATCTAAAAATCTCAACAGTCCAATAACTATGGAAGAAATTGAAACAGTCATCAAAAAGCTTCCATCAAACAAAAGCCCAGGACCAGACGGCTTCACAGGGGAGTTTTACCAAACATTCAAGGAAGAATTAAAACCTATCCTCCTCAGACTACTACAAAAAATCCAAGAGGAAGGAACACTTCCAAGCTCATTCTATGAAGCCAACATCACCCTCATACCAAAACCAGGTAAAGACAAAACAATGAAAGAGAATTACAGGCCAATATCTCTCATGAACATAGATGCCAAAATCCTCAACAAAATCTTAGCAAATCGGATCCAGCAGTACATCAGAAAGATCATACACCATGACCAAGTAGGATTTATCCCAGGGATGCAAGGATGGTACAATATCTGCAAATCAATAAACGTGATACATCACATAAACAAATTGAAAGAAAAAAACCACATGGTCATATCAATTGATGCAGAAAAAACATTTGACAAAATTCAACACCTATTTTTGATAAAAACCCTCAGCAAGGTGGGAGTAGAAGGATCATACCTCAACATAATAAAAGCCATATATGACAGGCCCACAGCCAACATCATACTCAATGGGCAAAAACTAACACCATTTCCCCTAAGAACAGGAACAAGACAAGGATGCCCCCTCTCACCACTCCTGTTCAACATAGTACTGGAAATATTAGCCATTGCAATTCGGTAAGAAGAAGAAATAAAAGGCATCCAAATTGGCAAAGAGGAAGTAAAACTGTCCTTATTTGCAGATGACATGATATTATACATACAAAACCCTAGAGACTCCATCAAAAAGCTACTAGACTTAATACATGAATTTGGCAATGTAGCAGGATACAAAATTAACCCCAAGAAATCTGAGGCATTTCTATACACCAATAGTGAACTTTCAGAAAGAGAGATTATAAAAACAATCCCATTTACCATCGCACCCAAAAAATTATGCTACCTAGGAATAAACTTAACTAAAGAGGTAAAAGACCTCTACTCAGAAAACTACAGGACATTGAAAAAAGATATAGAGGAAACATAAACAGATGGAAGAACATTCCATTTTCGTGGATTGGTAGACTAAACATCATGAAAATGTCCATACTACCCAAAGCAATCTATAAATTCAACGCACTTCCCATTAAAATACCAACGGCATACTTCAGAGATCTTGAATGAACTTTACAAAAATTCATCTGGAATAAAAAAAGACCCCGAATAGCTGCAGCAATCCTGAAAAAGAACAAAGTAGGTGGGATCTCAATACCAGATATCAAGTTGTATTACAAAGCCACTCTTCTCAAAACTGCCTGGTACTGGCATAAGAATAGGCATATAGATCAATGGAATAGAATAGAGAGCCCAGAAATCGGCCCGAACCTATATGCTCAATTAATATTTGACAAAAGAGGCAAGAACATAAATGGAGCCAAGATAGTCTCTTCAATAAATGGTGTTGGGAAAATTGGACAGATATATGCAAGAAAATGAAACTAGACCACCAACTTACACCATACACAAAAATAAACTCAAACTGGATAAAGGACTTAAATGTACGACAGGAAACCATAAAAATTCTAGAAGAATCCAAAGGCAACAAAATCTGAGACATATGCCGAGGCAATTTCTTCACTGATACAGCTCCTAGGGCACTTGAAACTAAAGAGAAAATGAACAAATGGGACTACATCAAAATAAAAAGCTTCTGCACAGCAAAAGAAACCATCAACAAAACAACGAGAAAACCCACTGTGTGGGAAAACATATTTGCCAATGTCATATCTGATAAGGGCCTAATCTCCAAAATTTATAGGGAACTCATACAACTTAACAAAAGGAAGATAAACAATCCAATCAAAAAATGGGCAAAGGACCTAAATAGACACCTTTCAAAAGAGGACATTCAGAAAGCCAAGAGACATATGAAAACATGCTCAAAGTCACTAATCATCCGAGAGATGCAAATCAAAACAGAAATGAGGTACCATCTCACACCTGTCAGACTGGCTATCATCAACAAATCAACAAACGACAAGTGCTGGAGAGGATGTGGAGAAAAAGGAACACTTGTGCACTGCTGGTGGGAATGCAGACTGGTGCAGCCACTATGGAAGACAGTATGGAGTTTCCTTAAAAAACTGAAAATGGAACTCCCATTTGACCCTGTGATCCCACTTCTAGGAATAGATCCCAAGAAACCAGAAACACCAATCAGAAAGGATATATGCACCCCTATGTTCATATCAACACAATTCACCATAGCTAAGATCTGGAAACAGCCTAAGTGCCCATCAGCAGATGAATGGATTAGAAAACTGTGGTACATCTACACGATGGAATACTATGCTGCTGTATAAAGGAAGGAACTCTTACCATTTGCAACAGCATGGATGGAACTGGACAGCATTATGCTAAGTGAAATAAGCCAGTCAATAAAGGAAAAATACCACATGATCTCACTCATTCATGGATAATAGAGACCATTATAAACTTTTGAACAATAATAGATACAGAGGCAGAGCTGCCTCAAACAGATTGTCAAACTGCAGCGGGAAGGCCGGGGAGGGTTGGGGGGCAGGAGGTAGGGGGGTAAGAGATCAACTAAAGGACTTGTATGCATGCATATAAGCATAACCAATGGACATAAGACACTGGGGGATAGGGGAGGCTAGGGGACTGTCTAGGGCGGGGGGATAAAATGGACACAGATGTAATACCCTTTGTAATACTTTAAGCAATAAATAAAAAAAAAATTAAAAAAAAGTTTATTCCTAGTTAGTTTAATTTTTTTCGTGCGATGGTAAATGGGATTGTTTTTATAATCTCTCTTTCTGAAAGTTCACTATTGGTGTATAGAAATGCCTCAGATTTCTTGGGGTTAATTTTGTATCCAGCTCCATTGCCAAATTCATGTATTAAGTCTAGTAGCTTTTTGATGGAGTCTCTAGGGTTTTGTATGTATAATATCATGTCGTCTGCAAATAAGGACAGTTTTACTTCCTCTTTGCCAATTTGGATGCCTTTTATTTCTTCTTCTTGCCGAATTGCAATGGCTACCACTTCCAGTACTATGTTGAACAGGAATGGTGAGAGGGGGCATCCCTGTCTTGTTCCTTTTCTCAGGGGAAATGGTGTTAGTTTTTGTCCATTGAGTATGATGTTGGCTGTGGGCCTGTCATATATGGCTTTTATTATTTCCTTCTACTCCGGCCTTACTGAGAGTTTTTATCAAAAATGGGTGTTGAATTTTGTCGAATGCTTTTTCTGCATCAATTGATATGACCATGTGTTTTTTTTCTTTCAATTTGTTTATGTGATGTATCACGTTTATTGATTTGCGGATATTGTACCATCCTTGCATCCCTGGGATAAATCCTACTTGGTCATGGTGTATGATCTCTCTGATGTACTGCTGGATCTGATTTCCTAAGATTTTGTTGAGGATTTTGGCATCTATGTTCATCAGGGATATTGGCCTCTAATTCTCTTTCATTGTTTTGTCTTTACCTAGTTTTGGTATGAGGGTGATGTTGGCTTCATAGAATGAGCTTGGAAGTGTTCCTTCCTCTTGAATTTTTTGTAGTAGTCTGAGGAGGATAGGTTTTAATTCTTCCTTGAATGTTTGGTAAAACTCCCCTGTGAAGCCGTCTGGTCCTGGACTTTTGTTTGATGGAAGCTTTTTGATGACTGCTTCAATTTCTTCCATAGTTATTGGCCTGTTGAGATTTTTAGATTCTTCCTGATTGAGTTTTGGAATGTTGTATTTTTCTAGGGACTTGTCCATTTCCTCCAGGTTGTCTAGTTTGTTGGAGTAGAGTTTTCCATAGTATTTTTTAACAATCATTTGTATTTCTGTGGGGTCTGTTGTTATTTCGCCTCTATCGTTTCTGATTTTGTTTATTTGGGTCCTCTCTCTTTGCTTCTTGGTGAGTCTGGCTAGAGGTTTGTCAATCTTGTTTATCCTTTCAAAGAAGCAGCTCTTGGTTTCATTGATTTTCTGTATTGTTTTTTTGGTCTCTATGTCACTTATTTCTGCTCTAATCTTTATTATCTCCTTCCTTCTGCTCACTCTGGGGTTTTCTTGTTGCTGTCTTTCTAATTCTTTGAGTTGTAGAGTTAGATGATTTACTACCATTTTTTCTTGTTTTTTCAGATAGGCCTGTAGAGCTATAAACTTCCCTCTCAGGACTGCTTTCATTGTGTCCCATAGGTTTTGGATTGTTGTGTTTTCATTGTCATTAGTTTCCAGGATGTTTTTAATTTCTTCACTGATCTCACTGGTTACCCAATCAATATTTAATTGCATGCTATTCAGCTTCCAGGTGTTTGAGTATTTTGGGTTCTTCTTATTGTAGTTTATTTCGAATATTATGTCATCGTGGTCTGAGGAGATGCTTTTTATGATTTCAATCTTCTTGAATTTGGGGATACTTTGCTTGTGACCCAATATATGGTCTATTTTTGAATATGTCTTATGAGCACTTGAGTAGATGTATATTCCCTGGCTTTGGGGTGAAGTGTTATGAAGATGTCTATTAAGTCCATCTCATCTAGTGAGTCATTTAGGATTGCTGTTTCTTTGCTGATTGTTTGTCTAGAGGACTTATCCAGTTCTGTCAGTGGTGTATTAAAGTCCCCTACTCTGATTGTATTGTTGTTGATCTCTCCTTTGATATCTTCCAGGAGTTTTTTTTTTTATGAATTTGGGTGCTCCTGCATTGGGTGCATATATGTTTACCAGGGTCATATCTTCTTGTTGTATTGATCCCTTTAGTATTATGAAGTCGCCTTCCTTATGTCTTGTTATGGCCTTCACTTTGAGGTCTATTTTGTCCGATATAAGTATTGCTACCCCAGCTTTCTTTTCCTTTCCTTTTGCCTGAAAGATATTTTTCCATCCTTTCACTTTCAGTCTGTGTGAGTCCCTTCTAATGAGGTGGGTCTCTTGTAGATAGCAGATGTATGGGTCATGTTTTTTTATCCAGTCAGCCACTAGATGTCTTTTGGTTGGAGCATTTAGTCCGTTTACGTTTAAAGTTATTATTGAAAGGTACTTGTTTGTAGCCATTTCTTTTCTTGTGTGGCTGTTTTCTTTCTGAGCTTTTTATTTCTTCTTTTTACACCAGTCCCTTTAGCATTCCTTGCATTGCTGGCTTGGTGGTGATAAACTCCCTTAGCCTTTTTTTGTGTGTGGAGCTTCTTATTTCCCCTTTAATTTTGAATGATAGCCTTGCTGGATAGAGTATTCTTGGATTCAGTCCTTTGCTTTGCATCACTTTGTAAATTTCCGTCCATTCTTTTCTGGCCTGATGTGTTTCTGTTGAGAAACCATTTGATAATCTAATGGGAGATCCCTTGTATGTAACATTCCGTCTCTCTCTTGCAGCCTGTAAGGTTCTCTCTTTGTCCTGAACATTTGCCATGGTAATTATGATGTGTCTGGGTGTGGGTCTTTTCGGGTTCACCTTGTTTGGGACTCTCTGGGCTTGTGTGACTTTTTTCTTCCCCACCTCAGGGAAGTTTTCTGATATTATTTCTTCGAATAGGTTTTCTAATCCTTGCTCATCTTTCTGTTGTTCTGGCACCCCTATTATTCGTATGTTGTTTTGTTTCATGTTGTCCCAAAGCTCCCTTAGGCTCTCCTCTTGTCTTTTAATTTTTTTCTCCAATTGCAGTACATTTTGGGTGTGTTTTGCTTCCTTGTCTTCTAATTCACTAACTTTGTCCTCCGCTTCTCCTAGTCTACTGTTGATACTTTCAATGGTGTTTTTATTGCAGCTAAATCACTCTTCATTTCTTCTTGGGTCTTACTTAAGTTGTTGATTTTGTCATCTGTTTCTTCTTGCTTCTTATATAGGTAGTTGACTTTTTCATCTGTTTCTTCTAGCTTCTTGCAGAAGTTTTTGATTTTTTCCTCCATCCAGTTTATGCACTCTAGGACCCTTATTCTGAATTCTTTTTCTGTCATGTTGCATGCCTCTGTATTACTTAGCTGCTTTTCTGGAGAGTCTTCCTTCTCTTTCCTTTGGGGGTTTCTTTGTCTACCCATGTTTGATCTCACTGACATATCTAGAGGTTGAGTAGTTCAGTGACTGCTCCCTGGGTGGCAGTGTCTCCTTGGACTGTGATTGCTCCTCGGGTGGTTGCGGTGGCAGCTGCTCCTCAGTTGGCAGCAGCTCCTCTGTCGGGTGCTGTTCACAGCTGTGGTGGCTCTTCTGGCTGGTGGGGGGAGGCTTCACATACAGCTGCTGTTCCTCAGACAGAGGGTTTGGTGCTCAGGAGGCTGCTGTTGCTTGCATCTGCTGCGTTGATTTAAAGGCACAAAATACAACACAACAAGGCACCATGTACTATGCACTTTCCAGGGGAGTTCTGCCCTTCCTGGCTGCAAACCATCTCACCAGCTGAGAAATTTCGCCAATTCGGGGTGGGTGTTATTAGTTTCAGCTGTTCACTCCATTTGCTCTGGGACACGACCTGGGACGCATCTGCCTATATCGCCGCCATCTTCCGTAATCCCAGGTTCTCAACAAAAATTCTTTACAGTATTAAATGTTTCATACATTGACATTTACTTAGTGTAGTGCAACAGGATTGCAAAGAAGCTCACTCAGGACCACCCCTCAGAGCCAGACCTGGTCCTGGGATGCAGCAAAGGGCTCATCGAGCCCGCCAGATGCTGCCACATTTGGTGAACTTGGGTGAGTTGTCTCTGGGATCCAGGACCTTCCCGTGCTTGTGGTAGAGGGTCTGAGTTTATTTGAGCTGTTTTGTTTTTTAAATCACCAAGGTGGAACTAAAGTTATTTTTGGGGTCCAGCATTGGGGTCCAACCCCAGTGGATCCAGGGATTCCCAAAGGTGTGGACGGAGTTCGCGAAGAATGAAGGACACAGAGACAGTGTTCAGTTGATCAGCATAGCCAGATTCTCTCTTTATTCTCCTGTTACATCTGTATTTATACCATTTGATCCTATAAGCATGCCTCTATAATCACATCATGGTATATTTTGGGTCCTCCTTTGACCTCTTACAGTTCCTTGTTTCATGTCCATAGTTTCTTATCTGACCTTTGCCAAAAATCCCATCTCCATCTAGTTCTGTTGAGTTTAATCCTATCCTTTCTATTCCAAAGGTTAGGGCTAGTTATCGCCATTCCAAGGTCACTACTCTACTGTTATGTTAAGCTACAAGGAAGTAATTGAAGGAGATTATCCCTAAGTAAAGATTATGTAGTTTAAGCATGATTGTTCGTAGTTAAGGTGATTATCTACCTGCCTGGCACTTAGTTAAGGGGTTTTACTGATTTATTCCCTTCCTTAGTCCTGTTAATCCCTAACTCCAGGGAAAAATCCCCACCTGGGGAAACAACCTTTCTCAGGGAGGTGGCCCTCATAGCGCTAAGAAGGGGAGCAAACATATTAAGAACAGGATGGACCAGCCTCCAGCAGGTTATAGGTTGAAAGAACCCAGGCTAAAGTGAGACAGGAGGAAAAATGAGTGGCTGGTTTTTAACTTAGGCTTTTTCATTGGAATTGGTTTCATAGGGACAGAACAAATCCTTCATTGTATAAATTAAAGCTGAAGATTTAATTTAAAATGATATCAACTTAAAACGGCCAAAATATAGTTGTCTTTGGGTGACTAAATTAATTTTTAATATACTTTTATTGACTTAAGGGAGGAATGGAGAGAGACAGGGAGATAGAAACATCAATGATGAGAGAGAATCACTGATTGGCTGCCTCCTGCATGCCCCACACCAGGTATTTAATCCAAAACCCAGGCATGTGCCCTGGCCCAGAATCAAACTGTGACCTTCTGGTTCATAGATTGACACTGTACCATTGAGCCATGCTGGCCTGGATAAATTAAATTTTTGCATGCAAAAATTAGAAAAATTCTGGCTATAAAATTAAACTGAATGAATGGGAAGTGCATATTTCTTTGGAAATTAAAAGTTCCTAGGAGAAGCACAGATAAAATCTTTTTTAAAAAAGAAATTAATAAGATTTTAGAGACTGTCTCTGAACTCTTCTGAAACTAATAAATGCCTACACCCCAATCCTCTGCCTTCTAAACTTCCTCCACTATATCCTTTGCTCTCTGAACTTCCTTGTCTGTACTTTCACTTCCCCTCCCTTCTTCTTTCCTCTTCTATCTCCTCCCCTACCACTCCCTAATAATTTAAGGGAAATTGAGAATAGGAATTCTAACAGCTCCTTTTGGAAAAAAGCTGGTGTCAGGCAGAGAAGAACCAGCAACTGTTCCCAATTTTCTCTAGGACTCTACGGGTTCACAAAGAAATTTAACTGTTAGAACATGTAATCCTGACTATTTTAACCTATTCCAATTAATTTATCTAAAACCAACAGAATTAGTAAATAAGGTTCACAGGAAAACTCCTGTAAAGACGTCTGTCCACTTTAAGGATTATAGGAAACAAATCAGATTTAGAAAAACAAAAATAGGAACAAGTATAGGGCTGCTCTTAGGACTAGGAGAAGGTACTTCCCCTACTTCTTATTGATAGTTTAGGAGAAATAAAATAACATATAAAAGGGAGATCTTAAATTACATGTATGAGCCCCTGTAATTTTCCTGTCCTTTCAGTAAAGAAACCAAATGGAAAAAGATGGAGATTTGTACAAGGTCTCAGAGCTATAAATAAGCTAGTTATTCCCAGACATCCTATGGTTCCAAATCCACATACCTTATTATTAGCTATTACTGTGACTGACAATATTTTTCAGCAATACATACCTGCAGTGCCTTTTCAGCATACCCATTCACCTTAGAAGATTACAAGTTTATTTGGACAGCAATGTCTCAGGGATATAGAGTCCCACCTATTGTCTTAGATACTAAAAGCTGGTTTAAATGATGTTAAATTTCCTAGAGATTCCACTCTAACCCTATATGTGGGTGATTTAGTTTTAGACTCTAGAAAATTACTAGACTCCCAAAAGAACACAATACACCTATTACAACAGCTAGCTATAAAGGGGCATGGATATCAAAGAACAAGTTCTGATTATGTTTACCTCAGGTAAAACAATGTATTTTTTTCATGTATAAGATGCCTCCATGTATAAGACGCCCCCCACTTTTCCAACCCAAAATTAGGAAATCAATATTTTAAATATAAAAGAGAACACATTTTTGTTTAGTAATTATGGCAGGTAATGTCTACATACCAGTCCTATGATTTTATGTAGCATAACACCTTATTCAGCCTCTGTTGCATCACTACTCTCTTCTTCATCAACTTTTATTGTTACTGCTGTCTTCTGAGTCACTCACTGTCTATATATGTGAGATCACCCTCATAAGTTGATAGCATTTTCTGACCTAACTTTGTTCCTGTTCTCATGGCCAACCCTTCTCTCCTCATGAACTTGAAGCACCATGCCTTTCCAGTAAAATCAACAATGTTCATTTTGCTTGCAAACATTCTTGCCTGACATTGAATAAGCTTGGTTGACACACATAAGGCGCTCTGGTGCTGCTCCATGATCCAAGTCTTAAGCCTCTGCTCCAAGTTTGCCCATTTTGCTGGTTTTGCTCTTAAGTCCTCCTTCTTCTTTGGCACCTTAAGGAGTTGTTCTTCCTGTTTTCTCCACTGTCTGATCATACACTCAGTGGGAGGAGGTCCAAATTGTTTCTCTGCAGCTCTATTTCCATGCTCTTTTGCATAGCTGATTACATTCAGTTTGAATTTTGCAGAGTAAGACAATCACTTACCGGTATTTATCTTTCTATTTTTTGACATCTTTATGGGCTCAGAACACACCAGTCCCTGTTGCATCTGTGCACTCTCCACTTTCTCCTCCAATCACGGCATCAGCTGACAATCAGTAACAATAAGGCTCATGATTGGAGGAAGCCTGTTTGACAAGCTATGGGCAGCTACACACCCGCTGGGCTCACTCCTAGGCTGACTTCCGTGTATAAGATGCCCCTTGATTTTCAGTCTAACAATTTTAGAAAAAAATAGTGTCTTATACACAGAAAAATACGATACTTTGGCTATCTAATATCTAAAGATAGGGTACTAAGTAACCCTGAAAAACTCTGAGGAATCCTATTTTTTCCTCTTAAAAAACAAAACAAAAAACAAACAAACAAACAAGAAAGCAGCTTAGAAGATTCTTGGTTTGACTGTATATTGTTACAACTGGGTTCCAATTTTTTCATTAATGACTCAGCTTCTATATGATTTATTAAAATCAAATTGACCCGATCTAATTCAGTGGAATCCAAAAGGGAAACAAGCTATAAAATCTCTAAAGAATTATCTAAAGTTTCTACTCTGGGACGCCTCAATTATAGAAATTTTAACTAAAAAAAATATAGATCGATTATAATAGGAGAGACTTCCAAAATGGCGACCAGCAGGAAGGTAGGGAGGGAGAGAGTGTGAGAGCACAAGGAAGTGATAGAGGAGTGTGTGGACGCGTGTGGTGTGTGTGTATGAGCTAGGGACAGTTAGATTGTGCAGGTCTTCTAAGGGGCTGCTAAACTGAGCAGTCTTAGGCGTGGGAGTCCCGCTCCCTGGGCGGACACTCCTGGGCGGCCAGCACAGGCACGGCGACCACGCCATCTTGGGAAACAGAGCTGCTTGAGACTAGGATCCTGGCCTCAGCACCACCCAGTCTGATCTCAGACGCATACCAGGACCCTGCAGCCACTGGGGACAGAGACCTGTGACCACAGCTACAGACCTGCGGACACCAAAAGTTCAGAAATCCCCGCAGCAGATCCATGAGTAACAGAGCCCATCAACCCCTCAGGCAGGCTTGAGGGCAGCGCCAGAGTAGCTAACTGATAGACCCACCCCTTGCCAGGGCCTCAGTGCTCCAGGAACTTTAGCCTGGAAGTGCGTGAGCACCTTGGAACTGATCCTATGCCCATGGCCAGCTTCTGAGCCCTGGGCTGGAAGCAAACGCCGGAACCCCAGGAACTGAGCCTAGGCGCACTGCGGGCTTCTGAGCCCTGGGCTGGGAACAATCACAGGAACACCGAGAATTTGTCCCACATATCACAGGCCCAGGGACTCCGATTCTCTGGGCAGGTGGCAGCACCAAGCACCAGTGACTTGACTGTGTTTCTTTTCACCTGCGCCTGAGATCCTGATTTCCTGTGCATTCATACTAAGAGCCAGTGACTCCAATTCCTGGTGCAAGGGCACACAGGGACCCTGATTCTCAAGGCAAGGTCGAGCGAAGCAACAGAGACTCTGATACTGGATTCTGGGGAACTCTGACTCCTGGCGCACCCTAGGGGGCTCTGGTTTTCAACACGCTTCAGGGGGGTCTCTTTCAGAATGGTGCAGGCAGGGTCCCTGATTCTAAGGGCGCATACGAGGCCACATTGAGCGCTGACAACACTGACTCTGAGCGAGCCTGCTTCCCACCAACCCACAACAACCACACATCTTAGTGTCAGAGCTCTTCAGTGACACTAGGGAGGCTCCCACTGCACACAGCCCAGGCCCACACAACTCGACATTTGAACCATCGGGAGATAATCAGAATGAAGAGAGGAAACAACACCCAGAGAAAAGACAATGAGGAGTCACCAAGAAAGGACATTAATGAAGTTGAAGCATGCAACATGACAGAAAAAGAATTCAGAATAATGGTTGTAAAATTCATTCACCGGATGGATGAGAAAATCAACAACCTATGCAAGAATCAGGAAGAAATGAAAAGTGATATAGCTACAATCAAAAACACCATGGAGCCCTGACCGGTTTGGCTCAGTGGATATAGTGTCGGCCTATGGACTAAGGGGTCCCCGGTTCGATTCCGGTCAAGGGCATGTACCTTGGTTGCGCACATCCCCAGTAGGGAGTGTTCAGGAGGCAGCTGAATCGATGTTTCTCTCTCATCGATGTTTCTAACTCTCTATCTCTCTTCCTTCCTCTCTGTAAAAAATCAATAAAATATATTAAAAAAAAAACACCATGGAAAGTTTCAACAGCAGACTAGAAGAAGCAGAGGAGCAAATTAGTGAATTAGAAGATAAGGCAGAGAAACAAGCTCAATCTGAACAGCAACTGGAGAAAAGAATTAAAAAGCAGGAGGAGAGCCTAAGGGAGCTTCGGGACAACATGAAACGAAGTAACATACGCATAATAGGGCTGCAAGAAGGACAAGAAGAGCAGCAAGGATTGGAAAATCTATTTGAAGAAATAATGTCAGAAAACTTCCCTGATATGGGGAAGAAGAAAGTTACACAAGTACAGAGAGTCCCAGGCAAGATGAACCCCAAAAGACCCACACCAAGACACGTCATAATAACGATGGCAAATGTACAAGACAAAGAGAGAATCTTAAAGGCTGCAAGCAGAGAAAAACAGAGAGTTACCTACAAAGGATCCCCCATCAGATTATCAAATGATTTCTCAACAGAAACACATCAGGCCAGAAAAGAATGGACAGAAATTTACAAAGTGATGCAAAGCAAAGGACTGAATCCAAGAATACTCTATCCAGCAAGGCTATCATTCAAAATTAAAGGGGAAATAAGAAGCTCCACACACACAAAAAGGCTAAGGGAGTTTATCACCACCAAGCCAGCAATGCAAGGAATGCTAAAGGGACTGGTGTAAAAAGAAGAAATAAAAAGCCCAGAAAGAAAACAGCCACACAAAAAAATAGAAATGGCTACAAACAAGTACCTTTCAATAATAACTTTAAACGTAAATGGACTAAATGGTCCAATCAAAAGACATGGAGTGGCTGAATGGATAAAAAAAACATGGCCCATATATATGCTGTCTACAAGAGACCCACCTCATTAGAAGGGACTCACACAGACTGAAAGTGAAGGGATGGAAAAATATCTTTCAGGCAAATGGAAATGAAAAAAAAGCTGGGATAGCAATACTTATATCAGACAAAATAGACCTCAAAGTGAAGGCCATAATAAGAGATATGAAAGGCCACTGCACAATACTAAAGGGATCAGTACAACAAGAGGATATAACCGTGATAAACATATATGCACCCAATGCAGGAGCACCCACATACATAAGAAAACTACTGGAAGATATCAGGGGGGAGACCAACAACAATACAATCATAGTAGGGGACTTTAATACACCACTGACATCACTCGATAAATCCACTAGACAAAAACTCAGCAAAGAAACAGCAATCCTAAATGACTCACTAGATCAGATGGACTTAATTGACACCTTCAGAACACTTCACCCCAAAGCCACAAAATATAGATTCATCTCAAGTGCTCATGGGACATCTTCAAAAATAGACCACATATTGGGTCACAAACAAAGTCTCCCCAAATTGAAGAAGATTGAAATCATACTAAGCATCTTCTCAGACCACGAGGCCATAATTTTAGAAATAAACTACAACAAAAACAACTCAAAATATTCAAACACTTGGAAGCTGAATAGCACGTTATTAAATATTGATTGGGTTACCAATGAGATCAAAGAAGAAATTAAAAACATCCTGGAAACTAATGACAATGAAAACACAACAATCCAAAACCTATGGGACACAATGAAAGCAGTCCTGAGAGGGAAGTTTATAGCTCTACAGGCCTATCTCAAAAAACAAGAAAAAATGGTAGTAAATCATCTAAATCTACAGCTCAAAGAATTAGAAACAAAGCAACAAGAAAAGCCCAGAGTGAGCAGAAGAAAGGAGATAATAAAGATTAGAGCAGAAATAAATGACATTGAGACCAAAAAAACAATACAGAAAATCTATGAAACAAAGAGCTGGTTCTTTGAAAGGATAAACAAGATTGACAGACCTCTAGCCAGGCTCACCAAGAAGCAAAGAGAGAGGACCCAAATCAACAAAATCAGAAATGATAGAGGCGAAATAACAACAGATCCCACAGAAATACAAATGATTGTTAATAAATTCTATGGACAACTCTACTTCACCAAACTAGACAACCTGGAGGAAATGGACATATTCCTAGAATAATACAACATTCCAAAACTTGATCCGGAAGAATCTAAAAATCTCAATAGGCCAATAACTATGGAAGAAATTGAAGCAGTCATCAAAAAGCTTCCAGCACACAAAAGCCCAGGACCAGGCGGCTTCACAGGGGAGTTTTACCAAACATTCAAGGAAGAACTAAAACCTATCCTCCTCAGACTACTACAAAAAATCCAGGAGGAAGGAACACTTCCAAGCTCATTCTATGAAGCCAGCATCACCCTAATACCAAAACCAGGTAAAGACAACACAATGAAAGAGAATTACAGGCCAATATCTCTCATGAACATAGATGCCAAAATCCTCAACAAAATCTTAGCAAATCGGATCCAGCAGTACATCAGAGAGATCATACACCATGACCAAGTAGGATTTATCCCAGGGATGCAAGGATGGTACAATATCCGCAAATCAATAAACGTGATACATCACATAAACAAATTGAAAGAAAAAAAACACATAGTCATATCAATTGATGCAGAAAAAACATTTGACAAAATTCAACACCCATTTTTGATAAAAACTCTCAGCAAGGTGGGAATTGAGGGATCATACCTCAACATAATAAAAGCCATATATGACAAACCCACAGCCAACATCAGGAGTGAGTATGCAAATTAACCCAACAAAGATGGCAGGCCCGTGGGAAGCACGCATGCGCGCAGATGCCGAGCGGCTGGGGGCAGGGCCGGACACTTGCGTCATCGCCATGGCTATGACACAGGTGTTCGATCCTGCCCCCTGCTGCTCTGGGCCTCTGGGCAGCCTGGGAAGGTGGAAAGGCAGCTCCCGCCTGAGCGAAGGCAGAAAGGCGGCTCCAGCTAGAGCAAAGGAGGTGCTGGCAGCCAGGGGAAGGAAGTCCTATTCTTGCATGAATCTTCGTGCATTGGGCCTTTAGTACTATTAATAATAAATTAAACAAAACAAAATAAAACAAAACAATACAAACAGAATGGAATTCAGGATGATAGGTATTTTGGATAACCAGTTAGAGTTGGATCTGAATAGGTACAAGGGATATTTGATTAAGTCCATTTGTTCATTGATTGGGCAAAAATTAATCATGTGTCAGATACTTTTCGGGATTCTGGGAATATAGACATTGCCCTTTGGTACAGAGAGTCTGGAAAAAGAGGTGAACATTCCAAGAAAATAATTATATTATGTCTCAGTTTCATCATTATATACATATTTATTGAACACCTACTATATGCCGGGCACCATGTAGTTCTTTAGGAATGTAAAAGACAGGCATCGTTATCATCATTATAGAATTTGGAATATAGCATGCTATCATAGAAAGCTCTTGTGTACAGAGGAGCGTTCTAGAATTAACTACTAAACAGTAAATGACTGGTTTGTTCAGTTCCTATGTTTGTGTAACTTCTTCCTTACTACCAAAAATAGAAATCTGTTGACATATCCATTCATTTTTTTTCTTTCTTTTGTATTATAATAGTAATATCTCTGAATCTACCTCACCTTCTACTCTAGACTCCTCTTTGGAGAAAAATTAGACTCTATTGTAATCAATGCCTTATTGCCAAATAATGGAATTCTTCTATAAGAAAAAGACTGTTTTCCTTAGACTTATCACCTAGTAAAGAAACTCCAATCCTGAGTTTTTAGGGGTGATGGTTGACATGCTTAATGTAATAGACAACTTAAGAACCATCAGTAAAAGGAGACAATAATATCTCCCAAACTAAAAGCATGAATATTATTAGTAGGTAAGTGATTTAGCTCTTCTTGATCTTTCAGCTCTATTTAGAGTATGGTTATTCAGTATAACACAGAATTTAATGATTAAAACAGTAGAGTGGATTTCTTAAATAATTTTTTTGATGCATGTTTGAATTCTTAACTTTGGAATCACAAGAGTTCCAGATGAGATGTATAGTACTGAGGACAAAAGGACATAGTTATTAGACCTATGGTACTAGTTAAACTGATTGAATGGCTCATCTCCTATTAAATTGGGGATGGCCATGTTCTATTTGAGGCCCAGAGAAAGCTAGAGGTTTGTAGCTAGAAAGGTCCAAATCCTTGAGACTTACATTGATAGATGCTATGAATCAGCCCTTAATTTTACTATCAAAGCTCATCATAGTAGCAGGCCTCTCTGATGTGGCATGATTTGAATTTAGGTCACCACCAAAAGGCCTCCCAGGTATTTTGTCTTCCCCAATTCTGAAAGGTCACGTTCTCAATGAACTAGCAAAATGGAATGCTTTTCTCATTGTTAGATGGGATTGCAACCTAGTATAATGGAGATTTAAATGGGATGGTATGAAGGAAAGAGAAAGAATTTTTGAATGAAAAGCACTGTCAAGGGGCATAAATCAGTTTACAAAGCTATGGAGGAGGAATCTTTGAGCAGCATTGTGAAGTAGTAGACTGTTAATTTGGAGTCGTTAACAGGAATCATGGAATAGCATGGCATCTGGGAAGGATTGCAGTTAGTAATTAGGATAAAATTGCAGAAACTTTTGCATCAAAGCTAAACATCTACAGTGTTGCAGTTATTACATGATTCTAAATTTAATTTTTTTCTGTGTGTGTGAAGAGTAACATTTTTGCCAAGTGGTATCAAAGATGTGTAATTTTGCCAAAGGAATGTACACAGCATCTTTTTTCTCCTGACCTTAGGATCTCAAACAGCAATTTATTTTATAACTAGAGGCCCAGTGCACAGATTCGTGCATATTGAAAGTAAATTAATTAGAAGGTGGCCAGCAGGATGGGACTGGTTGAGATGGGACTGGGTGAGATGAGCTGGACATGCCCTGGAGCCAATCTCCCGCAATCCCCCCTAGGCCAGCCACACCTGGGGTGGCATCAGGACTCAAAGGGCATCTGTGGAGTGAGCCAGATCCCTCTAGCAGGTGGGGTCCCTCGGCCTGGCCTATGGCGATTGGGCCAAAACCCGCAGTCCGACATCCCCCAAGGGGTCCTGGAGTGCGAGAGGGCACTCTGCAAAGTTGCTGTCACTTGGCAGCTCCTGCATTCAGCATCTGCCCCCTGGTGGTCAGTGCGCATCATACCTACTGGCCAGTTGGCCAGTCATTTAGCCTTTTATACTTATAGATTGCTGTTTATGAAGATAGAGAGTAAACATATATCTTGCTGAACATTCCCTTGAAGGGATCTTTCAAGGGCTCTATTTGACAGCCCCAAGTGGCCTATTTTCCATGGACTTCGGGACAGAATCAAATATTTTAGTCTCAATGTTGTTTTGGCATCATGTCTGACTTCTATCATAAACCTATAAGGACATAGAAAGTAATCATGATTTTAAGTCATGGAATATAGGGGAGATTATTCCTGTAATACATCTATTTCATTGTTTTATCTATTAAATATTACACTTTAGATTTAGTGACACTTCATTTGCATATACCTTCTCTGGAAAAAATAGTGTATTTTTAACTAGTGCCTGGATTGAAATTTCTTTAATTGATAAGAGACAGTGAGAAGTGTATAATAAGGTGCAACAATTATATGTGTTCACTGTGGTGAATGTAATAAAGAAGGATTTTGTAAAGTTAGTGCTATCTAATTCTATTTCATCAGAGCCTAGAAAATGTTCACACAGCTCTGGCAGTGTGAACTGCTAGCTAAAGAGCAACAAGTGCCAAGAAAATTAAAGCCTTCTGTCTTAGGAACACAAATGTAGGGCCCATATGTTAACAAATTGGATGAGTTTTGTTTATCATAATCAATTGATTTGCAACACTTAAACATGTGATTAGGAAGGATTCTGAAGCAACTAAGCCAAGAATTTCTCAAAAATAATTCATATTTTATGGATTTTTAAGGAAAAATAATTTTTAATGGTTTACAAGGCTAAATATTTACAGCAGTGTCTTTTACTCTTTTTTTGTGGGTACCAACAAGTTTTTATTTAATTTTCAACATTATTAAAACCTTTTTTACCCTCTAAAATTTTTAAGTATACATTACAGTATTGCTAACTATGTGCACATTGTTCTATGCACGCAGATCTCTAGACCTTTTCTTCCCAGCATGACCGAAACCCACTGAACACTAACTCCCCATTTTCCCCTACCCCTAGGCCCTGGCAACTACCAACCTACTTTCTGTTTCTTTGAGTTTGATTAATTTACATATCTCATATAAGTACAATCATGTAGTACTTGCCTTTTGTGTTTGCCTTTATTCACTTAGCATGATGTCTTCAAGTTTCATCCATATTGTAGTATATGACAGGATATTCTTTTTACAGGCTGAATAACATTTCATTTTTTGTACTGTATGTTACATTTTCTTTATTCATTCATCTATTGATGGACATTATATAGTTTCTACATATTGGCTATTATGAATAATGCTTCAGTGATCATGGCTGTGGAAAAGATACTATTCAAGATCAGTATTTCAATTACATTGGATATATATCAAGAGGTGGTCTTGTTGCGTCATATGGTAGTTCCATTTTTAATTTTTTTGAGTAAATTCCATACTGTTTGACATAGACACTGTGCTATTTTACAATCTCACTAACAGTGTGCAAGGGTTATAATTACTCCACATCCTCCCCAACACTTGATAGTTCTCTCTCTGTTTTAAAAAAATGATCATCCTAATTGCTATAAGGTGATATTTCACTGTGGTTTTGGTTTGCATTTTCCTGGTAAGTAGTGATGTTGAAATTTTCTCATATGCTTATTGGCTGTTTTTATATCTTTGGAGAAATGTTTACTCAAGTTCATGCCCATTTTTTAAAATATATATTTTATTCATTTTTTACAGAGAGGAAGTGAGAGGGATAAAGAGTTAGAAACATCAATGAGAGAGAAACATCGATCAGCTACCTCCTGCACACTCCACACTGGGTATGTGCCCACAACCAAGGTACATGCCCTTGACCGGAATCGAACCTGGGACCCTTGAGTCCGCAGACTGATGCTCTGTCCACTGAGCCAAACCAGCTAGGGCTCATGCCCATTTTTAATTGGGTTATTTTACTTCATTTTTTTCATTGAGTTGTGGGAATTCTTATATATTCTGAATACTAACCCATGTCTGCTAGATGTTTTACAAATATTTTCTCCCATTCCATAGGTTGATTTTTTACTGTCGTTTCTTTGCTTCATCAAAATTTTTAAGTTTGATATGGTCTTACTTGCCTATTTTCGCTTTTGTTGCCTGTGTTTATGGTATCATACCTAAGAAATCATCGCCAAACTCCAATGTCATGAAGACTTCCCCCTATGCTTTCTTCTAAGAGTTTTATAGTTTCAGGTTATTATGTTTTAGACTTTAATCCATTTTGAGTTAATTTTTGTATGGTAAAAAATAAGGGTCCATTCTAATTCTTTTGCATAGAGATATTCAGTTTTATGAACACAGTTTGTTGAAGTGACAATTTGTTCCTTATTGTATAGAGTCCGGGCATCCTTGTAGAAGATCATTTAACTTTATACATAAAGGTTGATTTGTGGGCTCTCTATTCTATTGCATTAATACCATACTGGTTTTTTTTCCAGTTTTATTGAGATACAGTTGACATACAGTACTGTATAAGTTTAAGGAATACAGCAAAATGATTTGACTGACATATGAAATGATTACCACAGTATGTTTATTCAACATTAATTATCTCATGTAGATGCAAAATAAAAGGAAAAACCTTTTTTTCTTATAAAGAGAATGGTTAGGATTAACTTTCTTAACAACTTTCAGATATACAAGGTATGGCAAAATAAGATTTATAGTTGTTTGTACAGAAAATAATGTTATATTAATAGATAATAACACAAATAAACTCTGTGTTTTGCATACTCACAACTGTAAACCTAATTTTGCTGCAGCCTATATCAGTGATGGCGAACCTATGACACACATGTCAGAGGTAACACATGAACTCATTTTTTTGGTTGATTTTTCTTTGTTAAATAGCATTTAAATATATAAAATAAATATCAAAAATATAAATCTTTGTTTTACTATGGTTGCAAATATCAAAAAATTTCTATATGTGACACGGCATCAGAGTTAAGTTAGGGTTTTTCAAAATGCTGACACGCCGAGCTCAAAAGGTACGCCATCACTGCCCTATATCATGCAGCTGTGTTAGCTATAGTCATGATGCTGCACATTACATCCTGAGTACTTATTCATCCTATAACTAGAAATGTTTACTTTTTGACTATATTTATATAATTTCCCACCCACCTCTAGCAATGACAAATGTGATCTTTTCCCCTATGAGTGTAGTTCTTTTTCTCTCTCTCTCTTTAGATTCTATATGTAGGTCAGATCCTACAGAATTTGACTTTTTCTGTCTGACTTCATTTAGCATAATGCCTTCAAGGTCAATCCATGTTGTTGTAAATGGAAAGATTTCCTCTTTTTATGGTTGAATAATATTCCATTTTTACCATACTTTTTTTTATTACTGTTGTTTTATAATATGTTTTGAAACAATGAAGTGTAAGATCTCCAACTTTGTTGGTTTTTCTCAATATTATTGGATATTTGGGGTCCCTTGAGATTCAACATGGGATTTTTTTTTGTATTCCTATATAATATGTCATTGGGATTTTAATAAGGATTTCTTTGAATCTATATAGATTCTTTGGGGTAGTGGTGAACATTTTAATAATATTAACTCTTCCAATACATGAAGATGGGTTATCTTTTCATTTATTTATATCTTCTTTAATTTTCTTCAGCAATAATTTAATTTTTCTGTATACAAGTCTTTTGCCACCTTGGTTAAGTTTATTGAATGACAAGTGCTAGCAAGGATGTGGAGAAAAAGGAACCCTCATACACTGCAGGTAGGAATGAAGACTGTGAGCAGCCATTGTGGAGAACTGTATGGAGTTTCCTCAAAAAACTAAAAATGGAACTCCCATTTGACCCAGTGATCCCACTTCCAGGAATATATCCCAAGAAACCAGAAACACCCATTAGAAACGATATATGCACCCCTATGTTCATAGCAGCACAATTCACAATAGCTAAGATCTGGAAACAGCCTAAGTGCCCATCAGCGGATGAATGGATTAGAAAACTGTGGTACATCTACACAATGCAACACTACACTGTGGTAAAAAAAAAGGAATTCTTACCATTTGCAACAGCATGGATGGAACTGGAGAGCATTGTGCTAAGTGAAATAAGCCCATCAGAGAAAGATAAATATCACATGATCTCACTCATTTATGGAATATAATGAACAACATAAATTGATGAACAAAAAACAGATCCAGAGACAGAGAATCATCGATCAGACCCTCAAACCTCAGAGGGAAGGTACGGGAGGGTGGGGGTAAGGGGGAGAGATCAACCAAAGAACTTGTATGCATGCATATAAACCTAACCAATGAACACAGACAACAGGGAGGTGAGGGCATGAGTGGGGGGTAATAGGAGGATAAGGACACATATGTAATACCTTAATCAATAAAGAAATTTTAAAAAAGTGAAAATGTATTACTCTACTTGTATATGGCCCTCACTTGTTTACTTTTCTATGGATCAGTGGTTTCCCATAATAAATATTCTTAAAATAAAAGATTAACTCTGCACACACACACACAAAAAAAAGAATACTTGGTAAAGTATTCTATTCCTTTTGATGCTACTGTAAATGGGATTATTTTCTTATTTTGATTTTTGGATTGTATACGTATAGAAATGTAACTGAGTTTTGTGTGTTCATTTTGTATCTTGCTATTTAAAAATACATATATTTATTGATTTCAGAGAGGAAGAGAAAGATAAAACATCAATGGTAAGAGATAATCATTGATTTATTGCCTCTTGCACACCCCTTACTGCTGCCTGCCTCACATCCCTCACTGGCAATTGAGCCCACAACCCGTGTATATACCCTGACTGGAATCTACCTGTGACCTTCTGGTGCATAAGTTTAACTAAAGCACTGAGACACACTGGCTAGGCTGTCCTGCTATTTTGCTGAAATCATTTATTCTAACATTTTTTTTTGGTGGAAGCTTTAGGGTTTTTACATATAATCTTATGTTATCTGCTAAAAAACCAGATAATTTACTCCTCCCTTTGTGATTTGGATTCTCTTTATTTCCTTGCCTAATTGCTCTGTTTAGGACTCCTAGCACTATGTTGAATAGAAATGGCAAGAGTGGGCACCCTTGCCTTATTCTTGATCTTTCAGTTTTTAACCACTTAGTATGATGTAAGGTGTGGGCTATTTATATACAGCCTTTAAAAAAATATATTTTATTGATTTTTTTACAGAGAGGAAGGGAGAAGGATAGAGTTAGAAACATCGATGAGAGAGAAACATCGATCAGCTGCCTCCTGCACACCCCCTATTGGGGATGTGCCCGCAACCAAGGTACATGCCCTTCACCAGAATCGAACCTGGGACCCTTCAGTCCGCAGGCCGACGCTCTATCCACTGAGCCAAACCGTTTATGGCTATATACAGCCTTTCTTATGTTGAAAAATTTCTTCTGTTTCTATTTTGATGGTTGTGTCACCAAAGGTTATTAAATTTTGTCAAATGCATTTTTAATCAATTGAGATAATTATGAGATTTTTATCTTTTATTCTATTGATGTGGCATATTATATTGATATCTGTCATCTATCTATCTATCTATCTATCATCATTTATTTATTTTGATATGTTGAAGCTTCCTTACATCCCAGGGATAAATCCCATGTGGTCATGTTGTATAATCCTTTTAATGTACTTTTAAATGTGACGTACTATTATTCTCTTTAGGATTTTTGCATCAATATTCACCAGAAATAAGAGTTTATAGTTTTCTTGTAGTATGTGTACCTGGCTTTGTTGTCAGAGTAATTCTGACCTTATGAAATGAATTTTGAAGTGTTCCCTCTTTTTTTTATATTTTGAGAAGGTAAGTACTAATCTTTCTTTAAATGTTTGGTAGAATTCTCCAGTGAACCATCCAGTCCTGAGCTTCTCTTTGTTGAGAGTTTTTTAAATTAAATTTATTGGGGTGACATTGGTTAATAAGATCATGTAGGTTTCAAGTGTACAATTCTGATTCATCATGTGTATATTGCCTTGTGTGTTCACCACCTAAAGTCAAATCCTCAGTTATCACATATATTTGACCCTCTTTACCTTTTACTACTGCCAACCCCCATTCCCTCTGGTAACCCCCAAACTGTTATCTGTATTTATGAGTTTTTGTTTGTTTTTCTTGTTATTTTTTTAATTTGTTGCTTTCAGTTTTATTTCCCACATATGAGTGAATTCATATGGTTCTTAACTTTTTCTCTGACTTAATTCATTTAGCATGATATTCTTGAGATCCATCAATGTTGTCACAAATGGCAGAATTTCTCTTTTTTAATGGCTGAAACAGGCATACAGAATTGAGCGCCCAAATAATGGGCAAATAATGTTAGACAAAGGAGCCAAATATAAATAATGGAGAAAGAAAGCCTTTTCAATAAATAGTGCTTGGAAAATTGGAAAGCCAAATATAAAGGAATAAGTTAGACTACTGTTTTTCTCCATATAAAAAATTAATTTAAGCCCTAGCCAGTTTGGCTCAGTGGATAGAGCATCAGCCTATGGACTGAAGGGTCCCAGGTTTGATTCTGGTAAAGGGTACATACCTTGGTTGCAGGCTCCTCTACTCTCTAAAAATCAATGGAAAAATATCCTCAGGTGAAGATTGAAAATAAAAAACAATAAATAAAAAATTAATTTAAAATTGATCCAAGACCAAAATATAAGACCTACTACAGTAAATTACACAGAAGAAAAGATAGGCATTAAACTTATATACCCTGGTCTTCGAGAAGATTTTATAAATTTGACCCCAAAGGCAAGGGAAGTGAAACAACAATAATGAGTGGGATTCGAGTTATATCAAACTAAAAGGCTTCTGCACAACAAAAGAAACCAGTGACAAAACAAAAGGCATCCAACTGATGGGAGAAGATACTTGCAAACAAAAGCTCCAACCAAACAATCCAATTAAACAATGAGCAGAGGACCTGAGCAGATACTTCTCCCAGGAAGACATCCAAATGGCCAACATATATATGAAAAGATGCTGAACTTCACTAGCTGTTAGGGAAATGCAAATCCAAACTATGAGATACCACCTCACACCTGTTAGAAGAATGGCTATTCTCAACAAGTCAAGTAATAACAAGGGTTGGGGAGGTTGTGGAGGAAAGGAACCCTCCTTCACTGGTGGTGCAAATGTAAGCTGGTACAGCCACTATGGAACATAGTATAAACGTTCCTCAAAAAAATAAGAAAAGAATTAGCACATGACCCATCAACTTCTCTTCTGGGTATCTACCTGGAAATTTTGAAAACATTTATTTGCAATGATATGTGCACTCTTATGTTAGCTGAAGCATTATTCACTGTGGCCAAGACATGGAAACACCCAAAGTGTCCTTTGATAGATGATTGGATTAAAAAGAAGTGCTACAGCCCAGCTGGCGTGGCTCAGCGATTGAGTATCGACCTATGAACCAGGAGGTCACGGGTTTGATTCCCAGTCAGGGCACATGCCCAAGTTGAGGGCTCTATCCCCAGTGTGGGGCATGCAGGAGGCAGTCAATGAATGATTCTCTCTTATCATTGATGTTGCTATCTCTCTCTCCCTCTCCCTTCTTCTCTGAAATCAGTAAAAATATATTTTTTAAAAGTACTACATATAGAGTAGAGAGTTTTTTAATTACTGATTAGTTATAGGTCTGCTTAGATATTTTATTTTTTTGTGATTTAGTCTTGATAACTTATATTTATAGAAATGTATTCATTTTTTTCTGTTATACTATTTGTTAGTATATGATTGTTCATAATAGTCTCATATTCATATCTTTTTATTCCTATAGCATATGTTGTAATGTCCCCTCATTCATTTTTTATGAAGAAGACTTTTTGTCTTCTTTTTTCTTAGTCTAGCTAAGGGTTTGTTAATTTTTTGTTTTAAACCAAGAGCCAAATCTATTGGCTTCATCACTTTTTATTTTTTATTCTTTTATTTTATTTTATTATTTATACTAGAGGCCCAAAATTCATGCACGGGGGTAGGGGGTGTCCCTCAGTCCAGCCCACACTTTCTCCAATCTGAGACCCCTCAGGGAATGTCTGACTGCCAGTTTAGGCCCAATCCCTAAACTGGCAGTTGGCCATCCCTCTCACAATCCGGAACTGCTGGCTCCTAACTGCTCACCTGCTTGCCTGCCTGATCGCCCCCTAACTGCCCCCCCGCCAGCCTGACAACCCCTAACCACCTCTGCCTGCCGGCCTGGTCGCCCCAAACTGCCCCACCCCCACCAGCCTGGGCTCCCCTAACTGTCCCCCCTGCCGGCCTGGTCACCCCCAACTGCACCCCCACTGGCCTGGTCGCCCCACACAGCCTGCTGTTCAGTTGTTTGGTCATCCCTCACAACCCCCCCTGCCGATTTGGTCACCCCACGTAGCCTGCTGTTCATCAGTCATTTGGTCATCCCCCGCTAACTCCCCTGCCGGCCTTATTGTCCTATGCAGCCTGCTTTTTGATCATTACTGTTACTGTGATGGTGTCCTGGACAATTTGCATATTCCCCTATTATTAGTATAGATATTTTTATTGATTTCAGAGAGGAAGGGAGAAGGAGAGAGATAGAAACATCAATGATGACAGAGAATCATTGATTGGCTGCATCCTGCATGCCCCCTACTGGGGATTGAGCCAGCAATCTGGGCATGTGCCCTTGACTGGAATAGAACCCAGGACCCTTCAGTCTGCAGGTTTATGCTCTATCTATTGAGCAAAACCAGCTAGGGAAGGGGTTGTTAATTTTGTGTATCTTTTCAAAACAACCCATTGGGGGTTTTTTTATTACCTTTTTTCTTATTTTTTAAATTCTCACATGTGATGTATCCTGAGATTATTCTCATGTGTACATGAGAAAATGTATACATGTTCTGCTGCTGTTAGATGAAATGGTCTGTTGTGTCTATTAGGTTCATTTGATTTATAGTGGTTTTGAAGTTCTCTTTCCTTATTAATCTTCTTTCTGGTTGTTCTATTATTCAAAGTGAAGTATTAAAGTCTCCTACTATTATTTTGTTTCAACCTATTTCTCCCTCAGTCTCTCAGTGCTTACTTCATTTATAGGATGGGGCAAAAGTAAGTTTACAATTGTGAGTACACAAAACAGAGTTTATTCTGTATTATATTTATTTATAATTTTATTATTTTTCATAGAAACAACTATAAAACTGCTTTTGTCCCACCCTATATTTGGGTGTTCTGCAGTTAGGTGAAAATATATTTATAATTGTTATAGCTTCCTGGTGAATTGACCCTTTATCATTATATAATGTCCTTTGTCTCTGTGACAATTTTAGACTTAATATCTATTTTGTATTCTACGAGTATGGTCACCCCTGCTCTCATTCAGTTACTATTTGCATAGAATATCTTTTTACATAATTTTTCTCTTAGCCTCCGTGTATCGTCACATCTGAAGTGAGTCTCTTGTAGCCAATATATAATTGCATCTCATTTTTTCCCCATATTTATTCAACCACTCTATGTCTTTAGATTGGGGAGTTTAATCCATTTATATTTAAACTGATTCCTCATAGAGAAGGAGTTGCTATTGCATTTTATTGATTGTTTTCTGTCTGTCTTATAGCTATTTTCTTGTTTCCTCTTGCTGCTTTCCTTTGTGTTTTGATTTTTGTCTTACTATGCTTTGATTCCTGTCTCATTTTCTTTTGCTTATCTTCTATGGGTGTTTTGTTGTGGCTATCATGGTCTTACATAAAACTACTTAGAGATATAATAATCTATTTTAAACTGATAACAAATTTACTTGAGTTATATTAAAAACTTCACCCTTTTCACATCTATATTCTACTGTTATCAATGTTACAATTTATATCATATATTCTGTATACATTAACACATTTTAATGATTATAGCTTTTATCTTTTGTCTTGTAATTTTTATAGCAAAAGTAAAAGTGCTTTATGCTTCACTATTGCAATCTTATAGTATTCTTTACTTGTATATATTTTTACCTTTACCATTGAGCTTTGCATTTTCATATGATTTCATGAAGCTGTATAGAATCCTTTCATTTCAACCTGTAGGCCTCCTTTTAGCATTTCTAATAAGGTAATTCTACTGGTAATTAACTTTCTCAACATTTGTTTACCTGAGAAAGTTTATTTTCCCTTTGCTTTGAAGGACAGTTTTGCTGGATATAGTATTCTAGGTAAGCAGTTTTTAATTTTCATTCAGCACTTTAAATATATTAACCCATTTACTTCTGGTCTGCAAGATTTCTGCTGAAAAATTACTGAATCAAATGGAAATTCCCTTGTATATAATGAGTTACTTTTCTCTTATTGTTTTCAAACTTATCTATTTTTCTTTGACTTTTGCAGTTTGATCATGTGTAATTTTTTGTAACCTTAAGTTTGTCAAAGTCTTCTTATATAACACTGAAAGCAGAGTGACAAAAGAAAAATAGGTAAATTGACTTTATAAAAATAAAATGATGGTGTGAAACTTCCTCCACTATGCCCTTTGTGAAAATAGGACTTCCTGAACGAGAGGAAATATTTGTAAGTCATATATTGGATAAGGAGATGCTCTTAGATCAAGTTGATTTTGAGTAAAATCTTTGAAGGATAGAAATGCATGAGTAAAGGATAACAGTAAGGCATTATGGATTAGAAGAGACACAATGAGCAAAACATACTTATGACAGTGAGTGGTATGTTTGGGCAACAATTCCTTAGCTTAGGTGGCTGAGCAGATTAATAGTAGATAAAACTGAGTACTGGGATCATTGTATAGAATCTGGAGAAGCATGGATATTACATTATAAGTGTTGGAAAGCCTGTTCAGGGTTTCTGAGTAAAGGTGTGTTATGAGAAGTTTTATATTTAGAAATATAATTGTGATAACATGTAGAGATGATGTGGTGGTAGGAAGCCAGATAGGAGTCTAATGCAATATTCTCTGTATATAAGATAACATGGTCTTGAACTTAAGCTATGAAAGGATAAAGGACAATGCCGGGAGCCGGTCCATGCTTGCTGTTTCAAGGGACCTGGCATATATGGCATCCGGTTCTTAATATGTTTGCTCACCTTCTTGGCGCTGTGTTTTAACCAAGGTCACCTCTCCAAGAAAGGTTGAATCCCCAGGTAGGGATTTTCCCCTGAAGTTAGGGAGGGAATAAAACCCCTCAACTAAGTGCCAGGCGGGTAATTAATCACTTTAACTATGAACAATCATGCTTAAGCTACATAATCTTTACTCCCTGGAATGGAGATAAGAAACGCCCTAACCTTTGTAATAGAGATTGATAGGATTGAATCAACTGGTATAAATACAGATGTAACAAGACACAGAACTAAGAAGAGAGAACCTACAGACAGAACCTACACAGAACCTACAGACAGAAGAACTTCGCTGGAGAGAACATGGCAAAAGATCCTGGACTGAACCTGACTACAGAAATATGGCAAAAGAATCTGACTAGAACCTGGTGACCGAACCTGGCTGGAGATCTCAGACAGAACCTGGCTGGAGAACCTAGCGAGGAAACATGGCTACAGAACCTGGCTGGAGAACCTGGAGAACCTGGCTGGAGAACCTAGCAAGAGAACATGGACACAGAACTTGGCTGGAAATTGTGGCTAGAGATCCTGGCTAGGCTGCTGATCAACTGAACGCTGTCTCCGTGTCATTCCTCCTTCGCCGACTCCGTCCACACCTTTGGGGACCCCTGGACCCACTGGGGCTGGACCCCAGCAGGACAAGTCTAGAGAAATTTACATAGAAGAGGTATGTGGAGAAAGAGGGTCCCCATGGTGAGAGTGTGGGTGTAGTTATGATCAGACTGGTAGAAGTAAAACAAGAAGAGTGGAGAATCATGGAAAGACAAGGGAAGAGTTTCAAGAATGAAACAGTCAGCAATGTCAACATAAGGATCAAGGCAGTACTATTAAATTTGGGGATTTGGAGGTCAAAAATGACTTTTTACAGCTGTTTTTTGTTGTTGTTAATCTTCACCCGAGGATATTTTTTCCATTGATTTCCAGAGAGAGCAAAAGGGAGGAGGAGAGACAGAGAGAGAGAGAAACATCAATGTGAGAGAGACACATCCGTCGGATGCCTCCTGCACATGTCCCAACCGGGGCTGGGGATCGAACCTGCAACCACCATATGTGCCCTTGAGCAGAATTGAACCAGCAACACTTACAGCTGTTTTATTGAAGGACTAGAGGCAATCAAACCAAAGTTCTAAAGATATTTGTGAAAATGATTTAAAAACTCATTTATGTATTCTACTTGAGTTTGTAGAGCCTTCACACTAATGGAGATAATTGTAAAGCTATTAATACAGAGATAATTGCAATGTAAATTACCTGCTTTCAAAAAGCATTTTAATTAGATATGATGAGACATTTATTGTGTTTTAATTAAATAATAGCTGATTTCCAGAGAAGTACTGCTGAGGTGTATTCATCTCAGAAGAGTTAAACATTGTTACTTTTTAATTATGTCAAAGTTATTTAAATGGGGAATGCAAATTCAGACAAAAAGCTCTGAGGATCATGTGGAGTGCTAAAGGGCACGGCATCAACACATGCAGCAGTGTCAACACTAGTTAGATGACTCTATCCTTCTTGTTTCTAGATAAAGCAACTGAAAACATCAATGTGAACAGCAGATAGGCTATATCTCCAGTGTGAAGTCAAAGCTTTAAATGGGTCCCAGGTCTCTTCCAGCCCAGTTCTATATTGTTTCTGAATAACTCTTCTTACTCTGCAGGACAATAAAAAGCAGAGAGGACTGTCTCTAAGCACACTAACACTGCCTTAGCTTCTGTCTTGCTGCCATTTCTCAGCATTTAGCCAGAGCTCCCAAAACACTCAAAAAAGAGCAACTGTAAGCTACGTGGTAGATTGGATGTATTCTCAGGCCAGTTCTAGGACTCCACATGTTCAAGGAAATGGGGCTCTTGAGAATTGTGATAATACAAGAGGAATCTTTGGCTGTTGTTTAAGGCTATGCTAGCTCCTTAGTAATCATTGTTAAAACTATTTTTCATAGGAGTGCTTGTGAGTAACTTTTCTTAGTCCGCAGAATGGAAATAAAAAGTACTTGCATAGTCCTTCACCTCATTCTGCTGTAGACCTAGAACACATTTATGAGCTCCCCTGAGGATGAAGCTTAAGATATGGCTGTAACCATAGAACAAGGTAGACATAACTGATCATTACAAAGATTTTTAACTACAATTTTATCATCATTAGAACCAGCTGAGCTCAGTCAATAGACAAATTCATTTAAGAATGGTAGCGGGGCATGAAATTATTTTGTCTACAGTTTATTTTTGGTCTATCAAGAAAGTCAATGCCAACTTTCAGTTAAATACTGCAGAGTGAACATACATTAATCTCTGCTTCTCCCTAAAGTCCACTAATAGAATAAAAAGACATATATCCACAGGAATAAAAGGGAATAGCAGAGCGGATAAAAAGTTAACAGAATTTTCAAAGCTGGAGAGCAGATCAATGAATGGTAAGTCATGGCAGAGGAGAGTGAGGGAAGAAAGGTGAAACCCAAGACTAAGGGTTTGGGACAAAGTTTGTGGTGGGAGACAGAATTAAGCAGTAAAACAAACATGTGCTTTAGAACCTAGGAAAGAGGCAGAGACGGAGGCACATGATATCTCTGTAAGGCCAATGCCAACAGGATTACCTTGTGTTTAGGAAACACATAAACTGCAACCAAAACATGCACTTTCCCTCCCCACCAAAAAATTGATTTAAGCAAAAAATTAGAAATATATTCCCTAAGCAATTTTAACTTCAGGAACTTGGACTTGAGAATCCCAAACACAGTGGAGGGTAGTGGTACCATACTGAAATCAGAAACATTAGGGAAAATCTACATACTAAGCAATGAGATAGCTCCTCAGAACCTTCCATAATCTAACTGAGAAAGCTAGCAGGCCCATTTAAATCCACCAGGCAGGAATTAGGAAGATTCCTCTCTAGAGAATTGTCCAGCCAAAGAAGAAAAGTCTATAGATAGTGACAATTTGGAGACACCAATAAAACAGCTATGTCTTTATTTACTAAGCATATGGTAGAGTATACCATTTGATAAGCTTTGCTCAAGAACACAGAGCCATCAATCAACGTTTACTTATATTTATTCTTAAGTATGAGTACATAATCAAGGGTTAGCACTTGAGGGAAAACTCCAGTATGAAAAGTGAACACCAAAACAGAGAGAATGAATTAAGAAGATATAGGGTTATGCAGGAAGCAGATGGAAAAATCAAAAGTAAACATTAGTGATTAAAAGGTATAATATAGTGATTAAAACGTATAACAACATAGGTCTTTGAGTTAAGGAGAAGAGAATTCACACACTTAACTTGTTATGTGCACGAGACATGTTACTTAAACTTCCTCTGGCCCAGTTTTCTCACACCTAAAATGAATATAATAAAGGCACCTCATATAATTATTTTAATGACTTAATAAATTAATAAATGGGAAGTTCTTGTAAGAGTTTGTGGAACATAATAAATGCTCAGCAAATATTAATTTCTAATAGGAGTAACACAAAGTAAGTACCATATAATTTCTCGTTTTGGAAACTTGTGGTTCTACTAGAAAAGCAGTAATTATTGTATTGTACTCATGAAACAGATTTTATAAATGTGGAATAAGAAGATTATAAGAAAGATAGCTCTTAGACATTACCCATAACATGACATAAATTATATATATATATATATATATATATATATATATATATATATATATATCTCCTATCTAATAAAAGAGAAATATGGTAATTAGCATACCACCGCTACCCTTCCCATTGGCTAATCAGGGCAATACGCAAATTAACTGCCAGCAAAGATGGCGGCCGGCGGCCAGGCAGCTTAAAGCGAGCATGAGGCTTGCTTGCTTCAGTGACGGAGGACTCCAACGTTCCCCGCCTGCCGCTGCAGGCCTCTGAGCTGCAACTCTAAGCAACTATGTTACAAATATAGAAGCTAATCAAAACCCCAGAAACCTGCTTTAGTCCACCAGGCTTCAACCAGCAGGATCACAACATTGTTTCAAATACAGAAGGTAAACAAAGGCCAGAAACCTGCTTTCAGCAGCAGAGGCCTAAGAGCTGAAGCCAAGCCTCTGAGCTAAAGCTGGCCCAGAATTAAAAAAAAAAAGAAAGAAAAAAAGGAGCGGTTGGGAGCTTCAGTCACCCGCCAGCCTGAAAACAGCCCTCAGCCCCTCACCCAGACTGGTCAAGCACCCCAGTGGGGCCCCCCACCCTGAAGGGTGTGTGACCAGCTGCAAACAGCCATCATCCCCTCACCCAGGCTGGCCAGGCACCCCAGTGGGGACCCCCACTCTGATCCAGGACACCCTTCAGGGCAAACCAGCTGGCCCCCACCCATGCACCAGGCTTCTATCCTACATAGTAAAAGGGTAATAAGCCTCCCAGCACTAGGATCATCGGAGCTGCGAGGCCTCCCGGCACCAGGATCAGCGTGACAGGGGGTAGCGCCCAAACCCCCTGATCGCCCTGCAGCTCTGTGTGTGACAGGGGAAGGCGCCCCAACCCCCTGATCAGCCCTGCTCTGTGCCTGATAGGGGGGAGCTCCCCAAACTCCTGATTGCCCTGCGGCTCTGTGTGTGACAGGGTGCGGCGCCCCAACCCCCTGATAGGCCCTGCTCTGTGTGTGACAGGGGGAGCTCCCCAACCCCCTGATCGACCCTGCTCTGTGCGTGACAGGGTACAGAGCCCCAACTCCCCTGATGAGACCTGCTCTGTGAGTGACGGGGGGAGCTCCCCAACCGCCTGATTTACCCTGCTCTGTGTGTGACAGGGTACGGAGCCCCAACTCCCCTGATGGGCCCTGCTCTGTGAGTGACAGGGAGCAACGCCCCAACCCCCTGATTGGCCCTGCTCTGTGCATGACAGGGGGTGGCGCCACAACCTGCCCATCGACCCTGCCTTGAGTGTGACAGGGGGAGGTGCCCCAAACCCCCAATGGGCCCTACCCTGAGTGTGACTGAGGGTGGCATCGCAACCTCCTGATCCGCCCTGCTCTGTGCATGACAGGAGTGGCGCCCCAACTCCCCAATCAGCCCTGCTCTGAGCCCGACCAGGAGCTGCACCTAGGGATTGGGCCTGCCCTCTGCCACCGGGGAGCAGGCCTAAGCCAGCAGGTCGTTATCTCCCGAGGGGTCCCAGACTGTGAGAGGGCACAGGCCGGGCTGAGGGACCCTCCCTCCCCCGCGAGTGCACAAATTTTTGTGCACCGGGCCTCTAGTTTATATATATATATATATATATATATATATATATATATATATATATATATATATATATATATATATATATATGTAGTTGTTGTTATGAATTACTTTTTATTGACAATTCAAAGTAAAAATTCAATTTAGGAAAAATGGTCAGTGACGTTGAATACAAAATATTTTTTATCTCAATTTTTGTTAATCCTCACCTGAGAATATTTGTTTCAACTGAATTTTAGAGGGAGTAAGGGAAGGAAGGAGAGAGAGAAACATTGGTTGTCTTCCACACCTACCCTGACTAGAGCTGGTGTTCGAACCTCCAACCCACATGCCCTTGACAGGGAATCAAACCTGCGACCCTTCAGTGTGTGTGTGTGTGTGTGTGTGTGTGTGTGTGTGAGAGAGAGAGAGAGAGAGAGAGAGAGAGAGATAGGGAAAGACCAATGCTCTAACTACTGAACGACACAAGCCAGGGCAAAATAATTATTAAATTGCGAACGGATCACGAGATTTCTCGTGTTTTCTGTTCTAAGGCTTGTGGCCAATCATGAGAATTCATTAAAAAGATATTAGCTTGTGAGAACATGTAATAAATAACTTCAAAATGCAATGGGTATTTAATTTTAAAGCGTGCCATTAACATTTATGTAAAACGTTTTTTGTACTTGTTCAATAGAAACTTATTTGGCCACTGGGTAAAGCTAGCAATAAAACTACTGGTCTGCAATGTGTTAAGACTAATAGAACATATGTCTATTTTAAGGAAAAATTTTTAAAAATTTAATGGAAAAAAGTTTATTTTTTAGAGCAGTTTTAGATTTACTGCTAAACTGAGTGGAAGGTGCAGAGATTTCGCATATACCCTCTGCTCCACACATGCACAGGCTCCTCCATTAGATTGGCCCACTTGTTACAATTGATGAACCTACATTGATACATCATTATCACTCAGAGTATATAGTTTACATTAGGGTTCACTGTTGGTGTTGTATTTTCCATGGATTTGGACAAATGTAGAGTGACATGAATCCACTATTTTAGTATCAGAGAGAGTAGTTTCACTGCCCTAAAAATCTGTGCTCTGCTGGCAGAGGGGAACTCTGGATCTAAGCCCACAGCCATGGGAGACTGTGCCCAGAAAGGCCACCCTCTTTTTTCTAAACACTTCCATGCCTTGTGGTTCTTTTGCTTTCTCTTCTTTTTCTCTCTACTACCCTCCATATCCACCTCCTCCTCCTCTTCCCCGGTATCATCCATATCAGCCAACCCAAAGGGCACAGCTGACTCCTCCCCAGACGCCGACACTGCCATCAAGTGTGGCCCTGATGGACCCTTTGATCCAGCCATTCAATGCGCTGACACTTCGGGAAGCCCGTCGCCAGTGACTCTGCCTGCTAGCCAGATCAACAAGGACAACCAAACCACCGACTTTAGGGCAGCTGAAATCCTTGACTGAAGAGGCCAGCAACCTTCTACAAGTCTCTGTGTGCACTCCATCCATGTTTATTGCTATGCTCTCTATCATTGCTTGTCAGTCTTCTTCTGAGCCTTAAACAACCCAATCCGAGAGGTGGCCGATGATTTACATGCGCTATCATTTAAAAAATAAAAAGGGGGGAATTTGCCAGAAGCCGGTCCATCCTTGCTGCTTGACACAGTCACTGCAGGGAAGAAACATCTGCACAGCATATGTTTCAAGGGACCTGGTGTATATGGCATACTGTTCTTAATATGTTTGCGTCCCTTCTTAGCGCTATGTGTTTTAAACAAGGTCACCTCTCCAAGAAAGGTTGTTTCCCCAGGTGGGGATTTTTCCCTGGAGTTAGGGAGGAAATAAAACCCCTTAACTAAGTGCCAGGCGGGTAATTAATCACTTTAACTATGAACAATCACGCTTAAACTACATAATCTTTACTTAGGATAATCTCCTTCAGTTACTTCCTTGTAGCTTAATAGAACAATAGAGTAACCTTGGAATGGAGATAAGAAAAGCCCTTACCTTTGAAATAGAATGGATAGGATTAAAATCAACTGGTATAAATACAGATGTAACAAGACAATAAACAGAACCTGGCTGGAGATCCTGGCTAGGCTGCTGATCAACTGAACGCTATCTTCGTGCCCCTCATTCTTCACCGACTCTGTCCACACCTTTGGGAATCCCTGGACCTGCTCCGGCAGGACCCCAACAACTTTAAGAGGTCGCTAGTGTCTCTAATGCATTCCTTTCTCTCTGTGGTGGACAGAAACCTTGTTGCTTTTCACACCCACATGTTATGTGGGTGCCTCTTTTTTAAAAAAAAAAAATTAAATCTTTATTGTTCAGATTATTACAGTTGTTCCTCTTTTTTCCCCCATAGTTCCCCTCCACCCAGTTCCCACCCCACCCTCTGACCTCACCCCCCCCACTGTCCTCATCCATAGGTGCACGATTTTTGTTCAGTCTTTTCCCGTATCCCCCACACCCCTTTCCTACCCAAGAATAGTCAGTCCATTCCCTTTCCATGTCCCTGATTCTATTATAATCACCAGTTTATTCTGTTCATCAGATTACTTATTCACTTGATTTTTAGATTCACTTGTTGATAGATGTGTATTTGTTGTTCATATTTTGTATCTTTACCTTTCTCTTCTTCCTCCTCCTCTTAAAGGATACCTTTCAGCATTTCATATAATACTGGTTTGGTGGTGATGAACTCCTTTAGCTTTTCCTTATCTGTGAAGCTCTTTATCTGACCTTCAATTCTGAATGATAGCTTTTCTGGATAAAGTAATCTTGGTTGTAGGTTCTTGGCATTCATCACTTTGAATATTTCTTGTCACTCCCTTCTGGCCTGCAAAGTTTCTGTTGAGAAATCAGCTGACAGTTGTATGGGTACTCCCTTGTAGGTAACTGACTGTTTTTCTCTTGCTGCTTTTAGGATTCTCTCTTTGTCTTTTGCTCTTGGCATTTTAATTATGATGTGTCTTGGTGTGGTCCTCTTTGGATTCCTTTTGTTTGGGATTCTCTGTGCTTCCTGGACTTGAAGGGTCTATTTCTTTCACCAGGTAGGGGAAGTTTTCTGTCATTATTTCTTCAAATAGGTTTTCAATGTCTTGCTCTCTCTCTTCTTCTGGCACCCCCATAATTTGGATGTTGGTACTCTTGAAGCTGTCACAGAGGCTACTTAGACTATCTACGTATTTTTGGATTCTTTTTTCATTTTGCTTTTCCGGTTGGGTGTTTTTTGCTTCTTCGTATCTCAAATCTTTGACTTGATTCTTGCGATCCTCTAGTCTGCTGTTGGAACTCTGCATAATATCCTTTATTTCAGTCAGTGTATGCTTAATTTCTAGTTGGTCCTTTTTCATAACCTCAAGGGTCTCACTAGATTTCTTGAGGGTCTCACTACATTTATCGGCGGTCTCAACAGTCTTTTTGAGGGTCTTACTAAATTTATCGGTGGTTTCTAGAAAGTTCTTAAAAAACCTTAAAAGTGTGTTTTGAACTCTATATCCAGTCCTTTGCTTTCCTCCATTTCTGTCATTTGTGACCTGTTTCTTTGTCTCCGCATTTTTTATGCTACCCTGTGTTGGTAGAGTGGCTTTGTGTGCTAGGTGTCCTATAGGGCCCAGTGGCTCAGCCTCCCCAATTACCTGAGGTGGACACTCTTGGTGCACCCCATTTGTGGGCTTTGTGCACAGTCTTATTGTAGTTAAGCCTTGATTGTTGTAGGTATCACTGGGAGGAATTGACCTCCAGGCCAATTGGCTGTGAGAATCAGCTGTGTCTACAGTGGGAGAACTTCTGTGCTGAAGACACCCTTATGAGGCAAGACTTGCTTCAGCGGAGCTTTGGTGCTCACTGAGTCTGCCCCCTGAGTGTGTCCCTTATGGATCTGAGGAGTTGTAATTGGATGGTCCCACTCTGACCACTGGGTACACAGGCTCTTGGATCACTAAAGAGGTGCTACCCAGCAGGAGTTATGAGGAGATCTGCAGATTCCCCTTCCTTGTTTGGGGTTTGGAGGTGCCCAGATGAGGCCCAGCTGTGAAGCAATGCAAGCTGCTGTGGGGCCTCGGGCCTTCTCTTGGAAGTTTTGTGTCTGTCTGGCCCAGCTGCAGTTTGTTAGGTAATTTTCAGATTGCGAAGGGCCAGGGCATTCATATGCAAAAGCCTCTGCACACAACTTGGGCGGGGCAGAGTCTCAGGAAATCAACAGGTTGGAGAAAGCAGCTATGGCTGATCCTCAGCCCTGCCCTAAGGGGCCGGGCATCTCAGTGTCCTGGTAATCGCTGCAAGCACCTTTGAGAGAAAGCCACCCTTGAGTTCCGAGTTCTGCCCACTGCCAGACAGTCCAGTTTCTCCCTATATGAGTCTAGGTCCCCAGAGACTCACCTGGAACTGGAGTTCAGAGCAGTCAGAGGCTTGTGACTCCCTCCTGATTCAAAAAGACAGCCGCATCCTCAGTTGCCAGCCCTTGCCGCGTGAGCCTCCATACCTCTGCACTTCCGCACCTCCTCTGAGTCTCAGTGTGCTTTTCTCTTTCCTTCTAGTTGTAGAATTTCCACTCAGCCAGCCTTCCTGTTGTTCTAGGTAATGTCTGTTTTGTCTTTTAGTTGTATTTTTGAATTTGTTGTGGGAGGGAGCAATTTCCAGTGTTTACCTATGCCACCATCTTGTGTGGGTGCCTCTTCTTGGCTTTGTTGCTCTGGGCTGGGGAGTCCAGGTTAGGGTTTAGCCCAGGGGTGGGCAAACTTTTTGACTCAAGGTCCACAATGGGTTCTTAAACTGGACCGGGGGGCCGGAACAAAAGCATGGATGGAGTGTTTGTGTGAATTAATATAAATTCAAAGTAAACATCATTACATAAAAGGGTACGGTCTTTTTTGTTTGTTTGTTTTATTCATTTCAAACGGGCCGGATCCAGCCCGCGGGCCGTAGTTTGTCCCACGGCTGGTTTAGCCTCTATGCTTATAAGGGAGATTCCTTTGCAGCTGAGATATACCTCTGGAAACTCAGTCACCTCCTGTGGGAACAGAGCCAGCCCTATTTGGGTCTCCACCCTCCTACCAGACTCCATACGGCTTCTTCTGTAAATCCTTAGTTATAAGACTTCAGCTAGTTTTCAGTTGGTTATTCTGGATGATAGTTATATAATTTACTTCTAATTCCAGTTTTGTCCTGAGAGAAGGTGAATGTAGCTTCTACCTACTCCATCACCATTTTGGATCTCCCCATGCTTGACTTTTTAAATTTAGCTCTATACAAGGGAGAATCATATATAATAATCATTTCTTTACCTTTTAAAATACTATTTTTTCAACCATCTCCCTCTGCATCTATGTTTGGCATAAAAATTGCCTATCTATCTATCTATCACCTATCTATCTTCTGTCTATCTGTCATCTATCTTTAGTGTCTTTCTAGCTATTTAGTATCATCTAGTAATTATACCACATGCTACTAAAATTAATTTGAGGTTGCTAATGTTAAAAGACACATTTAAAATATAATTGTTAAAGTAAATCATCAGGGTTTTATGAAGGAGAGGGGAGACATTGACAGGGCAACAGTTAAGTATGACCCTTATAATGACTGCATTTTCTGAACTAAAAATAGTGAATTTAAATGAAACCTTACAAAGACATTTTTTCTTCCTAAATTTGAGAATGTATTTTTATTAAAAGTTTTAAAAAGGTAGAGAAAATGTGTATCAATGTATATCTATCACCTGTCTATCACTATTTATACCACTGTCTTAAAAAGAAGAAAATTACATGCAGTCATGACTGTCTTGGTAAAGCCACTATGGGTTATTTATCATGTGTTCCTGACTGAATAAATATAAAATGCAGTTGGGAAAGTGCCTAAAGAAAATAAATATGTGGGCCTGAAATGCAGTACTATTTCAGAGAAGGGAGAGCTTAGGTAGGTGTATAAATTTTTAAATTGGATCTTGTATATACTTAAGATTTGAAGGTGAGTTGACCCTAAAAGAACACCTGAGTATCTCATATGGTACACAAAGCCGCATATGTATTTCATAGAAGAAAAAAATAATTGAAGGAATAGGATAAATGTCTTCTCTGGTGTTAGGACACTTTTAATTCATACTGCTACCCGAGGTATATAAAGTTCCTTGAACTTGCTATCTAACCATAAAGTATGATATTTATTGGCCAAACAGGGGCAAACTAATAGTGCTTCCAAGATGACTCTACCTAAATATTCATCTCCCTTATTCCAGTTCATCAGGGTGATAGGTGAGGTACCAACAGTACTACCTGAAGGAGAACTTGGTGTCCTTTAGTCTATGCATTTCTTTATTTATTCATATGTTTAGTCAACACTAATTGATCTCTTAGTATGTATCAAGTACTTGGCTAGGAAGTGGGAATACAGAAATAAATTTATAGTTCCTGCCTTCTTTTATGAGCTTCGCAGTCTAGTGAAGATGTAATAAAATATAATGGTTATTGAACTCATAATATGTGCTAAGAACTTTCCATAAATTACATTATTTCTCTTACAGAACAAGCCTATTAGTTATTTAGTAAGTATATTTTTAAAATAGCAGAAAACAAGGGCACAGACAGTACCTTGTTCAGTGTCAGATAGTCAGTGACAGAGATGGACTTTGAACCCAGGTAGTTGGTAGCCCAAAATGAGAAACAACTCAAATTCATCCAGAGTAAAATAAGTAAATAGGTTATTTTTATGGATGGCATTATAGTCAAGACTAGAGTGCACGAAATTCGTGCACTCGGGGGGGGGGGAATCCCTCAGCCCGGCCTGCTCCCGCCCCCTGTGGGAGAGCACTGACCACCAGGGAGCAGCTCCTGCATTGAGCAGCTGCCCCCTGGTGGTCAGTGCACATCATAGCAACCGGTCATTCTGCAGTTTGGTCAATTTGCATATTAGCCTTTTATTATATAGAATATTATCTACTGCTCCCAACTGGGCCTGTCCTTGTGTGTGGATATTACTCTCCATCCTTTCTATCAGGCTTGGTCATGTGATTTGCTAAAGAAATGTGAGTGGAAGTGATACTTGGCACTTCCAAGCAGAATCATTTAGAGCAAGGGTGGGCAACCCCTGGCACATATGCCAAACATGACACACCAGTAACTTTTGCTGGCACACGAAACCCTCTCTTATAATCTTCCATTTACATTTTTTTTTCTTAATATCAACTTTTTTATTTTTCAGATAAATTCAGTGTAGGTGCATCTTAGATAAATGAATAATTTTACATACAAGTTACCTTAAAAACCATAGACATGGATTGACGAGAGAGGGGAAGAGCAATTTCTATGCCTCTGCCTTAACTCTCCCTGCCTTCCTAGATCCGACCAGTGTTTTGGTTTCATCCACATACGCTTGTGAACCTTTGTTCTCAGTGATGAATTTTGTTAAGTCTCATAATAGGAGTAGCCTGATGGATGAAAGTAGTAGCTCGTTCATATCTCTGAAGGTCACGAAATATGAACCTGATATAAAATCTCTGTCATCTGTGATGCAGCAGCAAAAGTCCCACTGATAATATCAAACGGAGTCATAAAGTTTTCTATTGGACTATTAATGTACATGTATACATTAAAAAATAAATGTATTTTTCATCATCATATACTGTGTTTTTGTCGCTCGAATGAATTTTATTATTTCTTTTTTTTTTTTATTTTATTGCTTAAAGTATTACAAAGGGTATTACATATGTATCCATTTTATCCCCCCGCCCTAGACAGTCCCCTAGCCTCCCCTATCACCCAGTGTCTTATGTCCATTGGTTATGCTTATATGCATGCATACAAGTCCTTTAGTTGCTCTCTTACCCCCCTACCTCCTGCCCCCCAACCCTCCCCGGCCTTCCCACTGCAGTTTGACAATCTGTTTGAGGCAGCTCTGCCTCTGTATCTATTATTGTTCAAAAGTTTATAATGGTCTCTATTGTCCATGAATGAGTGAGATCATGTGGTATTTTTCCTTTATTGACTGGCTTATTTCACTTAGCATAATGCTCTCCAGTTCCATCCATGACGTTGCAAATGGTAAGAGTTCCTTCCTTTTTACAGCAGCATAGTATTCCATCGTATAGATGTACCACAGTTTTCTAATCCATTCATCTACTGATGGGCACTTAGGCTGTTTCCAGATCTTAGCTATGGTGAATTGTGCTGCTATGAACATAGGGGTGCATATATCCTTTCTGATTGGTGTTTCTGGTTTCTTGGGATCTATTCCTAGAAGTGGGATCACAGGGTCAAATGGGAGTTCCATTTTCAGTTTTTTAAGGAAACTCCATACTGTCTTCCATAGTGGCTGCACCAGTCTGCATTCCCACCAGCAGTGCACAAGTGTTCCTTTTTCTCCACATCCTCTCCAGCACTTGTCGTTTGTTGATTTGTTGATGATAGCCAGTCTGACAGGTGTGAGATGGTACCTCATTGCTGTTTTGATTTGCATCTCTCGGATGATTAGTGACTTTGAGCATGTTTTCATATGTCTCTTGGCTTTCTGAATGTCCTCTTTTGAAAGGTGTCTATTTAGGTCCTTTGCCCATTTTTTGATTGGATTGTTTATCTTCCTTTTGTTAAGTTGTATGAGTTCCCTATAAATTTTGGAGATTAGGCCCTTATCAGATATGTCATTGGCAAATATGTTTTCCCACACAGTGGGTTTTCTCATTGTTTTGTTGATGGTTTCTTTTGCTGTGCAGAAGCTTTTTATTTTGATGTAGTCCCATTTGTTCATTTTTTCTTTAGTTTCAAGTGCCCTAGGAGCTGTATCAGTGAAGAAATTGCTTCGGCATATGTCTGAGATTTTCTTGCCTTTTGATTCTTCTAGAATTTTTATGGTTTCCTGTCGTACATTTAAGTCCTTTATCCATTTTGAGTTTATTTTTGTGTATGGTGTAAGTTGGTGGTCTAGTTTCATTTTCTTGCATATATCTGTCCAATTTTCCCAACACCATTTATTGAAGAGACTATCTTGGCTCCAGTGTATGTTCTTGCCTCCTTTGTCAAATATTAATTGAGCATATTGGTTCGGGCCGATTTCTGGGCTCTCTATTCTATTCCATTGATCTATATGCCTATTCTTGTGCCAGTACCAGGCAGTTTTGAGAACAGTGGCTTTGTAATACAACTTGATATCTGGTATTGAGATCCCACCTACTTTGTTCTTTTTCAGGATTGCTGCAGCTATTCGGGGTCTTTTTTTATTCCAGATGAATTTTTGGAAAGTTCGTTCTAGATCTCTGAAGTATGCTGTTGGTACTTTAATGGGAAGTGCGTTGAATTTATAGATTGCTTTGGGTAGTATGGACATTTTAATGATGTTGATTCTACCAATCCATGAACACGGTATGTTCTTCCATCTGTTTATGTCTTCCTCTATGTCTTTTTTCAACGTCCTGTAGTTTTCTGAGTAGAGGTCTTTTACCTCTTTAGTTAAGTTTATTCCTAGGTAGCTTAGTTTTTTCGGTGCAATGGTAAACGGGATTGTTTTTATAATCTCTCTTTCTGAAAGTTCACTATTGGTGTATAGAAATGCCTCAGATTTCTTGGGGTTAATTTTGTATCCTGCTACATTGCCAAATTCATGTATTAAGTCTAGTAGCTTTTTGATGGAATCTCTAGGGTTTTGTATGTATAATATCATGTCGTCTGCAAATAAGGACAGTTTTACTTCCTCTTTTCCAATTTGGATGCCTTTTATTTCTTCTTCTTGCCGAATTGCAATGGCTAACACTTCCAGTACTATGTTGAACAGGAGTGGTGAGAGGGGGCATCCCTGTCTTGTTCCTGTTCTTAGGGGAAATGGTGTTAGTTTTTGTCCGTTGAGTATGATGTTGGCTGTGGGCCTGTCATATATGGCTTTTATTATGTTGAGGTATGATTCTTCTACTCCCACCTTGCTGAGAGTTTTTATCAAAAATGGGTGTTGAATTTTGTCAAATGCTTTTTCTGCATCAATTGATATGACCATGTGGTTTTTTTCTTTCAATTTGTTTATGTGATGTATCACGTTTATTGATTTGCGGATATTGTACCATCCTTGCATCCCTGGGATAAATCCTACTTGGTCATGGTGTATGATCTTTCTGATGTACTGCTGGATCCGATTTGCTAAGATTTTGTTGAGGATTTTGGCATCTATGTTCATGAGGGATATTGGCCTGTAATTCTCTTTCATTGTGTTGTCTTTACCTGGTTTTGGTATTAGGGTGATGCTGGCTTCATAGAATGAGCTTGGAAGTGTTCCTTCCTCTTGAATTTTTTGTAGTAGTCTGAGGAGGATAGGTTTTAGTTCTTCCTTGAATGTTTGGTAAAACTCCCCTGTGAAGCCGTCTGGCCCTGGGCTTTTGTTTGATGGAAGCTTTTTGATGACTGCTTCAATTTCTTCAATAGTTATTGGCCTGTTGAGATTTTTAGATTCTTCCTGATTGAGTTTTGGAATGCTGTATTTTTCTAGGAATTTGTCCATTTCCTCCAGGTTGTCTAGTTTGTTGGAGTAAAGCTGTCCATAGTATTTTTTAACAATCATTTGTATTTCTGTGGGGTCTGTTGTTATTTCGCCTCTATCGTTTCTGATTTTATTTATTTGGGTCCTCTCTCTCTGCTTCTTGGTGAGTCTGGCTAGAGGTTTATCAATCTTGTTTATCCTTTCAAAGAACCAGCTCTTGGTTTCATTGATTTTCTGTATTGTTTTTTTGGTCTCTATGTCATTTATTTCTGCTCTAATCTTTATTATCTCCTTCCTTCTGCTCACTCTGGGGTTTTCTTGTTGCTCTCTTTCTAATTCTTTGAGTTGTAGAGTTAGATGATTTACTACCATTTTTTCTTGTTTTTTGAGATAGGCCTGTAGAGCTATAAACTTCCCTCTCAGGACTGCTTTCAATGTGTCCCATAGGTTTTGGATTGTTGTGTTTTCATTGTCATTAGTTTCCAGGATGTTCTTAATTTCTTCTTTGATCTCATTGGTAACCCAATCAATATTTAATAGCATGCTATTCAGCTTCCAGGTGTTTGAGTATTTTGGGTTGTTTTTATTGTAGTTTATTTCTAATATTATGCCATCGTGGTCTGCGAAGACGCTTTTTATGATTTCAATCTTCTTGAATTTGGGGATACTTTGCTTGTGACCCAATATGTGGTCTATTTTTGAATATGTCCCATGAGCACCTGAGAAGAACGTATATTCTCTGGCTTTGGGATGAAGTGTTCTGAAGATGTCTATTAAGTCCATCTGATCTAGTGAGTCATTTAGGATTGCTGTATCTTTGCTGATTGTTTGTCTATAGGACTTATCCAGTGCTGTCAATGGTGTATTAAAGTCCCCTACTATGATTGTATTGTTGTCAATCTCTCCTTTGATATTTTCCAGGAGTTTTTTTATGAATTTGGGTGCTCCTACATTGGGTGCGTATATGTTTACCAGGGTTATATCTTCTTGTTGTATTGATCCCTTTAGTATTATGAAGTGGCCTTCCTTATCTCTTGTTAAGGCCTTCACTTTGAGGTCTATTTTGTCCGATATAAGTATTGCTACCCCAGCTTTCTTTTCCTTTCCATTTGCCTGAAAGATATTTTTCCATCCTTTCACTTTCAGTCTGTGTGAGTCCCTTCTAATGAGGTGGGTTTCTTGTAGACAGCAGATGTATGGGTCATGTTTTTTTATCCATTCAGCCACTCGATGTCTTTTGGTTGGAGCATTTAGCCCGTTTACGTTTAAAGTTATTATTGAAAGGTACTTGTTTGTAGCCATTTCTTTTTTGTGTGGCTGTTTTCTTTCTGAGCTTTTTATTTCTTATTTTTATACCAGTCCCTTTAGCATTCCTTGCATTGCTGGTTTGGTGGTGACAAACTCCCTTAGTCTTTTTTTGTCTGTGAAGCTTCTTATTTCCCCTTCAAGTTTGAATGATATCCTTGCTGGATAGAGTATTCTTGGATTCAGTCCTTTGCTTTGCATCACTTTGTAAATTTCAGTCCATTCTTTTCTGGCCTGATGTGTTTCTGTTGAGAAGTCATTTGACAATCTAATGGGAGATCCCTTGTATGTAACTTTCCGTCTCTCTCTTGCAGCCTGTAAGATTCTCTCTTTGTCCTGAACATTTGCCATGGTGATTATGATGTGTCTTGGTGTGGGTCTTTTCGGGTTCACCTTGTTTGGGACTCTCTGGGCTTGTGTGATTTTTTTCTTCCCCACCTCAGGAAAGTTTTCTGATATTATTTCTTCGAGTAGGTTTTCTAATCCTTGTTCATCCTTCTGTTGTTCTGGTACTCCTATTATTCGTATGTTGTTTCGTTTCATGTTGTCCCAAAGCTCCCTTAGGCTCTCCTCCTGTCTTTTAATTTTTTTCTCCAATTGCAGTACATTTTGGGTGTGTTTTGCTTCCTTGTCTTCTAATTCACTTATTCGGTCCTCCGCTTCTCCTAATCTACTGTTGATACTTTCAATGGAGTTTTTCATTGCAGCTATATCACTCTTCATTTCTTCTTGGGTCTTACTTAGTTTGTTGATTTTTTCATCTGTTTCTTCTAGCTTCTTCCATATGTTATTGATTTTTTCATCTGTTTCTTCTAGCTTCTTCCATATGTTATCGATTTTTTCATCTGTTTCTTCTTGCTTCTTGAAGAGGTTGTCGATTTTTTCCTCCATCCGGTTTATGCACTCTAGAACCCTTATTCTGAATTCTTTATCTGTCATGTTGCATGCCTCTGTATTACTTAGCTGCTTTTCTGGAGAGTCCTCCTTCTCTTTCCTTTGGGGGTTTCTTTGTCTACCCATGTTTGATCTCACTGACATATCTAGACGTTGAGTTGTTCAGTGGTTGCTCCCTTGGTGGCAGTGACTCCTTGGTCTGTGGTTGCTCTTTGGGCGGTTGTGGTAGCAGCTGCTCTTCAGTTGGCAGCAGCTCCTCTGGTGGGTGCTGTTCACAGCTGTGGTGGCTCTTCCGGCTGGTGGGGTGAGGTTTCACGTACAGCTGCTGTTCCTCAGCAGAGGATGAGGTGCTCAGGAGGTTGCTGTTGCTTGGATCTGCTGCGTTGATTTAAAGGCACAAAATACAACACAACAAGGCACCACGTACCAGGCACTATACACAAATATATTCACGATATTAATAACCCCAATTAAAGGTGACCACCTGAATTAAGAGAATTAGGGGATAAGGAAGAAGGAAGAGAAAAAGATAAAAGAGAAAAAGGAAAAGAAAAGTAGGGACCAAAAAAAGGGAGTGCCAAAATGAAATTGGGAAAAAGGAAGGGGGAAAATAAAAGCGAGAAAAGAAAAAAAAAAAAAAAGAGTGAAAAGAGAGAATGAAGTGGAAGAGGGAAGAGACTTTTTATATGAGGAGAATACTCCTATAGAACAGCCATTAATCCCAACAAATTCCAGCAACAGATCCCTGGATATGAATGCAAACTAGAAACAACCAATAATATAACGATGAAAATAGAATGGTGAACACTAATCCCAAAATAAAATAAAGAAAAAAAAATAAAATGGCACTTTAAAAAATGGTAAAATGGTAGCAGTAATAATACTGGTTAAAAATAAGAAGGTAGTAATTAAAAGGGTAAAATCAGGTGATGGAAAAAGAAGAAAAGAAAGAAAAAAAAAAGAACAGAAAAAAAAAAGAATGAAAAAAAAATTGGTTTCTTAGTTAAAAAGTGAAAAAAGAAAAAAAAAATTGCAGTAGTGAAGGTCCTTCGTTTCTTCTATTCTTCAGTGTGGCTCGCCTTAGACCTTCCAGGTATTCAGGAGAGTGTTGAGTTTCCCTGCGATATACTGTTCCTCTGTGTTGTAAACCACAGTCCTTATTTTAAAGCATGCCGCATTTATTTCCCAGACTGCCTTATTTTGTGTTTAGCAAAGAGTCAGATTGTGGGTCAGCCTCTGGGTGGCAGTGTTCTGGGGTTGGCCTCTGAGGCTATAGGGCCTCTCTGTCCAGTGGAAGTTCACTGCCCAGGGCTGACTGCGTAATAGTTAGTTACCAGCGCTATGTTGTTGCTGGGATTGAAAATCCCCCTATAGGCCAGACCCTGTTAACTCCCAGGGACTGATCAGGTTATCTTAATCCTTGATCTCCTACAGGGTGGAATCTGGGTGTGGCTGTGCTCCTTGCCTGGGGGCTGGGGGGAGGAGACTCCCTCTCAGGAGCGGGTGGCTGCCCCAGTCCCGGGCTCTGGGGTGTCTCAGCACTCAATTCACTACCACCTCTCCCGGCTCCCCCTCTTTCCCCAGTCTCTCCCCAGATTCCACTCCTCAGCACACTCTCCCTCTCTTCAGCACAGGTGAGTGTCTGTATCCGAGATGTCCCATGAACAGGATTCAGTGTAAACAAACAAACAAATGCCGGCCGCGGAAACGGGGAAGGCTTGGTTTCTGTAAGCTTCTTCTCTTACCGGGACTGCATGGTCAGGTCAGCTCTTCAGGCTGCCCCCTTTAGGCTCAGTCCTCCGTGATCACAGAACCCAGCTCTCAATTTCCCTGGCGGCGCCAGGAATCCCGCGGTTCTCCTTTCCCCCCGTCAGGGGCTGTGCCTGTCCCAAGGGACGCGGCTGTCTGCCACGCGGTCTCCCTCTGACTCTCTGGGCTAAGAGGTCTGGCAAACTTTCCTGCCCAAATCCCTGTTGTTTTTTTTTACCTTACCAGGGGAGTTCTGCTCTTCCTGGCTGTAAACCCTCTCACCAGCTGAGCAATTTCGCCAATTCGGTGTGAGTGTTACTAGCTACAGCTGCTCGCTCCATTTGCTCCGGGACACGACCTGGGACATGTCTGCCTATATCGCCGCCATCTTGGTTCTCTCGAATTTTATTATTTCTTCAAGGTTCTTCACATACGTACACCTTAAGAGATATCAAGTAGGCATAACATGTTCTCAAAAAATTAGGGTTGGCAAGCAGAAGAATTTTGTCAGAGATTTTGCTGGTTTTGGCATGCACTCACAAAAAGGTTGCCTACCCCTGATTTAGAGTCATTGTGTAAACTTCCATTTTTCCCTTTTGTCACTCTAGTAATGGTTTATATAAGGTCTACTTTTCCAACTTAGGTCCTATAATGAGGAGGATGTAAAACAGAGGTGCAACCAAGCTTCAAGGGACATATGATATGATTGAAAAATTAACCTTTGTTTTTGAAAGGTTCTAATGGTTAGTGTTACTTGTTAAAGCTGACTAATAAGATTGTGGTATATTCAGATCATGGAATATTATACAGCAATGAAAACAATGGAATAATTAAATGTACCTAACACTGAGTGAAATAAGTAAGATCAGATAAATAATATTCCATTTATAAAATACAAAACCAGATGAAAATGAATTATATTGTTAAGAATTTATACATAGATAGTAAAAGTATAAAGAAGGAGAAAGGAATCCTATATAATAAAAGCATAATATGCAAATTGACTGGTGGAATGACCAGTCAGCAGGGGGCGGCGCCAACGAGCAGGCAGCTCCAGGCCAGCCAAGGTGCATGCCAATGGGCAGGGGAGGGAACCGCAATGGAGGGGAGCAGTGGAGGGGTGATGGGGGACTGGCACCATCCCCTGATCAGCCCATCTGGTTGCCTCCTGCAGAGGGAGGCTGGGTGGCAGCAGCAGCAGGGTGATGGGGGTGGCACCATCCCCTGACCAACCTGACCAGTTGCCTCCTGCAGAGGGAGGCCAGATGCAGCTTAGGCCCGCTCCCTGAGGATAGCAGGCCTAAGCCATCAGTAGGACATCCCCTGAGGACTCCCAGACGGTGAGAGGATGCAGTCCAGGCTGAGCCACCCCACCCCGACTCCAGTGCATGAATTTTTTTAAATATTTTTTATTGATTAAGATATTACATATGTGTACCCTCTACCCCCCCCCCCCCGCTCATCCCCTCACCCCCCCCCCCGTTGTCCGTGTCCATTGGTTAGGCCTATATGCTTGCATATAAGTCCTTTGGTTGATCTTTCCCCCTTGCCCCCACCCTCCCCTACCTTCCCTCCAAGGCCCGACAGTCCAATCAATGCCTCTCCATCTCTGGATCAGTCCTTGTTCATCAGTTTATGTTGTTCATTATATTCCACAAATGAGTGAGATCCTGTGGTATTTATCCGCTCTCCAGTTCCATCCATGCTGTGGCAAATGGTTAGAGTTCCTTTTTCTTCTTCCTCTTCTTAAAGAATACCTTTCAGCATTTCATATAATGCTGGTTTGGTGGTGATGAACTCCTTTAGCTTTTTCTTATCCGTGAAGCTCTTTATCTGACCTTCCATTCTGAATGATAGCTTTGCTGGATAAAGTAATCTTGGTTGCAGGTTCTTGCTATTCATCCCTTTGAATATTTCTTGCCACTCTCTTCTGGCCTGCATGGTTTCTGTTGAGAAATCAGCTGACAGTCGAATGGGTACTCCCTTGTAGGTAACTGACTGTCTTTCTCTTGCTGCTTTTAAGATTCTCTCTTTATCTTTTGCTCTTGGCATTTTAATTATGATGTGTCTTGGTGTGGTCCTCTTTGGATTCCTTTTGTTTGGGGTTCTCTGCGCTTCCTGGACTTGTAAGTCCATTTCTTTCACCAGGTAGGGGAAGTTTTCTGTCATTATTTCTTCAAAAAGGTTTTCAATATCTTGCCCTCTCTCTCCTTCTGGTACCCCTATAATTCTGATGTTGGTACGCTTGAAGTTGTCCCAGAAGTTCCTTACACTATCTTCATATTTTTTGAATCTCTTTTCTTTTTTCTTTTTCGGTTGGGTATTTTTTGTTTCTTTGTATTTCAAATCTTTGACTTGATTCTTGGGATCCTCTTGTCTGCTGTTGGATCTCTGTAAATTATTCTTTATTTCAGTCAGTGTATGCTTAATTTCTAGTTGGTCCTTTTTCATGTCCTCCATGGTCTCACTATACTCCTTGAGGGATTCATTAAATTTATTGGCGGTTTCCATAAAATTCTTGAAAAACCTTATAAACGTGGCCTTGAACTCTATATCCAGTCGTTTGCTTTCCTCCGTTTCTGCCATTTGTGACCTTTATTCTTTGTCTCCTCATTTTGGCTGCTTCCCTGTGTTGATGGAGTGGCCCTGCGCGCCAGGTGTCCTGTAGGGCCCAGTGGCTCAGCCTCCCCAGTTACCTGGGGTAGACACTCTTGGTGCACTCTTGGTGCCTTGGTTGTTGTAGGATCACTGGGAGGAATTGACCTCCAGGCCAATTGGCTGTGGGAAACAGCTGTGTCTGAAGTGGGAGAATGGTCCCCCTCTGACCACTGGGTACAGTGGCTCCTGGATCTAAGGAGGTGCTAATTCAGCCCCTGCCTGAGGCCACACAGCAGGAGCCACGAAGAGGCTCAGCTGTGAAGCAATGCAAGCCGCTGCGGGGCCTTGGGCCTTCTCTTGGAAGTTCCGGGTCTGCCTGGCTCAGCTGCAGTTAGGTAATTATCAGTTTGCAAAGGGCCGGTACATTCACATGCAAAAGCCTCTGCCGCAGCCTGGGTGGGGCGGGGTCTCAGGGAGTCAAAGGGCAGTGAAAGCAGCTATGGTGATTCTCCGCGCCCAGAGTCGCGCGTCTCAGTATCCCCGTAACGGCTGCAAGCACCTCTGAGGGAAAGCCGCCCTCAAGTTCGCCCGCTGCCGCCTGACAGACTAGCCTCTCCCCATATGAGCCCTGGGTCCCCAGAGACCCGCTGGAACCGGAGTTCAGAGCAGTCGGGAGCTTGTGATTCAAAAAGACAGCCGCGTCCTCAGGTGACACCCCCTTTCCGTGCGCGCGAGCCACCGCCGTACCTCTGCACTTCACCTCCGCAGCTCCGCTGGCTCTCAGCGTGCCCCTGTTTTCTTCTAGTTGTAGAAATTACACTCAGCCAGCCTTCCTGTTGTTCTGGACGATGTTTGCTCTGACCCTTGCGGCATTCTTCAATTGTTCTGTGAGGCGACAATTTCCCGGTGTTTATCTATGCCGCCATCTTAGTTTCTCCCCAGTGCATGAATTTTTGTGCACCAGATATCTAGTCCTATACTAATAAAAGAGAAAAATGGTAATTGGCATACAACCGATACCTTTTTCATTGGCTAATCAGTGAGATATGCAAATTAACTGTCAGCCAAGTTGGTGGCTGGCAGCCAGGCAGCTGAGAATAGGAGGCTTGGTTGCCCCAGCGATGGAGAAAGTCAAGGATCCCCGCAGCTGCGGGGCTCTGAGCTCCTGAAGCAACAACTCCAAAAGATACAATGTTTCAATTATAGAAGCTAAAAGATGGCGGTTAATTTGCATACTCAGGCTCCAAGCAGAGCGAAGCCAAACAGCCCTGAAGAAGCAGGGCAGAGAGGCCTCATGGCCTGGGATCAGCGGAGCCGAGCGGCCTCCCGGCCCCGAGATCAGCGGAGGCCAGAGTCGGCCCAGCCTCCCAATCAGGGAGGCGAGAGTCGGCCCAGCCCCGAGATCAGCAGAGCCTAGAGGCCCCCCAGCCACGGTTATCAGCACCGCGAACAGCAGAGTCGGAGGCCCCGCGTTCAGTGGATCCGAGAGGCCTCCCGGCCCCAGTGATCAGCGGATCCGAGAGGCCTCCCAGCCCAGGTGATCAGCGGAGTCCAGAGACCTCCCGGCCCGATGATCAGCGGAGCCAAGAGGCATCCCAGCCCCGGTGATCAGCGGAGCCTAGAGGCCTCCCAGTGCCGGTGATCAGCGGAGTTGGAGGCCCCGCGATCAGAGAGCCAAGAGGCCTCCCGGCCCCGCGATCACCTGAGTCACAGGCCCCGCGATCAGCGGAGTCGGAGGCCCCGCGATCACCAGAGCCAAGAGGACTCCCAGCCCAGGTGATCAGCGGAGCTGAGAGGCCTCCCAGCCCCGGTGATCAGCGGAGCCGAGAGGCCTCCCGGACCCGGTGATCAGCGGAGTCAAGAGGCCTCCCGGCCCCGGTGATCAGCCGAGAGGCCTCCCGGCCCGCTCCTGGCCCCGGGATCAGCGGAGTCGAGAGGCCTCCCACCCCAGGTGATCAGCGGAGTCCAGAGGCCTCCCAGCACAGGTGATCAGCGGAGTCGAGAGGCCTCCCAGCCCAGGTGATCAGTGGAGTCCAGGTACTCAGCAGAGTCGGATGCCCCGCGATAAGCGGAGCCAAGAGGCCTCCCAGACCCGGTGATCAGCCGAGAGGCCTCCGGGCTTGTTCCTGGCCCGGTGATCAGCGGAGTCTAGAGGCCCCATAGCCCAGGTGATCATCGGAGTCCAGGTGATCAGCGGAGTCGAGAGGCATCCCAGCCCTGGTGATCAGCGGAGTCGAGAGGCCTCCGAGCCCAGGTGATCAGCGGAGTCCAGAGGGTTCCCAGCCCAGGTGATCAGGGAAGTCCAGAGGCCTCCCAACCCCGGTGATCAGCGGAGTTGAGAGGCCTCCCAGCCCAGGTGATCAGCGGAGTCGAGAGGCCTCCCAGCCCAGGTGATCAGCGGAGTCCAGGTGATCAGCGGAGCCGAGAGGCCTCCCAACCCCGGTGATCAGCGGAGTCAAGCGGCCTCCCAACCCAGGTGATCAGCGGAGTCCAGAGGCCTTCCGACCTGGGTGATCAACATAGTCGGAGGCCCCGCGATCAGCGGAGTCGGAGGCCCCACGATCAGCGGAGCCAAGAGGTCTCCCGGCCCGGTGATCACAGGAGTCGGAGGCCTCCTGGCCCCGGTGATCAGTGGATCCGAGAAGCATCCCAGCCCAGGTGATCAGCGGAGTCGAGAGGCATCCCATCCCCGGTGATCAGCGTAGTCGGAGGCCCCGCGATCAGCGGAGTCCTAGGCCCCTCGATCAGCGGAGTCAAAGGCCCCGTGATCAGCGGAGCCAAGAGTCCTACCAGCCCCGGTGATCAGCGGAGCCAAGAGGACTCCCGGACCGGTGATCAGCGGAGTCAGAGGCCTCCTGGCCCCGGTGATCAGCGGAGTCCAGAGGCCTCCCAGCCCCAGTGATCAGCGGAGTCCAGAGGCCTCCCAGCCCAGGTGATCAGCGGGGTCCAGAGGACTCCCGGCCCCGGTGATCAGCCAAGAGGCTTCCCGGCCTGCTCCTGGCCCCGCGATCAGATTAGTCGAAGGCCCAGCGATCAGCGGAGCCAAGAGGCCTCCCAGCCACGGTGATCAGCGGAGTCCAGGTGATCAGCGGAGCCGAGAGGCCACCCAGCCACGGTGATAAGCGGAGTCGAGAGGCCGCATAGCCCAGGTGATCAGCGGAGTCCAGGTGATCAGCGGAGTCGAGAGGCATCCCAGCCCCGGTGATCAGAGGAGTCGAGAGGCCTCCCAGCCCCCGTGATCAGCAGAGTCGAGAGGCCTCCCAGCCCAGGTGATAAGCAGAGTCGAAAGGCCTCCCAGCCCAGGTGATCAGTGGAGTCCAGGTGATTAGCGGAGTCGAGAGGCCTCCCAGCCCCGGGGATCAGTGGAGTCAAGAGGCCTCCCGGCATCGGTGATCAGCCGAGAGGCCTCCCGGCCCGATCCTGGCCCCGTGATCAGCGGAGTCCAGAGGCCTCCCAGCCCAGGTGATCAGCGGAGTCCAGAGGCCTCCCAGCCCAGGTGATCAGCGGAGTGGAGAGGCCTCCCAGCCCAGGTGATCAGCGGATTCCAGAGGCCTCCCAGCCCAGGTGATCAGCGGAGTCCAGGTGATCAGCGGAGCCGAGAGTCACCCAGCCCCGGTGATCAGCAGAGTCGAGAGGCCTCCCAGCCCCAGTGATCAGCCGAGAGGCCTCCCGTCCCGCTCCTGGCCCCGTGATCAGCGGAGTCAGAGGCCCAGCGATAAACGGAGCCAAGAGTCCTCCCAGCCCCGGTGATCAGCGGAGCCGAGAGGCCTCCCAGCCCAGGTGATCAGTGGAGCTGAGAGGCCTCCCAGCCCCGGTGATAAGCGGAGTAGAGAGGCCGCATAGCCCAGGTGATCAGCGGAGTCCAGGTGATCAGCGGAGTGGAGAGGCATCCCAGCCCCGGTGATCAGAGGAGTCGAGAGGCCTCCCAGCCCCCGTGATCAGCAGAGTCGAGAGGCCTCCCAGCCCAGGTGATAAGCAGAGTCGAAAGGCCTCCCAGCCCAGGTGATCAGTGGAGTCCAGGTGATAAGCGGAGTCGAGAGGCCTCCCACCCCGGGGATAAGTGGAGTCAAGAGGCCTCCCGGCATCGGTGATCAGCCGAGAGGCCTCCCGGCCCGATCCTGGCCCCGTGATCAGCGGAGTCGAGAGGCCTCCCAGCCACGGTGATCAGCGGAGTCCAGGTGATCAGCGGAGCCGAGAGGCCACCCAGCCCCGGTGATAAGCGGAGTCGAGAGGCCGCATAGCCCAGGTGATCAGCGGAGTCCAGGTGATCAGCGGAGTCGAGAGGCATCCCAGCCCCCGTGATCAGCAGAGTCGAGAGGCCTCCCAGCCCAGGTGATAAGCAGAGTCGAAAGGCCTCCCAGCCCAGGTGATCAGTGGAGTCCAGGTGATAAGCGGAGTCGAGAGGCCTCCCAGCCCCGGGGATCAGTGGAGTCAAGAGGCCTCCCGGCATCGGTGATCAGCCGAGAGGCCTCCCAGCCCGCTCCTGGCCCCGTGATCAGCGGAGTCGAGAGGCCTCCCAGCCCCGGTGATCAGCGGAGTCCAGAGGCCTCCCAGCCCAGGTGATCAGCGGAGTGGAGAGGCCTCCCAGCCCAGGTGATCAGCGGATTCCAGAGGCCTCCCAGCCAGGTGATCAGCGGAGTAGGTGATAAGCGGAGCCGAGAGTCACCCAGGCCAGGTGATCAGCGGAGTCCAGGTGATCAGCGGAGCTGAGAGGCCTCCCAACCCCGGTAATCAGCGGAGTCAAGAGGCCTCCCGGCCCAGGTGATCAGGGGAGTCGACAATCCTCCCAGGCCAGGTGATCTGTGGAGTCCAGGTTATCAGTAGATCCGAGAAGCCTCCCAGCCCAGGTGATCAGCGGAGTTGAGAGGCCTCCCAGCCCAGGTGATCAGTGAAGTCCAGGTGATCAGCAGAGCCGAGATGCCTCCCAGCCCAGGTGATCAGCGGAGTCGAGCGGCCTCCCATCCCAGGTGATCAGCGGAGTCCAGAGGACTCCCAGCTCAGGTGATAAGCAGAGTCGAGAGGCCTCCCAGCCCAGGTGATCAGCGGAGTCCAGGTGATCAGCAGAGCCGAGAGGCCACCCAGCCCCGGTGATCAGCTGAGTCGAGAGGCCTCCCAGCCCAGGTCATCAGCGGAGTCCAGGTGATCAGCGGAGTCGAGAGGCATCCCAGCCCCGGTGGTCAGCGGAGTCGAGAGGCCTCCCAGCCCCATTGATCTGCCGAGAGGCCTCCCATCCCGCTCCTGGCCCCGTGATCAGCGGAGTCGGAGGCCCCGCGATCAGCAGAGCCAAGAGGCCTCCCGGACTGGTGATCAGCGGAGTCGGAGGCCTCCCAGCCCCGTTGATCAGCAGAGTCCAGAGGCCTCCCAGCCCAGGTGATCAGCAGAGTCCAGAGGCCTCCCAGCCCCAGTGATCAGCGGAGTCGAGAGGCATCCCAGCCCCGGTGATCAGCGGAGCCAAGAATCCTCCCAGCCAAGGTGATCAGCGGAGTCCAGGTGATCAGCAGAGTCGAGAGGCCTCCCAGCCCAGGTGATCAGTGGAGTCCAGGTGATCAGCGTAGTCGGAGGCCCCGCGATCAGCGGAGCCAAGAGGCCTGCCAGCCCCGGTGATCAGTAGAGTCCAGAGGCCTCCCAGCCCAGGTGATCAGCGGAGTCCAGGTGATCAGCGGAGTCGGAGGCCTCCTGGCCCAGGTGATCAGTGGATCCGAGAAGCCTCCCAGCCCAGGTGATCAGCGGAGTCGAGAGGCCTCCCAGCCCAGGTGATCAGCGAAATCGAGAGGCCACCCAGCCCAGGTGATCAGCGGAGTCCAGGTGATCAGCGGAGCCGAGATGCCTCCCAACCCCGGTGATCAGCGGAGTCAAGAGGCCTCCCAGCCCAGGTGATCAACGGAGACCAGGTGATCAGCGGAGCCGAGAGGCCTCCCGGCCCCGGTGATCAGGGGAGTTGAGAGGCCTCCCAGCCCAGGTGATCAGCGGAGTCCAGAGGCCTCCCAGCCCAGGTGATCAGCGGAGCCGGGAGGCCTCCCAGCCTAGGTGATCAGCGGAGTCGAGAGGCCTCCCAGCCCCAGTGATCAGCGGATTCGAGAGGCCTCCCAGTCCTGGTGATCAGCCGAGAGGCCTCCCGTCCCGCACCAGGTCCCGTGATCAAAGGAGTCGGAGGCCCCGCGATCAGCGGAGCCAAGAGGACTCCCAGCCCAGTTGATCAGCGGAGTCGGAGGCCTCCCAGCCCAGCTGATCAGCGTAGACCAGGTGATCAGCGGAGCCGAGAGGCCTCCCAGCCCCGTTGCCAGCCGAGAGGCCTCCCGTCCCGCTCCTGGCCCCGTGATCAGCGGAGTCGGTGGCCCCAGGATCAGCGGAGCCAATAGGCCTCCCAGCCCCGGTGATCAGCAGAGTCCAGAGGCCTCCCAGCCCAGGTGATCAGCGGAGTCGGAAGCCTCCTGGCCCCGGAGATCAGTGGATCCTAGAAGCCTCCCAGCCCAGTTGATCAGTATAGCCGAGAGGTCTCCTGGCCCGCGATCAGCAGAGCCAAGAGGCCTCCCAGCCCAGGTGATCAGGGGAGTCGAGAGGCATCCCAGCCCCGGTGATCAGCGCAGCCGAGAATCCACCCAGCCCAGGTGATCAGCGGAGTCATAAGCCTCCCAGCCCAGCTGATCAGCGCAGACCAGGTGATCAGCGGAGCCGAGAGGCCTCGCGGCCCCGGTGATCAGCGGAGTCGAGAGGCCTCCCAGCCCAGGTAATCAGCAGAGTCGAGAGGCCTCCCAGCCCCGTTGATGAGCCGAGAGGCCTCCTTTCCCGCTCCTGGCCCCGTGATCAGCAGAGGCGGAGGCCCCGTGATCAGCGGAGCCAAGAGGCCACCCAGCCCCGGTTATCAGCAGAGCCAAGAGGCCTCCCTCCCTGGTGATCAGCGGAGTCGGAGGCCTCCCAACCCCGGTGATCAGCAGAGTCCAGAGGCCTCCCAGCCCAGGTGATCAGCGGAGTCGAGAGGCCTCCCAGCACAGGTGATCAGCAGAGTCGAGAGGCATCCCAGCCCCGGTGATCAGCGGAGCCGAGAATCCTCCCAGCCAAGGTGATCAGCGGAGTTGAGAGGCCTCCCAGCCCAGGTGATCAGCGGAGTCCAGGTGATCAGTAGATCCGAGAAGCCTCCCAGCCCAGGTGATCAGCGTAGTCAAGAGGCCTCCCAGCCCAGGTGTTCAGCGGAGTTGAGAGGCCTCCCAACCCTGGTGATCAGCGGAGTCGAGAGGCCTCCCAGCCCAGGTGATCAGCGGAGTCGAGTGTCCTCCCAGCCCAGGTGATCAGCGGAATCGAGAGGCCTCCCAGCCCAGGTGATCAGCGGAGTCCAGGTGATCAGCGCAGCCGAGAGGCCTCCCAACCCCGGTGATCAGCGGAGTCGAGAGGCCTCCCAGCACAGGTGATCAACGGAGACCAGGTGATCAGCGGAGCCGAGAGGCCTCCCGGCCCCGGTGATCAGGGGAGTTGAGAGGCCTCCCAGCCCAGGTGATCAGCGGAGCCTAGAGGCCTCCCAGCCCAGGTGATCAGCTGAGTCGAGAGGCCTCCCAGCCCAGGTTATCAGCGGAGCCGAGAGGCCTCCCAGCCCAGGTGATCAGCGGAGCCGAGAGGCCTCCCAGCCTAGGTGATCAGCGGATTCAAGAGGCCTCCCAGCCCTGGTGATCAGCCGAGAGGCCTCCCGCCCCGCACCAGGACCTGTCATCAGCGGAGTCGGAGGCCCCGCGATCAGCGGAGCCAAGAGGCCTCCCAGCCCCGATGATCAGCAGAGCCAAGAGGCCTCCCTGCCTGGTGATCAGCAGAGTCGAGAGGCCTCCCAGCCCAGGTGATCAGCGGAGTCATAAGCCTCCCAGCCCAGCTGATCAGCGCAGACCAGGTGATCAGCGCAGCCGAGAGGCCACCCAGCCCCGGTGATCAGCGGAGTCGAGAGGCCTCCCTGCCTGGTGATCAGCGGAGCCGAGAGGCCTCCCAGCCCAGGTGATCAGCGGAGTCCAGGTGATCAGCGGAGCCGAGAGGCCACCCAGCCCCGGTGATCAGCGGATTCGAGAGGCCTCCCAGCCCAGGGGATCAGCGGAGTCGAGAGGCCTCCCAGCCCAGGTGATCAGCGGAGTCCAGGTGATCAGCAGAACCGAGAGGCCACCCAGCCCCGGTGATCAGCGGAGTCGAGAGGCTTCCCGGCCCAGGTGATCAGCGGAGTCCAGGTGATCAGCGGAGCCGAGAGGCCTCCGAGCCTAGGTGATCAGCGGAGTCGAGAGGCCTCCCAGCCCAGGTGATCAGCGGAGTCCAGGTGATCAGCGGAGCCGAGAGGCCTCCCAGCCCCGGTGATCAGCGGAGTCGAAAGGCCTCCCAGCCCAGGTGATCAGCGGAGTAGGAGGCCCCGCGATCAGCGGAGCCAAGAGGCCTCCCAACCCCGGTGATCAGCAAAGTCCAGAGGCCTCCCAGCCCAGGTGATCAGCGGAGTCCAGGTGATCAGCGGAGTCGGAGGCCCCGCGATCAGCGGAGCCAAGAGGCCTCCCAACCCCGGTGATCAGCAAAGTCCAGAGGCCTCCCAGCCCAGGTGATCAGCGGAGTCCAGGTGATCAGCGGAGTCGGAGGCCCCGCGATCAGCGGAGCCAAGAGGCCTCCCAGCCCAGGTGATCAGCGGAGCTGAGAGGCCTCCCAGCCCTGGTAATCAGCAGAGCCGAGAGGCCTCCCAGCCCAGGTGAGAAGCAGAGTCGAGAGGCCTCCCAGCCCAGGTGATCAGTGGAGTCCAGGTACTCAGCAGAGTCGGATGCCCCGCGATAAGCGGAGCAAAGAGGCCTCCCAGCCCCGGTGATCAGCCGAGAGGCCTCCCGGCCTACTCCTGGCCCCGTGATCAGCAGAGTCGAGAGGCCGCATAGCCCAGGTGATCATCGGAGTCCAGGTGATCAGCGGAGTCGAGAGGCATCCCAGCCCTGGTGATCAGCGGAGTCGAGAAGCCTCCCAGCCCAGGTGATCAGCGGAGTCCAGGTGATCAGCGGAGCTGAGAGGCCTCCCAACCCCGGTAATCAGCGGAGTCAAGAGGCCTCCCGGCCCAGGTGATCAGGGGAGTCGACAATCCTCCCAGGCCAGGTGATCTGTGGAGTCCAGGTTATCAGTAGATCCGAGAAGCCTCCCAGCCCAGGTGATCAGCGGAGTTGAGAGGCCTCCCAGCCCAGGTGATCAGCGAAGTCCAGGTGATCAGCAGAGCCGAGATGCCTCCCAGCCCAGGTGATCAGCGGAGTCGAGCGGCCTCCCATCCCAGGTGATCAGCGGAGTCCAGAGGACTCCCAGCCCAGGTGATAAGCAGAGTCGAGAGGCCTCCCAGCCCAGGTGATCAGCGGAGTCCAGGTGATCAGCAGAGCCGAGAGGCCACCCAGCCCCGGTGATCAGCTGAGTCGAGAGGCCTCCCAGCCCAGGTCATCAGCGGAGTCCAGGTGATCAGCGGAGTCGAGAGGCATCCCAGCCCCGGTGGTCAGCGGAGTCGAGAGGCCTCCCAGCCCCATTGATCAGCCGAGAGGCCTCCCATCCCGCTCCTGGCCCCGTGATCAGCGGAGTCGGAGGCCCCGCGATCAGCAGAGCCAAGAGGCCTCCCGGACTGGTGATCAGCGGAGTCGGAGGCCTCCCAGCCCCGTTGATCAGCAGAGTCCAGAGGCCTCCCAGCCCAGGTGATCAGCAGAGTCCAGAGGCCTCCCAGCCCCAGTGATCAGCGGAGTCGAGAGGCATCCCAGCCCCGGTGATCAGCGGAGCCAAGAATCCTCCCAGCCAAGGTGATCAGCGGAGTCCAGGTGATCAGCAGAGTCGAGAGGCCTCCCAGCCCAGGTGATCAGTGGAGTCCAGGTGATCAGAGTAGTCGGAGGCCCCGCGATCAGCGGAGCCAAGAGGCCTGCCAGCCCCGGTGATCAGTAGAGTCCAGAGGCCTCCCAGCCCAGGTGATCAGCGGAGTCCAGGTGATCAGCGGAGTCGGAGGCCTCCTGGCCCAGGTGATCAGTGGATCCGAGAAGCCTCCCAGCCCAGGTGATCAGCGGAGTCGAGAGGCCTCCCAGCCCAGGTGATCAGCGAAATCGAGAGGCCACCCAGCCCAGGTGATCAGCGGAGTCCAGGTGATCAGCGGAGCCAAGATGCCTCCCAACCCCGGTGATCAGCGGAGTCAAGAGGCCTCCCAGCCCAGGTGATCAACGGAGACCAGGTGATCAGCGGAGCCGAGAGGCCTCCCGGCCCCGGTGATCAGGGGAGTTGAGAGGCCTCCCAGCCCAGGTGATCAGCGGAGTCCAGAGGCCTCCCAGCCCAGGTGATCAGCGGAGCCGGGAGGCCTCCCACCCTAGGTGATCAGCGGAGTCGAGAGGCCTCCCAGCCCCAGTGATCAGCGGATTCGAGAGGCCTCCCAGCCCTGGTGATCAGCCGAGAGGCCTCCCGTCCCGCACCAGGTCCCGTGATCAAAGGAGTCGGAGGCCCCGCGATCAGCGGAGCCAAGAGGACTCCCAGCCCAGTTGATCAGCGGAGTCGGAGGCCTCCCAGCCCAGCTGATCAGCGTAGACCAGGTGATCAGCGGAGCCGAGAGGCCTCCCAGCCCCGTTGCCAGCCGAGAGGCCTCCCGTCCCGCTCCTGGCCCCGTGATCAGCGGAGTCGGTGGCCCCAGGATCAGCGGAGCCAATAGGCCTCCCAGCCCCGGTGATCAGCAGAGTCCAGAGGCCTCCCAGCCCAGGTGATCAGCGGAGTCGGAAGCCTCCTGGCCCCGGAGATCAGTGGATCCTAGAAGCCTCCCAGCCCAGTTGATCAGTATAGCCGAGAGGTCTCCTGGCCCGCGATCAGCAGAGCCAAGAGGCCTCCCAGCCCAGGTGATCAGGGGAGTCGAGAGGCATCCCAGCCCCGGTGATCAGCGCAGCCGAGAATCCACCCAGCCCAGGTGATCAGCGGAGTCATAAGCCTCCCAGCCCAGCTGATCAGCGCAGACCAGGTGATCAGCGGAGCCGAGAGGCCTCGCGGCCCCGGTGATCAGCGGAGTCGAGAGGCCTCCCAGCCCAGGTAATCAGCAGAGTCGAGAGGCCTCCCAGCCCCGTTGATGAGCCGAGAGGCCTCCTTTCCCGCTCCTGGCCCCGTGATCAGCAGAGGCGGAGGCCCCGTGATCAGCGGAGCCAAGAGGCCACCCAGCCCCGGTTATCAGCAGAGCCAAGAGGCCTCCCTCCCTGGTGATCAGCGGAGTCGGAGGCCTCCCAACCCCGGTGATCAGCAGAGTCCAGAGGCCTCCCAGCCCAGGTGATCAGCGGAGTCGAGAGGCCTCCCAGCACAGGTGATCAGCAGAGTCGAGAGGCATCCCAGCCCCGGTGATCAGCGGAGCCGAGAATCCTCCCAGCCAAGGTGATCAGCGGAGTTGAGAGGCCTCCCAGCCCAGGTGATCAGCGGAGTCCAGGTGATCAGTAGATCCGAGAAGCCTCCCAGCCCAGGTGATCAGCGTAGTCAAGAGGCCTCCCAGCCCAGGTGTTCAGCGGAGTTGAGAGGCCTCCCAACCCTGGTGATCAGCGGAGTCGAGAGGCCTCCCAGCCCAGGTGATCAGCGGAGTCGAGTGTCCTCCCAGCCCAGGTGATCAGCGGAATCGAGAGGCCTCCCAGCCCAGGTGATCAGCGGAGTCCAGGTGATCAGCGCAGCCGAGAGGCCTCCCAACCCCGGTGATCAGCGGAGTCGAGAGGCCTCCCAGCACAGGTGATCAACGGAGACCAGGTGATCAGCGGAGCCGAGAGGCCTCCCGGCCCCGGTGATCAGGGGAGTTGAGAGGCCTCCCAGCCCAGGTGATCAGCGGAGCCTAGAGGCCTCCCAGCCCAGGTGATCAGCTGAGTCGAGAGGCCTCCCAGCCCAGGTTATCAGCGGAGCCGAGAGGCCTCCCAGCCCAGGTGATCAGCGGAGCCGAGAGGCCTCCCAGCCTAGGTGATCAGCGGATTCAAGAGGCCTCCCAGCCCTGGTGATCAGCCGAGAGGCCTCCCGCCCCGCACCAGGACCTGTCATCAGCGGAGTCGGAGGCCCCGCGATCAGCGGAGCCAAGAGGCCTCCCAGCCCCGATGATCAGCAGAGCCAAGAGGCCTCCCTGCCTGGTGATCAGCAGAGTCGAGAGGCCTCCCAGCCCAGGTGATCAGCGGAGTCATAAGCCTCCCAGCCCAGCTGATCAGCGCAGACCAGGTGATCAGCGCAGCCGAGAGGCCACCCAGCCCCGGTGATCAGCGGAGTCGAGAGGCCTCCCTGCCTGGTGATCAGCGGAGCCGAGAGGCCTCCCAGCCCAGGTGATCAGCGGAGTCCAGGTGATCAGCGGAGCCGAGAGGCCACCCAGCCCCGGTGATCAGCGGATTCGAGAGGCCTCCCAGCCCAGGGGATCAGCGGAGTCGAGAGGCCTCCCAGCCCAGGTGATCAGCGGAGTCCAGGTGATCAGCAGAACCGAGAGGCCACCCAGCCCCGGTGATCAGCGGAGTCGAGAGGCTTCCCGGCCCAGGTGATCAGCGGAGTCCAGGTGATCAGCGGAGCCGAGAGGCCTCCGAGCCTAGGTGATCAGCGGAGTCGAGAGGCCTCCCAGCCCAGGTGATCAGCGGAGTCCAGGTGATCAGCGGAGCCGAGAGGCCTCCCAGCCCCGGTGATCAGCGGAGTCGAAAGGCCTCCCAGCCCAGGTGATCAGCGGAGTAGGAGGCCCCGCGATCAGCGGAGCCAAGAGGCCTCCCAACCCCGGTGATCAGCAAAGTCCAGAGGCCTCCCAGCCCAGGTGATCAGCGGAGTCCAGGTGATCAGCGGAGTCGGAGGCCCCGCGATCAGCGGAGCCAAGAGGCCTCCCAGCCCAGGTGATCAGCGGAGTCGAGAGGCCTCCCAGCCCAGGTGATCAGCGGAGTCCAGGTGATCAGCGGAGCCGAGAGGCCTCCGAGCCTAGGTGATCAGCGGAGTCGAGAGGCCTCCCAGCCCAGGTGATCAGGGGAGTCGAGAGGCATCCCAGCCCCGGTGATCAGCGCAGCCGAGAATCCACCCAGCCCAGGTGATCAGCGGAGTCATAAGCCTCCCAGCCCAGCTGATCAGCGCAGACCAGGTGATCAGCGGAGCCGAGAGGCCTCGCGGCCCCGGTGATCAGCGGAGTCGAGAGGCCTCCCAGCCCAGGTAATCAGCAGAGTCGAGAGGCCTCCCAGCCCCGTTGATGAGCCGAGAGGCCTCCTTTCCCGCTCCTGGCCCCGTGATCAGCAGAGGCGGAGGCCCCGTGATCAGCGGAGCCAAGAGGCCACCCAGCCCCGGTTATCAGCAGAGCCAAGAGGCCTCCCTCCCTGGTGATCAGCGGAGTCGGAGGCCTCCCAACCCCGGTGATCAGCAGAGTCCAGAGGCCTCCCAGCCCAGGTGATCAGCGGAGTCGAGAGGCCTCCCAGCACAGGTGATCAGCAGAGTCGAGAGGCATCCCAGCCCCGGTGATCAGCGGAGCCGAGAATCCTCCCAGCCAAGGTGATCAGCGGAGTTGAGAGGCCTCCCAGCCCAGGTGATCAGCGGAGTCCAGGTGATCAGTAGATCCGAGAAGCCTCCCAGCCCAGGTGATCAGCGTAGTCAAGAGGCCTCCCAGCCCAGGTGTTCAGCGGAGTTGAGAGGCCTCCCAACCCTGGTGATCAGCGGAGTCGAGAGGCCTCCCAGCCCAGGTGATCAGCGGAGTCGAGTGTCCTCCCAGCCCAGGTGATCAGCGGAATCGAGAGGCCTCCCAGCCCAGGTGATCAGCGGAGTCCAGGTGATCAGCGCAGCCGAGAGGCCTCCCAACCCCGGTGATCAGCGGAGTCGAGAGGCCTCCCAGCACAGGTGATCAACGGAGACCAGGTGATCAGCGGAGCCGAGAGGCCTCCCGGCCCCGGTGATCAGGGGAGTTGAGAGGCCTCCCAGCCCAGGTGATCAGCGGAGCCTAGAGGCCTCCCAGCCCAGGTGATCAGCTGAGTCGAGAGGCCTCCCAGCCCAGGTTATCAGCGGAGCCGAGAGGCCTCCCAGCCCAGGTGATCAGCGGAGCCGAGAGGCCTCCCAGCCTAGGTGATCAGCGGATTCAAGAGGCCTCCCAGCCCTGGTGATCAGCCGAGAGGCCTCCCGCCCCGCACCAGGACCTGTCATCAGCGGAGTCGGAGGCCCCGCGATCAGCGGAGCCAAGAGGCCTCCCAGCCCCGATGATCAGCAGAGCCAAGAGGCCTCCCTGCCTGGTGATCAGCAGAGTCGAGAGGCCTCCCAGCCCAGGTGATCAGCGGAGTCATAAGCCTCCCAGCCCAGCTGATCAGCGCAGACCAGGTGATCAGCGCAGCCGAGAGGCCACCCAGCCCCGGTGATCAGCGGAGTCGAGAGGCCTCCCTGCCTGGTGATCAGCGGAGCCGAGAGGCCTCCCAGCCCAGGTGATCAGCGGAGTCCAGGTGATCAGCGGAGCCGAGAGGCCACCCAGCCCCGGTGATCAGCGGATTCGAGAGGCCTCCCAGCCCAGGGGATCAGCGGAGTCGAGAGGCCTCCCAGCCCAGGTGATCAGCGGAGTCCAGGTGATCAGCAGAACCGAGAGGCCACCCAGCCCCGGTGATCAGCGGAGTCGAGAGGCTTCCCGGCCCAGGTGATCAGCGGAGTCCAGGTGATCAGCGGAGCCGAGAGGCCTCCGAGCCTAGGTGATCAGCGGAGTCGAGAGGCCTCCCAGCCCAGGTGATCAGCGGAGTCCAGGTGATCAGCGGAGCCGAGAGGCCTCCCAGCCCCGGTGATCAGCGGAGTCGAAAGGCCTCCCAGCCCAGGTGATCAGCGGAGTAGGAGGCCCCGCGATCAGCGGAGCCAAGAGGCCTCCCAACCCCGGTGATCAGCAAAGTCCAGAGGCCTCCCAGCCCAGGTGATCAGCGGAGTCCAGGTGATCAGCGGAGTCGGAGGCCCCGCGATCAGCGGAGCCAAGAGGCCTCCCAGCCCAGGTGATCAGCGGAGTCGAGAGGCCTCCCAGCCCAGGTGATCAGCGGAGTCCAGGTGATCAGCGGAGCCGAGAGGCCTCCGAGCCTAGGTGATCAGCGGAGTCGAGAGGCCTCCCAGCCCAGGTGATCAGCGGAGTCCAGGTGATCAGCGGAGCCGAGAGGCCTCCCACCCACGGTGATCAGCGGAGTCGAGAGGCCTCCCAGCCCAGGTGATCAGCGGAGTCGGAGGCCCCGCGATCAGCGGAACCAAGAGGCCTCCCAGCCCCGGTGATCAGCAAAGTCCAGAGGCCTCCCACCCCGGTGATCAGCGGAGTCCAGGTGATCAGCGGAGTCGGAGGCCCCGCGATCAGCGGAGCCAAGAGGCCTCCCAGCCCAGGTGATCAGCGGAGTCGAGAGGCCTCCCAGCCCAGGTGATCAGCGGAGTCCAGGTGATCAGCGGAGCTGAGAGGCGTCCCAACCCCGGTAATCAGCGGAGTCAAGAGGCCTCCCGGCCCAGGTGATCAGGGGAGTCGACAATCCTCCCAGGCCAGGTGATCTGTGGAGTCCAGGTTATCAGTAGATCCGAGAAGCCTCCCAGCCCAGGTGATCAGCGGAGTTGAGAGGCCTCCCAGCCCAGGTGATCAGCGAAGTCCAGGTGATCAGCAGAGCCGAGATGCCTCCCAGCCCAGGTGATCAGCGGAGTCGAGCGGCCTCCCATTCCAGGTGATCAGCGGAGTCCAGAGGACTCCCAGCCCAGGTGATAAGCAGAGTCGAGAGGCCTCCCAGCCCAGGTGATCAGCGGAGTCCAGGTGATCAGCAGAGCCGAGAGGCCACCCAGCCCCGGTGATCAGCGGAGTCGAGAGGCCTCCCAGCCCAGGTGATCAGCGGAGTCGAGAGGCCTCCCAGCCCAGGTGATCAGCGGAGTCCAGGTGATCAGCGGAGCCGAGAGGCCTCCGAGCCTAGGTGATCAGCGGAGTCGAGAGGCCTCCCAGCCCAGGTGATCAGCGGAGTCCAGGTGATCAGCGGAGCCGAGAGGCCTCCCACCCACGGTGATCAGCGGAGTCGAGAGGCCTCCCAGCCCAGGTGATCAGCGGAGTCGGAGGCCCCGCGATCAGCGGAGCCAAGAGGCCTCCCAGCCCCGATGATCAGCAAAGTCCGGAGGCCTCCCAGCCCAGGTGATCAGCGGAGTCCAGGTGATCAGCGGAGTCGGAGGCCCCGCGATCAGCGGAACCAAGAGGCCTCCCAGCCCAGGTGATCAGCGGAGTTGAGAAGCCTCCCAGCCCAGGTGATCAGCGGAGTCCAGGTGATCAGCGGAGCTGAGAGGCCTCCCAACCCCGGTAATCAGCGGAGTCAAGAGGCCTCCCGGCCCAGGTGATCAGGGGAGTCGACAATCCTCCCAGGCCAGGTGATCTGTGGAGTCCAGGTTATCAGTAGATCCGAGAAGCCTCCCAGCCCAGGTGATCAGCGGAGTTGAGAGGCCTCCCAGCCCAGGTGATCAGCGGAGCCAAGAGGCCTCCCAGCCTAGGTGATCAGCGGAGTCGAGAGGCCTCCCAGCCCTGTTGATCAGCCGAGAGGCCTCCCGCCCCGCACCAGGTCCTGTCATCAGCGGAGTCGGAGGCCCCGCGATCAGCAGAGCCAAGAGGCCTCCCTGCCTGGTGATCAGCAGAGTCGAGAGGCCTCCCAGCCCAGGTGATCAGCGGAGTCATAAGCCTCCCAGCCCAGCTGATCAGCGCAGACCAGGTGATCAGCGCAGCCGAGAGGCCACCCAGCCCCGGTGATCAGCGGAGTCGAGAGGCCTCCCTGCCGGGTGATCAGCGGAGCCGAGAGGCCTCCCAGCCCAGGTGATCAGCGGAGTCGAGAGGCCTCCCAGCCCAGGTGATCAGCAGAGTCCAGGTGATCAGCGGAGCCGAGAGGCCACCCAGCCCCGGTGATCAGCGGATTCGAAAGGCCTCCCAGCCCAGGGGATCAGCGGAGTCGAGAGGCCTCCCAGCCCACGTGATCAGCGGAGTCCAGGTGATCAGCAGAGCCGAGAGGCCACCCAGCCCCGGTGATCAGCGGAGTCGAGAGGCTTCCCGGCCGAGGTGATCAGCGGAGTCCAGGTGATCAGCGGACCCGAGAGGCCTCCGAGCCTAGGTGATCAGCGGAGTCGAGAGGCCTCCCAACCCAGGTGATCAGCGGAGTCCAGGTGATCAGCGGAGCCCAGAGGCCTCCCAGCCCCGGTGATCAGCGGAGCCAAGAGGCCTCCCAACCCCGCTGATCACTAAAGTCCAGAGGCCTCCCAGCCCAGGTGATCAGCGGAGTCCAGGTGATCAGCGGAGTCGGAGGCCCCGCGATCAGCGGAGCCAAGAGGCCTCCCAGCCCAGGTGATCAGCGGAGTCGAGAGGCCTCCCAGCCCAGGTGATCAGCGGAGTCCAGGTGATCAGCGGAGCCGAGAGGCCTCCGAGCCTAGGTGATCAGCGGAGTCGAGAGGCCTCCCAGCCCAGGTGATCAGCGGAGTCCAGGTGATCAGCGGAGCCGAGAGGCCTCCCGGCCCCGGTGATCAGGGGAGTTGAGAGGCCTCCCAGCCCAGGTGATCAGCGGAGTCCAGAGGCCTCCCAGCCCAGGTGATCAGCGGAGCCGGGAGGCCTCCCAGCCTAGGTGATCAGCGGAGTCGAGAGGCCTCCCAGCCCCAGTGATCAGCGGATTCGAGAGGCCTCCCAGTCCTGGTGATCAGCCGAGAGGCCTCCCGTCCCGCACCAGGTCCCGTGATCAAAGGAGTCGGAGGCCCCGCGATCAGCGGAGCCAAGAGGACTCCCAGCCCAGTTGATCAGCGGAGTCGGAGGCCTCCCAGCCCAGCTGATCAGCGTAGACCAGGTGATCAGCGGAGCCGAGAGGCCTCCCAGCCCCGTTGCCAGCCGAGAGGCCTCCCGTCCCGCTCCTGGCCCCGTGATCAGCGGAGTCGGTGGCCCCAGGATCAGCGGAGCCAATAGGCCTCCCAGCCCCGGTGATCAGCAGAGTCCAGAGGCCTCCCAGCCCAGGTGATCAGCGGAGTCGGAAGCCTCCTGGCCCCGGAGATCAGTGGATCCTAGAAGCCTCCCAGCCCAGTTGATCAGTATAGCCGAGAGGTCTCCTGGCCCGCGATCAGCAGAGCCAAGAGGCCTCCCAGCCCAGGTGATCAGGGGAGTCGAGAGGCATCCCAGCCCCGGTGATCAGCGCAGCCGAGAATCCACCCAGCCCAGGTGATCAGCGGAGTCATAAGCCTCCCAGCCCAGCTGATCAGCGCAGACCAGGTGATCAGCGGAGCCGAGAGGCCTCGCGGCCCCGGTGATCAGCGGAGTCGAGAGGCCTCCCAGCCCAGGTAATCAGCAGAGTCGAGAGGCCTCCCAGCCCCGTTGATGAGCCGAGAGGCCTCCTTTCCCGCTCCTGGCCCCGTGATCAGCAGAGGCGGAGGCCCCGTGATCAGCGGAGCCAAGAGGCCACCCAGCCCCGGTTATCAGCAGAGCCAAGAGGCCTCCCTCCCTGGTGATCAGCGGAGTCGGAGGCCTCCCAACCCCGGTGATCAGCAGAGTCCAGAGGCCTCCCAGCCCAGGTGATCAGCGGAGTCGAGAGGCCTCCCAGCACAGGTGATCAGCAGAGTCGAGAGGCATCCCAGCCCCGGTGATCAGCGGAGCCGAGAATCCTCCCAGCCAAGGTGATCAGCGGAGTTGAGAGGCCTCCCAGCCCAGGTGATCAGCGGAGTCCAGGTGATCAGTAGATCCGAGAAGCCTCCCAGCCCAGGTGATCAGCGTAGTCAAGAGGCCTCCCAGCCCAGGTGTTCAGCGGAGTTGAGAGGCCTCCCAACCCTGGTGATCAGCGGAGTCGAGAGGCCTCCCAGCCCAGGTGATCAGCGGAGTCGAGTGTCCTCCCAGCCCAGGTGATCAGCGGAATCGAGAGGCCTCCCAGCCCAGGTGATCAGCGGAGTCCAGGTGATCAGCGCAGCCGAGAGGCATCCCAGCCCCGGTGAACAGCGGAGTCGAGAGGCCTCCCAGCCCAGGTGATCAGCGGAGTCCAGGTGATCAGTGGAGCCGAGAGGCCTCCCATCCTAGGTGATCAACGGAGTCGAGAGGCCTCCCAGCCTAGGTGATCAGCGGAGCTGAGAGGCCTCCCAACCCCGGTAATCAGCGGAGTCAAGAGGCCTCCCGGCCCAGGTGATCAGGGGAGTCGACAATCCTCCCAGGCCAGGTGATCTGTGGAGTCCAGGTTATCAGTAGATCCGAGAAGCCTCCCAGCCCAGGTGATCAGCGGAGTCAAGAGGCCTCCCAGCCCAGGTGATCAGCGAAGTCCAGGTGATCAGCGGAGCCGAGAGGCCTCCCGGCCCCGGTGATCAGGGGAGTTGAGAGGCCTCCCAGCCCAGGTGATCAGCGGAGTCCAGAGGCCTCCCAGCCCAGGTGATCAGCGGAGCCGGGAGGCCTCCCAGCCCCAGTGATCAGCGGATTCGAGAGGCCTCCCAGCCCTGGTGATCAGCCGAGAGGCCTCCCGTCCCGCACCAGGTCCCGTGATCAAAGGAGTCGGAGGCCCCGCGATCAGCGGAGCCAAGAGGACTCCCAGCCCAGTTGATCAACGGAGTCGGAGGCCTCCCAGCCCAGGTGATTAGCGGAGTCCAGGTGATCAGCGGAGCCGAGAGGCCTCCGAGGCTAGGTGATCAGCGGAGTGGAGAGGCCTCCCAGCCCAGGTGATCAGCGGAGTCCTGGTGATCAGTGGAGCCGAGAGGCCTCCCAGCCTAGGTGATCAGCGGAGTCGAGAGGCTTCCTGGCACAGGTGATCAGCGGAGTCCAGGTGATCAGCGGAGCCGAGAGGCCTCCGAGCCTAGGTGATCAGCGGAGTCGAGAGGCCTCCCAGCCCAGGTGATCAGCGGAGTCCAGGTGATCAGCAGAGCCGAGAGGCCTCCCAGCCCCGGTGATCAGTGGAGTCGAAAGGCCTCCCAGCCCAGGTGATCAGCGGAGTAGGAGGCCCCGCGATCAGCGGAGCCAAGAGGCCTCCCAACCCCGGTCATCAGCAAAGTCCAGAGGCCTCCCAGCCCAGGTGATCAGCGGAGTCCAGGTGATCAGCGGAGTCGGAGGCCCCGCGATCAGCGGAGCCAAGAGGCCTCCCAGCCCAGGTGATCAGCGGAGTCGAGAGGCCTCCCAGCCCAGGTGATCAGCGGAGTCCAGGTGATCAGCGGAGCCGAGAGGCCTCCGAGCCTAGGTGATCAGCGGAGTTGAGAGGCCTCCCAGCCCAGGTGGTCAGCGGAGTCCAGGTGATCAGCGGAGCCGAGAGGCCTCCCACCCACGGTGATCAGCGGAGTCGAGAGGCCTCCCAGCCCAGGTGATCAGCGGAGTCGGAGGCCCCGCGATCAGCGGAGCCAAGAGGCCTCCCAGCCCCGGTGATCAGCAAAGTCCAAAGGCCTCCCAGCAGAGGTGAGCAGCGGAGTCCAGGTGATCAGCGGAGTCGGAGGCCCCGCGATCAGTGGAGCCACGAGGCCTCCCAGCCCCGGTGATCAGCGGAGCCGAAGGCTTCCCAGCCCATGTGATAAGCAGAGTGGAGAGGCCTCCCAGCCCAGGTGATCAGCGGAGTCCAGGTGATCAGCGGAGCCGAGAGGCCACCCAGCCCCGGTGATAAGCGGAGTCGAGAGGCCGCATAGCCCAGGTGATCAGCGGAGTCCAGGTGATCAGCGGAGTCGAGAGGCATCCCAGCCCCGGTGATCAGCGGAGTTGAGAGGCCTCCCAGCCCAGGTGATCAGCGGAGTTGAGAGGCATCCCAGCCCCGGTGAACAGCGGAGTCGAGAGGCCTCCCAGCCCAGGTGATCAGCGGAGTCCAGGTGATCAGTGGAGCCGAGAGGCCTCCCATCCTAGGTGATCAACGGAGTCGAGAGGCCTCCCAGCCTAGGTGATCAGCGGAGCTGAGAGGCCTCCCAACCCCGGTAATCAGCGGAGTCAAGAGGCCTCCCGGCCCAGGTGATCAGGGGAGTCGACAATCCTCCCAGGCCAGGTGATCTGTGGAGTCCAGGTTATCAGTAGATCCGAGAAGCCTCCCAGCCCAGGTGATCAGCGGAGTCAAGAGGCCTCCCAGCCCAGGTGATCAGCGAAGTCCAGGTGATCAGCGGAGCCGAGAGGCCTCCCGGCCCCGGTGATCAGGGGAGTTGAGAGGCCTCCCAGCCCAGGTGATCAGCGGAGTCCAGAGGCCTCCCAGCCCAGGTGATCAGCGGAGCCGGGAGGCCTCCCAGCCCCAGTGATCAGCGGATTCGAGAGGCCTCCCAGCCCTGGTGATCAGCCGAGAGGCCTCCCGTCCCGCACCAGGTCCCGTGATCAAAGGAGTCGGAGGCCCCGCGATCAGCGGAGCCAAGAGGACTCCCAGCCCAGGTGATCAACGGAGACCAGGTGATCAGCGGAGCCGAGAGGCCTCCCGGCCCCGGTGATCAGGGGAGTTGAGAGGCCTCCCAGCCCAGGTGATCAGCGGAGTCCAGAGGCCTCCCAGCCCAGGTGATCAGCGGAGCCGGGAGGCCTCCCAGCCCCAGTGATCAGCGGATTCGAGAGGCCTCCCAGCCCTGGTGATCAGCCGAGAGGCCTCCCGTCCCGCACCAGGTCCCGTGATCAAAGGAGTCGGAGGCCCCGCGATCAGCGGAGCCAAGAGGACTCCCAGCCCAGTTGATCAACGGAGTCGGAGGCCTCCCAGCCCAGGTGATTAGCGGAGTCCAGGTGATCAGCGGAGCCGAGAGGCCTCCGAGGCTAGGTGATCAGCGGAGTGGAGAGGCCTCCCAGCCCAGGTGATCAGCGGAGTCCTGGTGATCAGTGGAGCCGAGAGGCCTCCCAGCCTAGGTGATCAGCGGAGTCGAGAGGCTTCCTGGCACAGGTGATCAGCGGAGTCCAGGTGATCAGCGGAGCCGAGAGGCCTCCGAGCCTAGGTGATCAGCGGAGTCGAGAGGCCTCCCAGCCCAGGTGATCAGCGGAGTCCAGGTGATCAGCAGAGCCGAGAGGCCTCCCAGCCCCGGTGATCAGTGGAGTCGAAAGGCCTCCCAGCCCAGGTGATCAGCGGAGTAGGAGGCCCCGCGATCAGCGGAGCCAAGAGGCCTCCCAACCCCGGTCATCAGCAAAGTCCAGAGGCCTCCCAGCCCAGGTGATCAGCGGAGTCCAGGTGATCAGCGGAGTCGGAGGCCCCGCGATCAGCGGAGCCAAGAGGCCTCCCAGCCCAGGTGATCAGCGGAGTCGAGAGGCCTCCCAGCCCAGGTGATCAGCGGAGTCCAGGTGATCAGCGGAGCCGAGAGGCCTCCGAGCCTAGGTGATCAGCGGAGTTGAGAGGCCTCCCAGCCCAGGTGGTCAGCGGAGTCCAGGTGATCAGCGGAGCCGAGAGGCCTCCCACCCACGGTGATCAGCGGAGTCGAGAGGCCTCCCAGCCCAGGTGATCAGCGGAGTCGGAGGCCCCGCGATCAGCGGAGCCAAGAGGCCTCCCAGCCCCGGTGATCAGCAAAGTCCAAAGGCCTCCCAGCAGAGGTGAGCAGCGGAGTCCAGGTGATCAGCGGAGTCGGAGGCCCCGCGATCAGTGGAGCCACGAGGCCTCCCAGCCCCGGTGATCAGCGGAGCCGAAGGCTTCCCAGCCCATGTGATAAGCAGAGTGGAGAGGCCTCCCAGCCCAGGTGATCAGCGGAGTCCAGGTGATCAGCGGAGCCGAGAGGCCACCCAGCCCCGGTGATAAGCGGAGTCGAGAGGCCGCATAGCCCAGGTGATCAGCGGAGTCCAGGTGATCAGCGGAGTCGAGAGGCATCCCAGCCCCGGTGATCAGCGGAGTTGAGAGGCCTCCCAGCCCAGGTGATCAGCGGAGTTGAGAGGCATCCCAGCCCCGGTGAACAGCGGAGTCGAGAGGCCTCCCAGCCCAGGTGATCAGCGGAGTCCAGGTGATCAGTGGAGCCGAGAGGCCTCCCATCCTAGGTGATCAACGGAGTCGAGAGGCCTCCCAGCCTAGGTGATCAGCGGAGCTGAGAGGCCTCCCAACCCCGGTAATCAGCGGAGTCAAGAGGCCTCCCGGCCCAGGTGATCAGGGGAGTCGACAATCCTCCCAGGCCAGGTGATCTGTGGAGTCCAGGTTATCAGTAGATCCGAGAAGCCTCCCAGCCCAGGTGATCAGCGGAGTCAAGAGGCCTCCCAGCCCAGGTGATCAGCGAAGTCCAGGTGATCAGCGGAGCCGAGAGGCCTCCCGGCCCCGGTGATCAGGGGAGTTGAGAGGCCTCCCAGCCCAGGTGATCAGCGGAGTCCAGAGGCCTCCCAGCCCAGGTGATCAGCGGAGCCGGGAGGCCTCCCAGCCCCAGTGATCAGCGGATTCGAGAGGCCTCCCAGCCCTGGTGATCAGCCGAGAGGCCTCCCGTCCCGCACCAGGTCCCGTGATCAAAGGAGTCGGAGGCCCCGCGATCAGCGGAGCCAAGAGGACTCCCAGCCCAGTTGATCAACGGAGTCGGAGGCCTCCCAGCCCAGGTGATTAGCGGAGTCCAGGTGATCAGCGGAGCCGAGAGGCCTCCGAGGCTAGGTGATCAGCGGAGTGGAGAGGCCTCCCAGCCCAGGTGATCAGCGGAGTCCTGGTGATCAGTGGAGCCGAGAGGCCTCCCAGCCTAGGTGATCAGCGGAGTCGAGAGGCTTCCTGGCACAGGTGATCAGCGGAGTCCAGGTGATCAGCGGAGCCGAGAGGCCTCCGAGCCTAGGTGATCAGCGGAGTCGAGAGGCCTCCCAGCCCAGGTGATCAGCGGAGTCCAGGTGATCAGCAGAGCCGAGAGGCCTCCCAGCCCCGGTGATCAGTGGAGTCGAAAGGCCTCCCAGCCCAGGTGATCAGCGGAGTAGGAGGCCCCGCGATCAGCGGAGCCAAGAGGCCTCCCAACCCCGGTCATCAGCAAAGTCCAGAGGCCTCCCAGCCCAGGTGATCAGCGGAGTCCAGGTGATCAGCGGAGTCGGAGGCCCCGCGATCAGCGGAGCCAAGAGGCCTCCCAGCCCAGGTGATCAGCGGAGTCGAGAGGCCTCCCAGCCCAGGTGATCAGCGGAGTCCAGGTGATCAGCGGAGCCGAGAGGCCTCCGAGCCTAGGTGATCAGCGGAGTTGAGAGGCCTCCCAGCCCAGGTGGTCAGCGGAGTCCAGGTGATCAGCGGAGCCGAGAGGCCTCCCACCCACGGTGATCAGCGGAGTCGAGAGGCCTCCCAGCCCAGGTGATCAGCGGAGTCGGAGGCCCCGCGATCAGCGGAGCCAAGAGGCCTCCCAGCCCCGGTGATCAGCAAAGTCCAAAGGCCTCCCAGCAGAGGTGATCAGCGGAGTCCAGGTGATCAGCGGAGTCGGAGGCCCCGCGATCAGTGGAGCCACGAGGCCTCCCAGCCCCGGTGATCAGCGGAGCCGAAGGCTTCCCAGCCCATGTGATAAGCAGAGTGGAGAGGCCTCCCAGCCCAGGTGATCAGCGGAGTCCAGGTGATCAGCGGAGCCGAGAGGCCACCCAGCCCCGGTGATAAGCGGAGTCGAGAGGCCGCATAGCCCAGGTGATCAGCGGAGTCCAGGTGATCAGCGGAGTCGAGAGGCATCCCAGCCCCGGTGATCAGCGGAGTTGAGAGGCCTCCCAGCCCAGGTGATCAGCGGAGTTGAGAGGCATCCCAGCCCCGGTGAACAGCGGAGTCGAGAGGCCTCCCAGCCCAGGTGATCAGCGGAGTCCAGGTGATCAGTGGAGCCGAGAGGCCTCCCATCCTAGGTGATCAACGGAGTCGAGAGGCCTCCCAGCCTAGGTGATCAGCGGAGCTGAGAGGCCTCCCAACCCCGGTAATCAGCGGAGTCAAGAGGCCTCCCGGCCCAGGTGATCAGGGGAGTCGACAATCCTCCCAGGCCAGGTGATCTGTGGAGTCCAGGTTATCAGTAGATCCGAGAAGCCTCCCAGCCCAGGTGATCAGCGGAGTTGAGAGGCCTCCCAGCCCAGGTGATCAGCGAAGTCCAGGTGATCAGCAGAGCCGAGATGCCTCCCAGCCCAGGTGATCAGCGGAGTCGAGCGGCCTCCCATTCCAGGTGATCAGCGGAGTCCAGAGGACTCCCAGCCCAGGTGATAAGCAGAGTCGAGAGGCCTCCCAGCCCAGGTGATCAGCGGAGTCCAGGTGATCAGCAGAGCCGAGAGGCCACCCAGCCCCGGTGATCAGCTGAGTCGAGAGGCCTCCCAGCCCAGGTCATCAGCGGAGTCCAGGTGATCAGCGGAGTCGAGAGGCATCCCAGCCCCGGTGGTCAGCGGAGTCGAGAGGCCTCCCAGCCCCATTGATCAGCCGAGAGGCCTCCCATCCCGCTCCTGGCCCCGTGATCAGCGGAGTCGGAGGCCCCGCGATCAGCAGAGCCAAGAGGCCTCCCGGACTGGTGATCAGCGGAGTCGGAGGCCTCCCAGCCCCGTTGATCAGCAGAGTCCAGAGGCCTCCCAGCCCAGGTGATCAGCAGAGTCCAGAGGCCTCCCAGCCCAAGTGATCAGCGGAGTCGAGAGGCATCCCAGCCCCGGTGATCAGCGGAGCCGAGAATCCTCCCAGCCAAGGTGATCAGCGGAGTTGAGAGGCCTCCAAGCCCAGGTGATCAGCAGAGTCCAGGTGATCAGCAGAGTCGAGAGGCCTCCCAGCCCAGGTGATCAGTGGAGTCCAGGTGATCAGCGGAGTCAGAGGCCCCGCGATCAGCGGAGCCAAGAGGCCTGCCAGCCCCGGTGATCAGTAGAGTCCAGAGGCCTCCCAGCCCAGGTGATCAGCGGAGTCCAGGTGATCAGCGGAGTCGGAGGCCTCCTGGCCCAGGTGATCAGTGGATCCGAGAAGCCTCCCAGCCCAGGTGATCAGCGGAGTCGAGAGGCCTCCCAGCCCAGGTGATCAGCGGAATCGAGAGGCCACCCAGCCCAGGTGATCAGCGGAGTCCAGGTGATCAGCGGAGCCGAGATGCCTCCCAACCCCGGTGATCAGCGGAGTCAAGAGGCCTCCCAGCCCAGGTGATCAACGGAGACCAGGTGATCAGCGGAGCCGAGAGGCCTCCCGGCCCCGGTGATCAGGGGAGTTGAGAGGCCTCCCAGCCCAGGTGATCAGCGGAGTCCAGAGGCCTCCCAGCCCAGGTGATCAGCGGAGCCGGGAGGCCTCCCAGCCCCAGTGATCAGCGGATTCGAGAGGCCTCCCAGCCCTGGTGATCAGCCGAGAGGCCTCCCGTCCCGCACCAGGTCCCGTGATCAAAGGAGTCGGAGGCCCCGCGATCAGCGGAGCCAAGAGGACTCCCAGCCCAGTTGATCAACGGAGTCGGAGGCCTCCCAGCCCAGGTGATTAGCGGAGTCCAGGTGATCAGCGGAGCCGAGAGGCCTCCGAGGCTAGGTGATCAGCGGAGTGGAGAGGCCTCCCAGCCCAGGTGATCAGCGGAGTCCTGGTGATCAGTGGAGCCGAGAGGCCTCCCAGCCTAGGTGATCAGCGGAGTCGAGAGGCTTCCTGGCACAGGTGATCAGCGGAGTCCAGGTGATCAGCGGAGCCGAGAGGCCTCCGAGCCTAGGTGATCAGCGGAGTCGAGAGGCCTCCCAGCCCAGGTGATCAGCGGAGTCCAGGTGATCAGCAGAGCCGAGAGGCCTCCCAGCCCCGGTGATCAGTGGAGTCGAAAGGCCTCCCAGCCCAGGTGATCAGCGGAGTAGGAGGCCCCGCGATCAGCGGAGCCAAGAGGCCTCCCAACCCCGGTCATCAGCAAAGTCCAGAGGCCTCCCAGCCCAGGTGATCAGCGGAGTCCAGGTGATCAGCGGAGTCGGAGGCCCCGCGATCAGCGGAGCCAAGAGGCCTCCCAGCCCAGGTGATCAGCGGAGTCGAGAGGCCTCCCAGCCCAGGTGATCAGCGGAGTCCAGGTGATCAGCGGAGCCGAGAGGCCTCCGAGCCTAGGTGATCAGCGGAGTTGAGAGGCCTCCCAGCCCAGGTGGTCAGCGGAGTCCAGGTGATCAGCGGAGCCGAGAGGCCTCCCACCCACGGTGATCAGCGGAGTCGAGAGGCCTCCCAGCCCAGGTGATCAGCGGAGTCGGAGGCCCCGCGATCAGCGGAGCCAAGAGGCCTCCCAGCCCCGGTGATCAGCAAAGTCCAAAGGCCTCCCAGCAGAGGTGAGCAGCGGAGTCCAGGTGATCAGCGGAGTCGGAGGCCCCGCGATCAGTGGAGCCACGAGGCCTCCCAGCCCCGGTGATCAGCGGAGCCGAAGGCTTCCCAGCCCATGTGATAAGCAGAGTGGAGAGGCCTCCCAGCCCAGGTGATCAGCGGAGTCCAGGTGATCAGCGGAGCCGAGAGGCCACCCAGCCCCGGTGATAAGCGGAGTCGAGAGGCCGCATAGCCCAGGTGATCAGCGGAGTCCAGGTGATCAGCGGAGTCGAGAGGCATCCCAGCCCCGGTGATCAGCGGAGTTGAGAGGCCTCCCAGCCCAGGTGATCAGCGGAGTTGAGAGGCATCCCAGCCCCGGTGAACAGCGGAGTCGAGAGGCCTCCCAGCCCAGGTGATCAGCGGAGTCCAGGTGATCAGTGGAGCCGAGAGGCCTCCCATCCTAGGTGATCAACGGAGTCGAGAGGCCTCCCAGCCTAGGTGATCAGCGGAGCTGAGAGGCCTCCCAACCCCGGTAATCAGCGGAGTCAAGAGGCCTCCCGGCCCAGGTGATCAGGGGAGTCGACAATCCTCCCAGGCCAGGTGATCTGTGGAGTCCAGGTTATCAGTAGATCCGAGAAGCCTCCCAGCCCAGGTGATCAGCGGAGTCAAGAGGCCTCCCAGCCCAGGTGATCAGCGAAGTCCAGGTGATCAGCGGAGCCGAGAGGCCTCCCGGCCCCGGTGATCAGGGGAGTTGAGAGGCCTCCCAGCCCAGGTGATCAGCGGAGTCCAGAGGCCTCCCAGCCCAGGTGATCAGCGGAGCCGGGAGGCCTCCCAGCCCCAGTGATCAGCGGATTCGAGAGGCCTCCCAGCCCTGGTGATCAGCCGAGAGGCCTCCCGTCCCGCACCAGGTCCCGTGATCAAAGGAGTCGGAGGCCCCGCGATCAGCGGAGCCAAGAGGACTCCCAGCCCAGTTGATCAACGGAGTCGGAGGCCTCCCAGCCCAGGTGATTAGCGGAGTCCAGGTGATCAGCGGAGCCGAGAGGCCTCCGAGGCTAGGTGATCAGCGGAGTGGAGAGGCCTCCCAGCCCAGGTGATCAGCGGAGTCCTGGTGATCAGTGGAGCCGAGAGGCCTCCCAGCCTAGGTGATCAGCGGAGTCGAGAGGCTTCCTGGCACAGGTGATCAGCGGAGTCCAGGTGATCAGCGGAGCCGAGAGGCCTCCGAGCCTAGGTGATCAGCGGAGTCGAGAGGCCTCCCAGCCCAGGTGATCAGCGGAGTCCAGGTGATCAGCAGAGCCGAGAGGCCTCCCAGCCCCGGTGATCAGTGGAGTCGAAAGGCCTCCCAGCCCAGGTGATCAGCGGAGTAGGAGGCCCCGCGATCAGCGGAGCCAAGAGGCCTCCCAACCCCGGTCATCAGCAAAGTCCAGAGGCCTCCCAGCCCAGGTGATCAGCGGAGTCCAGGTGATCAGCGGAGTCGGAGGCCCCGCGATCAGCGGAGCCAAGAGGCCTCCCAGCCCAGGTGATCAGCGGAGTCGAGAGGCCTCCCAGCCCAGGTGATCAGCGGAGTCCAGGTGATCAGCGGAGCCGAGAGGCCTCCGAGCCTAGGTGATCAGCGGAGTTGAGAGGCCTCCCAGCCCAGGTGGTCAGCGGAGTCCAGGTGATCAGCGGAGCCGAGAGGCCTCCCACCCACGGTGATCAGCGGAGTCGAGAGGCCTCCCAGCCCAGGTGATCAGCGGAGTCGGAGGCCCCGCGATCAGCGGAGCCAAGAGGCCTCCCAGCCCCGGTGATCAGCAAAGTCCAAAGGCCTCCCAGCAGAGGTGATCAGCGGAGTCCAGGTGATCAGCGGAGTCGGAGGCCCCGCGATCAGTGGAGCCACGAGGCCTCCCAGCCCCGGTGATCAGCGGAGCCGAAGGCTTCCCAGCCCATGTGATAAGCAGAGTGGAGAGGCCTCCCAGCCCAGGTGATCAGCGGAGTCCAGGTGATCAGCGGAGCCGAGAGGCCACCCAGCCCCGGTGATAAGCGGAGTCGAGAGGCCGCATAGCCCAGGTGATCAGCGGAGTCCAGGTGATCAGCGGAGTCGAGAGGCATCCCAGCCCCGGTGATCAGCGGAGTTGAGAGGCCTCCCAGCCCAGGTGATCAGCGGAGTTGAGAGGCATCCCAGCCCCGGTGAACAGCGGAGTCGAGAGGCCTCCCAGCCCAGGTGATCAGCGGAGTCCAGGTGATCAGTGGAGCCGAGAGGCCTCCCATCCTAGGTGATCAACGGAGTCGAGAGGCCTCCCAGCCTAGGTGATCAGCGGAGCTGAGAGGCCTCCCAACCCCGGTAATCAGCGGAGTCAAGAGGCCTCCCGGCCCAGGTGATCAGGGGAGTCGACAATCCTCCCAGGCCAGGTGATCTGTGGAGTCCAGGTTATCAGTAGATCCGAGAAGCCTCCCAGCCCAGGTGATCAGCGGAGTTGAGAGGCCTCCCAGCCCAGGTGATCAGCGAAGTCCAGGTGATCAGCAGAGCCGAGATGCCTCCCAGCCCAGGTGATCAGCGGAGTCGAGCGGCCTCCCATTCCAGGTGATCAGCGGAGTCCAGAGGACTCCCAGCCCAGGTGATAAGCAGAGTCGAGAGGCCTCCCAGCCCAGGTGATCAGCGGAGTCCAGGTGATCAGCAGAGCCGAGAGGCCACCCAGCCCCGGTGATCAGCTGAGTCGAGAGGCCTCCCAGCCCAGGTCATCAGCGGAGTCCAGGTGATCAGCGGAGTCGAGAGGCATCCCAGCCCCGGTGGTCAGCGGAGTCGAGAGGCCTCCCAGCCCCATTGATCAGCCGAGAGGCCTCCCATCCCGCTCCTGGCCCCGTGATCAGCGGAGTCGGAGGCCCCGCGATCAGCAGAGCCAAGAGGCCTCCCGGACTGGTGATCAGCGGAGTCGGAGGCCTCCCAGCCCCGTTGATCAGCAGAGTCCAGAGGCCTCCCAGCCCAGGTGATCAGCAGAGTCCAGAGGCCTCCCAGCCCAAGTGATCAGCGGAGTCGAGAGGCATCCCAGCCCCGGTGATCAGCGGAGCCGAGAATCCTCCCAGCCAAGGTGATCAGCGGAGTTGAGAGGCCTCCAAGCCCAGGTGATCAGCAGAGTCCAGGTGATCAGCAGAGTCGAGAGGCCTCCCAGCCCAGGTGATCAGTGGAGTCCAGGTGATCAGCGGAGTCAGAGGCCCCGCGATCAGCGGAGCCAAGAGGCCTGCCAGCCCCGGTGATCAGTAGAGTCCAGAGGCCTCCCAGCCCAGGTGATCAGCGGAGTCCAGGTGATCAGCGGAGTCGGAGGCCTCCTGGCCCAGGTGATCAGTGGATCCGAGAAGCCTCCCAGCCCAGGTGATCAGCGGAGTCGAGAGGCCTCCCAGCCCAGGTGATCAGCGGAATCGAGAGGCCACCCAGCCCAGGTGATCAGCGGAGTCCAGGTGATCAGCGGAGCCGAGATGCCTCCCAACCCCGGTGATCAGCGGAGTCAAGAGGCCTCCCAGCCCAGGTGATCAACGGAGACCAGGTGATCAGCGGAGCCGAGAGGCCTCCCGGCCCCGGTGATCAGGGGAGTTGAGAGGCCTCCCAGCCCAGGTGATCAGCGGAGTCCAGAGGCCTCCCAGCCCAGGTGATCAGCGGAGCCGGGAGGCCTCCCAGCCCCAGTGATCAGCGGATTCGAGAGGCCTCCCAGCCCTGGTGATCAGCCGAGAGGCCTCCCGTCCCGCACCAGGTCCCGTGATCAAAGGAGTCGGAGGCCCCGCGATCAGCGGAGCCAAGAGGACTCCCAGCCCAGTTGATCAACGGAGTCGGAGGCCTCCCAGCCCAGGTGATTAGCGGAGTCCAGGTGATCAGCGGAGCCGAGAGGCCTCCGAGGCTAGGTGATCAGCGGAGTGGAGAGGCCTCCCAGCCCAGGTGATCAGCGGAGTCCTGGTGATCAGTGGAGCCGAGAGGCCTCCCAGCCTAGGTGATCAGCGGAGTCGAGAGGCTTCCTGGCACAGGTGATCAGCGGAGTCCAGGTGATCAGCGGAGCCGAGAGGCCTCCGAGCCTAGGTGATCAGCGGAGTCGAGAGGCCTCCCAGCCCAGGTGATCAGCGGAGTCCAGGTGATCAGCAGAGCCGAGAGGCCTCCCAGCCCCGGTGATCAGTGGAGTCGAAAGGCCTCCCAGCCCAGGTGATCAGCGGAGTAGGAGGCCCCGCGATCAGCGGAGCCAAGAGGCCTCCCAACCCCGGTCATCAGCAAAGTCCAGAGGCCTCCCAGCCCAGGTGATCAGCGGAGTCCAGGTGATCAGCGGAGTCGGAGGCCCCGCGATCAGCGGAGCCAAGAGGCCTCCCAGCCCAGGTGATCAGCGGAGTCGAGAGGCCTCCCAGCCCAGGTGATCAGCGGAGTCCAGGTGATCAGCGGAGCCGAGAGGCCTCCGAGCCTAGGTGATCAGCGGAGTTGAGAGGCCTCCCAGCCCAGGTGGTCAGCGGAGTCCAGGTGATCAGCGGAGCCGAGAGGCCTCCCACCCACGGTGATCAGCGGAGTCGAGAGGCCTCCCAGCCCAGGTGATCAGCGGAGTCGGAGGCCCCGCGATCAGCGGAGCCAAGAGGCCTCCCAGCCCCGGTGATCAGCAAAGTCCAAAGGCCTCCCAGCAGAGGTGAGCAGCGGAGTCCAGGTGATCAGCGGAGTCGGAGGCCCCGCGATCAGTGGAGCCACGAGGCCTCCCAGCCCCGGTGATCAGCGGAGCCGAAGGCTTCCCAGCCCATGTGATAAGCAGAGTGGAGAGGCCTCCCAGCCCAGGTGATCAGCGGAGTCCAGGTGATCAGCGGAGCCGAGAGGCCACCCAGCCCCGGTGATAAGCGGAGTCGAGAGGCCGCATAGCCCAGGTGATCAGCGGAGTCCAGGTGATCAGCGGAGTCGAGAGGCATCCCAGCCCCGGTGATCAGCGGAGTTGAGAGGCCTCCCAGCCCAGGTGATCAGCGGAGTTGAGAGGCATCCCAGCCCCGGTGAACAGCGGAGTCGAGAGGCCTCCCAGCCCAGGTGATCAGCGGAGTCCAGGTGATCAGTGGAGCCGAGAGGCCTCCCATCCTAGGTGATCAACGGAGTCGAGAGGCCTCCCAGCCTAGGTGATCAGCGGAGCTGAGAGGCCTCCCAACCCCGGTAATCAGCGGAGTCAAGAGGCCTCCCGGCCCAGGTGATCAGGGGAGTCGACAATCCTCCCAGGCCAGGTGATCTGTGGAGTCCAGGTTATCAGTAGATCCGAGAAGCCTCCCAGCCCAGGTGATCAGCGGAGTCAAGAGGCCTCCCAGCCCAGGTGATCAGCGAAGTCCAGGTGATCAGCGGAGCCGAGAGGCCTCCCGGCCCCGGTGATCAGGGGAGTTGAGAGGCCTCCCAGCCCAGGTGATCAGCGGAGTCCAGAGGCCTCCCAGCCCAGGTGATCAGCGGAGCCGGGAGGCCTCCCAGCCCCAGTGATCAGCGGATTCGAGAGGCCTCCCAGCCCTGGTGATCAGCCAAGAGGCCTCCCGTCCCGCACCAGGTCCCGTGATCAAAGGAGTCGGAGGCCCCGCGATCAGCGGAGCCAAGAGGACTCCCAGCCCAGTTGATCAACGGAGTCGGAGGCCTCCCAGCCCAGGTGATTAGCGGAGTCCAGGTGATCAGCGGAGCCGAGAGGCCTCCGAGGCTAGGTGATCAGCGGAGTGGAGAGGCCTCCCAGCCCAGGTGATCAGCGGAGTCGAGAGGCTTCCTGGCACAGGTGATCAGCGGAGTCCAGGTGATCAGCGGAGCCGAGAGGCCTCCGAGCCTAGGTGATCAGCGGAGTCGAGAGGCCTCCCAGCCCAGGTGATCAGCGGAGTCCAGGTGATCAGCAGAGCCGAGAGGCCTCCCAGCCCCGGTGATCAGTGGAGTCGAAAGGCCTCCCAGCCCAGGTGATCAGCGGAGTAGGAGGCCCCGCGATCAGCGGAGCCAAGAGGCCTCCCAACCCCGGTCATCAGCAAAGTCCAGAGGCCTCCCAGCCCAGGTGATCAGCGGAGTCCAGGTGATCAGCGGAGTCGGAGGCCCCGCGATCAGCGGAGCCAAGAGGCCTCCCAGCCCAGGTGATCAGCGGAGTCGAGAGGCCTCCCAGCCCAGGTGATCAGCGGAGTCCAGGTGATCAGCGGAGCCGAGAGGCCTCCGAGCCTAGGTGATCAGCGGAGTTGAGAGGCCTCCCAGCCCAGGTGGTCAGCGGAGTCCAGGTGATCAGCGGAGCCGAGAGGCCTCCCACCCACGGTGATCAGCGGAGTCGAGAGGCCTCCCAGCCCAGGTGATCAGCGGAGTCGGAGGCCCCGCGATCAGCGGAGCCAAGAGGCCTCCCAGCCCCGGTGATCAGCAAAGTCCAAAGGCCTCCCAGCAGAGGTGAGCAGCGGAGTCCAGGTGATCAGCGGAGTCGGAGGCCCCGCGATCAGTGGAGCCACGAGGCCTCCCAGCCCCGGTGATCAGCGGAGCCGAAGGCTTCCCAGCCCATGTGATAAGCAGAGTGGAGAGGCCTCCCAGCCCAGGTGATCAGCGGAGTCCAGGTGATCAGCGGAGCCGAGAGGCCACCCAGCCCCGGTGATAAGCGGAGTCGAGAGGCCGCATAGCCCAGGTGATCAGCGGAGTCCAGGTGATCAGCGGAGTCGAGAGGCATCCCAGCCCCGGTGATCAGCGGAGTTGAGAGGCCTCCCAGCCCAGGTGATCAGCGGAGTTGAGAGGCATCCCAGCCCCGGTGAACAGCGGAGTCGAGAGGCCTCCCAGCCCAGGTGATCAGCGGAGTCCAGGTGATCAGTGGAGCCGAGAGGCCTCCCATCCTAGGTGATCAACGGAGTCGAGAGGCCTCCCAGCCTAGGTGATCAGCGGAGCTGAGAGGCCTCCCAACCCCGGTAATCAGCGGAGTCAAGAGGCCTCCCGGCCCAGGTGATCAGGGGAGTCGACAATCCTCCCAGGCCAGGTGATCTGTGGAGTCCAGGTTATCAGTAGATCCGAGAAGCCTCCCAGCCCAGGTGATCAGCGGAGTCAAGAGGCCTCCCAGCCCAGGTGATCAGCGAAGTCCAGGTGATCAGCGGAGCCGAGAGGCCTCCCGGCCCCGGTGATCAGGGGAGTTGAGAGGCCTCCCAGCCCAGGTGATCAGCGGAGTCCAGAGGCCTCCCAGCCCAGGTGATCAGCGGAGCCGGGAGGCCTCCCAGCCCCAGTGATCAGCGGATTCGAGAGGCCTCCCAGCCCTGGTGATCAGCCGAGAGGCCTCCCGTCCCGCACCAGGTCCCGTGATCAAAGGAGTCGGAGGCCCCGCGATCAGCGGAGCCAAGAGGACTCCCAGCCCAGGTGATCAACGGAGACCAGGTGATCAGCGGAGCCGAGAGGCCTCCCGGCCCCGGTGATCAGGGGAGTTGAGAGGCCTCCCAGCCCAGGTGATCAGCGGAGTCCAGAGGCCTCCCAGCCCAGGTGATCAGCGGAGCCGGGAGGCCTCCCAGCCCCAGTGATCAGCGGATTCGAGAGGCCTCCCAGCCCTGGTGATCAGCCGAGAGGCCTCCCGTCCCGCACCAGGTCCCGTGATCAAAGGAGTCGGAGGCCCCGCGATCAGCGGAGCCAAGAGGACTCCCAGCCCAGTTGATCAACGGAGTCGGAGGCCTCCCAGCCCAGGTGATTAGCGGAGTCCAGGTGATCAGCGGAGCCGAGAGGCCTCCGAGGCTAGGTGATCAGCGGAGTGGAGAGGCCTCCCAGCCCAGGTGATCAGCGGAGTCCTGGTGATCAGTGGAGCCGAGAGGCCTCCCAGCCTAGGTGATCAGCGGAGTCGAGAGGCTTCCTGGCACAGGTGATCAGCGGAGTCCAGGTGATCAGCGGAGCCGAGAGGCCTCCGAGCCTAGGTGATCAGCGGAGTCGAGAGGCCTCCCAGCCCAGGTGATCAGCGGAGTCCAGGTGATCAGCAGAGCCGAGAGGCCTCCCAGCCCCGGTGATCAGTGGAGTCGAAAGGCCTCCCAGCCCAGGTGATCAGCGGAGTAGGAGGCCCCGCGATCAGCGGAGCCAAGAGGCCTCCCAACCCCGGTCATCAGCAAAGTCCAGAGGCCTCCCAGCCCAGGTGATCAGCGGAGTCCAGGTGATCAGCGGAGTCGGAGGCCCCGCGATCAGCGGAGCCAAGAGGCCTCCCAGCCCAGGTGATCAGCGGAGTCGAGAGGCCTCCCAGCCCAGGTGATCAGCGGAGTCCAGGTGATCAGCGGAGCCGAGAGGCCTCCGAGCCTAGGTGATCAGCGGAGTTGAGAGGCCTCCCAGCCCAGGTGGTCAGCGGAGTCCAGGTGATCAGCGGAGCCGAGAGGCCTCCCACCCACGGTGATCAGCGGAGTCGAGAGGCCTCCCAGCCCAGGTGATCAGCGGAGTCGGAGGCCCCGCGATCAGCGGAGCCAAGAGGCCTCCCAGCCCCGGTGATCAGCAAAGTCCAAAGGCCTCCCAGCAGAGGTGATCAGCGGAGTCCAGGTGATCAGCGGAGTCGGAGGCCCCGCGATCAGTGGAGCCACGAGGCCTCCCAGCCCCGGTGATCAGCGGAGCCGAAGGCTTCCCAGCCCATGTGATAAGCAGAGTGGAGAGGCCTCCCAGCCCAGGTGATCAGCGGAGTCCAGGTGATCAGCGGAGCCGAGAGGCCACCCAGCCCCGGTGATAAGCGGAGTCGAGAGGCCGCATAGCCCAGGTGATCAGCGGAGTCCAGGTGATCAGCGGAGTCGAGAGGCATCCCAGCCCCGGTGATCAGCGGAGTTGAGAGGCCTCCCAGCCCAGGTGATCAGCGGAGTTGAGAGGCATCCCAGCCCCGGTGAACAGCGGAGTCGAGAGGCCTCCCAGCCCAGGTGATCAGCGGAGTCCAGGTGATCAGTGGAGCCGAGAGGCCTCCCATCCTAGGTGATCAACGGAGTCGAGAGGCCTCCCAGCCTAGGTGATCAGCGGAGCTGAGAGGCCTCCCAACCCCGGTAATCAGCGGAGTCAAGAGGCCTCCCGGCCCAGGTGATCAGGGGAGTCGACAATCCTCCCAGGCCAGGTGATCTGTGGAGTCCAGGTTATCAGTAGATCCGAGAAGCCTCCCAGCCCAGGTGATCAGCGGAGTTGAGAGGCCTCCCAGCCCAGGTGATCAGCGAAGTCCAGGTGATCAGCAGAGCCGAGATGCCTCCCAGCCCAGGTGATCAGCGGAGTCGAGCGGCCTCCCATTCCAGGTGATCAGCGGAGTCCAGAGGACTCCCAGCCCAGGTGATAAGCAGAGTCGAGAGGCCTCCCAGCCCAGGTGATCAGCGGAGTCCAGGTGATCAGCAGAGCCGAGAGGCCACCCAGCCCCGGTGATCAGCTGAGTCGAGAGGCCTCCCAGCCCAGGTCATCAGCGGAGTCCAGGTGATCAGCGGAGTCGAGAGGCATCCCAGCCCCGGTGGTCAGCGGAGTCGAGAGGCCTCCCAGCCCCATTGATCAGCCGAGAGGCCTCCCATCCCGCTCCTGGCCCCGTGATCAGCGGAGTCGGAGGCCCCGCGATCAGCAGAGCCAAGAGGCCTCCCGGACTGGTGATCAGCGGAGTCGGAGGCCTCCCAGCCCCGTTGATCAGCAGAGTCCAGAGGCCTCCCAGCCCAGGTGATCAGCAGAGTCCAGAGGCCTCCCAGCCCAAGTGATCAGCGGAGTCGAGAGGCATCCCAGCCCCGGTGATCAGCGGAGCCGAGAATCCTCCCAGCCAAGGTGATCAGCGGAGTTGAGAGGCCTCCAAGCCCAGGTGATCAGCAGAGTCCAGGTGATCAGCAGAGTCGAGAGGCCTCCCAGCCCAGGTGATCAGTGGAGTCCAGGTGATCAGCGGAGTCAGAGGCCCCGCGATCAGCGGAGCCAAGAGGCCTGCCAGCCCCGGTGATCAGTAGAGTCCAGAGGCCTCCCAGCCCAGGTGATCAGCGGAGTCCAGGTGATCAGCGGAGTCGGAGGCCTCCTGGCCCAGGTGATCAGTGGATCCGAGAAGCCTCCCAGCCCAGGTGATCAGCGGAGTCGAGAGGCCTCCCAGCCCAGGTGATCAGCGGAATCGAGAGGCCACCCAGCCCAGGTGATCAGCGGAGTCCAGGTGATCAGCGGAGCCGAGATGCCTCCCAACCCCGGTGATCAGCGGAGTCAAGAGGCCTCCCAGCCCAGGTGATCAACGGAGACCAGGTGATCAGCGGAGCCGAGAGGCCTCCCGGCCCCGGTGATCAGGGGAGTTGAGAGGCCTCCCAGCCCAGGTGATCAGCGGAGTCCAGAGGCCTCCCAGCCCAGGTGATCAGCGGAGCCGGGAGGCCTCCCAGCCCCAGTGATCAGCGGATTCGAGAGGCCTCCCAGCCCTGGTGATCAGCCGAGAGGCCTCCCGTCCCGCACCAGGTCCCGTGATCAAAGGAGTCGGAGGCCCCGCGATCAGCGGAGCCAAGAGGACTCCCAGCCCAGTTGATCAACGGAGTCGGAGGCCTCCCAGCCCAGGTGATTAGCGGAGTCCAGGTGATCAGCGGAGCCGAGAGGCCTCCGAGGCTAGGTGATCAGCGGAGTGGAGAGGCCTCCCAGCCCAGGTGATCAGCGGAGTCCTGGTGATCAGTGGAGCCGAGAGGCCTCCCAGCCTAGGTGATCAGCGGAGTCGAGAGGCTTCCTGGCACAGGTGATCAGCGGAGTCCAGGTGATCAGCGGAGCCGAGAGGCCTCCGAGCCTAGGTGATCAGCGGAGTCGAGAGGCCTCCCAGCCCAGGTGATCAGCGGAGTCCAGGTGATCAGCAGAGCCGAGAGGCCTCCCAGCCCCGGTGATCAGTGGAGTCGAAAGGCCTCCCAGCCCAGGTGATCAGCGGAGTAGGAGGCCCCGCGATCAGCGGAGCCAAGAGGCCTCCCAACCCCGGTCATCAGCAAAGTCCAGAGGCCTCCCAGCCCAGGTGATCAGCGGAGTCCAGGTGATCAGCGGAGTCGGAGGCCCCGCGATCAGCGGAGCCAAGAGGCCTCCCAGCCCAGGTGATCAGCGGAGTCGAGAGGCCTCCCAGCCCAGGTGATCAGCGGAGTCCAGGTGATCAGCGGAGCCGAGAGGCCTCCGAGCCTAGGTGATCAGCGGAGTTGAGAGGCCTCCCAGCCCAGGTGGTCAGCGGAGTCCAGGTGATCAGCGGAGCCGAGAGGCCTCCCACCCACGGTGATCAGCGGAGTCGAGAGGCCTCCCAGCCCAGGTGATCAGCGGAGTCGGAGGCCCTGCGATCAGCGGAGCCAAGAGGCCTCCCAGCCCCGGTGATCAGCAAAGTCCAAAGGCCTCCCAGCAGAGGTGAGCAGCGGAGTCCAGGTGATCAGCGGAGTCGGAGGCCCCGCGATCAGTGGAGCCACGAGGCCTCCCAGCCCCGGTGATCAGCGGAGCCGAAGGCTTCCCAGCCCATGTGATAAGCAGAGTGGAGAGGCCTCCCAGCCCAGGTGATCAGCGGAGTCCAGGTGATCAGCGGAGCCGAGAGGCCACCCAGCCCCGGTGATAAGCGGAGTCGAGAGGCCGCATAGCCCAGGTGATCAGCGGAGTCCAGGTGATCAGCGGAGTCGAGAGGCATCCCAGCCCCGGTGATCAGCGGAGTTGAGAGGCCTCCCAGCCCAGGTGATCAGCGGAGTTGAGAGGCATCCCAGCCCCGGTGAACAGCGGAGTCGAGAGGCCTCCCAGCCCAGGTGATCAGCGGAGTCCAGGTGATCAGTGGAGCCGAGAGGCCTCCCATCCTAGGTGATCAACGGAGTCGAGAGGCCTCCCAGCCTAGGTGATCAGCGGAGCTGAGAGGCCTCCCAACCCCGGTAATCAGCGGAGTCAAGAGGCCTCCCGGCCCAGGTGATCAGGGGAGTCGACAATCCTCCCAGGCCAGGTGATCTGTGGAGTCCAGGTTATCAGTAGATCCGAGAAGCCTCCCAGCCCAGGTGATCAGCGGAGTCAAGAGGCCTCCCAGCCCAGGTGATCAGCGAAGTCCAGGTGATCAGCGGAGCCGAGAGGCCTCCCGGCCCCGGTGATCAGGGGAGTTGAGAGGCCTCCCAGCCCAGGTGATCAGCGGAGTCCAGAGGCCTCCCAGCCCAGGTGATCAGCGGAGCCGGGAGGCCTCCCAGCCCCAGTGATCAGCGGATTCGAGAGGCCTCCCAGCCCTGGTGATCAGCCGAGAGGCCTCCCGTCCCGCACCAGGTCCCGTGATCAAAGGAGTCGGAGGCCCCGCGATCAGCGGAGCCAAGAGGACTCCCAGCCCAGTTGATCAACGGAGTCGGAGGCCTCCCAGCCCAGGTGATTAGCGGAGTCCAGGTGATCAGCGGAGCCGAGAGGCCTCCGAGGCTAGGTGATCAGCGGAGTGGAGAGGCCTCCCAGCCCAGGTGATCAGCGGAGTCGAGAGGCTTCCTGGCACAGGTGATCAGCGGAGTCCAGGTGATCAGCGGAGCCGAGAGGCCTCCGAGCCTAGGTGATCAGCGGAGTCGAGAGGCCTCCCAGCCCAGGTGATCAGCGGAGTCCAGGTGATCAGCAGAGCCGAGAGGCCTCCCAGCCCCGGTGATCAGTGGAGTCGAAAGGCCTCCCAGCCCAGGTGATCAGCGGAGTAGGAGGCCCCGCGATCAGCGGAGCCAAGAGGCCTCCCAACCCCGGTCATCAGCAAAGTCCAGAGGCCTCCCAGCCCAGGTGATCAGCGGAGTCCAGGTGATCAGCGGAGTCGGAGGCCCCGCGATCAGCGGAGCCAAGAGGCCTCCCAGCCCAGGTGATCAGCGGAGTCGAGAGGCCTCCCAGCCCAGGTGATCAGCGGAGTCCAGGTGATCAGCGGAGCCGAGAGGCCTCCGAGCCTAGGTGATCAGCGGAGTTGAGAGGCCTCCCAGCCCAGGTGGTCAGCGGAGTCCAGGTGATCAGCGGAGCCGAGAGGCCTCCCACCCACGGTGATCAGCGGAGTCGAGAGGCCTCCCAGCCCAGGTGATCAGCGGAGTCGGAGGCCCCGCGATCAGCGGAGCCAAGAGGCCTCCCAGCCCCGGTGATCAGCAAAGTCCAAAGGCCTCCCAGCAGAGGTGAGCAGCGGAGTCCAGGTGATCAGCGGAGTCGGAGGCCCCGCGATCAGTGGAGCCACGAGGCCTCCCAGCCCCGGTGATCAGCGGAGCCGAAGGCTTCCCAGCCCATGTGATAAGCAGAGTGGAGAGGCCTCCCAGCCCAGGTGATCAGCGGAGTCCAGGTGATCAGCGGAGCCGAGAGGCCACCCAGCCCCGGTGATAAGCGGAGTCGAGAGGCCGCATAGCCCAGGTGATCAGCGGAGTCCAGGTGATCAGCGGAGTCGAGAGGCATCCCAGCCCCGGTGATCAGCGGAGTTGAGAGGCCTCCCAGCCCAGGTGATCAGCGGAGTTGAGAGGCATCCCAGCCCCGGTGAACAGCGGAGTCGAGAGGCCTCCCAGCCCAGGTGATCAGCGGAGTCCAGGTGATCAGTGGAGCCGAGAGGCCTCCCATCCTAGGTGATCAACGGAGTCGAGAGGCCTCCCAGCCTAGGTGATCAGCGGAGCTGAGAGGCCTCCCAACCCCGGTAATCAGCGGAGTCAAGAGGCCTCCCGGCCCAGGTGATCAGGGGAGTCGACAATCCTCCCAGGCCAGGTGATCTGTGGAGTCCAGGTTATCAGTAGATCCGAGAAGCCTCCCAGCCCAGGTGATCAGCGGAGTCAAGAGGCCTCCCAGCCCAGGTGATCAGCGAAGTCCAGGTGATCAGCGGAGCCGAGAGGCCTCCCGGCCCCGGTGATCAGGGGAGTTGAGAGGCCTCCCAGCCCAGGTGATCAGCGGAGTCCAGAGGCCTCCCAGCCCAGGTGATCAGCGGAGCCGGGAGGCCTCCCAGCCCCAGTGATCAGCGGATTCGAGAGGCCTCCCAGCCCTGGTGATCAGCCGAGAGGCCTCCCGTCCCGCACCAGGTCCCGTGATCAAAGGAGTCGGAGGCCCCGCGATCAGCGGAGCCAAGAGGACTCCCAGCCCAGGTGATCAACGGAGACCAGGTGATCAGCGGAGCCGAGAGGCCTCCCGGCCCCGGTGATCAGGGGAGTTGAGAGGCCTCCCAGCCCAGGTGATCAGCGGAGTCCAGAGGCCTCCCAGCCCAGGTGATCAGCGGAGCCGGGAGGCCTCCCAGCCCCAGTGATCAGCGGATTCGAGAGGCCTCCCAGCCCTGGTGATCAGCCGAGAGGCCTCCCGTCCCGCACCAGGTCCCGTGATCAAAGGAGTCGGAGGCCCCGCGATCAGCGGAGCCAAGAGGACTCCCAGCCCAGTTGATCAACGGAGTCGGAGGCCTCCCAGCCCAGGTGATTAGCGGAGTCCAGGTGATCAGCGGAGCCGAGAGGCCTCCGAGGCTAGGTGATCAGCGGAGTGGAGAGGCCTCCCAGCCCAGGTGATCAGCGGAGTCCTGGTGATCAGTGGAGCCGAGAGGCCTCCCAGCCTAGGTGATCAGCGGAGTCGAGAGGCTTCCTGGCACAGGTGATCAGCGGAGTCCAGGTGATCAGCGGAGCCGAGAGGCCTCCGAGCCTAGGTGATCAGCGGAGTCGAGAGGCCTCCCAGCCCAGGTGATCAGCGGAGTCCAGGTGATCAGCAGAGCCGAGAGGCCTCCCAGCCCCGGTGATCAGTGGAGTCGAAAGGCCTCCCAGCCCAGGTGATCAGCGGAGTAGGAGGCCCCGCGATCAGCGGAGCCAAGAGGCCTCCCAACCCCGGTCATCAGCAAAGTCCAGAGGCCTCCCAGCCCAGGTGATCAGCGGAGTCCAGGTGATCAGCGGAGTCGGAGGCCCCGCGATCAGCGGAGCCAAGAGGCCTCCCAGCCCAGGTGATCAGCGGAGTCGAGAGGCCTCCCAGCCCAGGTGATCAGCGGAGTCCAGGTGATCAGCGGAGCCGAGAGGCCTCCGAGCCTAGGTGATCAGCGGAGTTGAGAGGCCTCCCAGCCCAGGTGGTCAGCGGAGTCCAGGTGATCAGCGGAGCCGAGAGGCCTCCCACCCACGGTGATCAGCGGAGTCGAGAGGCCTCCCAGCCCAGGTGATCAGCGGAGTCGGAGGCCCCGCGATCAGCGGAGCCAAGAGGCCTCCCAGCCCCGGTGATCAGCAAAGTCCAAAGGCCTCCCAGCAGAGGTGAGCAGCGGAGTCCAGGTGATCAGCGGAGTCGGAGGCCCCGCGATCAGTGGAGCCACGAGGCCTCCCAGCCCCGGTGATCAGCGGAGCCGAAGGCTTCCCAGCCCATGTGATAAGCAGAGTGGAGAGGCCTCCCAGCCCAGGTGATCAGCGGAGTCCAGGTGATCAGCGGAGCCGAGAGGCCACCCAGCCCCGGTGATAAGCGGAGTCGAGAGGCCGCATAGCCCAGGTGATCAGCGGAGTCCAGGTGATCAGCGGAGTCGAGAGGCATCCCAGCCCCGGTGATCAGCGGAGTTGAGAGGCCTCCCAGCCCAGGTGATCAGCGGAGTTGAGAGGCATCCCAGCCCCGGTGAACAGCGGAGTCGAGAGGCCTCCCAGCCCAGGTGATCAGCGGAGTCCAGGTGATCAGTGGAGCCGAGAGGCCTCCCATCCTAGGTGATCAACGGAGTCGAGAGGCCTCCCAGCCTAGGTGATCAGCGGAGCTGAGAGGCCTCCCAACCCCGGTAATCAGCGGAGTCAAGAGGCCTCCCGGCCCAGGTGATCAGGGGAGTCGACAATCCTCCCAGGCCAGGTGATCTGTGGAGTCCAGGTTATCAGTAGATCCGAGAAGCCTCCCAGCCCAGGTGATCAGCGGAGTCAAGAGGCCTCCCAGCCCAGGTGATCAGCGAAGTCCAGGTGATCAGCGGAGCCGAGAGGCCTCCCGGCCCCGGTGATCAGGGGAGTTGAGAGGCCTCCCAGCCCAGGTGATCAGCGGAGTCCAGAGGCCTCCCAGCCCAGGTGATCAGCGGAGCCGGGAGGCCTCCCAGCCCCAGTGATCAGCGGATTCGAGAGGCCTCCCAGCCCTGGTGATCAGCCGAGAGGCCTCCCGTCCCGCACCAGGTCCCGTGATCAAAGGAGTCGGAGGCCCCGCGATCAGCGGAGCCAAGAGGACTCCCAGCCCAGTTGATCAACGGAGTCGGAGGCCTCCCAGCCCAGGTGATTAGCGGAGTCCAGGTGATCAGCGGAGCCGAGAGGCCTCCGAGGCTAGGTGATCAGCGGAGTGGAGAGGCCTCCCAGCCCAGGTGATCAGCGGAGTCCTGGTGATCAGTGGAGCCGAGAGGCCTCCCAGCCTAGGTGATCAGCGGAGTCGAGAGGCTTCCTGGCACAGGTGATCAGCGGAGTCCAGGTGATCAGCGGAGCCGAGAGGCCTCCGAGCCTAGGTGATCAGCGGAGTCGAGAGGCCTCCCAGCCCAGGTGATCAGCGGAGTCCAGGTGATCAGCAGAGCCGAGAGGCCTCCCAGCCCCGGTGATCAGTGGAGTCGAAAGGCCTCCCAGCCCAGGTGATCAGCGGAGTAGGAGGCCCCGCGATCAGCGGAGCCAAGAGGCCTCCCAACCCCGGTCATCAGCAAAGTCCAGAGGCCTCCCAGCCCAGGTGATCAGCGGAGTCCAGGTGATCAGCGGAGTCGGAGGCCCCGCGATCAGCGGAGCCAAGAGGCCTCCCAGCCCAGGTGATCAGCGGAGTCGAGAGGCCTCCCAGCCCAGGTGATCAGCGGAGTCCAGGTGATCAGCGGAGCCGAGAGGCCTCCGAGCCTAGGTGATCAGCGGAGTTGAGAGGCCTCCCAGCCCAGGTGGTCAGCGGAGTCCAGGTGATCAGCGGAGCCGAGAGGCCTCCCACCCACGGTGATCAGCGGAGTCGAGAGGCCTCCCAGCCCAGGTGATCAGCGGAGTCGGAGGCCCCGCGATCAGCGGAGCCAAGAGGCCTCCCAGCCCCGGTGATCAGCAAAGTCCAAAGGCCTCCCAGCAGAGGTGAGCAGCGGAGTCCAGGTGATCAGCGGAGTCGGAGGCCCCGCGATCAGTGGAGCCACGAGGCCTCCCAGCCCCGGTGATCAGCGGAGCCGAAGGCTTCCCAGCCCATGTGATAAGCAGAGTGGAGAGGCCTCCCAGCCCAGGTGATCAGCGGAGTCCAGGTGATCAGCGGAGCCGAGAGGCCACCCAGCCCCGGTGATAAGCGGAGTCGAGAGGCCGCATAGCCCAGGTGATCAGCGGAGTCCAGGTGATCAGCGGAGTCGAGAGGCATCCCAGCCCCGGTGATCAGCGGAGTTGAGAGGCCTCCCAGCCCAGGTGATCAGCGGAGTTGAGAGGCATCCCAGCCCCGGTGAACAGCGGAGTCGAGAGGCCTCCCAGCCCAGGTGATCAGCGGAGTCCAGGTGATCAGTGGAGCCGAGAGGCCTCCCATCCTAGGTGATCAACGGAGTCGAGAGGCCTCCCAGCCTAGGTGATCAGCGGAGCTGAGAGGCCTCCCAACCCCGGTAATCAGCGGAGTCAAGAGGCCTCCCGGCCCAGGTGATCAGGGGAGTCGACAATCCTCCCAGGCCAGGTGATCTGTGGAGTCCAGGTTATCAGTAGATCCGAGAAGCCTCCCAGCCCAGGTGATCAGCGGAGTTGAGAGGCCTCCCAGCCCAGGTGATCAGCGAAGTCCAGGTGATCAGCAGAGCCGAGATGCCTCCCAGCCCAGGTGATCAGCGGAGTCGAGCGGCCTCCCATTCCAGGTGATCAGCGGAGTCCAGAGGACTCCCAGCCCAGGTGATAAGCAGAGTCGAGAGGCCTCCCAGCCCAGGTGATCAGCGGAGTCCAGGTGATCAGCAGAGCCGAGAGGCCACCCAGCCCCGGTGATCAGCTGAGTCGAGAGGCCTCCCAGCCCAGGTCATCAGCGGAGTCCAGGTGATCAGCGGAGTCGAGAGGCATCCCAGCCCCGGTGGTCAGCGGAGTCGAGAGGCCTCCCAGCCCCATTGATCAGCCGAGAGGCCTCCCATCCCGCTCCTGGCCCCGTGATCAGCGGAGTCGGAGGCCCCGCGATCAGCAGAGCCAAGAGGCCTCCCGGACTGGTGATCAGCGGAGTCGGAGGCCTCCCAGCCCCGTTGATCAGCAGAGTCCAGAGGCCTCCCAGCCCAGGTGATCAGCAGAGTCCAGAGGCCTCCCAGCCCAAGTGATCAGCGGAGTCGAGAGGCATCCCAGCCCCGGTGATCAGCGGAGCCGAGAATCCTCCCAGCCAAGGTGATCAGCGGAGTTGAGAGGCCTCCAAGCCCAGGTGATCAGCAGAGTCCAGGTGATCAGCAGAGTCGAGAGGCCTCCCAGCCCAGGTGATCAGTGGAGTCCAGGTGATCAGCGGAGTCAGAGGCCCCGCGATCAGCGGAGCCAAGAGGCCTGCCAGCCCCGGTGATCAGTAGAGTCCAGAGGCCTCCCAGCCCAGGTGATCAGCGGAGTCCAGGTGATCAGCGGAGTCGGAGGCCTCCTGGCCCAGGTGATCAGTGGATCCGAGAAGCCTCCCAGCCCAGGTGATCAGCGGAGTCGAGAGGCCTCCCAGCCCAGGTGATCAGCGGAATCGAGAGGCCACCCAGCCCAGGTGATCAGCGGAGTCCAGGTGATCAGCGGAGCCGAGATGCCTCCCAACCCCGGTGATCAGCGGAGTCAAGAGGCCTCCCAGCCCAGGTGATCAACGGAGACCAGGTGATCAGCGGAGCCGAGAGGCCTCCCGGCCCCGGTGATCAGGGGAGTTGAGAGGCCTCCCAGCCCAGGTGATCAGCGGAGTCCAGAGGCCTCCCAGCCCAGGTGATCAGCGGAGCCGGGAGGCCTCCCAGCCCCAGTGATCAGCGGATTCGAGAGGCCTCCCAGCCCTGGTGATCAGCCGAGAGGCCTCCCGTCCCGCACCAGGTCCCGTGATCAAAGGAGTCGGAGGCCCCGCGATCAGCGGAGCCAAGAGGACTCCCAGCCCAGTTGATCAACGGAGTCGGAGGCCTCCCAGCCCAGGTGATTAGCGGAGTCCAGGTGATCAGCGGAGCCGAGAGGCCTCCGAGGCTAGGTGATCAGCGGAGTGGAGAGGCCTCCCAGCCCAGGTGATCAGCGGAGTCCTGGTGATCAGTGGAGCCGAGAGGCCTCCCAGCCTAGGTGATCAGCGGAGTCGAGAGGCTTCCTGGCACAGGTGATCAGCGGAGTCCAGGTGATCAGCGGAGCCGAGAGGCCTCCGAGCCTAGGTGATCAGCGGAGTCGAGAGGCCTCCCAGCCCAGGTGATCAGCGGAGTCCAGGTGATCAGCAGAGCCGAGAGGCCTCCCAGCCCCGGTGATCAGTGGAGTCGAAAGGCCTCCCAGCCCAGGTGATCAGCGGAGTAGGAGGCCCCGCGATCAGCGGAGCCAAGAGGCCTCCCAACCCCGGTCATCAGCAAAGTCCAGAGGCCTCCCAGCCCAGGTGATCAGCGGAGTCCAGGTGATCAGCGGAGTCGGAGGCCCCGCGATCAGCGGAGCCAAGAGGCCTCCCAGCCCAGGTGATCAGCGGAGTCGAGAGGCCTCCCAGCCCAGGTGATCAGCGGAGTCCAGGTGATCAGCGGAGCCGAGAGGCCTCCGAGCCTAGGTGATCAGCGGAGTTGAGAGGCCTCCCAGCCCAGGTGGTCAGCGGAGTCCAGGTGATCAGCGGAGCCGAGAGGCCTCCCACCCACGGTGATCAGCGGAGTCGAGAGGCCTCCCAGCCCAGGTGATCAGCGGAGTCGGAGGCCCCGCGATCAGCGGAGCCAAGAGGCCTCCCAGCCCCGGTGATCAGCAAAGTCCAAAGGCCTCCCAGCAGAGGTGAGCAGCGGAGTCCAGGTGATCAGCGGAGTCGGAGGCCCCGCGATCAGTGGAGCCACGAGGCCTCCCAGCCCCGGTGATCAGCGGAGCCGAAGGCTTCCCAGCCCATGTGATAAGCAGAGTGGAGAGGCCTCCCAGCCCAGGTGATCAGCGGAGTCCAGGTGATCAGCGGAGCCGAGAGGCCACCCAGCCCCGGTGATAAGCGGAGTCGAGAGGCCGCATAGCCCAGGTGATCAGCGGAGTCCAGGTGATCAGCGGAGTCGAGAGGCATCCCAGCCCCGGTGATCAGCGGAGTTGAGAGGCCTCCCAGCCCAGGTGATCAGCGGAGTTGAGAGGCATCCCAGCCCCGGTGAACAGCGGAGTCGAGAGGCCTCCCAGCCCAGGTGATCAGCGGAGTCCAGGTGATCAGTGGAGCCGAGAGGCCTCCCATCCTAGGTGATCAACGGAGTCGAGAGGCCTCCCAGCCTAGGTGATCAGCGGAGCTGAGAGGCCTCCCAACCCCGGTAATCAGCGGAGTCAAGAGGCCTCCCGGCCCAGGTGATCAGGGGAGTCGACAATCCTCCCAGGCCAGGTGATCTGTGGAGTCCAGGTTATCAGTAGATCCGAGAAGCCTCCCAGCCCAGGTGATCAGCGGAGTCAAGAGGCCTCCCAGCCCAGGTGATCAGCGAAGTCCAGGTGATCAGCGGAGCCGAGAGGCCTCCCGGCCCCGGTGATCAGGGGAGTTGAGAGGCCTCCCAGCCCAGGTGATCAGCGGAGTCCAGAGGCCTCCCAGCCCAGGTGATCAGCGGAGCCGGGAGGCCTCCCAGCCCCAGTGATCAGCGGATTCGAGAGGCCTCCCAGCCCTGGTGATCAGCCGAGAGGCCTCCCGTCCCGCACCAGGTCCCGTGATCAAAGGAGTCGGAGGCCCCGCGATCAGCGGAGCCAAGAGGACTCCCAGCCCAGTTGATCAACGGAGTCGGAGGCCTCCCAGCCCAGGTGATTAGCGGAGTCCAGGTGATCAGCGGAGCCGAGAGGCCTCCGAGGCTAGGTGATCAGCGGAGTGGAGAGGCCTCCCAGCCCAGGTGATCAGCGGAGTCCTGGTGATCAGTGGAGCCGAGAGGCCTCCCAGCCTAGGTGATCAGCGGAGTCGAGAGGCTTCCTGGCACAGGTGATCAGCGGAGTCCAGGTGATCAGCGGAGCCGAGAGGCCTCCGAGCCTAGGTGATCAGCGGAGTCGAGAGGCCTCCCAGCCCAGGTGATCAGCGGAGTCCAGGTGATCAGCAGAGCCGAGAGGCCTCCCAGCCCCGGTGATCAGTGGAGTCGAAAGGCCTCCCAGCCCAGGTGATCAGCGGAGTAGGAGGCCCCGCGATCAGCGGAGCCAAGAGGCCTCCCAACCCCGGTCATCAGCAAAGTCCAGAGGCCTCCCAGCCCAGGTGATCAGCGGAGTCCAGGTGATCAGCGGAGTCGGAGGCCCCGCGATCAGCGGAGCCAAGAGGCCTCCCAGCCCAGGTGATCAGCGGAGTCGAGAGGCCTCCCAGCCCAGGTGATCAGCGGAGTCCAGGTGATCAGCGGAGCCGAGAGGCCTCCGAGCCTAGGTGATCAGCGGAGTTGAGAGGCCTCCCAGCCCAGGTGGTCAGCGGAGTCCAGGTGATCAGCGGAGCCGAGAGGCCTCCCACCCACGGTGATCAGCGGAGTCGAGAGGCCTCCCAGCCCAGGTGATCAGCGGAGTCGGAGGCCCCGCGATCAGCGGAGCCAAGAGGCCTCCCAGCCCCGGTGATCAGCAAAGTCCAAAGGCCTCCCAGCAGAGGTGATCAGCGGAGTCCAGGTGATCAGCGGAGTCGGAGGCCCCGCGATCAGTGGAGCCACGAGGCCTCCCAGCCCCGGTGATCAGCGGAGCCGAAGGCTTCCCAGCCCATGTGATAAGCAGAGTGGAGAGGCCTCCCAGCCCAGGTGATCAGCGGAGTCCAGGTGATCAGCGGAGCCGAGAGGCCACCCAGCCCCGGTGATAAGCGGAGTCGAGAGGCCGCATAGCCCAGGTGATCAGCGGAGTCCAGGTGATCAGCGGAGTCGAGAGGCATCCCAGCCCCGGTGATCAGCGGAGTTGAGAGGCCTCCCAGCCCAGGTGATCAGCGGAGTTGAGAGGCATCCCAGCCCCGGTGAACAGCGGAGTCGAGAGGCCTCCCAGCCCAGGTGATCAGCGGAGTCCAGGTGATCAGTGGAGCCGAGAGGCCTCCCATCCTAGGTGATCAACGGAGTCGAGAGGCCTCCCAGCCTAGGTGATCAGCGGAGCTGAGAGGCCTCCCAACCCCGGTAATCAGCGGAGTCAAGAGGCCTCCCGGCCCAGGTGATCAGGGGAGTCGACAATCCTCCCAGGCCAGGTGATCTGTGGAGTCCAGGTTATCAGTAGATCCGAGAAGCCTCCCAGCCCAGGTGATCAGCGGAGTTGAGAGGCCTCCCAGCCCAGGTGATCAGCGAAGTCCAGGTGATCAGCAGAGCCGAGATGCCTCCCAGCCCAGGTGATCAGCGGAGTCGAGCGGCCTCCCATTCCAGGTGATCAGCGGAGTCCAGAGGACTCCCAGCCCAGGTGATAAGCAGAGTCGAGAGGCCTCCCAGCCCAGGTGATCAGCGGAGTCCAGGTGATCAGCAGAGCCGAGAGGCCACCCAGCCCCGGTGATCAGCTGAGTCGAGAGGCCTCCCAGCCCAGGTCATCAGCGGAGTCCAGGTGATCAGCGGAGTCGAGAGGCATCCCAGCCCCGGTGGTCAGCGGAGTCGAGAGGCCTCCCAGCCCCATTGATCAGCCGAGAGGCCTCCCATCCCGCTCCTGGCCCCGTGATCAGCGGAGTCGGAGGCCCCGCGATCAGCAGAGCCAAGAGGCCTCCCGGACTGGTGATCAGCGGAGTCGGAGGCCTCCCAGCCCCGTTGATCAGCAGAGTCCAGAGGCCTCCCAGCCCAGGTGATCAGCAGAGTCCAGAGGCCTCCCAGCCCAAGTGATCAGCGGAGTCGAGAGGCATCCCAGCCCCGGTGATCAGCGGAGCCGAGAATCCTCCCAGCCAAGGTGATCAGCGGAGTTGAGAGGCCTCCAAGCCCAGGTGATCAGCAGAGTCCAGGTGATCAGCAGAGTCGAGAGGCCTCCCAGCCCAGGTGATCAGTGGAGTCCAGGTGATCAGCGGAGTCAGAGGCCCCGCGATCAGCGGAGCCAAGAGGCCTGCCAGCCCCGGTGATCAGTAGAGTCCAGAGGCCTCCCAGCCCAGGTGATCAGCGGAGTCCAGGTGATCAGCGGAGTCGGAGGCCTCCTGGCCCAGGTGATCAGTGGATCCGAGAAGCCTCCCAGCCCAGGTGATCAGCGGAGTCGAGAGGCCTCCCAGCCCTGGTGATCAGCCGAGAGGCCTCCCGTCCCGCACCAGGTCCCGTGATCAAAGGAGTCGGAGGCCCCGCGATCAGCGGAGCCAAGAGGACTCCCAGCCCAGTTGATCAACGGAGTCGGAGGCCTCCCAGCCCAGGTGATTAGCGGAGTCCAGGTGATCAGCGGAGCCGAGAGGCCTCCGAGGCTAGGTGATCAGCGGAGTGGAGAGGCCTCCCAGCCCAGGTGATCAGCGGAGTCCTGGTGATCAGTGGAGCCGAGAGGCCTCCCAGCCTAGGTGATCAGCGGAGTCGAGAGGCTTCCTGGCACAGGTGATCAGCGGAGTCCAGGTGATCAGCGGAGCCGAGAGGCCTCCGAGCCTAGGTGATCAGCGGAGTCGAGAGGCCTCCCAGCCCAGGTGATCAGCGGAGTCCAGGTGATCAGCAGAGCCGAGAGGCCTCCCAGCCCCGGTGATCAGTGGAGTCGAAAGGCCTCCCAGCCCAGGTGATCAGCGGAGTAGGAGGCCCCGCGATCAGCGGAGCCAAGAGGCCTCCCAACCCCGGTCATCAGCAAAGTCCAGAGGCCTCCCAGCCCAGGTGATCAGCGGAGTCCAGGTGATCAGCGGAGTCGGAGGCCCCGCGATCAGCGGAGCCAAGAGGCCTCCCAGCCCAGGTGATCAGCGGAGTCGAGAGGCCTCCCAGCCCAGGTGATCAGCGGAGTCCAGGTGATCAGCGGAGCCGAGAGGCCTCCGAGCCTAGGTGATCAGCGGAGTTGAGAGGCCTCCCAGCCCAGGTGGTCAGCGGAGTCCAGGTGATCAGCGGAGCCGAGAGGCCTCCCACCCACGGTGATCAGCGGAGTCGAGAGGCCTCCCAGCCCAGGTGATCAGCGGAGTCGGAGGCCCCGCGATCAGCGGAGCCAAGAGGCCTCCCAGCCCCGGTGATCAGCAAAGTCCAAAGGCCTCCCAGCAGAGGTGAGCAGCGGAGTCCAGGTGATCAGCGGAGTCGGAGGCCCCGCGATCAGTGGAGCCACGAGGCCTCCCAGCCCCGGTGATCAGCGGAGCCGAAGGCTTCCCAGCCCATGTGATAAGCAGAGTGGAGAGGCCTCCCAGCCCAGGTGATCAGCGGAGTCCAGGTGATCAGCGGAGCCGAGAGGCCACCCAGCCCCGGTGATAAGCGGAGTCGAGAGGCCGCATAGCCCAGGTGATCAGCGGAGTCCAGGTGATCAGCGGAGTCGAGAGGCATCCCAGCCCCGGTGATCAGCGGAGTTGAGAGGCCTCCCAGCCCAGGTGATCAGCGGAGTTGAGAGGCATCCCAGCCCCGGTGAACAGCGGAGTCGAGAGGCCTCCCAGCCCAGGTGATCAGCGGAGTCCAGGTGATCAGTGGAGCCGAGAGGCCTCCCATCCTAGGTGATCAACGGAGTCGAGAGGCCTCCCAGCCTAGGTGATCAGCGGAGCTGAGAGGCCTCCCAACCCCGGTAATCAGCGGAGTCAAGAGGCCTCCCGGCCCAGGTGATCAGGGGAGTCGACAATCCTCCCAGGCCAGGTGATCTGTGGAGTCCAGGTTATCAGTAGATCCGAGAAGCCTCCCAGCCCAGGTGATCAGCGGAGTCAAGAGGCCTCCCAGCCCAGGTGATCAGCGAAGTCCAGGTGATCAGCGGAGCCGAGAGGCCTCCCGGCCCCGGTGATCAGGGGAGTTGAGAGGCCTCCCAGCCCAGGTGATCAGCGGAGTCCAGAGGCCTCCCAGCCCAGGTGATCAGCGGAGCCGGGAGGCCTCCCAGCCCCAGTGATCAGCGGATTCGAGAGGCCTCCCAGCCCTGGTGATCAGCCGAGAGGCCTCCCGTCCCGCACCAGGTCCCGTGATCAAAGGAGTCGGAGGCCCCGCGATCAGCGGAGCCAAGAGGACTCCCAGCCCAGGTGATCAACGGAGACCAGGTGATCAGCGGAGCCGAGAGGCCTCCCGGCCCCGGTGATCAGGGGAGTTGAGAGGCCTCCCAGCCCAGGTGATCAGCGGAGTCCAGAGGCCTCCCAGCCCAGGTGATCAGCGGAGCCGGGAGGCCTCCCAGCCCCAGTGATCAGCGGATTCGAGAGGCCTCCCAGCCCTGGTGATCAGCCGAGAGGCCTCCCGTCCCGCACCAGGTCCCGTGATCAAAGGAGTCGGAGGCCCCGCGATCAGCGGAGCCAAGAGGACTCCCAGCCCAGTTGATCAACGGAGTCGGAGGCCTCCCAGCCCAGGTGATTAGCGGAGTCCAGGTGATCAGCGGAGCCGAGAGGCCTCCGAGGCTAGGTGATCAGCGGAGTGGAGAGGCCTCCCAGCCCAGGTGATCAGCGGAGTCCTGGTGATCAGTGGAGCCGAGAGGCCTCCCAGCCTAGGTGATCAGCGGAGTCGAGAGGCTTCCTGGCACAGGTGATCAGCGGAGTCCAGGTGATCAGCGGAGCCGAGAGGCCTCCGAGCCTAGGTGATCAGCGGAGTCGAGAGGCCTCCCAGCCCAGGTGATCAGCGGAGTCCAGGTGATCAGCAGAGCCGAGAGGCCTCCCAGCCCCGGTGATCAGTGGAGTCGAAAGGCCTCCCAGCCCAGGTGATCAGCGGAGTAGGAGGCCCCGCGATCAGCGGAGCCAAGAGGCCTCCCAACCCCGGTCATCAGCAAAGTCCAGAGGCCTCCCAGCCCAGGTGATCAGCGGAGTCCAGGTGATCAGCGGAGTCGGAGGCCCCGCGATCAGCGGAGCCAAGAGGCCTCCCAGCCCAGGTGATCAGCGGAGTCGAGAGGCCTCCCAGCCCAGGTGATCAGCGGAGTCCAGGTGATCAGCGGAGCCGAGAGGCCTCCGAGCCTAGGTGATCAGCGGAGTTGAGAGGCCTCCCAGCCCAGGTGGTCAGCGGAGTCCAGGTGATCAGCGGAGCCGAGAGGCCTCCCACCCACGGTGATCAGCGGAGTCGAGAGGCCTCCCAGCCCAGGTGATCAGCGGAGTCGGAGGCCCCGCGATCAGCGGAGCCAAGAGGCCTCCCAGCCCCGGTGATCAGCAAAGTCCAAAGGCCTCCCAGCAGAGGTGAGCAGCGGAGTCCAGGTGATCAGCGGAGTCGGAGGCCCCGCGATCAGTGGAGCCACGAGGCCTCCCAGCCCCGGTGATCAGCGGAGCCGAAGGCTTCCCAGCCCATGTGATAAGCAGAGTGGAGAGGCCTCCCAGCCCAGGTGATCAGCGGAGTCCAGGTGATCAGCGGAGCCGAGAGGCCACCCAGCCCCGGTGATAAGCGGAGTCGAGAGGCCGCATAGCCCAGGTGATCAGCGGAGTCCAGGTGATCAGCGGAGTCGAGAGGCATCCCAGCCCCGGTGATCAGCGGAGTTGAGAGGCCTCCCAGCCCAGGTGATCAGCGGAGTTGAGAGGCATCCCAGCCCCGGTGAACAGCGGAGTCGAGAGGCCTCCCAGCCCAGGTGATCAGCGGAGTCCAGGTGATCAGTGGAGCCGAGAGGCCTCCCATCCTAGGTGATCAACGGAGTCGAGAGGCCTCCCAGCCTAGGTGATCAGCGGAGCTGAGAGGCCTCCCAACCCCGGTAATCAGCGGAGTCAAGAGGCCTCCCGGCCCAGGTGATCAGGGGAGTCGACAATCCTCCCAGGCCAGGTGATCTGTGGAGTCCAGGTTATCAGTAGATCCGAGAAGCCTCCCAGCCCAGGTGATCAGCGGAGTCAAGAGGCCTCCCAGCCCAGGTGATCAGCGAAGTCCAGGTGATCAGCGGAGCCGAGAGGCCTCCCGGCCCCGGTGATCAGGGGAGTTGAGAGGCCTCCCAGCCCAGGTGATCAGCGGAGTCCAGAGGCCTCCCAGCCCAGGTGATCAGCGGAGCCGGGAGGCCTCCCAGCCCCAGTGATCAGCGGATTCGAGAGGCCTCCCAGCCCTGGTGATCAGCCGAGAGGCCTCCCGTCCCGCACCAGGTCCCGTGATCAAAGGAGTCGGAGGCCCCGCGATCAGCGGAGCCAAGAGGACTCCCAGCCCAGTTGATCAACGGAGTCGGAGGCCTCCCAGCCCAGGTGATTAGCGGAGTCCAGGTGATCAGCGGAGCCGAGAGGCCTCCGAGGCTAGGTGATCAGCGGAGTGGAGAGGCCTCCCAGCCCAGGTGATCAGCGGAGTCCTGGTGATCAGTGGAGCCGAGAGGCCTCCCAGCCTAGGTGATCAGCGGAGTCGAGAGGCTTCCTGGCACAGGTGATCAGCGGAGTCCAGGTGATCAGCGGAGCCGAGAGGCCTCCGAGCCTAGGTGATCAGCGGAGTCGAGAGGCCTCCCAGCCCAGGTGATCAGCGGAGTCCAGGTGATCAGCAGAGCCGAGAGGCCTCCCAGCCCCGGTGATCAGTGGAGTCGAAAGGCCTCCCAGCCCAGGTGATCAGCGGAGTAGGAGGCCCCGCGATCAGCGGAGCCAAGAGGCCTCCCAACCCCGGTCATCAGCAAAGTCCAGAGGCCTCCCAGCCCAGGTGATCAGCGGAGTCCAGGTGATCAGCGGAGTCGGAGGCCCCGCGATCAGCGGAGCCAAGAGGCCTCCCAGCCCAGGTGATCAGCGGAGTCGAGAGGCCTCCCAGCCCAGGTGATCAGCGGAGTCCAGGTGATCAGCGGAGCCGAGAGGCCTCCGAGCCTAGGTGATCAGCGGAGTTGAGAGGCCTCCCAGCCCAGGTGGTCAGCGGAGTCCAGGTGATCAGCGGAGCCGAGAGGCCTCCCACCCACGGTGATCAGCGGAGTCGAGAGGCCTCCCAGCCCAGGTGATCAGCGGAGTCGGAGGCCCCGCGATCAGCGGAGCCAAGAGGCCTCCCAGCCCCGGTGATCAGCAAAGTCCAAAGGCCTCCCAGCAGAGGTGAGCAGCGGAGTCCAGGTGATCAGCGGAGTCGGAGGCCCCGCGATCAGTGGAGCCACGAGGCCTCCCAGCCCCGGTGATCAGCGGAGCCGAAGGCTTCCCAGCCCATGTGATAAGCAGAGTGGAGAGGCCTCCCAGCCCAGGTGATCAGCGGAGTCCAGGTGATCAGCGGAGCCGAGAGGCCACCCAGCCCCGGTGATAAGCGGAGTCGAGAGGCCGCATAGCCCAGGTGATCAGCGGAGTCCAGGTGATCAGCGGAGTCGAGAGGCATCCCAGCCCCGGTGATCAGCGGAGTTGAGAGGCCTCCCAGCCCAGGTGATCAGCGGAGTTGAGAGGCATCCCAGCCCCGGTGAACAGCGGAGTCGAGAGGCCTCCCAGCCCAGGTGATCAGCGGAGTCCAGGTGATCAGTGGAGCCGAGAGGCCTCCCATCCTAGGTGATCAACGGAGTCGAGAGGCCTCCCAGCCTAGGTGATCAGCGGAGCTGAGAGGCCTCCCAACCCCGGTAATCAGCGGAGTCAAGAGGCCTCCCGGCCCAGGTGATCAGGGGAGTCGACAATCCTCCCAGGCCAGGTGATCTGTGGAGTCCAGGTTATCAGTAGATCCGAGAAGCCTCCCAGCCCAGGTGATCAGCGGAGTTGAGAGGCCTCCCAGCCCAGGTGATCAGCGAAGTCCAGGTGATCAGCAGAGCCGAGATGCCTCCCAGCCCAGGTGATCAGCGGAGTCGAGCGGCCTCCCATTCCAGGTGATCAGCGGAGTCCAGAGGACTCCCAGCCCAGGTGATAAGCAGAGTCGAGAGGCCTCCCAGCCCAGGTGATCAGCGGAGTCCAGGTGATCAGCAGAGCCGAGAGGCCACCCAGCCCCGGTGATCAGCTGAGTCGAGAGGCCTCCCAGCCCAGGTCATCAGCGGAGTCCAGGTGATCAGCGGAGTCGAGAGGCATCCCAGCCCCGGTGGTCAGCGGAGTCGAGAGGCCTCCCAGCCCCATTGATCAGCCGAGAGGCCTCCCATCCCGCTCCTGGCCCCGTGATCAGCGGAGTCGGAGGCCCCGCGATCAGCAGAGCCAAGAGGCCTCCCGGACTGGTGATCAGCGGAGTCGGAGGCCTCCCAGCCCCGTTGATCAGCAGAGTCCAGAGGCCTCCCAGCCCAGGTGATCAGCAGAGTCCAGAGGCCTCCCAGCCCAAGTGATCAGCGGAGTCGAGAGGCATCCCAGCCCCGGTGATCAGCGGAGCCGAGAATCCTCCCAGCCAAGGTGATCAGCGGAGTTGAGAGGCCTCCAAGCCCAGGTGATCAGCAGAGTCCAGGTGATCAGCAGAGTCGAGAGGCCTCCCAGCCCAGGTGATCAGTGGAGTCCAGGTGATCAGCGGAGTCAGAGGCCCCGCGATCAGCGGAGCCAAGAGGCCTGCCAGCCCCGGTGATCAGTAGAGTCCAGAGGCCTCCCAGCCCAGGTGATCAGCGGAGTCCAGGTGATCAGCGGAGTCGGAGGCCTCCTGGCCCAGGTGATCAGTGGATCCGAGAAGCCTCCCAGCCCAGGTGATCAGCGGAGTCGAGAGGCCTCCCAGCCCAGGTGATCAGCGGAATCGAGAGGCCACCCAGCCCAGGTGATCAGCGGAGTCCAGGTGATCAGCGGAGCCGAGATGCCTCCCAACCCCGGTGATCAGCGGAGTCAAGAGGCCTCCCAGCCCAGGTGATCAACGGAGACCAGGTGATCAGCGGAGCCGAGAGGCCTCCCGGCCCCGGTGATCAGGGGAGTTGAGAGGCCTCCCAGCCCAGGTGATCAGCGGAGTCCAGAGGCCTCCCAGCCCAGGTGATCAGCGGAGCCGGGAGGCCTCCCAGCCCCAGTGATCAGCGGATTCGAGAGGCCTCCCAGCCCTGGTGATCAGCCGAGAGGCCTCCCGTCCCGCACCAGGTCCCGTGATCAAAGGAGTCGGAGGCCCCGCGATCAGCGGAGCCAAGAGGACTCCCAGCCCAGTTGATCAACGGAGTCGGAGGCCTCCCAGCCCAGGTGATTAGCGGAGTCCAGGTGATCAGCGGAGCCGAGAGGCCTCCGAGGCTAGGTGATCAGCGGAGTGGAGAGGCCTCCCAGCCCAGGTGATCAGCGGAGTCCTGGTGATCAGTGGAGCCGAGAGGCCTCCCAGCCTAGGTGATCAGCGGAGTCGAGAGGCTTCCTGGCACAGGTGATCAGCGGAGTCCAGGTGATCAGCGGAGCCGAGAGGCCTCCGAGCCTAGGTGATCAGCGGAGTCGAGAGGCCTCCCAGCCCAGGTGATCAGCGGAGTCCAGGTGATCAGCAGAGCCGAGAGGCCTCCCAGCCCCGGTGATCAGTGGAGTCGAAAGGCCTCCCAGCCCAGGTGATCAGCGGAGTAGGAGGCCCCGCGATCAGCGGAGCCAAGAGGCCTCCCAACCCCGGTCATCAGCAAAGTCCAGAGGCCTCCCAGCCCAGGTGATCAGCGGAGTCCAGGTGATCAGCGGAGTCGGAGGCCCCGCGATCAGCGGAGCCAAGAGGCCTCCCAGCCCAGGTGATCAGCGGAGTCGAGAGGCCTCCCAGCCCAGGTGATCAGCGGAGTCCAGGTGATCAGCGGAGCCGAGAGGCCTCCGAGCCTAGGTGATCAGCGGAGTTGAGAGGCCTCCCAGCCCAGGTGGTCAGCGGAGTCCAGGTGATCAGCGGAGCCGAGAGGCCTCCCACCCACGGTGATCAGCGGAGTCGAGAGGCCTCCCAGCCCAGGTGATCAGCGGAGTCGGAGGCCCCGCGATCAGCGGAGCCAAGAGGCCTCCCAGCCCCGGTGATCAGCAAAGTCCAAAGGCCTCCCAGCAGAGGTGAGCAGCGGAGTCCAGGTGATCAGCGGAGTCGGAGGCCCCGCGATCAGTGGAGCCACGAGGCCTCCCAGCCCCGGTGATCAGCGGAGCCGAAGGCTTCCCAGCCCATGTGATAAGCAGAGTGGAGAGGCCTCCCAGCCCAGGTGATCAGCGGAGTCCAGGTGATCAGCGGAGCCGAGAGGCCACCCAGCCCCGGTGATAAGCGGAGTCGAGAGGCCGCATAGCCCAGGTGATCAGCGGAGTCCAGGTGATCAGCGGAGTCGAGAGGCATCCCAGCCCCGGTGATCAGCGGAGTTGAGAGGCCTCCCAGCCCAGGTGATCAGCGGAGTTGAGAGGCATCCCAGCCCCGGTGAACAGCGGAGTCGAGAGGCCTCCCAGCCCAGGTGATCAGCGGAGTCCAGGTGATCAGTGGAGCCGAGAGGCCTCCCATCCTAGGTGATCAACGGAGTCGAGAGGCCTCCCAGCCTAGGTGATCAGCGGAGCTGAGAGGCCTCCCAACCCCGGTAATCAGCGGAGTCAAGAGGCCTCCCGGCCCAGGTGATCAGGGGAGTCGACAATCCTCCCAGGCCAGGTGATCTGTGGAGTCCAGGTTATCAGTAGATCCGAGAAGCCTCCCAGCCCAGGTGATCAGCGGAGTCAAGAGGCCTCCCAGCCCAGGTGATCAGCGAAGTCCAGGTGATCAGCGGAGCCGAGAGGCCTCCCGGCCCCGGTGATCAGGGGAGTTGAGAGGCCTCCCAGCCCAGGTGATCAGCGGAGTCCAGAGGCCTCCCAGCCCAGGTGATCAGCGGAGCCGGGAGGCCTCCCAGCCCCAGTGATCAGCGGATTCGAGAGGCCTCCCAGCCCTGGTGATCAGCCGAGAGGCCTCCCGTCCCGCACCAGGTCCCGTGATCAAAGGAGTCGGAGGCCCCGCGATCAGCGGAGCCAAGAGGACTCCCAGCCCAGTTGATCAACGGAGTCGGAGGCCTCCCAGCCCAGGTGATTAGCGGAGTCCAGGTGATCAGCGGAGCCGAGAGGCCTCCGAGGCTAGGTGATCAGCGGAGTGGAGAGGCCTCCCAGCCCAGGTGATCAGCGGAGTCCTGGTGATCAGTGGAGCCGAGAGGCCTCCCAGCCTAGGTGATCAGCGGAGTCGAGAGGCTTCCTGGCACAGGTGATCAGCGGAGTCCAGGTGATCAGCGGAGCCGAGAGGCCTCCGAGCCTAGGTGATCAGCGGAGTCGAGAGGCCTCCCAGCCCAGGTGATCAGCGGAGTCCAGGTGATCAGCAGAGCCGAGAGGCCTCCCAGCCCCGGTGATCAGTGGAGTCGAAAGGCCTCCCAGCCCAGGTGATCAGCGGAGTAGGAGGCCCCGCGATCAGCGGAGCCAAGAGGCCTCCCAACCCCGGTCATCAGCAAAGTCCAGAGGCCTCCCAGCCCAGGTGATCAGCGGAGTCCAGGTGATCAGCGGAGTCGGAGGCCCCGCGATCAGCGGAGCCAAGAGGCCTCCCAGCCCAGGTGATCAGCGGAGTCGAGAGGCCTCCCAGCCCAGGTGATCAGCGGAGTCCAGGTGATCAGCGGAGCCGAGAGGCCTCCGAGCCTAGGTGATCAGCGGAGTTGAGAGGCCTCCCAGCCCAGGTGGTCAGCGGAGTCCAGGTGATCAGCGGAGCCGAGAGGCCTCCCACCCACGGTGATCAGCGGAGTCGAGAGGCCTCCCAGCCCAGGTGATCAGCGGAGTCGGAGGCCCCGCGATCAGCGGAGCCAAGAGGCCTCCCAGCCCCGGTGATCAGCAAAGTCCAAAGGCCTCCCAGCAGAGGTGATCAGCGGAGTCCAGGTGATCAGCGGAGTCGGAGGCCCCGCGATCAGTGGAGCCACGAGGCCTCCCAGCCCCGGTGATCAGCGGAGCCGAAGGCTTCCCAGCCCATGTGATAAGCAGAGTGGAGAGGCCTCCCAGCCCAGGTGATCAGCGGAGTCCAGGTGATCAGCGGAGCCGAGAGGCCACCCAGCCCCGGTGATAAGCGGAGTCGAGAGGCCGCATAGCCCAGGTGATCAGCGGAGTCCAGGTGATCAGCGGAGTCGAGAGGCATCCCAGCCCCGGTGATCAGCGGAGTTGAGAGGCCTCCCAGCCCAGGTGATCAGCGGAGTTGAGAGGCATCCCAGCCCCGGTGAACAGCGGAGTCGAGAGGCCTCCCAGCCCAGGTGATCAGCGGAGTCCAGGTGATCAGTGGAGCCGAGAGGCCTCCCATCCTAGGTGATCAACGGAGTCGAGAGGCCTCCCAGCCTAGGTGATCAGCGGAGCTGAGAGGCCTCCCAACCCCGGTAATCAGCGGAGTCAAGAGGCCTCCCGGCCCAGGTGATCAGGGGAGTCGACAATCCTCCCAGGCCAGGTGATCTGTGGAGTCCAGGTTATCAGTAGATCCGAGAAGCCTCCCAGCCCAGGTGATCAGCGGAGTTGAGAGGCCTCCCAGCCCAGGTGATCAGCGAAGTCCAGGTGATCAGCAGAGCCGAGATGCCTCCCAGCCCAGGTGATCAGCGGAGTCGAGCGGCCTCCCATTCCAGGTGATCAGCGGAGTCCAGAGGACTCCCAGCCCAGGTGATAAGCAGAGTCGAGAGGCCTCCCAGCCCAGGTGATCAGCGGAGTCCAGGTGATCAGCAGAGCCGAGAGGCCACCCAGCCCCGGTGATCAGCTGAGTCGAGAGGCCTCCCAGCCCAGGTCATCAGCGGAGTCCAGGTGATCAGCGGAGTCGAGAGGCATCCCAGCCCCGGTGGTCAGCGGAGTCGAGAGGCCTCCCAGCCCCATTGATCAGCCGAGAGGCCTCCCATCCCGCTCCTGGCCCCGTGATCAGCGGAGTCGGAGGCCCCGCGATCAGCAGAGCCAAGAGGCCTCCCGGACTGGTGATCAGCGGAGTCGGAGGCCTCCCAGCCCCGTTGATCAGCAGAGTCCAGAGGCCTCCCAGCCCAGGTGATCAGCAGAGTCCAGAGGCCTCCCAGCCCAAGTGATCAGCGGAGTCGAGAGGCATCCCAGCCCCGGTGATCAGCGGAGCCGAGAATCCTCCCAGCCAAGGTGATCAGCGGAGTTGAGAGGCCTCCAAGCCCAGGTGATCAGCAGAGTCCAGGTGATCAGCAGAGTCGAGAGGCCTCCCAGCCCAGGTGATCAGTGGAGTCCAGGTGATCAGCGGAGTCAGAGGCCCCGCGATCAGCGGAGCCAAGAGGCCTGCCAGCCCCGGTGATCAGTAGAGTCCAGAGGCCTCCCAGCCCAGGTGATCAGCGGAGTCCAGGTGATCAGCGGAGTCGGAGGCCTCCTGGCCCAGGTGATCAGTGGATCCGAGAAGCCTCCCAGCCCAGGTGATCAGCGGAGTCGAGAGGCCTCCCAGCCCAGGTGATCAGCGGAATCGAGAGGCCACCCAGCCCAGGTGATCAGCGGAGTCCAGGTGATCAGCGGAGCCGAGATGCCTCCCAACCCCGGTGATCAGCGGAGTCAAGAGGCCTCCCAGCCCAGGTGATCAACGGAGACCAGGTGATCAGCGGAGCCGAGAGGCCTCCCGGCCCCGGTGATCAGGGGAGTTGAGAGGCCTCCCAGCCCAGGTGATCAGCGGAGTCCAGAGGCCTCCCAGCCCAGGTGATCAGCGGAGCCGGGAGGCCTCCCAGCCCCAGTGATCAGCGGATTCGAGAGGCCTCCCAGCCCTGGTGATCAGCCGAGAGGCCTCCCGTCCCGCACCAGGTCCCGTGATCAAAGGAGTCGGAGGCCCCGCGATCAGCGGAGCCAAGAGGACTCCCAGCCCAGTTGATCAACGGAGTCGGAGGCCTCCCAGCCCAGGTGATTAGCGGAGTCCAGGTGATCAGCGGAGCCGAGAGGCCTCCGAGGCTAGGTGATCAGCGGAGTGGAGAGGCCTCCCAGCCCAGGTGATCAGCGGAGTCCTGGTGATCAGTGGAGCCGAGAGGCCTCCCAGCCTAGGTGATCAGCGGAGTCGAGAGGCTTCCTGGCACAGGTGATCAGCGGAGTCCAGGTGATCAGCGGAGCCGAGAGGCCTCCGAGCCTAGGTGATCAGCGGAGTCGAGAGGCCTCCCAGCCCAGGTGATCAGCGGAGTCCAGGTGATCAGCAGAGCCGAGAGGCCTCCCAGCCCCGGTGATCAGTGGAGTCGAAAGGCCTCCCAGCCCAGGTGATCAGCGGAGTAGGAGGCCCCGCGATCAGCGGAGCCAAGAGGCCTCCCAACCCCGGTCATCAGCAAAGTCCAGAGGCCTCCCAGCCCAGGTGATCAGCGGAGTCCAGGTGATCAGCGGAGTCGGAGGCCCCGCGATCAGCGGAGCCAAGAGGCCTCCCAGCCCAGGTGATCAGCGGAGTCGAGAGGCCTCCCAGCCCAGGTGATCAGCGGAGTCCAGGTGATCAGCGGAGCCGAGAGGCCTCCGAGCCTAGGTGATCAGCGGAGTTGAGAGGCCTCCCAGCCCAGGTGGTCAGCGGAGTCCAGGTGATCAGCGGAGCCGAGAGGCCTCCCACCCACGGTGATCAGCGGAGTCGAGAGGCCTCCCAGCCCAGGTGATCAGCGGAGTCGGAGGCCCCGCGATCAGCGGAGCCAAGAGGCCTCCCAGCCCCGGTGATCAGCAAAGTCCAAAGGCCTCCCAGCAGAGGTGAGCAGCGGAGTCCAGGTGATCAGCGGAGTCGGAGGCCCCGCGATCAGTGGAGCCACGAGGCCTCCCAGCCCCGGTGATCAGCGGAGCCGAAGGCTTCCCAGCCCATGTGATAAGCAGAGTGGAGAGGCCTCCCAGCCCAGGTGATCAGCGGAGTCCAGGTGATCAGCGGAGCCGAGAGGCCACCCAGCCCCGGTGATAAGCGGAGTCGAGAGGCCGCATAGCCCAGGTGATCAGCGGAGTCCAGGTGATCAGCGGAGTCGAGAGGCATCCCAGCCCCGGTGATCAGCGGAGTTGAGAGGCCTCCCAGCCCAGGTGATCAGCGGAGTTGAGAGGCATCCCAGCCCCGGTGAACAGCGGAGTCGAGAGGCCTCCCAGCCCAGGTGATCAGCGGAGTCCAGGTGATCAGTGGAGCCGAGAGGCCTCCCATCCTAGGTGATCAACGGAGTCGAGAGGCCTCCCAGCCTAGGTGATCAGCGGAGCTGAGAGGCCTCCCAACCCCGGTAATCAGCGGAGTCAAGAGGCCTCCCGGCCCAGGTGATCAGGGGAGTCGACAATCCTCCCAGGCCAGGTGATCTGTGGAGTCCAGGTTATCAGTAGATCCGAGAAGCCTCCCAGCCCAGGTGATCAGCGGAGTCAAGAGGCCTCCCAGCCCAGGTGATCAGCGAAGTCCAGGTGATCAGCGGAGCCGAGAGGCCTCCCGGCCCCGGTGATTAGGGGAGTTGAGAGGCCTCCCAGCCCAGGTGATCAGCGGAGTCCAGAGGCCTCCCAGCCCAGGTGATCAGCGGAGCCGGGAGGCCTCCCAGCCCCAGTGATCAGCGGATTCGAGAGGCCTCCCAGCCCTGGTGATCAGCCGAGAGGCCTCCCGTCCCGCACCAGGTCCCGTGATCAAAGGAGTCGGAGGCCCCGCGATCAGCGGAGCCAAGAGGACTCCCAGCCCAGTTGATCAACGGAGTCGGAGGCCTCCCAGCCCAGGTGATTAGCGGAGTCCAGGTGATCAGCGGAGCCGAGAGGCCTCCGAGGCTAGGTGATCAGCGGAGTGGAGAGGCCTCCCAGCCCAGGTGATCAGCGGAGTCCTGGTGATCAGTGGAGCCGAGAGGCCTCCCAGCCTAGGTGATCAGCGGAGTCGAGAGGCTTCCTGGCACAGGTGATCAGCGGAGTCCAGGTGATCAGCGGAGCCGAGAGGCCTCCGAGCCTAGGTGATCAGCGGAGTCGAGAGGCCTCCCAGCCCAGGTGATCAGCGGAGTCCAGGTGATCAGCAGAGCCGAGAGGCCTCCCAGCCCCGGTGATCAGTGGAGTCGAAAGGCCTCCCAGCCCAGGTGATCAGCGGAGTAGGAGGCCCCGCGATCAGCGGAGCCAAGAGGCCTCCCAACCCCGGTCATCAGCAAAGTCCAGAGGCCTCCCAGCCCAGGTGATCAGCGGAGTCCAGGTGATCAGCGGAGTCGGAGGCCCCGCGATCAGCGGAGCCAAGAGGCCTCCCAGCCCAGGTGATCAGCGGAGTCGAGAGGCCTCCCAGCCCAGGTGATCAGCGGAGTCCAGGTGATCAGCGGAGCCGAGAGGCCTCCGAGCCTAGGTGATCAGCGGAGTTGAGAGGCCTCCCAGCCCAGGTGGTCAGCGGAGTCCAGGTGATCAGCGGAGCCGAGAGGCCTCCCACCCACGGTGATCAGCGGAGTCGAGAGGCCTCCCAGCCCAGGTGATCAGCGGAGTCGGAGGCCCCGCGATCAGCGGAGCCAAGAGGCCTCCCAGCCCCGGTGATCAGCAAAGTCCAAAGGCCTCCCAGCAGAGGTGAGCAGCGGAGTCCAGGTGATCAGCGGAGTCGGAGGCCCCGCGATCAGTGGAGCCACGAGGCCTCCCAGCCCCGGTGATCAGCGGAGCCGAAGGCTTCCCAGCCCATGTGATAAGCAGAGTGGAGAGGCCTCCCAGCCCAGGTGATCAGCGGAGTCCAGGTGATCAGCGGAGCCGAGAGGCCACCCAGCCCCGGTGATAAGCGGAGTCGAGAGGCCGCATAGCCCAGGTGATCAGCGGAGTCCAGGTGATCAGCGGAGTCGAGAGGCATCCCAGCCCCGGTGATCAGCGGAGTTGAGAGGCCTCCCAGCCCAGGTGATCAGCGGAGTTGAGAGGCATCCCAGCCCCGGTGAACAGCGGAGTCGAGAGGCCTCCCAGCCCAGGTGATCAGCGGAGTCCAGGTGATCAGTGGAGCCGAGAGGCCTCCCATCCTAGGTGATCAACGGAGTCGAGAGGCCTCCCAGCCTAGGTGATCAGCGGAGCTGAGAGGCCTCCCAACCCCGGTAATCAGCGGAGTCAAGAGGCCTCCCGGCCCAGGTGATCAGGGGAGTCGACAATCCTCCCAGGCCAGGTGATCTGTGGAGTCCAGGTTATCAGTAGATCCGAGAAGCCTCCCAGCCCAGGTGATCAGCGGAGTCAAGAGGCCTCCCAGCCCAGGTGATCAGCGAAGTCCAGGTGATCAGCGGAGCCGAGAGGCCTCCCGGCCCCGGTGATCAGGGGAGTTGAGAGGCCTCCCAGCCCAGGTGATCAGCGGAGTCCAGAGGCCTCCCAGCCCAGGTGATCAGCGGAGCCGGGAGGCCTCCCAGCCCCAGTGATCAGCGGATTCGAGAGGCCTCCCAGCCCTGGTGATCAGCCGAGAGGCCTCCCGTCCCGCACCAGGTCCCGTGATCAAAGGAGTCGGAGGCCCCGCGATCAGCGGAGCCAAGAGGACTCCCAGCCCAGTTGATCAACGGAGTCGGAGGCCTCCCAGCCCAGGTGATTAGCGGAGTCCAGGTGATCAGCGGAGCCGAGAGGCCTCCGAGGCTAGGTGATCAGCGGAGTGGAGAGGCCTCCCAGCCCAGGTGATCAGCGGAGTCCTGGTGATCAGTGGAGCCGAGAGGCCTCCCAGCCTAGGTGATCAGCGGAGTCGAGAGGCTTCCTGGCACAGGTGATCAGCGGAGTCCAGGTGATCAGCGGAGCCGAGAGGCCTCCGAGCCTAGGTGATCAGCGGAGTCGAGAGGCCTCCCAGCCCAGGTGATCAGCGGAGTCCAGGTGATCAGCAGAGCCGAGAGGCCTCCCAGCCCCGGTGATCAGTGGAGTCGAAAGGCCTCCCAGCCCAGGTGATCAGCGGAGTAGGAGGCCCCGCGATCAGCGGAGCCAAGAGGCCTCCCAACCCCGGTCATCAGCAAAGTCCAGAGGCCTCCCAGCCCAGGTGATCAGCGGAGTCCAGGTGATCAGCGGAGTCGGAGGCCCCGCGATCAGCGGAGCCAAGAGGCCTCCCAGCCCAGGTGATCAGCGGAGTCGAGAGGCCTCCCAGCCCAGGTGATCAGCGGAGTCCAGGTGATCAGCGGAGCCGAGAGGCCTCCGAGCCTAGGTGATCAGCGGAGTTGAGAGGCCTCCCAGCCCAGGTGGTCAGCGGAGTCCAGGTGATCAGCGGAGCCGAGAGGCCTCCCACCCACGGTGATCAGCGGAGTCGAGAGGCCTCCCAGCCCAGGTGATCAGCGGAGTCGGAGGCCCCGCGATCAGCGGAGCCAAGAGGCCTCCCAGCCCCGGTGATCAGCAAAGTCCAAAGGCCTCCCAGCAGAGGTGAGCAGCGGAGTCCAGGTGATCAGCGGAGTCGGAGGCCCCGCGATCAGTGGAGCCACGAGGCCTCCCAGCCCCGGTGATCAGCGGAGCCGAAGGCTTCCCAGCCCATGTGATAAGCAGAGTGGAGAGGCCTCCCAGCCCAGGTGATCAGCGGAGTCCAGGTGATCAGCGGAGCCGAGAGGCCACCCAGCCCCGGTGATAAGCGGAGTCGAGAGGCCGCATAGCCCAGGTGATCAGCGGAGTCCAGGTGATCAGCGGAGTCGAGAGGCATCCCAGCCCCGGTGATCAGCGGAGTTGAGAGGCCTCCCAGCCCAGGTGATCAGCGGAGTTGAGAGGCATCCCAGCCCCGGTGAACAGCGGAGTCGAGAGGCCTCCCAGCCCAGGTGATCAGCGGAGTCCAGGTGATCAGTGGAGCCGAGAGGCCTCCCATCCTAGGTGATCAACGGAGTCGAGAGGCCTCCCAGCCTAGGTGATCAGCGGAGCTGAGAGGCCTCCCAACCCCGGTAATCAGCGGAGTCAAGAGGCCTCCCGGCCCAGGTGATCAGGGGAGTCGACAATCCTCCCAGGCCAGGTGATCTGTGGAGTCCAGGTTATCAGTAGATCCGAGAAGCCTCCCAGCCCAGGTGATCAGCGGAGTTGAGAGGCCTCCCAGCCCAGGTGATCAGCGAAGTCCAGGTGATCAGCAGAGCCGAGATGCCTCCCAGCCCAGGTGATCAGCGGAGTCGAGCGGCCTCCCATTCCAGGTGATCAGCGGAGTCCAGAGGACTCCCAGCCCAGGTGATAAGCAGAGTCGAGAGGCCTCCCAGCCCAGGTGATCAGCGGAGTCCAGGTGATCAGCAGAGCCGAGAGGCCACCCAGCCCCGGTGATCAGCTGAGTCGAGAGGCCTCCCAGCCCAGGTCATCAGCGGAGTCCAGGTGATCAGCGGAGTCGAGAGGCATCCCAGCCCCGGTGGTCAGCGGAGTCGAGAGGCCTCCCAGCCCCATTGATCAGCCGAGAGGCCTCCCATCCCGCTCCTGGCCCCGTGATCAGCGGAGTCGGAGGCCCCGCGATCAGCAGAGCCAAGAGGCCTCCCGGACTGGTGATCAGCGGAGTCGGAGGCCTCCCAGCCCCGTTGATCAGCAGAGTCCAGAGGCCTCCCAGCCCAGGTGATCAGCAGAGTCCAGAGGCCTCCCAGCCCAAGTGATCAGCGGAGTCGAGAGGCATCCCAGCCCCGGTGATCAGCGGAGCCGAGAATCCTCCCAGCCAAGGTGATCAGCGGAGTTGAGAGGCCTCCAAGCCCAGGTGATCAGCAGAGTCCAGGTGATCAGCAGAGTCGAGAGGCCTCCCAGCCCAGGTGATCAGTGGAGTCCAGGTGATCAGCGGAGTCAGAGGCCCCGCGATCAGCGGAGCCAAGAGGCCTGCCAGCCCCGGTGATCAGTAGAGTCCAGAGGCCTCCCAGCCCAGGTGATCAGCGGAGTCCAGGTGATCAGCGGAGTCGGAGGCCTCCTGGCCCAGGTGATCAGTGGATCCGAGAAGCCTCCCAGCCCAGGTGATCAGCGGAGTCGAGAGGCCTCCCAGCCCAGGTGATCAGCGGAATCGAGAGGCCACCCAGCCCAGGTGATCAGCGGAGTCCAGGTGATCAGCGGAGCCGAGATGCCTCCCAACCCCGGTGATCAGCGGAGTCAAGAGGCCTCCCAGCCCAGGTGATCAACGGAGACCAGGTGATCAGCGGAGCCGAGAGGCCTCCCGGCCCCGGTGATTAGGGGAGTTGAGAGGCCTCCCAGCCCAGGTGATCAGCGGAGTCCAGAGGCCTCCCAGCCCAGGTGATCAGCGGAGCCGGGAGGCCTCCCAGCCCCAGTGATCAGCGGATTCGAGAGGCCTCCCAGCCCTGGTGATCAGCCGAGAGGCCTCCCGTCCCGCACCAGGTCCCGTGATCAAAGGAGTCGGAGGCCCCGCGATCAGCGGAGCCAAGAGGACTCCCAGCCCAGTTGATCAACGGAGTCGGAGGCCTCCCAGCCCAGGTGATTAGCGGAGTCCAGGTGATCAGCGGAGCCGAGAGGCCTCCGAGGCTAGGTGATCAGCGGAGTGGAGAGGCCTCCCAGCCCAGGTGATCAGCGGAGTCCTGGTGATCAGTGGAGCCGAGAGGCCTCCCAGCCTAGGTGATCAGCGGAGTCGAGAGGCTTCCTGGCACAGGTGATCAGCGGAGTCCAGGTGATCAGCGGAGCCGAGAGGCCTCCGAGCCTAGGTGATCAGCGGAGTCGAGAGGCCTCCCAGCCCAGGTGATCAGCGGAGTCCAGGTGATCAGCAGAGCCGAGAGGCCTCCCAGCCCCGGTGATCAGTGGAGTCGAAAGGCCTCCCAGCCCAGGTGATCAGCGGAGTAGGAGGCCCCGCGATCAGCGGAGCCAAGAGGCCTCCCAACCCCGGTCATCAGCAAAGTCCAGAGGCCTCCCAGCCCAGGTGATCAGCGGAGTCCAGGTGATCAGCGGAGTCGGAGGCCCCGCGATCAGCGGAGCCAAGAGGCCTCCCAGCCCAGGTGATCAGCGGAGTCGAGAGGCCTCCCAGCCCAGGTGATCAGCGGAGTCCAGGTGATCAGCGGAGCCGAGAGGCCTCCGAGCCTAGGTGATCAGCGGAGTTGAGAGGCCTCCCAGCCCAGGTGGTCAGCGGAGTCCAGGTGATCAGCGGAGCCGAGAGGCCTCCCACCCACGGTGATCAGCGGAGTCGAGAGGCCTCCCAGCCCAGGTGATCAGCGGAGTCGGAGGCCCCGCGATCAGCGGAGCCAAGAGGCCTCCCAGCCCCGGTGATCAGCAAAGTCCAAAGGCCTCCCAGCAGAGGTGAGCAGCGGAGTCCAGGTGATCAGCGGAGTCGGAGGCCCCGCAATCAGTGGAGCCACGAGGCCTCCCAGCCCCGGTGATCAGCGGAGCCGAAGGCTTCCCAGCCCATGTGATAAGCAGAGTGGAGAGGCCTCCCAGCCCAGGTGATCAGCGGAGTCCAGGTGATCAGCGGAGCCGAGAGGCCACCCAGCCCCGGTGATAAGCGGAGTCGAGAGGCCGCATAGCCCAGGTGATCAGCGGAGTCCAGGTGATCAGCGGAGTCGAGAGGCATCCCAGCCCCGGTGATCAGCGGAGTTGAGAGGCCTCCCAGCCCAGGTGATCAGCGGAGTTGAGAGGCATCCCAGCCCCGGTGAACAGCGGAGTCGAGAGGCCTCCCAGCCCAGGTGATCAGCGGAGTCCAGGTGATCAGTGGAGCCGAGAGGCCTCCCATCCTAGGTGATCAACGGAGTCGAGAGGCCTCCCAGCCTAGGTGATCAGCGGAGCTGAGAGGCCTCCCAACCCCGGTAATCAGCGGAGTCAAGAGGCCTCCCGGCCCAGGTGATCAGGGGAGTCGACAATCCTCCCAGGCCAGGTGATCTGTGGAGTCCAGGTTATCAGTAGATCCGAGAAGCCTCCCAGCCCAGGTGATCAGCGGAGTTGAGAGGCCTCCCAGCCCAGGTGATCAGCGAAGTCCAGGTGATCAGCAGAGCCGAGATGCCTCCCAGCCCAGGTGATCAGCGGAGTCGAGCAGCCTCCCATTCCAGGTGATCAGCGGAGTCCAGAGGACTCCCAGCCCAGGTGATAAGCAGAGTCGAGAGGCCTCCCAGCCCAGGTGATCAGCGGAGTCCAGGTGATCAGCAGAGCCGAGAGGCCACCCAGCCCCGGTGATCAGCTGAGTCGAGAGGCCTCCCAGCCCAGGTCATCAGCGGAGTCCAGGTGATCAGCGGAGTCGAGAGGCATCCCAGCCCCGGTGGTCAGCGGAGTCGAGAGGCCTCCCAGCCCCATTGATCAGCCGAGAGGCCTCCCATCCCGCTCCTGGCCCCGTGATCAGCGGAGTCGGAGGCCCCGCGATCAGCAGAGCCAAGAGGCCTCCCGGACTGGTGATCAGCGGAGTCGGAGGCCTCCCAGCCCCGTTGATCAGCAGAGTCCAGAGGCCTCCCAGCCCAGGTGATCAGCAGAGTCCAGAGGCCTCCCAGCCCAAGTGATCAGCGGAGTCGAGAGGCATCCCAGCCCCGGTGATCAGCGGAGCCGAGAATCCTCCCAGCCAAGGTGATCAGCGGAGTTGAGAGGCCTCCAAGCCCAGGTGATCAGCAGAGTCCAGGTGATCAGCAGAGTCGAGAGGCCTCCCAGCCCAGGTGATCAGTGGAGTCCAGGTGATCAGCGGAGTCAGAGGCCCCGCGATCAGCGGAGCCAAGAGGCCTGCCAGCCCCGGTGATCAGTAGAGTCCAGAGGCCTCCCAGCCCAGGTGATCAGCGGAGTCCAGGTGATCAGCGGAGTCGGAGGCCTCCTGGCCCAGGTGATCAGTGGATCCGAGAAGCCTCCCAGCCCAGGTGATCAGCGGAGTCGAGAGGCCTCCCAGCCCAGGTGATCAGCGGAATCGAGAGGCCACCCAGCCCAGGTGATCAGCGGAGTCCAGGTGATCAGCGGAGCCGAGATGCCTCCCAACCCCGGTGATCAGCGGAGTCAAGAGGCCTCCCAGCCCAGGTGATCAACGGAGACCAGGTGATCAGCGGAGCCGAGAGGCCTCCCGGCCCCGGTGATCAGGGGAGTTGAGAGGCCTCCCAGCCCAGGTGATCAGCGGAGTCCAGAGGCCTCCCAGCCCAGGTGATCAGCGGAGCCGGGAGGCCTCCCAGCCCCAGTGATCAGCGGATTCGAGAGGCCTCCCAGCCCTGGTGATCAGCCGAGAGGCCTCCCGTCCCGCACCAGGTCCCGTGATCAAAGGAGTCGGAGGCCCCGCGATCAGCGGAGCCAAGAGGACTCCCAGCCCAGTTGATCAACGGAGTCGGAGGCCTCCCAGCCCAGGTGATTAGCGGAGTCCAGGTGATCAGCGGAGCCGAGAGGCCTCCGAGGCTAGGTGATCAGCGGAGTGGAGAGGCCTCCCAGCCCAGGTGATCAGCGGAGTCCTGGTGATCAGTGGAGCCGAGAGGCCTCCCAGCCTAGGTGATCAGCGGAGTCGAGAGGCTTCCTGGCACAGGTGATCAGCGGAGTCCAGGTGATCAGCGGAGCCGAGAGGCCTCCGAGCCTAGGTGATCAGCGGAGTCGAGAGGCCTCCCAGCCCAGGTGATCAGCGGAGTCCAGGTGATCAGCAGAGCCGAGAGGCCTCCCAGCCCCGGTGATCAGTGGAGTCGAAAGGCCTCCCAGCCCAGGTGATCAGCGGAGTAGGAGGCCCCGCGATCAGCGGAGCCAAGAGGCCTCCCAACCCCGGTCATCAGCAAAGTCCAGAGGCCTCCCAGCCCAGGTGATCAGCGGAGTCCAGGTGATCAGCGGAGTCGGAGGCCCCGCGATCAGCGGAGCCAAGAGGCCTCCCAGCCCAGGTGATCAGCGGAGTCGAGAGGCCTCCCAGCCCAGGTGATCAGCGGAGTCCAGGTGATCAGCGGAGCCGAGAGGCCTCCGAGCCTAGGTGATCAGCGGAGTTGAGAGGCCTCCCAGCCCAGGTGGTCAGCGGAGTCCAGGTGATCAGCGGAGCCGAGAGGCCTCCCACCCACGGTGATCAGCGGAGTCGAGAGGCCTCCCAGCCCAGGTGATCAGCGGAGTCGGAGGCCCCGCGATCAGCGGAGCCAAGAGGCCTCCCAGCCCCGGTGATCAGCAAAGTCCAAAGGCCTCCCAGCAGAGGTGAGCAGCGGAGTCCAGGTGATCAGCGGAGTCGGAGGCCCCGCGATCAGTGGAGCCACGAGGCCTCCCAGCCCCGGTGATCAGCGGAGCCGAAGGCTTCCCAGCCCATGTGATAAGCAGAGTGGAGAGGCCTCCCAGCCCAGGTGATCAGCGGAGTCCAGGTGATCAGCGGAGCCGAGAGGCCACCCAGCCCCGGTGATAAGCGGAGTCGAGAGGCCGCATAGCCCAGGTGATCAGCGGAGTCCAGGTGATCAGCGGAGTCGAGAGGCATCCCAGCCCCGGTGATCAGCGGAGTTGAGAGGCCTCCCAGCCCAGGTGATCAGCGGAGTTGAGAGGCATCCCAGCCCCGGTGAACAGCGGAGTCGAGAGGCCTCCCAGCCCAGGTGATCAGCGGAGTCCAGGTGATCAGTGGAGCCGAGAGGCCTCCCATCCTAGGTGATCAACGGAGTCGAGAGGCCTCCCAGCCTAGGTGATCAGCGGAGCTGAGAGGCCTCCCAACCCCGGTAATCAGCGGAGTCAAGAGGCCTCCCGGCCCAGGTGATCAGGGGAGTCGACAATCCTCCCAGGCCAGGTGATCTGTGGAGTCCAGGTTATCAGTAGATCCGAGATGCCTCCCAGCCCAGGTGATCAGCGGAGTCGAGCGGCCTCCCATTCCAGGTGATCAGCGGAGTCCAGAGGACTCCCAGCCCAGGTGATAAGCAGAGTCGAGAGGCCTCCCAGCCCAGGTGATCAGCGGAGTCCAGGTGATCAGCAGAGCCGAGAGGCCACCCAGCCCCGGTGATCAGCTTAGTCGAGAGGCCTCCCAGCCCAGGTCATCAGCGGAGTCCAGGTGATCAGCGGAGTCGAGAGGCATCCCAGCCCCGGTGGTCAGCGGAGTCGAGAGGCCTCCCAGCCCCATTGATCAGCCGAGAGGCCTCCCATCCCGCTCCTGGCCCCGTGATCAGCGGAGTCGGAGGCCCCGCGATCAGCAGAGCCAAGAGGCCTTCCGGACTGGTGATCAGCGGAGTCGGAGGCCTCCCAGCCCCGTTGATCAGCAGAGTCCAGAGGCCTCCCAGCCCAGGTGATCAGCAGAGTCCAGAGGCCTCCCAGCCCAAGTGATCAGCGGAGTCGAGAGGCATCCCAGCCCCGGTGATCAGCGGAGCCGAGAATCCTCCCAGCCAAGGTGATCAGCGGAGTTGAGAGGCCTCCAAGCCCAGGTGATCAGCAGAGTCCAGGTGATCAGCAGAGTCGAGAGGCCTCCCAGCCCAGGTGATCAGTGGAGTCCAGGTGATCAGCGGAGTCAGAGGCCCCGCGATCAGCGGAGCCAAGAGGCCTGCCAGCCCCGGTGATCAGTAGAGTCCAGAGGCCTCCCAGCCCAGGTGATCAGCGGAGTCCAGGTGATCAGCGGAGTCGGAGGCCTCCTGGCCCAGGTGATCAGTGGATCCGAGAAGCCTCCCAGCCCAGGTGATCAGCGGAGTCGAGAGGCCTCCCAGCCCAGGTGATCAGCGGAATCGAGAGGCCACCCAGCCCAGGTGATCAGCGGAGTCCAGGTGATCAGCGGAGCCGAGATGCCTCCCAACCCCGGTGATCAGCGGAGTCAAGAGGCCTCCCAGCCCAGGTGATCAACGGAGACCAGGTGATCAGCGGAGCCGAGAGGCCTCCCGGCCCCGGTGATCAGGGGAGTTGAGAGGCCTCCCAGCCCAGGTGATCAGCGGAGTCCAGAGGCCTCCCAGCCCAGGTGATCAGCGGAGCCGGGAGGCCTCCCAGCCCCAGTGATCAGCGGATTCGAGAGGCCTCCCAGCCCTGGTGATCAGCCGAGAGGCCTCCCGTCCCGCACCAGGTCCCGTGATCAAAGGAGTCGGAGGCCCCGCGATCAGCGGAGCCAAGAGGACTCCCAGCCCAGTTGATCAACGGAGTCGGAGGCCTCCCAGCCCAGGTGATTAGCGGAGTCCAGGTGATCAGCGGAGCCGAGAGGCCTCCGAGGCTAGGTGATCAGCGGAGTGGAGAGGCCTCCCAGCCCAGGTGATCAGCGGAGTCCTGGTGATCAGTGGAGCCGAGAGGCCTCCCAGCCTAGGTGATCAGCGGAGTCGAGAGGCCTCCGAGCCTAGGTGATCAGCGGAGTCGAGAGGCCTCCCAGCCCAGGTGATCAGCGGAGTCCAGGTGATCAGCAGAGCCGAGAGGCCTCCCAGCCCCGGTGATCAGTGGAGTCGAAAGGCCTCCCAGCCCAGGTGATCAGCGGAGTAGGAGGCCCCGCGATCAGCGGAGCCAAGAGGCCTCCCAACCCCGGTCATCAGCAAAGTCCAGAGGCCTCCCAGCCCAGGTGATCAGCGGAGTCCAGGTGATCAGCGGAGTCGGAGGCCCCGCGATCAGCGGAGCCAAGAGGCCTCCCAGCCCAGGTGATCAGCGGAGTCGAGAGGCCTCCCAGCCCAGGTGATCAGCGGAGTCCAGGTGATCAGCGGAGCCGAGAGGCCTCCGAGCCTAGGTGATCAGCGGAGTTGAGAGGCCTCCCAGCCCAGGTGGTCAGCGGAGTCCAGGTGATCAGCGGAGCCGAGAGGCCTCCCACCCACGGTGATCAGCGGAGTCGAGAGGCCTCCCAGCCCAGGTGATCAGCGGAGTCGGAGGCCCCGCGATCAGCGGAGCCAAGAGGCCTCCCAGCCCCGGTGATCAGCAAAGTCCAAAGGCCTCCCAGCAGAGGTGAGCAGCGGAGTCCAGGTGATCAGCGGAGTCGGAGGCCCCGCGATCAGTGGAGCCACGAGGCCTCCCAGCCCCGGTGATCAGCGGAGCCGAAGGCTTCCCAGCCCATGTGATAAGCAGAGTGGAGAGGCCTCCCAGCCCAGGTGATCAGCGGAGTCCAGGTGATCAGCGGAGCCGAGAGGCCACCCAGCCCCGGTGATAAGCGGAGTCGAGAGGCCGCATAGCCCAGGTGATCAGCGGAGTCCAGGTGATCAGCGGAGTCGAGAGGCATCCCAGCCCCGGTGATCAGAGGAGTTGAGAGGCCTCCCAGCCCAGGTGATCAGCGGAGTTGAGAGGCATCCCAGCCCCGGTGAACAGCGGAGTCGAGAGGCCTCCCAGCCCAGGTGATCAGCGGAGTCCAGGTGATCAGTGGAGCCGAGAGGCCTCCCATCCTAGGTGATCAACGGAGTCGAGAGGCCTCCCAGCCTAGGTGATCAGCGGAGCTGAGAGGCCTCCCAACCCCGGTAATCAGCGGAGTCAAGAGGCCTCCCGGCCCAGGTGATCAGGGGAGTCGACAATCCTCCCAGGCCAGGTGATCTGTGGAGTCCAGGTTATCAGTAGATCCGAGAAGCCTCCCAGCCCAGGTGATCAGCGGAGTCAAGAGGCCTCCCAGCCCAGGTGATCAGCGAAGTCCAGGTGATCAGCGGAGCCGAGAGGCCTCCCGGCCCCGGTGATCAGGGGAGTTGAGAGGCCTCCCAGCCCAGGTGATCAGCGGAGTCCAGAGGCCTCCCAGCCCAGGTGATCAGCGGAGCCGGGAGGCCTCCCAGCCCCAGTGATCAGCGGATTCGAGAGGCCTCCCAGCCCTGGTGATCAGCCGAGAGGCCTCCCGTCCCGCACCAGGTCCCGTGATCAAAGGAGTCGGAGGCCCCGCGATCAGCGGAGCCAAGAGGACTCCCAGCCCAGTTGATCAACGGAGTCGGAGGCCTCCCAGCCCAGGTGATTAGCGGAGTCCAGGTGATCAGCGGAGCCGAGAGGCCTCCGAGGCTAGGTGATCAGCGGAGTGGAGAGGCCTCCCAGCCCAGGTGATCAGCGGAGTCCTGGTGATCAGTGGAGCCGAGAGGCCTCCCAGCCTAGGTGATCAGCGGAGTCGAGAGGCCTCCGAGCCTAGGTGATCAGCGGAGTCGAGAGGCCTCCCAGCCCAGGTGATCAGCGGAGTCCAGGTGATCAGCAGAGCCGAGAGGCCTCCCAGCCCCGGTGATCAGTGGAGTCGAAAGGCCTCCCAGCCCAGGTGATCAGCGGAGTAGGAGGCCCCGCGATCAGCGGAGCCAAGAGGCCTCCCAACCCCGGTCATCAGCAAAGTCCAGAGGCCTCCCAGCCCAGGTGATCAGCGGAGTCCAGGTGATCAGCGGAGTCGGAGGCCCCGCGATCAGCGGAGCCAAGAGGCCTCCCAGCCCAGGTGATCAGCGGAGTCGAGAGGCCTCCCAGCCCAGGTGATCAGCGGAGTCCAGGTGATCAGCGGAGCCGAGAGGCCTCCGAGCCTAGGTGATCAGCGGAGTTGAGAGGCCTCCCAGCCCAGGTGGTCAGCGGAGTCCAGGTGATCAGCGGAGCCGAGAGGCCTCCCACCCACGGTGATCAGCGGAGTCGAGAGGCCTCCCAGCCCAGGTGATCAGCGGAGTCGGAGGCCCCGCGATCAGCGGAGCCAAGAGGCCTCCCAGCCCCGGTGATCAGCAAAGTCCAAAGGCCTCCCAGCAGAGGTGAGCAGCGGAGTCCAGGTGATCAGCGGAGTCGGAGGCCCCGCGATCAGTGGAGCCACGAGGCCTCCCAGCCCCGGTGATCAGCGGAGCCGAAGGCTTCCCAGCCCATGTGATAAGCAGAGTGGAGAGGCCTCCCAGCCCAGGTGATCAGCGGAGTCCAGGTGATCAGCGGAGCCGAGAGGCCACCCAGCCCCGGTGATAAGCGGAGTCGAGAGGCCGCATAGCCCAGGTGATCAGCGGAGTCCAGGTGATCAGCGGAGTCGAGAGGCATCCCAGCCCCGGTGATCAGAGGAGTTGAGAGGCCTCCCAGCCCAGGTGATCAGCGGAGTTGAGAGGCATCCCAGCCCCGGTGAACAGCGGAGTCGAGAGGCCTCCCAGCCCAGGTGATCAGCGGAGTCCAGGTGATCAGTGGAGCCGAGAGGCCTCCCATCCTAGGTGATCAACGGAGTCGAGAGGCCTCCCAGCCTAGGTGATCAGCGGAGCTGAGAGGCCTCCCAACCCCGGTAATCAGCGGAGTCAAGAGGCCTCCCGGCCCAGGTGATCAGGGGAGTCGACAATCCTCCCAGGCCAGGTGATCTGTGGAGTCCAGGTTATCAGTAGATCCGAGAAGCCTCCCAGCCCAGGTGATCAGCGGAGTCAAGAGGCCTCCCAGCCCAGGTGATCAGCGAAGTCCAGGTGATCAGCGGAGCCGAGAGGCCTCCCGGCCCCGGTGATCAGGGGAGTTGAGAGGCCTCCCAGCCCAGGTGATCAGCGGAGTCCAGAGGCCTCCCAGCCCAGGTGATCAGCGGAGCCGGGAGGCCTCCCAGCCCCAGTGATCAGCGGATTCGAGAGGCCTCCCAGCCCTGGTGATCAGCCGAGAGGCCTCCCGTCCCGCACCAGGTCCCGTGATCAAAGGAGTCGGAGGCCCCGCGATCAGCGGAGCCAAGAGGACTCCCAGCCCAGTTGATCAACGGAGTCGGAGGCCTCCCAGCCCAGGTGATTAGCGGAGTCCAGGTGATCAGCGGAGCCGAGAGGCCTCCGAGGCTAGGTGATCAGCGGAGTGGAGAGGCCTCCCAGCCCAGGTGATCAGCGGAGTCCTGGTGATCAGTGGAGCCGAGAGGCCTCCCAGCCTAGGTGATCAGCGGAGTCGAGAGGCTTCCTGGCACAGGTGATCAGCGGAGTCCAGGTGATCAGCGGAGCCGAGAGGCCTCCGAGCCTAGGTGATCAGCGGAGTCGAGAGGCCTCCCAGCCCAGGTGATCAGCGGAGTCCAGGTGATCAGCAGAGCCGAGAGGCCTCCCAGCCCCGGTGATCAGTGGAGTCGAAAGGCCTCCCAGCCCAGGTGATCAGCGGAGTAGGAGGCCCCGCGATCAGCGGAGCCAAGAGGCCTCCCAACCCCGGTCATCAGCAAAGTCCAGAGGCCTCCCAGCCCAGGTGATCAGCGGAGTCCAGGTGATCAGCGGAGTCGGAGGCCCCGCGATCAGCGGAGCCAAGAGGCCTCCCAGCCCAGGTGATCAGCGGAGTCGAGAGGCCTCCCAGCCCAGGTGATCAGCGGAGTCCAGGTGATCAGCGGAGCCGAGAGGCCTCCGAGCCTAGGTGATCAGCGGAGTTGAGAGGCCTCCCAGCCCAGGTGGTCAGCGGAGTCCAGGTGATCAGCGGAGCCGAGAGGCCTCCCACCCACGGTGATCAGCGGAGTCGAGAGGCCTCCCAGCCCAGGTGATCAGCGGAGTCGGAGGCCCCGCGATCAGCGGAGCCAAGAGGCCTCCCAGCCCCGGTGATCAGCAAAGTCCAAAGGCCTCCCAGCAGAGGTGAGCAGCGGAGTCCAGGTGATCAGCGGAGTCGAAGGCCCCGCGATCAGTGGAGCCACGAGGCCTCCCAGCCCCGGTGATCAGCGGAGCCGAAGGCTTCCCAGCCCATGTGATAAGCAGAGTGGAGAGGCCTCCCAGCCCAGGTGATCAGCGGAGTCCAGGTGATCAGCGGAGCCGAGAGGCCACCCAGCCCCGGTGATAAGCGGAGTCGAGATGCCGCATAGCCCAGGTGATCAGCGGAGTCCAGGTGATCAGCGGAGTCGAGAGGCATCCCAGCCCCGGTGATCAGCGGAGTTGAGAGGCCTCCCAGCCCAGGTGATCAGCGGAGTTGAGAGGCATCCCAGCCCCGGTGAACAGCGGAGTCGAGAGGCCTCCCAGCCCAGGTGATCAGCGGAGTCCAGGTGATCAGTGGAGCCGAGAGGCCTCCCATCCTAGGTGATCAACGGAGTCGAGAGGCCTCCCAGCCTAGGTGATCAGCGGAGCTGAGAGGCCTCCCAACCCCGGTAATCAGCGGAGTCAAGAGGCCTCCCGGCCCAGGTGATCAGGGGAGTCGACAATCCTCCCAGGCCAGGTGATCTGTGGAGTCCAGGTTATCAGTAGATCCGAGAAGCCTCCCAGCCCAGGTGATCAGCGGAGTTGAGAGGCCTCCCAGCCCAGGTGATCAGCGAAGTCCAGGTGATCAGCAGAGCCGAGATGCCTCCCAGCCCAGGTGATCAGCGGCGTCGAGCAGCCTCCCATTCCAGGTGATCAGCGGAGTCCAGAGGACTCCCAGCCCAGGTGATAAGCAGAGTCGAGAGGCCTCCCAGCCCAGGTGATCAGCGGAGTCCAGGTGATCAGCAGAGCCGAGAGGCCACCCAGCCCCGGTGATCAGCTGAGTCGAGAGGCCTCCCAGCCCAGGTCATCAGCGGAGTCCAGGTGATCAGCGGAGTCGAGAGGCATCCCAGCCCCGGTGGTCAGCGGAGTCGAGAGGCCTCCCAGCCCCATTGATCAGCCGAGAGGCCTCCCATCCCGCTCCTGGCCCCGTGATCAGCGAAGTCGGAGGCCCCGCGATCAGCAGAGCCAAGAGGCCTCCCGGACTGGTGATCAGCGGAGTCGGAGGCCTCCCAGCCCCGTTGATCAGCAGAGTCCAGAGGCCTCCCAGCCCAGGTGATCAGCAGAGTCCAGAGGCCTCCCAGCCCAAGTGATCAGCGGAGTCGAGAGGCATCCCAGCCCCGGTGATCAGCGGAGCCGAGAATCCTCCCAGCCAAGGTGATCAGCGGAGTTGAGAGGCCTCCAAGCCCAGGTGATCAGCAGAGTCCAGGTGATCAGCAGAGTCGAGAGGCCTCCCAGCCCAGGTGATCAGTGGAGTCCAGGTGATCAGCGGAGTCAGAGGCCCCGCGATCAGCGGAGCCAAGAGGCCTGCCAGCCCCGGTGATCAGTAGAGTCCAGAGGCCTCCCAGCCCAGGTGATCAGCGGAGTCCAGGTGATCAGCGGAGTCGGAGGCCTCCTGGCCCAGGTGATCAGTGGATCCGAGAAGCCTCCCAGCCCAGGTGATCAGCGGAGTCGAGAGGCCTCCCAGCCCAGGTGATCAGCGGAATCGAGAGGCCACCCAGCCCAGGTGATCAGCGGAGTCCAGGTGATCAGCGGAGCCGAGATGCCTCCCAACCCCGGTGATCAGCGGAGTCAAGAGGCCTCCCAGCCCAGGTGATCAACGGAGACCAGGTGATCAGCGGAGCCGAGAGGCCTCCCGGCCCCGGTGATCAGGGGAGTTGAGAGGCCTCCCAGCCCAGGTGATCAGCGGAGTCCAGAGGCCTCCCAGCCCAGGTGATCAGCGGAGCCGGGAGGCCTCCCAGCCCCAGTGATCAGCGGATTCGAGAGGCCTCCCAGCCCTGGTGATCAGCCGAGAGGCCTCCCGTCCCGCACCAGGTCCCGTGATCAAAGGAGTCGGAGGCCCCGCGATCAGCGGAGCCAAGAGGACTCCCAGCCCAGTTGATCAACGGAGTCGGAGGCCTCCCAGCCCAGGTGATTAGCGGAGTCCAGGTGATCAGCGGAGCCGAGAGGCCTCCGAGGCTAGGTGATCAGCGGAGTGGAGAGGCCTCCCAGCCCAGGTGATCAGCGGAGTCCTGGTGATCAGTGGAGCCGAGAGGCCTCCCAGCCTAGGTGATCAGCGGAGTCGAGAGGCTTCCTGGCACAGGTGATCAGCGGAGTCCAGGTGATCAGCGGAGCCGAGAGGCCTCCGAGCCTAGGTGATCAGCGGAGTCGAGAGGCCTCCCAGCCCAGGTGATCAGCGGAGTCCAGGTGATCAGCAGAGCCGAGAGGCCTCCCAGCCCCGGTGATCAGTGGAGTCGAAAGGCCTCCCAGCCCAGGTGATCAGCGGAGTAGGAGGCCCCGCGATCAGCGGAGCCAAGAGGCCTCCCAACCCCGGTCATCAGCAAAGTCCAGAGGCCTCCCAGCCCAGGTGATCAGCGGAGTCCAGGTGATCAGCGGAGTCGGAGGCCCCGCGATCAGCGGAGCCAAGAGGCCTCCCAGCCCAGGTGATCAGCGGAGTCGAGAGGCCTCCCAGCCCAGGTGATCAGCGGAGTCCAGGTGATCAGCGGAGCCGAGAGGCCTCCGAGCCTAGGTGATCAGCGGAGTTGAGAGGCCTCCCAGCCCAGGTGGTCAGCGGAGTCCAGGTGATCAGCGGAGCCGAGAGGCCTCCCACCCACGGTGATCAGCGGAGTCGAGAGGCCTCCCAGCCCAGGTGATCAGCGGAGTCGGAGGCCCCGCGATCAGCGGAGCCAAGAGGCCTCCCAGCCCCGGTGATCAGCAAAGTCCAAAGGCCTCCCAGCAGAGGTGATCAGCGGAGTCCAGGTGATCAGCGGAGTCGGAGGCCCCGCGATCAGTGGAGCCACGAGGCCTCCCAGCCCCGGTGATCAGCGGAGCCGAAGGCTTCCCAGCCCATGTGATAAGCAGAGTGGAGAGGCCTCCCAGCCCAGGTGATCAGCGGAGTCCAGGTGATCAGCGGAGCCGAGAGGCCACCCAGCCCCGGTGATAAGCGGAGTCGAGAGGCCTCCCAGCCCAGGTCATCAGCGGAGTCCAGGTGATCAGCGGAGTCGAGAGGCATCCCAGCCCCGGTGGTCAGCGGAGTCGAGAGGCCTCCCAGCCCCATTGATCAGCCGAGAGGCCTCCCATCCCGCTCCTGGCCCCGTGATCAGCGAAGTCGGAGGCCCCGCGATCAGCAGAGCCAAGAGGCCTCCCGGACTGGTGATCAGCGGAGTCGGAGGCCTCCCAGCCCCGTTGATCAGCAGAGTCCAGAGGCCTCCCAGCCCAGGTGATCAGCAGAGTCCAGAGGCCTCCCAGCCCAAGTGATCAGCGGAGTCGAGAGGCATCCCAGCCCCGGTGATCAGCGGAGCCGAGAATCCTCCCAGCCAAGGTGATCAGCGGAGTTGAGAGGCCTCCAAGCCCAGGTGATCAGCAGAGTCCAGGTGATCAGCAGAGTCGAGAGGCCTCCCAGCCCAGGTGATCAGTGGAGTCCAGGTGATCAGCGGAGTCAGAGGCCCCGCGATCAGCGGAGCCAAGAGGCCTGCCAGCCCCGGTGATCAGTAGAGTCCAGAGGCCTCCCAGCCCAGGTGATCAGCGGAGTCCAGGTGATCAGCGGAGTCGGAGGCCTCCTGGCCCAGGTGATCAGTGGATCCGAGAAGCCTCCCAGCCCAGGTGATCAGCGGAGTCGAGAGGCCTCCCAGCCCAGGTGATCAGCGGAATCGAGAGGCCACCCAGCCCAGGTGATCAGCGGAGTCCAGGTGATCAGCGGAGCCGAGATGCCTCCCAACCCCGGTGATCAGCGGAGTCAAGAGGCCTCCCAGCCCAGGTGATCAACGGAGACCAGGTGATCAGCGGAGCCGAGAGGCCTCCCGGCCCCGGTGATCAGGGGAGTTGAGAGGCCTCCCAGCCCAGGTGATCAGCGGAGTCCAGAGGCCTCCCAGCCCAGGTGATCAGCGGAGCCGGGAGGCCTCCCAGCCCCAGTGATCAGCGGATTCGAGAGGCCTCCCAGCCCTGGTGATCAGCCGAGAGGCCTCCCGTCCCGCACCAGGTCCCGTGATCAAAGGAGTCGGAGGCCCCGCGATCAGCGGAGCCAAGAGGACTCCCAGCCCAGTTGATCAACGGAGTCGGAGGCCTCCCAGCCCAGGTGATTAGCGGAGTCCAGGTGATCAGCGGAGCCGAGAGGCCTCCCAACCCCGGTAATCAGCGGAGTCAAGAGGCCTCCCGGCCCAGGTGATCAGGGGAGTCGACAATCCTCCCAGGCCAGGTGATCTGTGGAGTCCAGGTTATCAGTAGATCCGAGAAGCCTCCCAGCCCAGGTGATCAGCGGAGCTGAGAGGCCTCCCAACCCCGGTAATCAGCGGAGTCAAGAGGCCTCCCGGCCCAGGTGATCAGGGGAGTCGACAATCCTCCCAGGCCAGGTGATCTGTGGAGTCCAGGTTATCAGTAGATCCGAGAAGCCTCCCAGCCCAGGTGATCAGCGGAGTTGAGAGGCCTCCCAGCCCAGGTGATCAGCGAAGTCCAGGTGATCAGCAGAGCCGAGATGCCTCCCAGCCCAGGTGATCAGCGGAGTCGAGCGGCCTCCCATTCCAGGTGATCAGCGGAGTCCAGAGGACTCCCAGCCCAGGTGATAAGCAGAGTCGAGAGGCCTCCCAGCCCAGGTGATCAGCGGAGTCCAGGTGATCAGCAGAGCCGAGAGGCCACCCAGCCCCGGTGATCAGCTGAGTCGAGAGGCCTCCCAGCCCAGGTCATCAGCGGAGTCCAGGTGATCAGCGGAGTCGAGAGGCATCCCAGCCCCGGTGGTCAGCGGAGTCGAGAGGCCTCCCAGCCCCATTGATCAGCCGAGAGGCCTCCCATCCCGCTCCTGGCCCCGTGATCAGCGGAGTCGGAGGCCCCGCGATCAGCAGAGCCAAGAGGCCTCCCGGACTGGTGATCAGCGGAGTCGGATGCCTCCCAGCCCCGTTGATCAGCAGAGTCCAGAGGCCTCCCAGCCCAGGTGATCAGCAGAGTCCAGAGGCCTCCCAGCCCAAGTGATCAGCGGAGTCGAGAGGCATCCCAGCCCCGGTGATCAGCGGAGCCGAGAATCCTCCCAGCCAAGGTGATCAGCGGAGTTGAGAGGCCTCCAAGCCCAGGTGATCAGCAGAGTCCAGGTGATCAGCAGAGTCGAGAGGCCTCCCAGCCCAGGTGATCAGTGGAGTCCAGGTGATCAGCGGAGTCAGAGGCCCCGCGATCAGCGGAGCCAAGAGGCCTGCCAGCCCCGGTGATCAGTAGAGTCCAGAGGCCTCCCAGCCCAGGTGATCAGCGGAGTCCAGGTGATCAGCGGAGTCGGAGGCCTCCTGGCCCAGGTGATCAGTGGATCCGAGAAGCCTCCCAGCCCAGGTGATCAGCGGAGTCGAGAGGCCTCCCAGCCCAGGTGATCAGCGGAATCGAGAGGCCACCCAGCCCAGGTGATCAGCGGAGTCCAGGTGATCAGCGGAGCCGAGATGCCTCCCAACCCCGGTGATCAGCGGAGTCAAGAGGCCTCCCAGCCCAGGTGATCAACGGAGACCAGGTGATCAGCGGAGCCGAGAGGCCTCCCGGCCCCGGTGATCAGGGGAGTTGAGAGGCCTCCCAGCCCAGGTGATCAGCGGAGTCCAGAGGCCTCCCAGCCCAGGTGATCAGCGGAGCCGGGAGGCCTCCCAGCCCCAGTGATCAGCGGATTCGAGAGGCCTCCCAGCCCTGGTGATCAGCCGAGAGGCCTCCCGTCCCGCACCAGGTCCCGTGATCAAAGGAGTCGGAGGCCCCGCGATCAGCGGAGCCAAGAGGACTCCCAGCCCAGTTGATCAACGGAGTCGGAGGCCTCCCAGCCCAGGTGATTAGCGGAGTCCAGGTGATCAGCGGAGCCGAGAGGCCTCCGAGGCTAGGTGATCAGCGGAGTGGAGAGGCCTCCCAGCCCAGGTGATCAGCGGAGTCCTGGTGATCAGTGGAGCCGAGAGGCCTCCCAGCCTAGGTGATCAGCGGAGTCGAGAGGCTTCCTGGCACAGGTGATCAGCGGAGTCCAGGTGATCAGCGGAGCCGAGAGGCCTCCGAGCCTAGGTGATCAGCGGAGTCGAGAGGCCTCCCAGCCCAGGTGATCAGCGGAGTCCAGGTGATCAGCAGAGCCGAGAGGCCTCCCAGCCCCGGTGATCAGTGGAGTCGAAAGGCCTCCCAGCCCAGGTGATCAGCGGAGTAGGAGGCCCCGCGATCAGCGGAGCCAAGAGGCCTCCCAACCCCGGTCATCAGCAAAGTCCAGAGGCCTCCCAGCCCAGGTGATCAGCGGAGTCCAGGTGATCAGCGGAGTCGGAGGCCCCGCGATCAGCGGAGCCAAGAGGCCTCCCAGCCCAGGTGATCAGCGGAGTCGAGAGGCCTCCCAGCCCAGGTGATCAGCGGAGTCCAGGTGATCAGCGGAGCCGAGAGGCCTCCGAGCCTAGGTGATCAGCGGAGTTGAGAGGCCTCCCAGCCCAGGTGGTCAGCGGAGTCCAGGTGATCAGCGGAGCCGAGAGGCCTCCCACCCACGGTGATCAGCGGAGTCGAGAGGCCTCCCAGCCCAGGTGATCAGCGGAGTCGGAGGCCCCGCGATCAGCGGAGCCAAGAGGCCTCCCAGCCCCGGTGATCAGCAAAGTCCAAAGGCCTCCCAGCAGAGGTGATCAGCGGAGTCCAGGTGATCAGCGGAGTCGGAGGCCCCGCGATCAGTGGAGCCACGAGGCCTCCCAGCCCCGGTGATCAGCGGAGCCGAAGGCTTCCCAGCCCATGTGATAAGCAGAGTGGAGAGGCCTCCCAGCCCAGGTGATCAGCGGAGTCCAGGTGATCAGCGGAGCCGAGAGGCCACCCAGCCCCGGTGATAAGCGGAGTCGAGAGGCCTCCCAGCCCAGGTCATCAGCGGAGTCCAGGTGATCAGCGGAGTCGAGAGGCATCCCAGCCCCGGTGGTCAGCGGAGTCGAGAGGCCTCCCAGCCCCATTGATCAGCCGAGAGGCCTCCCATCCCGCTCCTGGCCCCGTGATCAGCGAAGTCGGAGGCCCCGCGATCAGCAGAGCCACGAGGCCTCCCAGCCCCGGTGATCAGCGGAGCCGAAGGCTTCCCAGCCCATGTGATAAGCAGAGTGGAGAGGCCTCCCAGCCCAGGTGATCAGCGGAGTCCAGGTGATCAGCAGAGCCGAGAGGCCACCCAGCCCCGGTGATAAGCGGAGTCGAGATGCCGCATAGCCCAGGTGATCAGCGGAGTCCAGGTGATCAGCGGAGTCGAGAGGCATCCCAGCCCCGGTGATCAGCGGAGTTGAGAGGCCTCCCAGCCCAGGTGATCAGCGGAGTTGAGAGGCATCCCAGCCCCGGTGAACAGCGGAGTCGAGAGGCCTCCCAGCCCAGGTGATCAGCGGAGTCCAGGTGATCAGTGGAGCCGAGAGGCCTCCCATCCTAGGTGATCAACGGAGTCGAGAGGCCTCCCAGCCTAGGTGATCAGCGGAGCTGAGAGGCCTCCCAACCCCGGTAATCAGCGGAGTCAAGAGGCCTCCCGGCCCAGGTGATCAGGGGAGTCGACAATCCTCCCAGGCCAGGTGATCTGTGGAGTCCAGGTTATCAGTAGATCCGAGAAGCCTCCCAGCCCAGGTGATCAGCGGAGTTGAGAGGCCTCCCAGCCCAGGTGATCAGCGAAGTCCAGGTGATCAGCAGAGCCGAGATGCCTCCCAGCCCAGGTGATCAGCGGCGTCGAGCAGCCTCCCATTCCAGGTGATCAGCGGAGTCCAGAGGACTCCCAGCCCAGGTGATAAGCAGAGTCGAGAGGCCTCCCAGCCCAGGTGATCAGCGGAGTCCAGGTGATCAGCAGAGCCGAGAGGCCACCCAGCCCCGGTGATCAGCTGAGTCGAGAGGCCTCCCAGCCCAGGTCATCAGCGGAGTCCAGGTGATCAGCGGAGTCGAGAGGCATCCCAGCCCCGGTGGTCAGCGGAGTCGAGAGGCCTCCCAGCCCCATTGATCAGCCGAGAGGCCTCCCATCCCGCTCCTGGCCCCGTGATCAGCGAAGTCGGAGGCCCCGCGATCAGCAGAGCCAAGAGGCCTCCCGGACTGGTGATCAGCGGAGTCGGAGGCCTCCCAGCCCCGTTGATCAGCAGAGTCCAGAGGCCTCCCAGCCCAGGTGATCAGCAGAGTCCAGAGGCCTCCCAGCCCAAGTGATCAGCGGAGTCGAGAGGCATCCCAGCCCCGGTGATCAGCGGAGCCGAGAATCCTCCCAGCCAAGGTGATCAGCGGAGTTGAGAGGCCTCCAAGCCCAGGTGATCAGCAGAGTCCAGGTGATCAGCAGAGTCGAGAGGCCTCCCAGCCCAGGTGATCAGTGGAGTCCAGGTGATCAGCGGAGTCAGAGGCCCCGCGATCAGCGGAGCCAAGAGGCCTGCCAGCCCCGGTGATCAGTAGAGTCCAGAGGCCTCCCAGCCCAGGTGATCAGCGGAGTCCAGGTGATCAGCGGAGTCGGAGGCCTCCTGGCCCAGGTGATCAGTGGATCCGAGAAGCCTCCCAGCCCAGGTGATCAGCGGAGTCGAGAGGCCTCCCAGCCCAGGTGATCAGCGGAATCGAGAGGCCACCCAGCCCAGGTGATCAGCGGAGTCCAGGTGATCAGCGGAGCCGAGATGCCTCCCAACCCCGGTGATCAGCGGAGTCAAGAGGCCTCCCAGCCCAGGTGATCAACGGAGACCAGGTGATCAGCGGAGCCGAGAGGCCTCCCGGCCCCGGTGATCAGGGGAGTTGAGAGGCCTCCCAGCCCAGGTGATCAGCGGAGTCCAGAGGCCTCCCAGCCCAGGTGATCAGCGGAGCCGGGAGGCCTCCCAGCCCCAGTGATCAGCGGATTCGAGAGGCCTCCCAGCCCTGGTGATCAGCCGAGAGGCCTCCCGTCCCGCACCAGGTCCCGTGATCAAAGGAGTCGGAGGCCCCGCGATCAGCGGAGCCAAGAGGACTCCCAGCCCAGTTGATCAACGGAGTCGGAGGCCTCCCAGCCCAGGTGATTAGCGGAGTCCAGGTGATCAGCGGAGCCGAGAGGCCTCCGAGGCTAGGTGATCAGCGGAGTGGAGAGGCCTCCCAGCCCAGGTGATCAGCGGAGTCCTGGTGATCAGTGGAGCCGAGAGGCCTCCCAGCCTAGGTGATCAGCGGAGTCGAGAGGCTTCCTGGCACAGGTGATCAGCGGAGTCCAGGTGATCAGCGGAGCCGAGAGGCCTCCGAGCCTAGGTGATCAGCGGAGTCGAGAGGCCTCCCAGCCCAGGTGATCAGCGGAGTCCAGGTGATCAGCAGAGCCGAGAGGCCTCCCAGCCCCGGTGATCAGTGGAGTCGAAAGGCCTCCCAGCCCAGGTGATCAGCGGAGTAGGAGGCCCCGCGATCAGCGGAGCCAAGAGGCCTCCCAACCCCGGTCATCAGCAAAGTCCAGAGGCCTCCCAGCCCAGGTGATCAGCGGAGTCCAGGTGATCAGCGGAGTCGGAGGCCCCGCGATCAGCGGAGCCAAGAGGCCTCCCAGCCCAGGTGATCAGCGGAGTCGAGAGGCCTCCCAGCCCAGGTGATCAGCGGAGTCCAGGTGATCAGCGGAGCCGAGAGGCCTCCGAGCCTAGGTGATCAGCGGAGTTGAGAGGCCTCCCAGCCCAGGTGGTCAGCGGAGTCCAGGTGATCAGCGGAGCCGAGAGGCCTCCCACCCACGGTGATCAGCGGAGTCGAGAGGCCTCCCAGCCCAGGTGATCAGCGGAGTCGGAGGCCCCGCGATCAGCGGAGCCAAGAGGCCTCCCAGCCCCGGTGATCAGCAAAGTCCAAAGGCCTCCCAGCAGAGGTGATCAGCGGAGTCCAGGTGATCAGCGGAGTCGGAGGCCCCGCGATCAGTGGAGCCACGAGGCCTCCCAGCCCCGGTGATCAGCGGAGCCGAAGGCTTCCCAGCCCATGTGATAAGCAGAGTGGAGAGGCCTCCCAGCCCAGGTGATCAGCGGAGTCCAGGTGATCAGCGGAGCCGAGAGGCCACCCAGCCCCGGTGATAAGCGGAGTCGAGAGGCCTCCCAGCCCAGGTCATCAGCGGAGTCCAGGTGATCAGCGGAGTCGAGAGGCATCCCAGCCCCGGTGGTCAGCGGAGTCGAGAGGCCTCCCAGCCCCATTGATCAGCCGAGAGGCCTCCCATCCCGCTCCTGGCCCCGTGATCAGCGAAGTCGGAGGCCCCGCGATCAGCAGAGCCAAGAGGCCTCCCGGACTGGTGATCAGCGGAGTCGGAGGCCTCCCAGCCCCGTTGATCAGCAGAGTCCAGAGGCCTCCCAGCCCAGGTGATCAGCAGAGTCCAGAGGCCTCCCAGCCCAAGTGATCAGCGGAGTCGAGAGGCATCCCAGCCCCGGTGATCAGCGGAGCCGAGAATCCTCCCAGCCAAGGTGATCAGCGGAGTTGAGAGGCCTCCAAGCCCAGGTGATCAGCAGAGTCCAGGTGATCAGCAGAGTCGAGAGGCCTCCCAGCCCAGGTGATCAGTGGAGTCCAGGTGATCAGCGGAGTCAGAGGCCCCGCGATCAGCGGAGCCAAGAGGCCTGCCAGCCCCGGTGATCAGTAGAGTCCAGAGGCCTCCCAGCCCAGGTGATCAGCGGAGTCCAGGTGATCAGCGGAGTCGGAGGCCTCCTGGCCCAGGTGATCAGTGGATCCGAGAAGCCTCCCAGCCCAGGTGATCAGCGGAGTCGAGAGGCCTCCCAGCCCAGGTGATCAGCGGAATCGAGAGGCCACCCAGCCCAGGTGATCAGCGGAGTCCAGGTGATCAGCGGAGCCGAGATGCCTCCCAACCCCGGTGATCAGCGGAGTCAAGAGGCCTCCCAGCCCAGGTGATCAACGGAGACCAGGTGATCAGCGGAGCCGAGAGGCCTCCCGGCCCCGGTGATCAGGGGAGTTGAGAGGCCTCCCAGCCCAGGTGATCAGCGGAGTCCAGAGGCCTCCCAGCCCAGGTGATCAGCGGAGCCGGGAGGCCTCCCAGCCCCAGTGATCAGCGGATTCGAGAGGCCTCCCAGCCCTGGTGATCAGCCGAGAGGCCTCCCGTCCCGCACCAGGTCCCGTGATCAAAGGAGTCGGAGGCCCCGCGATCAGCGGAGCCAAGAGGACTCCCAGCCCAGTTGATCAACGGAGTCGGAGGCCTCCCAGCCCAGGTGATTAGCGGAGTCCAGGTGATCAGCGGAGCCGAGAGGCCTCCCAACCCCGGTAATCAGCGGAGTCAAGAGGCCTCCCGGCCCAGGTGATCAGGGGAGTCGACAATCCTCCCAGGCCAGGTGATCTGTGGAGTCCAGGTTATCAGTAGATCCGAGAAGCCTCCCAGCCCAGGTGATCAGCGGAGCTGAGAGGCCTCCCAACCCCGGTAATCAGCGGAGTCAAGAGGCCTCCCGGCCCAGGTGATCAGGGGAGTCGACAATCCTCCCAGGCCAGGTGATCTGTGGAGTCCAGGTTATCAGTAGATCCGAGAAGCCTCCCAGCCCAGGTGATCAGCGGAGTTGAGAGGCCTCCCAGCCCAGGTGATCAGCGAAGTCCAGGTGATCAGCAGAGCCGAGATGCCTCCCAGCCCAGGTGATCAGCGGAGTCGAGCGGCCTCCCATTCCAGGTGATCAGCGGAGTCCAGAGGACTCCCAGCCCAGGTGATAAGCAGAGTCGAGAGGCCTCCCAGCCCAGGTGATCAGCGGAGTCCAGGTGATCAGCAGAGCCGAGAGGCCACCCAGCCCCGGTGATCAGCTGAGTCGAGAGGCCTCCCAGCCCAGGTCATCAGCGGAGTCCAGGTGATCAGCGGAGTCGAGAGGCATCCCAGCCCCGGTGGTCAGCGGAGTCGAGAGGCCTCCCAGCCCCATTGATCAGCCGAGAGGCCTCCCATCCCGCTCCTGGCCCCGTGATCAGCGGAGTCGGAGGCCCCGCGATCAGCAGAGCCAAGAGGCCTCCCGGACTGGTGATCAGCGGAGTCGGATGCCTCCCAGCCCCGTTGATCAGCAGAGTCCAGAGGCCTCCCAGCCCAGGTGATCAGCAGAGTCCAGAGGCCTCCCAGCCCAAGTGATCAGCGGAGTCGAGAGGCATCCCAGCCCCGGTGATCAGCGGAGCCGAGAATCCTCCCAGCCAAGGTGATCAGCGGAGTTGAGAGGCCTCCAAGCCCAGGTGATCAGCAGAGTCCAGGTGATCAGCAGAGTCGAGAGGCCTCCCAGCCCAGGTGATCAGTGGAGTCCAGGTGATCAGCGGAGTCAGAGGCCCCGCGATCAGCGGAGCCAAGAGGCCTGCCAGCCCCGGTGATCAGTAGAGTCCAGAGGCCTCCCAGCCCAGGTGATCAGCGGAGTCCAGGTGATCAGCGGAGTCGGAGGCCTCCTGGCCCAGGTGATCAGTGGATCCGAGAAGCCTCCCAGCCCAGGTGATCAGCGGAGTCGAGAGGCCTCCCAGCCCAGGTGATCAGCGGAATCGAGAGGCCACCCAGCCCAGGTGATCAGCGGAGTCCAGGTGATCAGCGGAGCCGAGATGCCTCCCAACCCCGGTGATCAGCGGAGTCAAGAGGCCTCCCAGCCCAGGTGATCAACGGAGACCAGGTGATCAGCGGAGCCGAGAGGCCTCCCGGCCCCGGTGATCAGGGGAGTTGAGAGGCCTCCCAGCCCAGGTGATCAGCGGAGTCCAGAGGCCTCCCAGCCCAGGTGATCAGCGGAGCCGGGAGGCCTCCCAGCCCCAGTGATCAGCGGATTCGAGAGGCCTCCCAGCCCTGGTGATCAGCCGAGAGGCCTCCCGTCCCGCACCAGGTCCCGTGATCAAAGGAGTCGGAGGCCCCGCGATCAGCGGAGCCAAGAGGACTCCCAGCCCAGTTGATCAACGGAGTCGGAGGCCTCCCAGCCCAGGTGATTAGCGGAGTCCAGGTGATCAGCGGAGCCGAGAGGCCTCCGAGGCTAGGTGATCAGCGGAGTGGAGAGGCCTCCCAGCCCAGGTGATCAGCGGAGTCCTGGTGATCAGTGGAGCCGAGAGGCCTCCCAGCCTAGGTGATCAGCGGAGTCGAGAGGCTTCCTGGCACAGGTGATCAGCGGAGTCCAGGTGATCAGCGGAGCCGAGAGGCCTCCGAGCCTAGGTGATCAGCGGAGTCGAGAGGCCTCCCAGCCCAGGTGATCAGCGGAGTCCAGGTGATCAGCAGAGCCGAGAGGCCTCCCAGCCCCGGTGATCAGTGGAGTCGAAAGGCCTCCCAGCCCAGGTGATCAGCGGAGTAGGAGGCCCCGCGATCAGCGGAGCCAAGAGGCCTCCCAACCCCGGTCATCAGCAAAGTCCAGAGGCCTCCCAGCCCAGGTGATCAGCGGAGTCCAGGTGATCAGCGGAGTCGGAGGCCCCGCGATCAGCGGAGCCAAGAGGCCTCCCAGCCCAGGTGATCAGCGGAGTCGAGAGGCCTCCCAGCCCAGGTGATCAGCGGAGTCCAGGTGATCAGCGGAGCCGAGAGGCCTCCGAGCCTAGGTGATCAGCGGAGTTGAGAGGCCTCCCAGCCCAGGTGGTCAGCGGAGTCCAGGTGATCAGCGGAGCCGAGAGGCCTCCCACCCACGGTGATCAGCGGAGTCGAGAGGCCTCCCAGCCCAGGTGATCAGCGGAGTCGGAGGCCCCGCGATCAGCGGAGCCAAGAGGCCTCCCAGCCCCGGTGATCAGCAAAGTCCAAAGGCCTCCCAGCAGAGGTGATCAGCGGAGTCCAGGTGATCAGCGGAGTCGGAGGCCCCGCGATCAGTGGAGCCACGAGGCCTCCCAGCCCCGGTGATCAGCGGAGCCGAAGGCTTCCCAGCCCATGTGATAAGCAGAGTGGAGAGGCCTCCCAGCCCAGGTGATCAGCGGAGTCCAGGTGATCAGCGGAGCCGAGAGGCCACCCAGCCCCGGTGATAAGCGGAGTCGAGAGGCCTCCCAGCCCAGGTCATCAGCGGAGTCCAGGTGATCAGCGGAGTCGAGAGGCATCCCAGCCCCGGTGGTCAGCGGAGTCGAGAGGCCTCCCAGCCCCATTGATCAGCCGAGAGGCCTCCCATCCCGCTCCTGGCCCCGTGATCAGCGAAGTCGGAGGCCCCGCGATCAGCAGAGCCAAGAGGCCTCCCGGACTGGTGATCAGCGGAGTCGGAGGCCTCCCAGCCCCGTTGATCAGCAGAGTCCAGAGGCCTCCCAGCCCAGGTGATCAGCAGAGTCCAGAGGCCTCCCAGCCCAAGTGATCAGCGGAGTCGAGAGGCATCCCAGCCCCGGTGATCAGCGGAGCCGAGAATCCTCCCAGCCAAGGTGATCAGCGGAGTTGAGAGGCCTCCAAGCCCAGGTGATCAGCAGAGTCCAGGTGATCAGCAGAGTCGAGAGGCCTCCCAGCCCAGGTGATCAGTGGAGTCCAGGTGATCAGCGGAGTCAGAGGCCCCGCGATCAGCGGAGCCAAGAGGCCTGCCAGCCCCGGTGATCAGTAGAGTCCAGAGGCCTCCCAGCCCAGGTGATCAGCGGAGTCCAGGTGATCAGCGGAGTCGGAGGCCTCCTGGCCCAGGTGATCAGTGGATCCGAGAAGCCTCCCAGCCCAGGTGATCAGCGGAGTCGAGAGGCCTCCCAGCCCAGGTGATCAGCGGAATCGAGAGGCCACCCAGCCCAGGTGATCAGCGGAGTCCAGGTGATCAGCGGAGCCGAGATGCCTCCCAACCCCGGTGATCAGCGGAGTCAAGAGGCCTCCCAGCCCAGGTGATCAACGGAGACCAGGTGATCAGCGGAGCCGAGAGGCCTCCCGGCCCCGGTGATCAGGGGAGTTGAGAGGCCTCCCAGCCCAGGTGATCAGCGGAGTCCAGAGGCCTCCCAGCCCAGGTGATCAGCGGAGCCGGGAGGCCTCCCAGCCCCAGTGATCAGCGGATTCGAGAGGCCTCCCAGCCCTGGTGATCAGCCGAGAGGCCTCCCGTCCCGCACCAGGTCCCGTGATCAAAGGAGTCGGAGGCCCCGCGATCAGCGGAGCCAAGAGGACTCCCAGCCCAGTTGATCAACGGAGTCGGAGGCCTCCCAGCCCAGGTGATTAGCGGAGTCCAGGTGATCAGCGGAGCCGAGAGGCCTCCCAACCCCGGTAATCAGCGGAGTCAAGAGGCCTCCCGGCCCAGGTGATCAGGGGAGTCGACAATCCTCCCAGGCCAGGTGATCTGTGGAGTCCAGGTTATCAGTAGATCCGAGAAGCCTCCCAGCCCAGGTGATCAGCGGAGCTGAGAGGCCTCCCAACCCCGGTAATCAGCGGAGTCAAGAGGCCTCCCGGCCCAGGTGATCAGGGGAGTCGACAATCCTCCCAGGCCAGGTGATCTGTGGAGTCCAGGTTATCAGTAGATCCGAGAAGCCTCCCAGCCCAGGTGATCAGCGGAGTTGAGAGGCCTCCCAGCCCAGGTGATCAGCGAAGTCCAGGTGATCAGCAGAGCCGAGATGCCTCCCAGCCCAGGTGATCAGCGGAGTCGAGCGGCCTCCCATTCCAGGTGATCAGCGGAGTCCAGAGGACTCCCAGCCCAGGTGATAAGCAGAGTCGAGAGGCCTCCCAGCCCAGGTGATCAGCGGAGTCCAGGTGATCAGCAGAGCCGAGAGGCCACCCAGCCCCGGTGATCAGCTGAGTCGAGAGGCCTCCCAGCCCAGGTCATCAGCGGAGTCCAGGTGATCAGCGGAGTCGAGAGGCATCCCAGCCCCGGTGGTCAGCGGAGTCGAGAGGCCTCCCAGCCCCATTGATCAGCCGAGAGGCCTCCCATCCCGCTCCTGGCCCCGTGATCAGCGGAGTCGGAGGCCCCGCGATCAGCAGAGCCAAGAGGCCTCCCGGACTGGTGATCAGCGGAGTCGGAGGCCTCCCAGCCCCGTTGATCAGCAGAGTCCAGAGGCCTCCCAGCCCAGGTGATCAGCAGAGTCCAGAGGCCTCCCAGCCCAAGTGATCAGCGGAGTCGAGAGGCATCCCAGCCCCGGTGATCAGCGGAGCCGAGAATCCTCCCAGCCAAGGTGATCAGCGGAGTTGAGAGGCCTCCAAGCCCAGGTGATCAGCAGAGTCCAGGTGATCAGCAGAGTCGAGAGGCCTCCCAGCCCAGGTGATCAGTGGAGTCCAGGTGATCAGCGGAGTCAGAGGCCCCGCGATCAGCGGAGCCAAGAGGCCTGCCAGCCCCGGTGATCAGTAGAGTCCAGAGGCCTCCCAGCCCAGGTGATCAGCGGAGTCCAGGTGATCAGCGGAGTCGGAGGCCTCCTGGCCCAGGTGATCAGTGGATCCGAGAAGCCTCCCAGCCCAGGTGATCAGCGGAGTCGAGAGGCCTCCCAGCCCAGGTGATCAGCGGAATCGAGAGGCCACCCAGCCCAGGTGATCAGCGGAGTCCAGGTGATCAGCGGAGCCGAGATGCCTCCCAACCCCGGTGATCAGCGGAGTCAAGAGGCCTCCCAGCCCAGGTGATCAACGGAGACCAGGTGATCAGCGGAGCCGAGAGGCCTCCCGGCCCCGGTGATCAGGGGAGTTGAGAGGCCTCCCAGCCCAGGTGATCAGCGGAGTCCAGAGGCCTCCCAGCCCAGGTGATCAGCGGAGCCGGGAGGCCTCCCAGCCCCAGTGATCAGCGGATTCGAGAGGCCTCCCAGCCCTGGTGATCAGCCGAGAGGCCTCCCGTCCCGCACCAGGTCCCGTGATCAAAGGAGTCGGAGGCCCCGCGATCAGCGGAGCCAAGAGGACTCCCAGCCCAGTTGATCAACGGAGTCGGAGGCCTCCCAGCCCAGGTGATTAGCGGAGTCCAGGTGATCAGCGGAGCCGAGAGGCCTCCGAGGCTAGGTGATCAGCGGAGTGGAGAGGCCTCCCAGCCCAGGTGATCAGCGGAGTCCTGGTGATCAGTGGAGCCGAGAGGCCTCCCAGCCTAGGTGATCAGCGGAGTCGAGAGGCTTCCTGGCACAGGTGATCAGCGGAGTCCAGGTGATCAGCGGAGCCGAGAGGCCTCCGAGCCTAGGTGATCAGCGGAGTCGAGAGGCCTCCCAGCCCAGGTGATCAGCGGAGTCCAGGTGATCAGCAGAGCCGAGAGGCCTCCCAGCCCCGGTGATCAGTGGAGTCGAAAGGCCTCCCAGCCCAGGTGATCAGCGGAGTAGGAGGCCCCGCGATCAGCGGAGCCAAGAGGCCTCCCAACCCCGGTCATCAGCAAAGTCCAGAGGCCTCCCAGCCCAGGTGATCAGCGGAGTCCAGGTGATCAGCGGAGTCGGAGGCCCCGCGATCAGCGGAGCCAAGAGGCCTCCCAGCCCAGGTGATCAGCGGAGTCGAGAGGCCTCCCAGCCCAGGTGATCAGCGGAGTCCAGGTGATCAGCGGAGCCGAGAGGCCTCCGAGCCTAGGTGATCAGCGGAGTTGAGAGGCCTCCCAGCCCAGGTGGTCAGCGGAGTCCAGGTGATCAGCGGAGCCGAGAGGCCTCCCACCCACGGTGATCAGCGGAGTCGAGAGGCCTCCCAGCCCAGGTGATCAGCGGAGTCGGAGGCCCCGCGATCAGCGGAGCCAAGAGGCCTCCCAGCCCCGGTGATCAGCAAAGTCCAAAGGCCTCCCAGCAGAGGTGATCAGCGGAGTCCAGGTGATCAGCGGAGTCGGAGGCCCCGCGATCAGTGGAGCCACGAGGCCTCCCAGCCCCGGTGATCAGCGGAGCCGAAGGCTTCCCAGCCCATGTGATAAGCAGAGTGGAGAGGCCTCCCAGCCCAGGTGATCAGCGGAGTCCAGGTGATCAGCGGAGCCGAGAGGCCACCCAGCCCCGGTGATAAGCGGAGTCGAGAGGCCGCATAGCCCAGGTGATCAGCGGAGTCCAGGTGATCAGCGGAGTCGAGAGGCATCCCAGCCCCGGTGATCAGCGGAGTTGAGAGGCCTCCCAGCCCAGGTGATCAGCGGAGTTGAGAGGCATCCCAGCCCCGGTGAACAGCGGAGTCGAGAGGCCTCCCAGCCCAGGTGATCAGCGGAGTCCAGGTGATCAGTGGAGCCGAGAGGCCTCCCATCCTAGGTGATCAACGGAGTCGAGAGGCCTCCCAGCCTAGGTGATCAGCGGAGCTGAGAGGCCTCCCAACCCCGGTAATCAGCGGAGTCAAGAGGCCTCCCGGCCCAGGTGATCAGGGGAGTCGACAATCCTCCCAGGCCAGGTGATCTGTGGAGTCCAGGTTATCAGTAGATCCGAGAAGCCTCCCAGCCCAGGTGATCAGCGGAGTTGAGAGGCCTCCCAGCCCAGGTGATCAGCGAAGTCCAGGTGATCAGCAGAGCCGAGATGCCTCCCAGCCCAGGTGATCAGCGGAGTCGAGCGGCCTCCCATTCCAGGTGATCAGCGGAGTCCAGAGGACTCCCAGCCCAGGTGATAAGCAGAGTCGAGAGGCCTCCCAGCCCAGGTGATCAGCGGAGTCCAGGTGATCAGCAGAGCCGAGAGGCCACCCAGCCCCGGTGATCAGCTGAGTCGAGAGGCCTCCCAGCCCAGGTCATCAGCGGAGTCCAGGTGATCAGCGGAGTCGAGAGGCATCCCAGCCCCGGTGGTCAGCGGAGTCGAGAGGCCTCCCAGCCCCATTGATCAGCCGAGAGGCCTCCCATCCCGCTCCTGGCCCCGTGATCAGCGGAGTCGGAGGCCCCGCGATCAGCAGAGCCAAGAGGCCTCCCGGACTGGTGATCAGCGGAGTCGGAGGCCTCCCAGCCCCGTTGATCAGCAGAGTCCAGAGGCCTCCCAGCCCAGGTGATCAGCAGAGTCCAGAGGCCTCCCAGCCCAAGTGATCAGCGGAGTCGAGAGGCATCCCAGCCCCGGTGATCAGCGGAGCCGAGAATCCTCCCAGCCAAGGTGATCAGCGGAGTTGAGAGGCCTCCAAGCCCAGGTGATCAGCAGAGTCCAGGTGATCAGCAGAGTCGAGAGGCCTCCCAGCCCAGGTGATCAGTGGAGTCCAGGTGATCAGCGGAGTCAGAGGCCCCGCGATCAGCGGAGCCAAGAGGCCTGCCAGCCCCGGTGATCAGTAGAGTCCAGAGGCCTCCCAGCCCAGGTGATCAGCGGAGTCCAGGTGATCAGCGGAGTCGGAGGCCTCCTGGCCCAGGTGATCAGTGGATCCGAGAAGCCTCCCAGCCCAGGTGATCAGCGGAGTCGAGAGGCCTCCCAGCCCAGGTGATCAGCGGAATCGAGAGGCCACCCAGCCCAGGTGATCAGCGGAGTCCAGGTGATCAGCGGAGCCGAGATGCCTCCCAACCCCGGTGATCAGCGGAGTCAAGAGGCCTCCCAGCCCAGGTGATCAACGGAGACCAGGTGATCAGCGGAGCCGAGAGGCCTCCCGGCCCCGGTGATCAGGGGAGTTGAGAGGCCTCCCAGCCCAGGTGATCAGCGGAGTCCAGAGGCCTCCCAGCCCAGGTGATCAGCGGAGCCGGGAGGCCTCCCAGCCCCAGTGATCAGCGGATTCGAGAGGCCTCCCAGCCCTGGTGATCAGCCGAGAGGCCTCCCGTCCCGCACCAGGTCCCGTGATCAAAGGAGTCGGAGGCCCCGCGATCAGCGGAGCCAAGAGGACTCCCAGCCCAGTTGATCAACGGAGTCGGAGGCCTCCCAGCCCAGGTGATTAGCGGAGTCCAGGTGATCAGCGGAGCCGAGAGGCCTCCGAGGCTAGGTGATCAGCGGAGTGGAGAGGCCTCCCAGCCCAGGTGATCAGCGGAGTCCTGGTGATCAGTGGAGCCGAGAGGCCTCCCAGCCTAGGTGATCAGCGGAGTCGAGAGGCTTCCTGGCACAGGTGATCAGCGGAGTCCAGGTGATCAGCGGAGCCGAGAGGCCTCCGAGCCTAGGTGATCAGCGGAGTCGAGAGGCCTCCCAGCCCAGGTGATCAGCGGAGTCCAGGTGATCAGCAGAGCCGAGAGGCCTCCCAGCCCCGGTGATCAGTGGAGTCGAAAGGCCTCCCAGCCCAGGTGATCAGCGGAGTAGGAGGCCCCGCGATCAGCGGAGCCAAGAGGCCTCCCAACCCCGGTCATCAGCAAAGTCCAGAGGCCTCCCAGCCCAGGTGATCAGCGGAGTCCAGGTGATCAGCGGAGTCGGAGGCCCCGCGATCAGCGGAGCCAAGAGGCCTCCCAGCCCAGGTGATCAGCGGAGTCGAGAGGCCTCCCAGCCCAGGTGATCAGCGGAGTCCAGGTGATCAGCGGAGCCGAGAGGCCTCCGAGCCTAGGTGATCAGCGGAGTTGAGAGGCCTCCCAGCCCAGGTGGTCAGCGGAGTCCAGGTGATCAGCGGAGCCGAGAGGCCTCCCACCCACGGTGATCAGCGGAGTCGAGAGGCCTCCCAGCCCAGGTGATCAGCGGAGTCGGAGGCCCCGCGATCAGCGGAGCCAAGAGGCCTCCCAGCCCCGGTGATCAGCAAAGTCCAAAGGCCTCCCAGCAGAGGTGAGCAGCGGAGTCCAGGTGATCAGCGGAGTCGGAGGCCCCGCGATCAGTGGAGCCACGAGGCCTCCCAGCCCCGGTGATCAGCGGAGCCGAAGGCTTCCCAGCCCATGTGATAAGCAGAGTGGAGAGGCCTCCCAGCCCAGGTGATCAGCGGAGTCCAGGTGATCAGCGGAGCCGAGAGGCCACCCAGCCCCGGTGATAAGCGGAGTCGAGAGGCCGCATAGCCCAGGTGATCAGCGGAGTCCAGGTGATCAGCGGAGTCGAGAGGCATCCCAGCCCCGGTGATCAGCGGAGTTGAGAGGCCTCCCAGCCCAGGAGATCAGCGGAGTTGAGAGGCATCCCAGCCCCGGTGAACAGCGGAGTCGAGAGGCCTCCCAGCCCAGGTGATCAGCGGAGTCCAGGTGATCAGTGGAGCCGAGAGGCCTCCCATCCTAGGTGATCAACGGAGTCGAGAGGCCTCCCAGCCTAGGTGATCAGCGGAGCTGAGAGGCCTCCCAACCCCGGTAATCAGCGGAGTCAAGAGGCCTCCCGGCCCAGGTGATCAGGGGAGTCGACAATCCTCCCAGGCCAGGTGATCTGTGGAGTCCAGGTTATCAGTAGATCCGAGAAGCCTCCCAGCCCAGGTGATCAGCGGAGTCAAGAGGCCTCCCAGCCCAGGTGATCAGCGAAGTCCAGGTGATCAGCGGAGCCGAGAGGCCTCCCGGCCCCGGTGATCAGGGGAGTTGAGAGGCCTCCCAGCCCAGGTGATCAGCGGAGTCCAGAGGCCTCCCAGCCCAGGTGATCAGCGGAGCCGGGAGGCCTCCCAGCCCCAGTGATCAGCGGATTCGAGAGGCCTCCCAGCCCTGGTGATCAGCCGAGAGGCCTCCCGTCCCGCACCAGGTCCCGTGATCAAAGGAGTCGGAGGCCCCGCGATCAGCGGAGCCAAGAGGACTCCCAGCCCAGTTGATCAACGGAGTCGGAGGCCTCCCAGCCCAGGTGATTAGCGGAGTCCAGGTGATCAGCGGAGCCGAGAGGCCTCCGAGGCTAGGTGATCAGCGGAGTGGAGAGGCCTCCCAGCCCAGGTGATCAGCGGAGTCCTGGTGATCAGTGGAGCCGAGAGGCCTCCCAGCCTAGGTGATCAGCGGAGTCGAGAGGCTTCCTGGCACAGGTGATCAGCGGAGTCCAGGTGATCAGCGGAGCCGAGAGGCCTCCGAGCCTAGGTGATCAGCGGAGTCGAGAGGCCTCCCAGCCCAGGTGATCAGCGGAGTCCAGGTGATCAGCAGAGCCGAGAGGCCTCCCAGCCCCGGTGATCAGTGGAGTCGAAAGGCCTCCCAGCCCAGGTGATCAGCGGAGTAGGAGGCCCCGCGATCAGCGGAGCCAAGAGGCCTCCCAACCCCGGTCATCAGCAAAGTCCAGAGGCCTCCCAGCCCAGGTGATCAGCGGAGTCCAGGTGATCAGCGGAGTCGGAGGCCCCGCGATCAGCGGAGCCAAGAGGCCTCCCAGCCCAGGTGATCAGCGGAGTCGAGAGGCCTCCCAGCCCAGGTGATCAGCGGAGTCCAGGTGATCAGCGGAGCCGAGAGGCCTCCGAGCCTAGGTGATCAGCGGAGTTGAGAGGCCTCCCAGCCCAGGTGGTCAGCGGAGTCCAGGTGATCAGCGGAGCCGAGAGGCCTCCCACCCACGGTGATCAGCGGAGTCGAGAGGCCTCCCAGCCCAGGTGATCAGCGGAGTCGGAGGCCCCGCGATCAGCGGAGCCAAGAGGCCTCCCAGCCCCGGTGATCAGCAAAGTCCAAAGGCCTCCCAGCAGAGGTGAGCAGCGGAGTCCAGGTGATCAGCGGAGTCGGAGGCCCCGCGATCAGTGGAGCCACGAGGCCTCCCAGCCCCGGTGATCAGCGGAGCCGAAGGCTTCCCAGCCCATGTGATAAGCAGAGTGGAGAGGCCTCCCAGCCCAGGTGATCAGCGGAGTCCAGGTGATCAGCGGAGCCGAGAGGCCACCCAGCCCCGGTGATAAGCGGAGTCGAGAGGCCGCATAGCCCAGGTGATCAGCGGAGTCCAGGTGATCAGCGGAGTCGAGAGGCATCCCAGCCCCGGTGATCAGCGGAGTTGAGAGGCCTCCCAGCCCAGGAGATCAGCGGAGTTGAGAGGCATCCCAGCCCCGGTGAACAGCGGAGTCGAGAGGCCTCCCAGCCCAGGTGATCAGCGGAGTCCAGGTGATCAGTGGAGCCGAGAGGCCTCCCATCCTAGGTGATCAACGGAGTCGAGAGGCCTCCCAGCCTAGGTGATCAGCGGAGCTGAGAGGCCTCCCAACCCCGGTAATCAGCGGAGTCAAGAGGCCTCCCGGCCCAGGTGATCAGGGGAGTCGACAATCCTCCCAGGCCAGGTGATCTGTGGAGTCCAGGTTATCAGTAGATCCGAGAAGCCTCCCAGCCCAGGTGATCAGCGGAGTCAAGAGGCCTCCCAGCCCAGGTGATCAGCGAAGTCCAGGTGATCAGCGGAGCCGAGAGGCCTCCCGGCCCCGGTGATCAGGGGAGTTGAGAGGCCTCCCAGCCCAGGTGATCAGCGGAGTCCAGAGGCCTCCCAGCCCAGGTGATCAGCGGAGCCGGGAGGCCTCCCAGCCCCAGTGATCAGCGGATTCGAGAGGCCTCCCAGCCCTGGTGATCAGCCGAGAGGCCTCCCGTCCCGCACCAGGTCCCGTGATCAAAGGAGTCGGAGGCCCCGCGATCAGCGGAGCCAAGAGGACTCCCAGCCCAGTTGATCAACGGAGTCGGAGGCCTCCCAGCCCAGGTGATTAGCGGAGTCCAGGTGATCAGCGGAGCCGAGAGGCCTCCGAGGCTAGGTGATCAGCGGAGTGGAGAGGCCTCCCAGCCCAGGTGATCAGCGGAGTCCTGGTGATCAGTGGAGCCGAGAGGCCTCCCAGCCTAGGTGATCAGCGGAGTCGAGAGGCTTCCTGGCACAGGTGATCAGCGGAGTCCAGGTGATCAGCGGAGCCGAGAGGCCTCCGAGCCTAGGTGATCAGCGGAGTCGAGAGGCCTCCCAGCCCAGGTGATCAGCGGAGTCCAGGTGATCAGCAGAGCCGAGAGGCCTCCCAGCCCCGGTGATCAGTGGAGTCGAAAGGCCTCCCAGCCCAGGTGATCAGCGGAGTAGGAGGCCCCGCGATCAGCGGAGCCAAGAGGCCTCCCAACCCCGGTCATCAGCAAAGTCCAGAGGCCTCCCAGCCCAGGTGATCAGCGGAGTCCAGGTGATCAGCGGAGTCGGAGGCCCCGCGATCAGCGGAGCCAAGAGGCCTCCCAGCCCAGGTGATCAGCGGAGTCGAGAGGCCTCCCAGCCCAGGTGATCAGCGGAGTCCAGGTGATCAGCGGAGCCGAGAGGCCTCCGAGCCTAGGTGATCAGCGGAGTTGAGAGGCCTCCCAGCCCAGGTGGTCAGCGGAGTCCAGGTGATCAGCGGAGCCGAGAGGCCTCCCACCCACGGTGATCAGCGGAGTCGAGAGGCCTCCCAGCCCAGGTGATCAGCGGAGTCGGAGGCCCCGCGATCAGCGGAGCCAAGAGGCCTCCCAGCCCCGGTGATCAGCAAAGTCCAAAGGCCTCCCAGCAGAGGTGAGCAGCGGAGTCCAGGTGATCAGCGGAGTCGAAGGCCCCGCGATCAGTGGAGCCACGAGGCCTCCCAGCCCCGGTGATCAGCGGAGCCGAAGGCTTCCCAGCCCATGTGATAAGCAGAGTGGAGAGGCCTCCCAGCCCAGGTGATCAGCGGAGTCCAGGTGATCAGCGGAGCCGAGAGGCCACCCAGCCCCGGTGATAAGCGGAGTCGAGAGGCCGCATAGCCCAGGTGATCAGCGGAGTCCAGGTGATCAGCGGAGTCGAGAGGCATCCCAGCCCCGGTGATCAGCGGAGTTGAGAGGCCTCCCAGCCCAGGTGATCAGCGGAGTTGGGAGGCATCCCAGCCCCGGTGAACAGCGGAGTCGAGAGGCCTCCCAGCCCAGGTGATCAGCGGAGTCCAGGTGATCAGTGGAGCCGAGAGGCCTCCCATCCTAGGTGATCAACGGAGTCGAGAGGCCTCCCAGCCTAGGTGATCAGCGGAGCTGAGAGGCCTCCCAACCCCGGTAATCAGCGGAGTCAAGAGGCCTCCCGGCCCAGGTGATCAGGGGAGTCGACAATCCTCCCAGGCCAGGTGATCTGTGGAGTCCAGGTTATCAGTAGATCCGAGAAGCCTCCCAGCCCAGGTGATCAGCGGAGTTGAGAGGCCTCCCAGCCCAGGTGATCAGCGAAGTCCAGGTGATCAGCAGAGCCGAGATGCCTCCCAGCCCAGGTGATCAGCGGAGTCGAGCAGCCTCCCATTCCAGGTGATCAGCGGAGTCCAGAGGACTCCCAGCCCAGGTGATAAGCAGAGTCGAGAGGCCTCCCAGCCCAGGTGATCAGCGGAGTCCAGGTGATCAGCAGAGCCGAGAGGCCACCCAGCCCCGGTGATCAGCTGAGTCGAGAGGCCTCCCAGCCCAGGTCATCAGCGGAGTCCAGGTGATCAGCGGAGTCGAGAGGCATCCCAGCCCCGGTGGTCAGCGGAGTCGAGAGGCCTCCCAGCCCCATTGATCAGCCGAGAGGCCTCCCATCCCGCTCCTGGCCCCGTGATCAGCGGAGTCGGAGGCCCCGCGATCAGCAGAGCCAAGAGGCCTCCCGGACTGGTGATCAGCGGAGTCGGAGGCCTCCCAGCCCCGTTGATCAGCAGAGTCCAGAGGCCTCCCAGCCCAGGTGATCAGCAGAGTCCAGAGGCCTCCCAGCCCAAGTGATCAGCGGAGTCGAGAGGCATCCCAGCCCCGGTGATCAGCGGAGCCGAGAATCCTCCCAGCCAAGGTGATCAGCGGAGTTGAGAGGCCTCCAAGCCCAGGTGATCAGCAGAGTCCAGGTGATCAGCAGAGTCGAGAGGCCTCCCAGCCCAGGTGATCAGTGGAGTCCAGGTGATCAGCGGAGTCAGAGGCCCCGCGATCAGCGGAGCCAAGAGGCCTGCCAGCCCCGGTGATCAGTAGAGTCCAGAGGCCTCCCAGCCCAGGTGATCAGCGGAGTCCAGGTGATCAGCGGAGTCGGAGGCCTCCTGGCCCAGGTGATCAGTGGATCCGAGAAGCCTCCCAGCCCAGGTGATCAGCGGAGTCGAGAGGCCTCCCAGCCCAGGTGATCAGCGGAATCGAGAGGCCACCCAGCCCAGGTGATCAGCGGAGTCCAGGTGATCAGCGGAGCCGAGATGCCTCCCAACCCCGGTGATCAGCGGAGTCAAGAGGCCTCCCAGCCCAGGTGATCAACGGAGACCAGGTGATCAGCGGAGCCGAGAGGCCTCCCGGCCCCGGTGATCAGGGGAGTTGAGAGGCCTCCCAGCCCAGGTGATCAGCGGAGTCCAGAGGCCTCCCAGCCCAGGTGATCAGCGGAGCCGGGAGGCCTCCCAGCCCCAGTGATCAGCGGATTCGAGAGGCCTCCCAGCCCTGGTGATCAGCCGAGAGGCCTCCCGTCCCGCACCAGGTCCCGTGATCAAAGGAGTCGGAGGCCCCGCGATCAGCGGAGCCAAGAGGACTCCCAGCCCAGTTGATCAACGGAGTCGGAGGCCTCCCAGCCCAGGTGATTAGCGGAGTCCAGGTGATCAGCGGAGCCGAGAGGCCTCCGAGGCTAGGTGATCAGCGGAGTGGAGAGGCCTCCCAGCCCAGGTGATCAGCGGAGTCCTGGTGATCAGTGGAGCCGAGAGGCCTCCCAGCCTAGGTGATCAGCGGAGTCGAGAGGCTTCCTGGCACAGGTGATCAGCGGAGTCCAGGTGATCAGCGGAGCCGAGAGGCCTCCGAGCCTAGGTGATCAGCGGAGTCGAGAGGCCTCCCAGCCCAGGTGATCAGCGGAGTCCAGGTGATCAGCAGAGCCGAGAGGCCTCCCAGCCCCGGTGATCAGTGGAGTCGAAAGGCCTCCCAGCCCAGGTGATCAGCGGAGTAGGAGGCCCCGCGATCAGCGGAGCCAAGAGGCCTCCCAACCCCGGTCATCAGCAAAGTCCAGAGGCCTCCCAGCCCAGGTGATCAGCGGAGTCCAGGTGATCAGCGGAGTCGGAGGCCCCGCGATCAGCGGAGCCAAGAGGCCTCCCAGCCCAGGTGATCAGCAGAGTCCAGAGGCCTCCCAGCCCAAGTGATCAGCGGAGTCGAGAGGCATCCCAGCCCCGGTGATCAGCGGAGCCGAGAATCCTCCCAGCCAAGGTGATCAGCGGAGTTGAGAGGCCTCCAAGCCCAGGTGATCAGCAGAGTCCAGGTGATCAGCAGAGTCGAGAGGCCTCCCAGCCCAGGTGATCAGTGGAGTCCAGGTGATCAGCGGAGTCAGAGGCCCCGCGATCAGCGGAGCCAAGAGGCCTGCCAGCCCCGGTGATCAGTAGAGTCCAGAGGCCTCCCAGCCCAGGTGATCAGCGGAGTCCAGGTGATCAGCGGAGTCGGAGGCCTCCTGGCCCAGGTGATCAGTGGATCCGAGAAGCCTCCCAGCCCAGGTGATCAGCGGAGTCGAGAGGCCTCCCAGCCCAGGTGATCAGCGGAATCGAGAGGCCACCCAGCCCAGGTGATCAGCGGAGTCCAGGTGATCAGCGGAGCCGAGATGCCTCCCAACCCCGGTGATCAGCGGAGTCAAGAGGCCTCCCAGCCCAGGTGATCAACGGAGACCAGGTGATCAGCGGAGCCGAGAGGCCTCCCGGCCCCGGTGATCAGGGGAGTTGAGAGGCCTCCCAGCCCAGGTGATCAGCGGAGTCCAGAGGCCTCCCAGCCCAGGTGATCAGCGGAGCCGGGAGGCCTCCCAGCCCCAGTGATCAGCGGATTCGAGAGGCCTCCCAGCCCTGGTGATCAGCCGAGAGGCCTCCCGTCCCGCACCAGGTCCCGTGATCAAAGGAGTCGGAGGCCCCGCGATCAGCGGAGCCAAGAGGACTCCCAGCCCAGTTGATCAACGGAGTCGGAGGCCTCCCAGCCCAGGTGATTAGCGGAGTCCAGGTGATCAGCGGAGCCGAGAGGCCTCCGAGGCTAGGTGATCAGCGGAGTGGAGAGGCCTCCCAGCCCAGGTGATCAGCGGAGTCCTGGTGATCAGTGGAGCCGAGAGGCCTCCCAGCCTAGGTGATCAGCGGAGTCGAGAGGCTTCCTGGCACAGGTGATCAGCGGAGTCCAGGTGATCAGCGGAGCCGAGAGGCCTCCGAGCCTAGGTGATCAGCGGAGTCGAGAGGCCTCCCAGCCCAGGTGATCAGCGGAGTCCAGGTGATCAGCAGAGCCGAGAGGCCTCCCAGCCCCGGTGATCAGTGGAGTCGAAAGGCCTCCCAGCCCAGGTGATCAGCGGAGTAGGAGGCCCCGCGATCAGCGGAGCCAAGAGGCCTCCCAACCCCGGTCATCAGCAAAGTCCAGAGGCCTCCCAGCCCAGGTGATCAGCGGAGTCCAGGTGATCAGCGGAGTCGGAGGCCCCGCGATCAGCGGAGCCAAGAGGCCTCCCAGCCCAGGTGATCAGCGGAGTCGAGAGGCCTCCCAGCCCAGGTGATCAGCGGAGTCCAGGTGATCAGCGGAGCCGAGAGGCCTCCGAGCCTAGGTGATCAGCGGAGTTGAGAGGCCTCCCAGCCCAGGTGGTCAGCGGAGTCCAGGTGATCAGCGGAGCCGAGAGGCCTCCCACCCACGGTGATCAGCGGAGTCGAGAGGCCTCCCAGCCCAGGTGATCAGCGGAGTCGGAGGCCCCGCGATCAGCGGAGCCAAGAGGCCTCCCAGCCCCGGTGATCAGCAAAGTCCAAAGGCCTCCCAGCAGAGGTGATCAGCGGAGTCCAGGTGATCAGCGGAGTCGGAGGCCCCGCGATCAGTGGAGCCACGAGGCCTCCCAGCCCCGGTGATCAGCGGAGCCGAAGGCTTCCCAGCCCATGTGATAAGCAGAGTGGAGAGGCCTCCCAGCCCAGGTGATCAGCGGAGTCCAGGTGATCAGCGGAGCCGAGAGGCCACCCAGCCCCGGTGATAAGCGGAGTCGAGAGGCCTCCCAGCCCAGGTCATCAGCGGAGTCCAGGTGATCAGCGGAGTCGAGAGGCATCCCAGCCCCGGTGGTCAGCGGAGTCGAGAGGCCTCCCAGCCCCATTGATCAGCCGAGAGGCCTCCCATCCCGCTCCTGGCCCCGTGATCAGCGAAGTCGGAGGCCCCGCGATCAGCAGAGCCAAGAGGCCTCCCGGACTGGTGATCAGCGGAGTCGGAGGCCTCCCAGCCCCGTTGATCAGCAGAGTCCAGAGGCCTCCCAGCCCAGGTGATCAGCAGAGTCCAGAGGCCTCCCAGCCCAAGTGATCAGCGGAGTCGAGAGGCATCCCAGCCCCGGTGATCAGCGGAGCCGAGAATCCTCCCAGCCAAGGTGATCAGCGGAGTTGAGAGGCCTCCAAGCCCAGGTGATCAGCAGAGTCCAGGTGATCAGCAGAGTCGAGAGGCCTCCCAGCCCAGGTGATCAGTGGAGTCCAGGTGATCAGCGGAGTCAGAGGCCCCGCGATCAGCGGAGCCAAGAGGCCTGCCAGCCCCGGTGATCAGTAGAGTCCAGAGGCCTCCCAGCCCAGGTGATCAGCGGAGTCCAGGTGATCAGCGGAGTCGGAGGCCTCCTGGCCCAGGTGATCAGTGGATCCGAGAAGCCTCCCAGCCCAGGTGATCAGCGGAGTCGAGAGGCCTCCCAGCCCAGGTGATCAGCGGAATCGAGAGGCCACCCAGCCCAGGTGATCAGCGGAGTCCAGGTGATCAGCGGAGCCGAGATGCCTCCCAACCCCGGTGATCAGCGGAGTCAAGAGGCCTCCCAGCCCAGGTGATCAACGGAGACCAGGTGATCAGCGGAGCCGAGAGGCCTCCCGGCCCCGGTGATCAGGGGAGTTGAGAGGCCTCCCAGCCCAGGTGATCAGCGGAGTCCAGAGGCCTCCCAGCCCAGGTGATCAGCGGAGCCGGGAGGCCTCCCAGCCCCAGTGATCAGCGGATTCGAGAGGCCTCCCAGCCCTGGTGATCAGCCGAGAGGCCTCCCGTCCCGCACCAGGTCCCGTGATCAAAGGAGTCGGAGGCCCCGCGATCAGCGGAGCCAAGAGGACTCCCAGCCCAGTTGATCAACGGAGTCGGAGGCCTCCCAGCCCAGGTGATTAGCGGAGTCCAGGTGATCAGCGGAGCCGAGAGGCCTCCGAGGCTAGGTGATCAGCGGAGTGGAGAGGCCTCCCAGCCCAGGTGATCAGCGGAGTCCTGGTGATCAGTGGAGCCGAGAGGCCTCCCAGCCTAGGTGATCAGCGGAGTCGAGAGGCTTCCTGGCACAGGTGATCAGCGGAGTCCAGGTGATCAGCGGAGCCGAGAGGCCTCCGAGCCTAGGTGATCAGCGGAGTCGAGAGGCCTCCCAGCCCAGGTGATCAGCGGAGTCCAGGTGATCAGCAGAGCCGAGAGGCCTCCCAGCCCCGGTGATCAGTGGAGTCGAAAGGCCTCCCAGCCCAGGTGATCAGCGGAGTAGGAGGCCCCGCGATCAGCGGAGCCAAGAGGCCTCCCAACCCCGGTCATCAGCAAAGTCCAGAGGCCTCCCAGCCCAGGTGATCAGCGGAGTCCAGGTGATCAGCGGAGTCGGAGGCCCCGCGATCAGCGGAGCCAAGAGGCCTCCCAGCCCAGGTGATCAGCGGAGTCGAGAGGCCTCCCAGCCCAGGTGATCAGCGGAGTCCAGGTGATCAGCGGAGCCGAGAGGCCTCCGAGCCTAGGTGATCAGCGGAGTTGAGAGGCCTCCCAGCCCAGGTGGTCAGCGGAGTCCAGGTGATCAGCGGAGCCGAGAGGCCTCCCACCCACGGTGATCAGCGGAGTCGAGAGGCCTCCCAGCCCAGGTGATCAGCGGAGTCGGAGGCCCCGCGATCAGCGGAGCCAAGAGGCCTCCCAGCCCCGGTGATCAGCAAAGTCCAAAGGCCTCCCAGCAGAGGTGATCAGCGGAGTCCAGGTGATCAGCGGAGTCGGAGGCCCCGCGATCAGTGGAGCCACGAGGCCTCCCAGCCCCGGTGATCAGCGGAGCCGAAGGCTTCCCAGCCCATGTGATAAGCAGAGTGGAGAGGCCTCCCAGCCCAGGTGATCAGCGGAGTCCAGGTGATCAGCGGAGCCGAGAGGCCACCCAGCCCCGGTGATAAGCGGAGTCGAGAGGCCGCATAGCCCAGGTGATCAGCGGAGTCCAGGTGATCAGCGGAGTCGAGAGGCATCCCAGCCCCGGTGATCAGCGGAGTTGAGAGGCCTCCCAGCCCAGGTGATCAGCGGAGTTGAGAGGCATCCCAGCCCCGGTGAACAGCGGAGTCGAGAGGCCTCCCAGCCCAGGTGATCAGCGGAGTCCAGGTGATCAGTGGAGCCGAGAGGCCTCCCATCCTAGGTGATCAACGGAGTCGAGAGGCCTCCCAGCCTAGGTGATCAGCGGAGCTGAGAGGCCTCCCAACCCCGGTAATCAGCGGAGTCAAGAGGCCTCCCGGCCCAGGTGATCAGGGGAGTCGACAATCCTCCCAGGCCAGGTGATCTGTGGAGTCCAGGTTATCAGTAGATCCGAGAAGCCTCCCAGCCCAGGTGATCAGCGGAGTTGAGAGGCCTCCCAGCCCAGGTGATCAGCGAAGTCCAGGTGATCAGCAGAGCCGAGATGCCTCCCAGCCCAGGTGATCAGCGGAGTCGAGCGGCCTCCCATTCCAGGTGATCAGCGGAGTCCAGAGGACTCCCAGCCCAGGTGATAAGCAGAGTCGAGAGGCCTCCCAGCCCAGGTGATCAGCGGAGTCCAGGTGATCAGCAGAGCCGAGAGGCCACCCAGCCCCGGTGATCAGCTGAGTCGAGAGGCCTCCCAGCCCAGGTCATCAGCGGAGTCCAGGTGATCAGCGGAGTCGAGAGGCATCCCAGCCCCGGTGGTCAGCGGAGTCGAGAGGCCTCCCAGCCCCATTGATCAGCCGAGAGGCCTCCCATCCCGCTCCTGGCCCCGTGATCAGCGGAGTCGGAGGCCCCGCGATCAGCAGAGCCAAGAGGCCTCCCGGACTGGTGATCAGCGGAGTCGGAGGCCTCCCAGCCCCGTTGATCAGCAGAGTCCAGAGGCCTCCCAGCCCAGGTGATCAGCAGAGTCCAGAGGCCTCCCAGCCCAAGTGATCAGCGGAGTCGAGAGGCATCCCAGCCCCGGTGATCAGCGGAGCCGAGAATCCTCCCAGCCAAGGTGATCAGCGGAGTTGAGAGGCCTCCAAGCCCAGGTGATCAGCAGAGTCCAGGTGATCAGCAGAGTCGAGAGGCCTCCCAGCCCAGGTGATCAGTGGAGTCCAGGTGATCAGCGGAGTCAGAGGCCCCGCGATCAGCGGAGCCAAGAGGCCTGCCAGCCCCGGTGATCAGTAGAGTCCAGAGGCCTCCCAGCCCAGGTGATCAGCGGAGTCCAGGTGATCAGCGGAGTCGGAGGCCTCCTGGCCCAGGTGATCAGTGGATCCGAGAAGCCTCCCAGCCCAGGTGATCAGCGGAGTCGAGAGGCCTCCCAGCCCAGGTGATCAGCGGAATCGAGAGGCCACCCAGCCCAGGTGATCAGCGGAGTCCAGGTGATCAGCGGAGCCGAGATGCCTCCCAACCCCGGTGATCAGCGGAGTCAAGAGGCCTCCCAGCCCAGGTGATCAACGGAGACCAGGTGATCAGCGGAGCCGAGAGGCCTCCCGGCCCCGGTGATCAGGGGAGTTGAGAGGCCTCCCAGCCCAGGTGATCAGCGGAGTCCAGAGGCCTCCCAGCCCAGGTGATCAGCGGAGCCGGGAGGCCTCCCAGCCCCAGTGATCAGCGGATTCGAGAGGCCTCCCAGCCCTGGTGATCAGCCGAGAGGCCTCCCGTCCCGCACCAGGTCCCGTGATCAAAGGAGTCGGAGGCCCCGCGATCAGCGGAGCCAAGAGGACTCCCAGCCCAGTTGATCAACGGAGTCGGAGGCCTCCCAGCCCAGGTGATTAGCGGAGTCCAGGTGATCAGCGGAGCCGAGAGGCCTCCGAGGCTAGGTGATCAGCGGAGTGGAGAGGCCTCCCAGCCCAGGTGATCAGCGGAGTCCTGGTGATCAGTGGAGCCGAGAGGCCTCCCAGCCTAGGTGATCAGCGGAGTCGAGAGGCTTCCTGGCACAGGTGATCAGCGGAGTCCAGGTGATCAGCGGAGCCGAGAGGCCTCCGAGCCTAGGTGATCAGCGGAGTCGAGAGGCCTCCCAGCCCAGGTGATCAGCGGAGTCCAGGTGATCAGCAGAGCCGAGAGGCCTCCCAGCCCCGGTGATCAGTGGAGTCGAAAGGCCTCCCAGCCCAGGTGATCAGCGGAGTAGGAGGCCCCGCGATCAGCGGAGCCAAGAGGCCTCCCAACCCCGGTCATCAGCAAAGTCCAGAGGCCTCCCAGCCCAGGTGATCAGCGGAGTCCAGGTGATCAGCGGAGTCGGAGGCCCCGCGATCAGCGGAGCCAAGAGGCCTCCCAGCCCAGGTGATCAGCGGAGTCGAGAGGCCTCCCAGCCCAGGTGATCAGCGGAGTCCAGGTGATCAGCGGAGCCGAGAGGCCTCCGAGCCTAGGTGATCAGCGGAGTTGAGAGGCCTCCCAGCCCAGGTGGTCAGCGGAGTCCAGGTGATCAGCGGAGCCGAGAGGCCTCCCACCCACGGTGATCAGCGGAGTCGAGAGGCCTCCCAGCCCAGGTGATCAGCGGAGTCGGAGGCCCCGCGATCAGCGGAGCCAAGAGGCCTCCCAGCCCCGGTGATCAGCAAAGTCCAAAGGCCTCCCAGCAGAGGTGATCAGCGGAGTCCAGGTGATCAGCGGAGTCGGAGGCCCCGCGATCAGTGGAGCCACGAGGCCTCCCAGCCCCGGTGATCAGCGGAGCCGAAGGCTTCCCAGCCCATGTGATAAGCAGAGTGGAGAGGCCTCCCAGCCCAGGTGATCAGCGGAGTCCAGGTGATCAGCGGAGCCGAGAGGCCACCCAGCCCCGGTGATAAGCGGAGTCGAGAGGCCGCATAGCCCAGGTGATCAGCGGAGTCCAGGTGATCAGCGGAGTCGAGAGGCATCCCAGCCCCGGTGATCAGCGGAGTTGAGAGGCCTCCCAGCCCAGGTGATCAGCGGAGTTGAGAGTCATCCCAGCCCCGGTGAACAGCGGAGTCGAGAGGCCTCCCAGCCCAGGTGATCAGCGGAGTCCAGGTGATCAGTGGAGCCGAGAGGCCTCCCATCCTAGGTGATCAACGGAGTCGAGAGGCCTCCCAGCCTAGGTGATCAGCGGAGCTGAGAGGCCTCCCAACCCCGGTGATCAGCCGAGTGAAGAGGCCTCACGGCCCCGGTGATCAGCCGTGACGCCTCCCGGCTCGCTGCTGGCCCCGTGATCAGCGGAGTCGAGAGGCCTCCCAGCCCCGGTGATCAGCGGAGTCCAGTTGATCAGCGGAGCCGAGAGGCCTCCCAGCCCCGGTGATCAGGGGAGCCTAGAGGCCTCCCAGCCCAGGTGATCAGCGGAGCTGAGAGGCCTCCCAGCCCCAGTGATCAGCGGAGTCCAGAGGCCTCCCGGCCCCGGTGATCACCCAAGAGGCTTCCCGGCCCGCTCCTAGCCCCGCGATCAGAGGAGTCGAAGGCCCAGCGATCAGCGGAGCCACGAGGCCTCCCAGCCCCAGTGATCAGCGGAGCCGAGAGGCCTCCCAGCCCATGTGATAAGCAGAGTGGAGAGGCCTCCCAGCCCAGGTGATCAGCGGAGTCCAGGTGATCAGCGGAGCCGAGAGGCCACCCAGCCCCGGTGATAAGCGGAGTCGAGAGGCCGCATAGCCCAGGTGATCAGCGGAGTCCAGGTGATCAGCGGAGTCGAGAGGCATCCCGGCCCCGGTGATCAGCGGAGTCGAGAGGCCTCCCAGCCCAGGTGATCAGCGGAGTCATAGGCCTCCCAGCCCAGGTGATCAGTGGAGTCGAGAGGCCTCCCAGCCCAGGTGATCAGTGGAGTTGAGAGGCCTCCCAGCCCTGGTGATCAGCGGAGCCGAGAGGCCTCCCAGCCTAGGTGATCAGCGGAGTCGAGATGCCTCCCAGCCCCGGTGATCAGCAGAGTCGGAGGCCTCCTGGCCCTGGTGATCAGTGGATCCAAGAAGCCTCCCAGCCCAGGTGATCAGCGGAGATTAGAGGCCTCCCAGCCCAGGTGATCAGGGGAGTTGAGTGGCATCCTAGCCCCGGTGATCAGCGGACCCGGGAATCCTCCCAGCCCAGGTGATCAGCGGAGTCGAGAGGCCTCCCAGCCCAGGTGATCAGTGGATCCGTGAAGCCTCCCAGCCCAGGTGATCAGCGGAGCCGAGAGGCCTCCCAACCCCGGTGATCAGCGGAGCCGAGAGGCCTCCAGGCCCCAGTTATCAGCGGAGCGGAGAGGCCTACAGGCCATGGTTATCAGCAGCTGTGAGGCCTCCAAGCCAGGGATCAGGGGAGCCGAGAGGCATCCTCGCCCTGGGATCAGCAGAGCAGCGAGGCCTCCCAGCACCGGGATCAGTGTGACAGGGTGCGGAGCCCCAAACCTCTGATCGGCCCTGCTCTGTGTGTGACAGGGTACAGAGCCCCAACCCACCTGATGGGCCCTGCTCTGTGCATGACAGGAGCGGCGCAGCAACCTTCCTATGGACCCTGCCTTGAGTGTGACAGGGGGCGGTGCCCCAACCCCACAATTGGCCCTACCCTGAGCGTGACTGAGGGTGGCATCGCAACCTCCCAATCCGCCCTGCTCTGTGCATGACAGGGGGCGGTTCCCCAACTCCCCAATCGACCCTGCTCTGAGCCCGACCAGGGGCTGCACCTAGGGATTGGGCCTGCCCTCTGCCACTCGGGAGCAGGCCTAAGCCAGCAGGTCATTATCTCCTGATGGGTCCCAGACTGTGAGAGGGCACAGGCCAGGCTGAGGGACCTCCTCTCCCAACCCCGAGTGCAGAAATTTTTGTGCACCGGGCCTCTAGTATTTATTATAAAAATAAAGCATAATGGTTACCTCCATGGAATAGGTAGAGGAATTTGATTCTGGAAAGAAACAAATGGGATTTCTGGCGCACTGACAGTGTTCTATTTGTTCATCTGGGTTACTCAGATGTTAGCTCTATAATTATCTTCAAACTTTACATATGTTTTATGTACTCTAATATATGCATATATCTCACAACTTAGAAAGTAAAAAAATATATATTTATGCCTCCACTTGTACAAATGCTTATGACCCATGTTCTACTTTTGTTAAACATGCATATAAGAAATGTATTGGTATTTCCAAAAAGGATATGATAGATACAATACTTCTAACCTGCAAAATTGCGCTGGGACTTTGGTCTTACCTAGTATTCTAGATGAAAAAGTAATCAAATTAGCTCATCAGTTTCTCACTTTTCAGACAATGAAGAAATCAAAACTCTCTTTTAAAGATTTTATTTTCAATAAGCAAATATCTTCTTCAGTAATACTGGAATGACATTTGTTTGAAAGGGTTTTTGCTAATTTGGCACATTTTCTAAATTAATTTTGCTTTATTTTCCAAAAAAGGCAGTAACAGTGTAAGTAAGATCAGTTAATTAGTGTTAAGAAAGAAAATTGCCATAGTTCTCCAATAATGGTTTCCCTTTTATCAATGAAGATTAATTTCAGCTGTACCAGAAGTAATTGAAATTTATCATTCACATCATTAGATATGAACAAAACCATGATTTAAACAAATGAAATCACTCATATGGAAATAAACTCATTAAAATAAAATAATATCTACCAACTGTGAACCTTTCTACCTGTTTCCAAAGAGTTTCTTTCAGAAGGCATTTCAAGTTAATGATAGTGAAAAAAACAACAATATCAACTCACATTTAGAAGTAATATTTTGGGGTTGAATTTGAACTTGAATGCGAACCTTGAACAAGCAGCTTCCCTTTTCAGGACCCCAGCATTTCATCATCTATAAAGAAACCTACTTTTTTTTTTAGGGAAAAGGGAGAGTGTGTATGAGGGGCTATACTGAGAAGGGCCCACCAGCTTGTGATATCTACTTAGGGTTAGTCCTCTTTCACTCACAATATGACCATCCAAAGTTTTCCCACTTTCCTTTCCACAGTTTCCTAGCTCCTTAAGTGACACCTAGATACCTCATGGATGTGAAGTTTATATGTGACCTTTGGCTCAGTATAACACAATTAGAAATACAGACCCTTTTTTGGAGGGTGGCACTTGCGAGTACTAGTTAGTGTTCAATCCAACCAATTGTCCAATAACTCCTTAGAAATGTAGCCTCTCTCTGTTAAGGCATAGATGCTTCCTTCCCATAAGCCTGCCACTTCTGAGTACCCTGTCACTTACCAACCTCTGACTGATAAAGCCTTTATTCCTCTGGGAGTCTTGGATAGTATGAGTATTAATACTTTTTGATCTTTTCTGTTGATGTTGGCCATTAGCCATCTAGTCAATTCCTGGTGGGAGTGGGTATTATGGGTGATGAGAATAATTTACCAACATCACTCCAGGGTCCATCAAAACATGGACTCTTCTTCCTCTCCCAACTTAAAGAGCTTTCCTTTTTCTTAGAGAGGCAATGGTGAATAGTGGACACAAGTAAACTAACTGCCAGGCTGCCGACATTCCAACCCTGGCTTTACTGTTTTGTAGCCTTTTATTAAAACCTCTTGTGTTTTTTCTCATCTATAAAGTAACAGTGTTGATATATAAATATTTTGGGATTGATTAAATGAGTTAAGACGTGTAGAATTTAGAACGATGCTTGGCATATAGTTAACACTGCTTAGGTGTTAGCTATTATAGTCATCAATATGAATACCTATTTTACATTTATGGCTTCCACTTTAAAAAGTGTTTGAGGAAAGAATGTCTGATAAAACTCTTGGACTAGGTGATGGCCAAAGGTTCTTCTTAGATTAACAGTTTATGGCCTGAGTTTACTTCAAACCATGCTTTTCTTGCACAGTGAGCTGGCAATTATATTAAGATGATGTGATTTGGTATGAGCTGCTTTCAAGCACAAGAGTGTTAATATGAAATAATGAATACTAAAGGTTTGGTGCCTTTTAATTAAGTCATGTAAACCAAATCAACTACTGAATTGCCCTAATAGCACATTTTAAACTACTTTAAACTGGAGAACATACTCTGTTCTAACTGTTCCTTCTCCTTTGATTGATGGCAGCCCAATCTTATGAATGTTGGCCAAAAGATATGTGAGACTCCCAAATTAAGTTTATGTGATCCTTACTTAAATTTGTTACTTGAAAACACTCCATCATATTGAAAGCGAGTGATAGCAGGGCTAAAAACTTAATGAAAAACCTAATTAACTTGGCTGGTTAGCTTTCTATTGTCAATTACACCAAGGTAAAGGGCTTATAGAGCAACACATAATGAAAGTCTCGATTTGGGCAGCAGCAGACACTTTAGCCAGTGAAACATTAAGAAATGTCATAAAATGAGTGCCACAGAAATCCCCTCTAAAACTCACCTATGCCAGCCCCCTACTTTACAGCTCCTTGAATGCTACTATTTAACATGACCTCTGTCCCCAATATATTTTCTACACCTTTAATGATAGAGATGCAATTGTAAAGCATAAAGACAATTTTGTTTTTTTTAAATAAAATAAGGCTGTGGATACAAATGAAAACCTGTGTGAGTATGGTGTGTGTGTGTGTGTGTGTGTGTGTGTGTGCACGCACGCGCACACTCCTTTTTGGATGTAAGTGGAGGGTTAACTCAGAGAAACTACTGGCTATTGAAAAAAAGTAATAAATGATGCAATGTGACCAGACCTTCACAGCATTTAACTTTTTTGAAGGTCTTATTGGGGATGACTCCTTTGTTCTTGATTGAATTATTAAAAATTGCACATGCCAGTCCTGATCCATGTGGCTCAGTTGGTTGAGCATCATCCCATGCACCAAGAGGTCTCCATTTCGATTCCTGGTCAGGGCATATACCCAGGTTGCAAGTTCAATCCCCTGTTGGGGTGCATACGAGAGGCAACTGATGGATGTTTTGTTTTTTCTTTCTCCATAAAAAATCAATAAAAACTTTTTTAAAAAGCTGTACATTGCCAGAAGCCCAAGACCACTTATGTTGATAGTTCAGCCACAAACCCCCCAAAAATGCTTCTTATGTGAATATGTAATGGTCATGGTCTATGAGTAAATTAAAATATTTTTAGCAATACCCTCTAACTGAGTGAAATGAGAATGTATTGTCATGATCATGTAATTGTTTTATGCATGGCAAATCAACATCCATAATTATACATATTAATAAAACACAAAGATATTAATCTGTACCATATTATTACCAATTGCTTTATTTATTGAATCATTTTACAGATACTTATTGAAATCACTGATATGCCAGACACTACGGCAGTGCTATAGATAAAGTGGTGAATAAAACAGTTCTCATTCCAGTTCTCATAGAGATTAAATAAGAAACTGGCAAGAAACAAGTACATAAGTCAGTGTGCAGGTGCTCTGAGAGTAATATGAAGAACCTATTTTAGATTATAAGGTCTAAATCTAAAAGTAACTTGTTCTGAGGAAGTGACATTTTAACTGGAACCTGATGAAGAATGGGTAACTATGTTTCAAGCTGAGCCCCAGTATGTGAAAAGGCTCTAAGATGGTAAAGGCCTTGGCATATCTAAGAAATGAAGACAGGGGTGGCTGGTGCAAAGTAAGTGATGGAAGAGAAGTTAGAGATAACGCTTGATTGTAGGCGAAGGCTAGATCATGAAGGGGGTTGCATAGCAACATGAAGAAGTCTGTGTTTTATTCAAAGTAAGTTAGAAACCATTGAAGAGTTTAAAACAAGCTTAGATAATTCGATCTATATAATGAGGATCACTCTAGTTACTCTCCATGGAATCAAAGAGAGAATCTAGAGAAGTGGGGAGAGCAACTCAGAGGCTTTTTCTGCAGTCCAGGTGGTGATGGTGTCAATGAGAATAAAGAGAAGGTAGAACTGAGATATTTTGGAACAAGACTGGATTTGGTAGTGGAATGAGTGTGGCGAGGGCAGGAGGAGAAACAGGAAATATCTCTGACTTGAGCAACTGCATAGATGATCGTATTGTTTATTGTGATGTGGTAGATTTTGGTGAGTATGTTTGGAGAAATTTTAAAGAATTTGTTTAGGCCATTTTAATTTTAATATACCTATGAGACATCCAAATCACTTGAAATTCTGATTTTGTACAGTAGAACATTTAAACAATTAGTCAGATTAGGCCATAGTTGACTTTATGTGACAAAAATCCTTTTCCCAGATGATTTGTTTTCACAGCCATCTCAGCCAATGACACTTTCATATGTTAATATGAAAACTACATTTACATCACATGACATGCTTATTGTAAAATGTAAAGCAATAAGTGCTCATCACATACTATATCCTAGGCATTTCAGACACATTAGATTTCAATTGAACTTTAAACCAACCCTATGGACTGGCAGTGTAATATGATCCCCTTTTAACAGATGATGAAGGTGAAGTTTAGAGAAGTAAAATGGTTGGCCCAAGTTTATACATATACATAAATGTAACATGTTTGAAAGGAAAATATTTATTATTATTCACTCTCTTTCTGCCTTATCTATTTTTTAAAATTTTTAATGTGGTTTCTGACCATAACCATGTTAAGTACACAACCCAGTGGCATTTAGTACATTCACATTGTCATGCAACCATTATCACTACCCATTTTCATAACTTTTTGATCTTCCAAAACAGAAACTCTGTACCCACTAAGCAATAATTCCTATTTTTCCCCTCCTAACCTGCTGCTTATCCCTGGTAACTGCTAATCTACTTTCTATCCCTGTAAATTTGCCTGTTTACATATTTCATATACATGTAATCCTATATAATAAAAGGCTAATATGCAAATTGTCCGCTCGACCAGGAGTTCAACCAAGAGTTTGACCAGGAGGCGGGGCCCCTCGCCCTGACTGGTCAACCACTTGTGGCCCATCCCGTTGGCCAACACAACCCAATCGGCTCCCACCCATGCATGAATTCATGCACTGGGTCTCTAGTCATATAATATTTTCCTTTTGTGTCTTGCTTATTTTCCAAGTTTACCTACACTGTAGCATGTATTAAATTTATTTCCTTATTATTGCTGTATAATATTACACTGTGTGTATGTGATATATATATATATATATATATATATATATATATATATATATATACACACACACACACACATACACACACACACACACACACACACTGAGTGGCCAGATTATTATGACCACCTGGCATTTGTAGGCAAATTAGCTATAATTTCACAATGAAGTTGCTAGAAGGCCAGACCATTATAAATAGGGAAGCAGGTTGTTTACCACAACAGTTACCCAAACACAGGAACACAAGGATTAGACAGTTAAGCATTGGAAAAAAATCATGTGGTCCAATGAATCACGTTTCCAGTTGAATCACGCAGATGGTAGAGTGAGAATTTGGCAGAAACAGCATAAAAGCATGCATCCCACATGCATGAGTACAACCTTCAAGCTGCTGGGGGTAGTGTTATGGTTTGGGGCATGTTTTCCTGGCATGATTTGGGCCCTTTAATTTGTGTGGAACAACAGCTGAATAGCATAACATACCTAAGTATCATTGCTGATCAGGTTCATCCTATCATGTTGATGGTGTATCCCAATGGAGATGGCTTCTTCCAATAAGACAATGCACCATGCCACAGTGCTCGTATTGTGCAGGAGTGGTTTCAAGAACATGAGGGAGACTTTACCTTGCTTAGGTGGCCCCCACAGTCACCAGATCTCAATCCAATTGAGCACTTGTGGGACGAAGTTAAAAAAGCCATCAGGCAGCTGGTTCCAACCATCAAATCTCACAGAACTGGACAGTGCTATTCATCAGGCATGGTGTCAGATTCCTCGCATCACCTTTCAACATCTTGTGGAGTCAATGCCAAGAAGAGTTGCCACAGTATTGAAGGCAAAAGGTGGCCCAAAGAAGTACTGATGGGGTGGTCATAATAATCTGGACACTCAAGTATGTATATATTCAGATGTTGAACTACACTTGGATTATTTCCACCTTTTTGCTATTGTGAATAATGCCGCTATGAACATTTGTGTTTATGTATCTGTTTAATTCCCTTCATTTAGTTCTTTTTGGGCCTATACTTAGGAGTAGAATTGCTGGATCATATGGTAAATCTATATTAAATTTTTGAGGAGCTACCAAACTGTTTACCATAGCAGCTGCATCATTTGAAAAGCTTTTTTTAGTGATTCTTTTTTTTTTTTTTTTTTAGTGAGAGAGAGAGGAAAAGAGAGGGAATGAGAGCTAGAAACATTGATGATTGATTGGGTGCCTCCTGCATGCCCCCTACTGGGAATCAAGCCCACAACCAGGAATTGAACCATGACTTCCTGGTTCATGGGTTGAAACTCAACCACTCAGCCATGCCAGCCAGTCTTAACTATTTTAAGAAAGGAATCTTCTGTAATTTATAGCCATTGTGTCTTGATGGTGTGGATCCAGGTAACTGGTAGAGAGGAGGATTGAAGAAGCTAAAACAGGATGAATTGGTGTATAGAAAAAGCAAAGGGATACAAAGAAAAAGATAAGAGAGCTAGAAGGTGAGGGATAAGGGCAGAAAGAGACCAAGATGCTACGAAGGGAGGTGATAGATGATAAGAGTAATTTATGTGAGGGGAGAGAGGAGTGACTGGGCCTGAGACTTTGGGATGACATGTGTAAAGTAATTTTTTTGAAATATAATTTACTTATTGAAAAAGCTGAACTGTGTACATTATACAGTTTTAGAGAAAACAATTTTATTCTTTCTCTCTGTTGAGATTATAAAATACCTCAATTTTTTCACCTGAGTTTGAAATTCACTAAAATATTTACAGATATAGAAAAGAAAGGGATATAAAAATCATCTCTGTAAGTGGTAAAGTTGATATTGTATAATGTGGCTTATATCCATGGAAAAGAAACCTTTATTATACCACAATGCAGCATTAAACAAAATTATCATCCTAGCTACAGATAGTACTGAAAAGCCTCAGGCCATCTCATATGGGCTACCTGGCCCTATATAAAACTTAATGCATAAAGGAGGTGAACAGAATTTATACTCCCTATAGGTAGCAGGATCCCAAGACACTATGATTAGTAACATAAAATATTTAAAAATATTTAATACTAGAGGCCTGGTGCACAAAAATTTGTGCACTCAGGGCAGGGAGGGGGGTCCCTCAGCCTGGCCTGTGCCCTCTCGCAGTCTGGGACCCCTTGGGGGATGACCACCTGCTGGCTTAGGCCTGCTCCCCAGGGGATTGGGCCTAAGCTGGCAATCAGACATCCCTCTGGCAGCCTGGCAGCCCTCGGGGGATGTCCACTTGCCAGCAGGGAGTAGACCTAAGCTGCAGTTGGACATCCTTAGCACTGCTGAGGTGGCAGGAGAGGCTCCCACCACCACCGCTGTACTGGCAGCCATCAGCCTTGCTGGTGGCTGAGCAGAGCTCCCCCATGTGGGAGCGCACTGACCACCAGAGGGCAGCTTCTGCATTGAGCGTCTGCCCCCTGGTGGTCAGTGTGTGTCATAGTGACCAGTCATTCCCAGTCTTTCTGCTGTTAGGGTCAGTTTGCATATTACCCTTTTACTATATAGGATAGAGGCCTGGTGCACGGGTGGGGGCCGGCTGGGTTGCCCTGAAGGGTGTCCTGGATCAGGGTGGGGGTCCCGCTTGGGTGCCTGGCCAGTCTGGGTGAGGGGCTGAGGGCTGTTTTCAGGCTGGCCGGCAACTGAATCTCCCAGCCTCTCCTTTTTTTATTTTATTTTTTATTTTGGGATTTATTTACCTTCTATAATTGAAACTTTGTTGCTGTCCTGCTCACTTCAGCTCTGAGGCCACGGCTGGTTGAAAGCAGGTATCTGGTGTTTGTTTAGCTTCTATAATTGAAGCTTTGTTGCTTTTGGAGCTGTTGCTTTCAGAGCTCAGAGCCAGGCCGCAGCAGGTGGGGAACCTTGGCTTCCTCCATCACTGGAGCAAGCAAGACTCCTGCTCGCTTCAGCTGCATGGCTGCCGGCCGCCATCTTTGTTGGCAGTTAATTTGCATATCTCCCTGATTAGCCAATGGGAAGCACAGCAGAGGTACGGTTAATTACCCTTTTTGTCTTTTATTAGATAGGATTACTAGTGAATTTTAAATACATATGGAAAGACAAAGGCCATGGAGAATCAAGACACTGCTAAAGGAAAAATATCAAAGGATGGTGCTTTGCCTTAACCAACTTTGACAATTATTATGAAATTATACTAATTAAGATAGTGTGTGCCTAGCCAACATGGCTCAGTGGTTGAGTGTCAATCTATGAACCAGGAGGCCATGGTTTGATTCCCATTCAGGGCACATGCCTGGGTTGTGGGCTTGATCCCCAGTGTGGGGCATGCATGAGGCAGCCGATCAACGATTCTTTCTCATCATTGACTAGAGGTCCGGTGCACGAATTCGTGAACCAGTGGGGTCCCTCAGCCTGGTCTGCTGGATCAGGCCAAAACTGGCTCTCTGATATTCCCTGAGGGGTCCCAGATTGTGAGAGAGTGGAGGCCAGGCCAAGGGTCCCCACTGGTGCATGATCAGGGCCGGGGAGGGATGCAGGAGGTTGGCCAACTGGGGAGTGACCGTGGAAGGGCTCCAGGACATGTCTGGCCTGTCTCACTCAGTCCTGATTGGCTCTACCCCAGCAGCAAGCTAACCTACAATTGGAGTGTCAGCCTCTGGTGGTCAGTGCACATCATAGCGAGTGGTTGAGTGGCCTTAGCATATCATTAGCATATTATGCTTTGATTGGTTGAACGGATGACCAGACACTTAGCATATTAGGCTTTTATTATATAAGATGTTTCTATCTCTCTCTTCCTCTCCCTTCTTCCTCAAAAATCAATAAAAAATATTTTAAAAAAAAGAATGCTATTGCACAAGGATAGATAATCTGACCAGAGGAACAGAATGGAGATCCCAGAAAAAGATTCACACATGTTATAGTAAACTATACTATTTCTCCAAATTACTCTCCTTTCTATAAGATGATTACATGTACCCACTCATTGCCATATAACTTTCACTGCCTCTTTATAAGAGGAGTGTACACCAAAGTGATGTTGGGATTGCCCACATGACATGCATTAGCCAATAAAATGTGAGCAAACATACACCACCTTGACAGAAGCTTTAACTATGGTAACTATCCTATATAATAAAGAGGTAATTTTCAAATTGACCCTTGCACCATCGCACAGAATATGGCTGCCCCATGGGGTCAAAGATGGCCGCCACAAGATGGCTGGCAGGGGAGGGCAGTGGGGGGTAACCAGGCTGGCAGGGGAGAGCAGTTAGGGGCAACCAGGCCAGCAGGGGAGGGCAGCTGGGGGAGACCAGGCTGGCAGGAGGTGGCAGTGGGTGGAAACAGGACTGCAGGGGAGGGCAGTTGGGGGCAACCAGGCTGGCAGGGGAGGGCAGTTGGGGGAAACCAGGCTGGCAGGGGAGGGCAGTTGGGGGCAACCAGGCCAGCAGGGGAGGGCAGTTGAGGGTGATTGGGCTGGCAGGGGAGGGCAGTTGGGAGCAATTGGTCCAGCAGGGGATCAGTTAGGCATCGATCAGGCTGGCAGGGGAGTGGTTAGAGTGTGATCAGGCTGGCAGGCAGGCGAGCGGTTGGAAGCCAGCAGTCCCAGATTGTGAGTGGGATGTCCTATGGGATTGGGCCTAAACTGGCAGTTGGACACCCCCCGAGGGGTCCCAGATTGGAGAGGGTGCAGGCTGAGCTGAGGGACACCCCCCAGTGCACAGATTTTGTGCACTGGGCCTCTAGTCTATCTACACTAATAAAAGAGAAAAATGGTAATTGGCGTACGACGATACCCTTTTCATTGGCTAATCAGGGCTATATGCAAATTAACTGCCAACTAAGATTGGCAGTTAACTGCCAACAAGATGGCGGTTAATTTGCATATGTAGGCACAATGCAGGGAGGTGAAAGGGAAAGCAGGAAGAAACCCTAAGCAACCGGTCAGCCATTCGACCAGTCAACTGTTTGACCAGTGGCTATGATACACACTGATCACCAGGAGACAGATGCTCAATGTAGGAGCTGCCTCCTGGTGATTAGTGTGTTCCCACAATGGGAGTGCCACTAAGCTGACTGACAGGCTCCAGATGCCGGGCTCACAGCTAGCAAGTGTAGCTGTGACAGCCTGAGTCTCTCCCACTTCCACAGCAGTGCTACCGAGTTGTGGCAGTGGCAGGTGCCAGGTGCAGTGGGGCCGGGATGAGCAGGAGCAACATGGCACCGGGCCTGGGCTCAGAGTTCCTCCCTGGCCGCCTGTGGCTTTACACACAACTACATCCTGCAGGGATCGGGCCAAAGTTGGCAGTCCTACATCTTCTGAGGGATCCCAGATTGGGAGAGGGTGCTGTACACGAATCCATGCACCGGGCCTCCAGTATAACTGTAATGACAAAAACTTCATTGAATGGTTTGACAATTATTTTCCTTCTGCCAAAAATTATGTCAGGTTCCAAATAAGGACTGATCCTATAGTTTGACCCTTGAAAATATAAAAAAAGTAACGTAGATGAGATCCAGTGCTGACAAGCTGTCAATATGTAATGTGAGCAAGAAATAAACTGGGTAAGCCACTGAGATTTGGGAGCTGTTTGCAATTGCAGCATTAATTTTGAGAGTCTAACATACAACAGAATCAGTATTCGGTTCAAGTGGAAAAAAAGGCTTTCCAATAGAAAGGTATGAAATTTCACTCCCACATCACATTATATATAAAAACAGATTCCATGGATATTAAAGACTTCAGGCTATTATCATAAAAACTTTTAGAACACAATATAAGGGACAAGAACTATACCCAATAAAGAAAAGGTAAATAAGTTAATTTAAATTAAGTTTCTATTCAGTAAACAAGCTAAAAACTGAGAAGATATGTGCAACACATATAACTCTGGAGGGACTAATATGCAGGACATAAGAAAAAGCAATCCACTTGAAAAATGAACAAAAGTTATAAATTCATAGTCATTGTACAGAAGAGGAAACCCAAGTGGCCAATAAACTTTTGAAATGCTGTTCAGTTTCATTGCATCATAATGACAATGAGATACAAGTTCACATTCCACATGTTGGCAAAAATATAAAACTTTGACAGCTGTTTTATTACTGAGTATTTGCTCTACAGGGACTGATAAAGTATGGGCCATGGGCAAATATGTCCTGCATTCTGCCTTGGTAAGGCCCCACAAACTACAAATTCCTACTTTTTTAAAGAGGTGTAGAAAAAAAAGAAGACTATGTGGTTGGGAACATATGTGGTCCATAAAGCCTAAAATATGTATTATCTGGACATTTACAGCAATAATTTGCTAACCCCCAAGAGAAACTTTAATGTATGCATATGAAGAGATGTTTATGAAAATGTTTCTAACTGCACTCTTTGTTAATGCCCACATTCTAAAAACAAGAAAAATGTTTATCCATTGTGGAAAATAAATTTTTGTATATTTTTATAATGGACAACAATGTAAATGAATGCACTAAGAAGGACCAACATGGATGAATATCTTAGTCATAACATTTAGTGATAGAAAGGAGTTACAAAAAGATATGATTCTATTTATTTAATAATAAAACATACAAAAATTAAATAGTTTATTATTTTAGGATTCAAATATGGTTAAACGAGTTAAAACAAAAAAAATCAGAATTGAGGCTACATGTAAGAGGAGAGGATGGGGCTTTTTTGATAATACAGGGTGTCCCCCAAAATGTATACACACTTTGAATAATTATAAAGGTAGTGCTTATTAAAATATATTTCATTTTCAAAATGTAATGGAAATCAGCTGTTAAAGTGTATATAATTTTTTGGGGGGACACCCTATTTTTTAAGGCATAAAGCATTAACTAGGGTAAGAAGGAACATAAAATAGTGATAACAGGATGAAGCTACTAAGAAGATGTAAGTGGTATCTGCTTTTTAAAAAATATATATATATATATTTTTTATTGATTTCAGAGAGGAAGAGAGAGGGAGGGATAGAAACATCAATGATGAGCGAGAATCATCAATTGGCTGCCTCCTGCATGCCCACCACTGGGGATCAAACCCTCAACCTGGGTATGTGCCCTGACCGGGAATCACCATGACCTCCCTGTTCATGGGTCAATGCTCAACCACTGAGCAACACCAGCTGGGCATTGGTATGTGCTTTTATACACTTAAAATCAATTCAAAAATAGAGTATTAACTGACATATTTAAAAGTAGTAATTAAAAACAATGTCTTATGGGGGGAGATTTTTATACAGATCTATTTAAAACTGATAGATCTAGCTGATAGAAAATTAGTAAGTATTGAGAAAACTAAAAACTGCAAATAATCAGCTTGATCTAATATGTATGTACACACATATTCCTTCAGAGAAGAAATATGGAATATGTGGTTGATTTTCAAGCTTACATACAACATTTTACAATTTTACTATGCGCCAGATCCTGAAGGAAACCTGAACACATTTCAAAACACCAATATCATGCAGGGAGAGGGAAGGTTCCAACATGGCAGTGTAGGAAGTCCCAGACTTGCCTCCTCCTATGGACACACTGAATATATACCTGCAATTCTTCCTGAAAAACAATGAGGAATGATTGAATAGCTTTTGCACAATGAACAAGAGAGGGATTACATAGAGAAGCATAGAAGAGATGGGGACATGGTAACTAGGGGAACCCTACCCAGATGGAGTGACCTAAGTAAGGAGGGATTCACTGACAGGTCCATGTTGGCAGACTTTCCTGCTCTGGGGCACAGCAATGAAACTGTGACTTAAAGGGCACCCAGACTGTACATGGAAAAATCCATTTACTAGCACTAACGTGCCTGCCAAGTGGGGAACTGTGGGAACTCTCTGGGATCTGTGGGAACTGTCTTGAATCTGAGGTGCTGGTGAGTGCCATTGTTTATGTACCCCTTCTTCTATATGGGGTGTCTGGGAGCTTGGTCCAAGCACTCCAGTCAGTCTGCAGGGCCTCCAAAGTGTGGTCCCTGGCCAGCTCAGCCAGTGCCTGCTGCAGTCTCAGACACTCGGCTTCAGGCGCACTCTTAGAGGCCTGTGCCCCAGTCCATGTCAGCCAGTGCACACCAAAGCCCTTGCCACACACCCACTCTGCTCCAGCCATCCTGACAAAACCACCTGGCGCATGCTGTCTGCATGGAAGTCACTTCTACACAAGGCCCCTCCTTCAAGCTCCAGAGAGCGCGCTGTTTTATCTAATGCATACAAACAAACACAGAAAGTAAAAAAAAAAAAAAAAAAAAGGTTAGAAGACAAAGGAATATGTTCCAAAGGAAGAAACAAGAAAAATTCTCAGAAAAAAAAGACACACTAATGTAATGGGATTTGCTTTGAAAACAGGAGGGGCTTACAATTGGCACAGGCTATAAGGAGATGGCAAGTGTGAGGCATTTTATGTTTTCTTGTAGTGTTGTTGCTCTTTTCTGATAATGTTTTATAACCTCTCTTTCTGGTGAGCTATGTGTTGGACAATTTAGCTGTCTTTAGCTGAATATGACAGAAAGAATGGAAGTATATCCTTAAATAAGTTTATACATAGCTTTAGCTTAAACCTGGTTACAGTTCAGTTTTGACCAGAGTGGGTCCTATTGGAAAGAGAGAAGGAAGCTGAGGCCATGGGAAAAGGGCTCTTACTTATACCTCTTCTGGTTATTGGTGGTAAAATGATAAGGGTGTGGAGACAAGGCACTTTTAGTGTGCCTCTACCTCATTCCTGAGCCCAGGGTCAAAATTCATTCTTTCAGCTCCTGCAGGTTCAGTCCAGCTCAGTAGGTAGGTTGGTCTTTCCATGATATTGGTTAAGAACTTAGCCAAAACTAAAGAGTATTGATATTCCTGGAGTTTTATTGGCACTGGGTGTATACACATAGTTTGTGAATATGCTATGGCAATAGACAGCTGGTTGAGGATTTGGGAAGCTGGGTTCTGATCAAACATCTGCTATTTTGAATTTTGATAAAGATGGATGTGGGAACCACACCAGGGTCCCCGGATAGTCAAAACCAATGGGAGCACAGAGGCCTTGTTGTCAATACACCAGAATGGCCAAGGCCACTCTGAGCATGAGCCTAATCAGGGTGCTCAAGGCCAAGATACCATGAGCGGGTGCAAGGACACACAGTGCACCAAAATATGATTGCTGTCACTGTTGGCAACTAGCCTTCTTTGTCTAAGGAATAATATACAGGTTAGAGATCAGCCGGTGGACTGGGCAGAGTATGTGAAGAAGTAGAGGCAGTAGGCACAGAGAATGTAGCTCCTGTGTGTGCAGGAGAGGCTAGAGAGCTCAGATGGAGCTGAGAGCTGATACTGCTACGATGTAAGGCTAAGAGCCCACAGAGAGCTCAGATAAAGCTACCATGTTAACCAGCCAGTGTGCTGAGCTGGGGGGAGACAGGAGAAACTTCTGAGCCAGAGAGGTTATTGAAGCTGTAGCTCTAAGGGAGAGCTCAGGTGCCACTATAATGTAAGGCAGTGACTCTGGGACAGCATGCAGCTGCTCAGATACTAACTGTGGGTACAGAGATGAATGCTACTATGTGAGAAAAATATGTATTCACCAGCCAGTGTCTGGCTGCCTGCCTATAGGGACTTTGCTGTAAAGAATTATCCTCTCTGATGGCTGTGTGGCCACTGGCTTCTGTAATAAAGACTCATTCTTATATACCCACAACTTCTCATGGCTTCTCCATCTAAGAGAGGACCAAGGAGGTCCTGCAGGTTCAGCCCAGCATCCAAGGAGGTCCAGTCCCAGGCAGAGGGGCTCAGATCCGACACCTATAACTAGTGAGAAGAGAATAAAGGAGGGACTTGGACTAAGTTCCCAACAATTGGTGAAGTAGGCAGGGTTCGACAAGCACCTGCCCTGGCGTAGTCAGGAAGAATTCAGAGGAATATATGGACTCAGAACTCTGAGCAGCAGTGCTGAGCAGGGCTCCTGTTGTGCTCTGACAATGGACCACTATGCCTTTCTTCTTGGAGCTCTCTCTCCTCTGGTGCTGTTTTCAGGTTTTCCTGCACTCTGCTAGTTTTGTTTCATTCTCTTTCTCTGATTTCTCTTTGTCTCATCCTTCTCTAAATATTTATGAGCTCTAAGGTTTTTAAAGGCATTTCTCTTCTCTACCCATAATTTTTCTGTGGATGGTTTTACCCTCCCATCCTTATACTCAAGTGCTGTATCTCTAGTCATATCTCAAGACCTGGATGTCTAGCTGGATGTCGCACAAAATGTCCCAAACTGAATTCATTACCCCTCCAAACCTGACCTCATACTTTCCATTTACATTCATTTTGCTGATGAAAGACATAGCGCTACCCACTAAGTAAATCAAGCTAGTAACCTAGGAGTTGTAGTTGCTTGATTCCTTTCTCTTCTTCCCAGCATAAAATTATTCTCTGAGTCTTGCTTCTATTTGTCGGAATCATTTGTGTTCCTTATTTTCCCCACGCTCCTTCTTCCCTAGTTTTGATTCCTAGCCTCTTCTGCCACCTTCCTAATTGGTCTCCATGTCTCTGTTGTTATCCTCCCCAATCCATTCTCTACATTTCTGCCAGAGTATGCTTTTAAAAACACAACTCTCAGCATGTTATTCCCTTGACTAGACATTTTAGGGGATCCTTAATGTCTACAATATAAATCACATGTTCTTTTTTTTGGCATTAAAGACAGCTAAAATTTGGCCCTGTCTCACACTGGATTTCTGGCATTCAATCTGCTCCTGCTTCCTTACCATGTAACGTATATTCTAGCTCCACTACACCAATTCCTATTCTCTGAATCTTTAATAACTTTGGATATCCCTTGGTATTTGCTCACTCTATTTCATCCGCTTGAAATTCCCTTGTGATTCCACCCATATACCATTTGCCTTGTGAAAACACTCATCCTTCAAGATCCTGCTCCAGTATTGCTTTTTCTATGACACTTACTTGCCTCTGATTATAATTAATTGCTTGTGCTATTTGTGGCTTTTAGAGCTGAATTTGTTTGTTTGTTTTTCTTTTAATGTACTACCATACTTAGCCCAGCACCAGTGAAAAGTAGTCTTATTTGAATAAGATCCTATCTAATAAAAGAGAAACATGGTAATTAGCGTATGACCGCTACCCTTCCCATTGGCTAATCAGGGTGATATGCAAATTAACTTCCAGCCAAGATGGCGGCCGGCAGCCAGGCAGCATGAAACTAACATGAGGCTTGCTTGCTTCAGTGATGGAGGAAACCAACGTTCCCCGCCTGCCTTGCCCGCCTCTGAGCCTGCAGTTTGAAACATTGTAACGAATATAGAAGCTAAACAAAACCCCAGAAACCTGCTTTCAGCGAGCCGGGATCTCAGAGTTTGGAGTTATACATTGTTTCGATTATAGAACCCAAACAACCCAAATACCTGCTTTCAGCAGCAGAGACCTCAGAGCTGGAGCCAGAGCTAAAGCTGGCCCAGAATAAAAAATAAAAAAATAAAAAAGGAGCAGTTGGGAGCATCAGCCCTCAGCCCCTCACCCAGACTGGCCAGGCACCCCAGTGGAGACCCCCACCTTGAAGGGTGTGTGACCAGCTGCAAACAGCCATCATCCCCTCACCCAGGCTGGCCAGGCACCCCAGTGGGGGCCCCCACACTGAAGGGTGTGTGACCAGCTGCAAACAGCCATCATCCCCTCACCTAGGCTGGCCAGGCACCCCAGTGGGGACCCCCATCCAGATCCAGGACACCCTTCAGGGCAAACCAGCCAGCCCCGCCCATGCACCAGGCCTCTATCCTATATAGTAAAAGGGTAATATGCCTCCCAGCACTGAGATCAGCAGAGCCGCAAGGCCTCCCAGAACCGGGATCAGCGTGACAGGGGGGAGCACCCAAACTCCCTGATCACCCTGCGGCTCTGTGTGTGACAGGGGGCGGGGACACAACCTCCCTATCCGCCTTGCTCTGTTCATGACAGGGGAAGGCGTCCCAAGCTCCTGATCAGCCCTGCTCTGTGCCTGATATTGGGGAGCTCCCCAACCCCCTGATCGGCCCTCCTCTGTGTGTGACAGGGTGCAGCGCCCCCCCCCCTTGGCCCTGCTCTGTGTGTGACAGGGTAGAGCCATAACCTCCCCATCGGCCCTGCCCTGAGTGTGACAGTGGTGGCGCCCCAACCCCCTGATCCGCCCTGCGCTGTGGGTGATAGAGGCTGGCACCCCAACCCCCTGATCTTCACTGCTCTGTGTGTGACAGGGGGTGGTGCCCCAACTCCCCTATGGACCCTACTTTGTGAGTGACAGGGGTGAGCTCCTCAACCCCCTGATGGGCCCTGCTCTGTGCGTGACAGGGGGCAGCGCCCCAACCCCCTGATTGACCCTGCTCTGTGCGTGACAGGGGGTGGCACCGCAACCTCCCCATCGACCCTGCCTTGAGTGTGACAGGGGGCGGTGCCCCAACACCCCAATCAGCCCTACCCTTAGCGTGACTGAGGGTGGCATCGCAACCTCCCGATCTGCCCTGCTCTGTGCATGACAGGGGCGGCGCCCCACTCCCCAATCAGCCCTGCTCTGAGCCCGACCAGGGGCTGCACCTAGGGATGGGCCTGCCCTCTGCCACTCGGGAGCAGGCCTAAGCCAGTAAGTCGTTATCTCCTGAGGGGTCCCAGACTGCGAGAGGGCACAGGCCAGGCTGAGGGACCCCCCCTCTCCCCCCCGAGTGAACAAATTTTTGTGCACCGGGCTTCTAGTGTTAATATATTTTATTTCTAATTAAATCTTTTAGCTAGAAAATGTCTCTTCATATGTTTTGAAATACACATTCAGCACTCAAAAAGGTATGTACAGATATTTTATAACACTTCTCATTTAAAGAAGTGAATTTGTGCTAAATGAGTATATGTAAGCAGACTCTGAAGCCTATTCTGAGAGTAGATAAATGGCTCTCATTTTGTTAATTAAGAACACTGTTTGAATGCCAAACCAATCTTTAAAACTCATCACTAAAATGTAGAAGTATATTAACTATACAAGAAATTCAAATCTAAAACCCAGAACAAGAAAGTCTGAGAACACGGATCTTAATTAGACCCATCGAAACAGAATAAACCTTTTTTCATCATTAGTCAATATGAGTTGTAGATGCAACTTCAAGCCATAACAGCACATGGAATATCACCATGGTCAGGAGGTCAGACAGGAAGTGAAGAGTGAGCTCTGAGAAGATTCAGAGGCTCTCTTTCTTCCCAGTTCTCCAGATATAATAGCTTTGGCTAGTGTGTTCTATATTTTAGCTACCCTGGGGCTTTAATAAGCAACCGTAGGTACCTGGTGGGATTTTGTCTTTTCCTTTTCTTTTTTTTCCTTTTTTTCTTAAGATTACATGTTCAGTCTTAAGCCTCTGGACTTTATATTAAGAGGTTCAGATATTTTAGTGATAAATTTAAAATATAGGAGTTACTGACAACAGTCAGATCATCTATACATTTCTCTACCAAAATACAAGGAAGATGTCGGCTCAGATTCTGTGTAGTATGGCACAGCAGTAAAAGTGAAATAGTTTTTCTACTATGTAATTTGTTTTTATAGATGGTGCTTTTTAATGAATCCCAAGCAGATGGAAAGAAAAAGTAACCATCTGTTACCCAGTTTCAATAGGATGACTTAATAGAATCTTTCCAGGAATGTACATTTCCATTAGCATGTTAACTTTCTCCTGAGTTAATTAATTCCTAATGAAGAGATTCCCCATATTAGCCAGTTTGTACTTGGATTCTGTTAGGTAGCATTCTGTTAGTAATTTCTCAATATGCTATATTTTAACAAGAAAATTAACGTATTTGCTATATATGAATAGAAATTTAATAGAAAATGTGTTAGAATGGGCTAAGTAAGTTGTTGGGAAAGCAGAACATTGGGAAGTAGAGAATCCTGCCAAATTTCTGAAAGCAAAATCCTTAATGTTCTTCTATCTTAGTAATTGTAGATATATTGGAAGCAAACCATGTTCTCCATTTATCCCAATATGAATGTTCTGCTACAGCCACTATCCTCTCAAAATATATTGATCATGTTCATCTCTGTACATTTTTCTCATTGTGCTGTTAATTCACATTTCCTGCTATATCTCTAGTTGCCTGAATTTTCCCTTAACAGTTTCTTATACTTTTTAGTTTGAGTCAAAAATTACATAAATATTTTGTTACTGGTCTGTTTCTCAAATACCAGATGCCATTTTTTACCTGACTATGGGATATGGAATAGTTTCAGAAAATGAACTGGTACTGTTCAGGTAATAAGATTGTTTTCATTATAATCAGCTTTACTGATGGAGTAGATCACTTGATCTAGTCTCCTTATTTCTTTCTGAATTAAATTCACCTTTCCTGACCTTCTCTCCAATTTGACCATAGCTTTGAATCATATATTGATATTGATGCACTAGAATTAGAAACCTGGGACTACTACAAGTTCCTTTCTTTCATTCACTGAAGTCATTTAGAAAGTCCATAACGCTTTATTGGTCCACTTCTCTTAATCTCCACAAAAATAGTGTAGTTGAGGCCACCACCTCTCTAACCTATACTACCAGCAAGGCTCCTAACTAGGCTCTTTACTTCCAATATTTCCATCATCCACTCTATCCTTCTTACTGTTGCCAGTGATGTGTCTAAAATACATGTCTGGTCATGTGATCACTCTGCCTTCCTTTAAAACCTTTCTGTGGCTCTATATGGTATTTAAAATATAATCCAGAACTTTTTCAAATAAAAAAAAATATGACATGTAAGTGTTAGGGTCACCAAAGGAAGAACACACAAGGCCAAGAGGGTAAAGAATTATAAATTTATTGTTACCTCTTCTAGCAGAAGGGCTGAGACCAAAATGGTGTCAGCAGGGCAGAGCAGGAGTGAGATATTTATGTCTCTTATAAGTGAGTCGGGTGGTTTTTCCTGAGCAGGATGCAAGGGTGATTTCTTTCCCGGGTTCTTGTCCAGACGGATTCAAAGAATGAAGCCACAGACAAAAGGTGGTAATGAAAGGGAGGAAATTTATTGGAAACAAGTACAGACTCCCACATGGGGAGGGCTTCCAAAGGCGGTAACCCACAAAGCCCCTTTTCTAGGGCTTATAAAGGCTGCAGTTCTTTGTCGCTTGATATTCCCTTCTGATTGGTCACTATATCAGCTTCAAAGCTCAAACCCCACGTAGTCCCCCCTTTTCTTCTCCCCCTTCAGTGGTAGAATTCTCTATCCCCTGTGGAAATCTGTTTTCCTCTTTCTCCCATTTGTCAGAATTTCTCTAACCTCTGTGAAAGTTTGTTTCCTCTTTCTTCCATTACTTGGCATTTCCCTATCTTCTGTGAATCATTGTCTTCCTCTCCCCTTATCCTGTGGGACCTCTTTTTTTCTCTCTCTCTCTGTGAATGTATGCCTTTTTGCAGCTCCAAGCCCTCACCTATGGTGTCCTCCCCCATGGACCCTCTTTATTTTTAAAACTCCCTAAACCTGCCTATTTTACCCCTAAAACTCCTTTAATAATGCTCAGCAGAGTAATGGGTCAGACCAGGTACAGGTGGGGGCCAGGTGTAGGTGGTCCACTAGAAACTGGGTGAGGTGGTTTACTGGAAGCAGAAAGCCCTTAATCATGAGACCTATCCTATATAATAAAAGGCTAACATGCAAATTGTCCCCTCTACTGGGAGTTCCACCAGGGGGTGGGGCCGGCCAGCCAACCTCCCAGGTCCCCTCCCCCTGATCGGGGTGGGCCAGCTGGACCCCACCAGTGCATGAATTCGTGCACCAGGCTTCTGGTAATGAGAATAACAGAACAATCGTAAAGAGAGGTGAGAGCCCCAAGCAGAATATAATGGAGTGCAAGAATGTACCTAACAGTAAGTTTATGAAACATTGATTATTCTAAATTTCCTTACCTAATGTCAGATATCTTACTAGTTTCTATTAGATCACTTTAAAAAAAAAAGCTTCCATCATGGCATCAATATAATTATTTACATTGTTTATCTGACTCAATATTTTGCATTCAGTCACTCAATAGAAGTCTATGGTTTATCCCATCTGTTGACAAAGTGTGATCACTGCAGAAATAGAACACTATATCTTCAGTAACAACTCTGAACCACTGCTGCACATGTACAAATATTTATTAAGTGAAGTCATGCTGAGGAAGGCTGAAGTCATTTCACTTCAGAAAGTAATATCTTTTCAATTGCTGTGCACTCATGTGTTGCTGATGATATTAGTATTGTTTGGATTAACTGCTAAATTTAAAAATGAATAAAACCATGCCAAAATTGTATCCCACATAGAAGTCAAATTAATTTTGAATCAAGGGTATGGTCATAACTGAACTACCTAAAATAGAAAATATCGGCTAAAAAAAAAAAAAAAAACCCAAAAAAACAAAAACAAAAAGAAAGAAAACACAGAGCTTAGATAAAAGAGGCCATAATATCATGAAATCTCATGATTCTCTCTTTAAATGAAAAGATTCACATCTGGGAGTATCATATTAGACATTTCTTTTTAATAATCTTCTTTGGGAATTTAAGGTCAAAACAAAAAGGTGGGGGTAGGTAGGAAGAGATTAACCAAATAATTTATATATGCATACTGGTATATGCATAATCCAAGGATACAGAGAGTAGTGTGGTGAAGGCCTGAGGTAGGGGGAGGGGGTGGGCTAGAAGGCATCAATGGGGAAAATAAGAGTATATCTGTATAACTTTCAATAATAAAGATACATTTTTTAGAAAAAGGTCAAAACAAGTAGCTATGGCTTTGACCTCATCTTTATACTCTTTATCAGTCATTATTATAAATATACTAGTGGCCTGGTGCACAGTTTTATGCACATTGAAAGGAAATTAATTAGAAGGAATATTTTAATATCACTATTCACCCTTTCTCTATAATGGAAGTGTCAAATTCACGATTGAAAATGATAGATCAAAACACACTCGTGCAATTGGTGCCAGTGAGAGCTTTATATGTATCACGCATGTGCGAGTCAACTTAGCCTTTTATAGATATAGAATAAACTTCCTTAATTAGTCCTGCTTTCTGATTTAGCTAAACTTTTTCCAGCCCAGTGAAGCACCCTAACTTCTATTTCAGGTAATTGTCAGCAACACAGCAGTAAATATCAACACAAAGCAGATTATTATTGTAGATCACACAGGGAAAACAAAGGGTGAAATATTTAAATGCAGCAGTGTTTGACTATATTCTGCACAGTGAGAAAACGGGAAGTCGTTTTCAAGGTCCACCATTTCTTACTTCTTTTCAGTCGGGTCAAGTTTCTAAACTTTCTAAATCTCTGTTTTCTGGCTAATGAGAAGAAAATAGGATTCCATCGAGTCTCCTATCTACCTATTCCAGGACTTCTGTGAGGATCAAATGAGATGAGGAACGGGAAAATGCTTCACAGACATTTGGTTAAAGTGTGAAATATTTCCACCTCACTATAAAGCAAGTCATCTTCCTGGGCTGAAGAAACTCTAAGGAGGCTAGTTGCTAGCGAGAGGAAGCTGGACATTGCTACATGACGTCTTTACCCGGTGCCCACAGCAAGTGTTTCCAGGCTGGGCTTGGCTGTGGGCTGCATTTTATGCCATGGGGTCTCAGCAGCATTGGCTGCGATTTGGTGGGGTGTCGCTCCAGGATGGTGGTGGGGCCTGTGTCCCACTTGGGGAAGTCGAGTGTTGCTTTGTGGGTGCTAGGTCCATGGTGCCATTTCTCTGTTAATGGCCAGTGCATATCACGGCAGCTCCTGCCTTGAGTATCTTTTCTCTGGTGGTCAGTGTGCATCATAGTGACTGGTTGGACGGTTGGAGGGACACTTAACATATTAGCCTTTTATATATATATATAAATAAGAAAAAAATTGTTGAAGCCTTAAAACCCCAAATTGTAACACATTGATTGTTTTGAGAAAAAAACAGCCACAAATTGTTCCTAATTGTGTTTAATCCCTTGTGACCTTGCTTCACTGGGAAAAACTGATTGGAATAGGGATTAAATCTAGCTAGCATTATGTGTGGTTCAGACAAAACACTGTCTTAATAGGGATACCCTATATTGAATAGTGACCAATGGACTTAAACAGAGCCTTTCCTAAGGAGTATTCTAAAATGAACCCTACGAAACAGAAAAGACAACCCAGAAATAAATCCATACAATCAACTGACCTTTGCAACAGTACCAAGAATGCATAATGGAGAAAGGAATAGTCTCTCTTCAACAAATGGTACTTGGAAAACTGGATATCCACATGCAAAAGAGTAAAACTTGACCCTTATCCTATAACAACACACACACAACTACACTGAAAATGGACTAAAGACTTAAACATAAGCACCGAAACTGTAAAATCTTAGAAAAGCATAGGAGAAATCTTTATGACATTGGTCTTGGAAGTGTTTTGATGAATATGACACCAAAGCACAGGCTACAAAAACAAAAATAAGTGGGACTACATCAAACTAAAAAGTTTCTGCACAGCAAAGGAAGCAAAGAAGCAATCTACAGAGTGAAATGTTAATTTACAGAGTTGTAAATCCTATAACTGATAGTAAATCGCTTAATCTCCAAAATATAAAGATCTTATAAAACTCAATAGTAAACAAAACAAATAATCTGATTAAAAATGGGCTAAAGACTTGAAGAAAACATTTCTCCAGAAAATACATACAACCAACCGACAGATTTATGAACAATGCTCAGCATCAGTAGCCATCAGGGAAATGAGAAACAGACCACAATGAGTTAGCGCTTCTCCCCTGTTAGAAAGGCTTAAAAACAAACAAACAAACAAGCAAACAAACAAGCAAGAAATAAGTGTTGGGGAAGATTTGGAGAAAAGGGAACCCTTCTGCATTCTTGATGGGAGTGTAAAATCATACAGCTACTATGAAAAAATTGTATGAAAGTTTCTTAAAAAATTAAAAATAAAGCTAACATATGATCCAGCAATCTCACACCAGGGTATTTATCCAAAATAATTAAATCAGGATCTTGAAGTGATAGCTGTACCCACATGTTCATTTTTTCACTATTCAAATTAACCAAGACATGAAAATCACTTAATGTCCATCAACAGATGAGTGAATATAGAAAATGTGCTATATACATACATTTGAATATCATTCATCCTTTTAAAAAGCAGGACATTCTGCAATATATGACAACATGAATGAACCTTGAGTATATTATGCTAAGTGAAATAAGCCATTCACAAAAAGATAAATACAGTACTACATGACTTCAATATATGAGTTATCTAAAATAATTAAATTCATAGAATCAGAGAGTGGAATGATCCTTGTCAGGGCTTGGGGAGGAGGAAATGGGGATTTGTTCCTCAATGAGCATGAAGTTTGTCAGGCAAGATGAATTTTCTCTAGAGATGGTTTGTCTCTATAGTCAACAATAATATATTTCACACTTAAAATTTGTTAAGAGGGTAGATCTCATGTTAAACGTTAGTTCCAAAATAAATTTTAAAAGTTTTATAGTTTAACTAGAGGCCCAGCGCACAAAATTCGTGCACTTGGGGGGCTGTCCCTCAGCCCAGCCTACACCCTCTCCAATCTGGGACCCCTCGGGGGATGTCTGACTGCCAGTTTAGGCCCGATCCCACAGGACATCGGCAGTCGGACATCCCTCTCACAATCCAGGACCACTGGCTGCTAACTGCTCCTCTGCCTGCAGGCCTGATCACCCCCAAACCACTTCCCTGCCAGCCTGATCAATGCCTAACTGCTCCCCTACCGGCCCGATTGCCCCCAACTACCCTCCCCTGCCAGCCCAGTCGCCCCCAACTGCCCTCCTCTGCTGGCCATCTTGTGGTGGCCATCTTTGACCACATGGGGGTGGCCATCTTGTGCAAGGGTGTGCCGGTCAATTTGCATATTACCTCTTTATTATATGGGATGGTCATCAAAAAACACAAAAGGATATGCATATATAAACCCTTAACTAATTAAAGTGATTTGTGAAAGGGGATATGATTTTCAGTACATTTACCTTTTTTGGTGTGGGGAGGGTAACTGAATTGATTCTTCAACACTCCTTTTGTTTACAATTTTATTGAAAATCCAAAAATATCTGAAATCACTTTTCCTAGAACCAATATGGTTTTCTGATTCTTGAGGATACAGCACCATTGTGATCTTCCATAGTCATTGACCAGAAAATTAGAAAGGATGTAGGTGTAGGACTAACCTATTATTTTTGGGGAAAAAAGTTTCTTTTTAAAAATGAAAAATGCAATTCTGACATGAAACTATTTATATATACATTTCATTAAATTTATTGGTGTGACATTGGTTAATAAAATTATATAGATTTCAAGTGTACCATTCTATGATACATCATCTATATATTGCATTGTGTACCCACCACCCAAAGTCAAATATTCTTGCTCAACATACACTTGACCCCCTCTACCCTTCACTACCTCACCGCCTTTTTCCATACTGTTGTCTGTGTCCATGAGTTTTTGTTTGTTTTGTTTGTGCATTTGTAGCTTTCAGTTTTATATCCCACATATGAGTGAAATCATGAGGTTCTTGACTTTTTTTGTCTAACTTATTTCGCATGATATTCTCTAGATCCATCCATGTTGTGCATGTATTTCATCTTTTCTTATGGCTGAGTAGTATTCCATTGTGTATATGTACCACATCTTCTTTATCCAATCCTCTATCGAAGGACACTTTGATTGTCACCATGTCTTAGCTATCATGATTAATGCTGCCATGATTAATACACATAGGGGTGTATATATCTTTGCAAATAAATGTTTTCAATTTTGGGGGGCTTGGATACCCAGAAGAGGTATTGCTGATAACTCTATTCTTAATTTTTTGAGAAACCTTCAAACTGTTTCCCATAATGGCTGTACCAGTTTACATTCACATCAGCAGTAAATGAGGTTTTCTTTTTCTCCATAACCTTTTGAACACTTGTCATTAATTGCCTTATTGATAATAGCCATTCTAACAAGCCGAGGTGGTATCTCATTGTAGTTTTGACTTGCATTTCCCTAATAGCTGGTGAAGTTGAGCATCTTTTCATATTTCTGTTGGCCATTTGTATGTCTTCTTGGGAGAAGTATCTGTTTAGGTCCTCTGCCCATTTTTTAATTGAATTGTTTGCTTGTTTGGTATTGAGTTGTATGAGTCCTTTATATATTTTGGATACTAACCCCTTGTTGGAGCTGTTGTTTAGAAATATCTTCTCCCATTTGCTTGGTTATCTTTTTGTTTTGCTGATAGTTTTTTTTGCAGTATAGATGCTGGTTAGTTTGATATAGTCCCATTCATTTATTTTTGCTTTTACTTTCCTTGCCTTTGGGGTCAAATTCATAAAATTCTCTCTAAGATCAAGGTCCATAAGTTTAGTACCTATTTTTCTTTTTGTAATTTACTATTTTAGGTATTATATTTAAATCTTTATTCCATTTTGAGTTAATTTTTTTTTTGTATGGAAAAAGACAATAGTCTAGTTTCATTTTTTGGCATTTCCAATTTTCCTAGCACCATTTATTGAAGAGGTTTTCTTTTCCCCATTTTATGTTTTGGCTTCTTTGTAAAAAATGTTTCTCTCATAGTCATGTGGGTATATTTCTGGACTCTCAATTTTGTTATATTGATTTATGTGTCTGTTTTTATGCCAATCATGTTGTTTTGATTATTGTTGCTTTGTAGTATAATTTGAAGTCAGGAAGTATGATAGCTTTGGCTTTGTTCTTTTTTTCTTAAGGTTCTTTGGCTATTCAGGTTCCACACAAATCTGATAATTTTCTTGTTCTATTTCTTTGCAGAAATTGTTTTTCGGTTTGTGATGCTACTTAACTGTGGAGGCAGAAAAATAAAGGCTTTGACTAAGTTTAACATTTGTGTTACTGAATATCTTTTACAAAGTAATGGTATGATTCCCCATGTTCTCTGTTACACCATCATTTCCACATAACACTGCAAGTTAACATCTTTTTTGACCAGTTGGGGGGATTTTTAACTATCATAAATAGGACAGAAAGCAGCTATGTATATTGTGCCACTTAAGTCTCTGTTCAATTTGTTCTGCTATAGAATAAAACAAATCATCAGCATAAAATATTAAAATCAAATATATACTATGATAAATTCTGCCATCCATTTTATATTCATGTAAATGCCTTTATTCCTGGTTGATGGAGAAATCTGGTATTCTAATGAAGTAAGTACTGTTTGTGAATACTGTTCAATCAGGGAAGAGACATAAATGTGCCTTCCTTCGTATACATCATGCTGGATGTTTCTATCACAATGTTACAAGTCCTGAGAACTAATTCCAAGAAAAGTAAAAGGCCTGCAGCCAGACTACAGTGTCTGAACTTGTGCTTCTTCATCCATGTTGCTGCCACATCTGCTTTCTGAGGTCACTGTGATCATAACATTGAGTTACTGAGCTGACTCAAGATGTCCTGGGAGGACTTAGAAAAGTGATATCCGCAAGGTGCATTATATAGAGAGGTTTGTGACTCAGCTATAACATTAAGGAAATGCCATGGTTTTTGTTCCCTCATCTGTAAAATGAGGAGAGAATTGGTTGACCTGAAAAACATTTTAGGGGAATTAACTCATTAATTAAGGTGACTTAAAAAGAAAGAGTTGCACAGAAGTTAAATTTAGCACTGAAAATGATAGAGTAACAATGGTCCATAACCAGATCTACTGATCTGAGTTATATTAAAAAAGAAATGGCATAAGGCCTGGTTAGTTATTTCCTCAATCACTAGAACATAGTGTAATGCTTGGTTATATCATAGACTGCATTGCTGTCTGAGATCATGTTCAGAGAGACAGAAAATAAAAATACTGTTTCTTTTCTATGTCCCAAGCACAGAGCCCAACACAGAGGAATTGTTCAAAAACTGCAAGTTTCTTTTCTTGGCCATGAAAGAAGCACCTTCTCTTCTGCCAGCACCATCTTAAAAGGATCACACTCACCCTAAATGGCATGGCTGCTATTATCCCACCACATCCACAAGCACTTTGTATCTTTTAATATATTAGTAAGTTAATTTTACTAGTTATTTCACATATTCACCTTTTACAGATGAAGAAACTGCAGCACAGAATAATTAAGTGATTTGTCTAAGGTCACATGAGCCAGTTAATGGTCTTTATCTCTGTGCCATCAGCTATGTGGAAGGAAATGTGCAAGAATCTGGAGACAGAAGAGTAAGCAAAATTGATACAGCTTTTGCCATTATGAAACTTGCAATCTCTTGGTGGTGAGAAAGAGTAATCAAATCATCACAAACACACACAAATAAATGTAAAGTCAAATCTCTGGTAGATGCTACAAAGAAAAGTTATGTGTGTTATAAGGATATAAAACAGTATGAACTGGAATGGTTTGCCGGATCTGAGAGTACTTATCTGAGGTTATTATATTTGAAATCAGAAGGACACTAAGATTTTAACTTAAAATAGTGGGGAAGATGCTACAGAAGAGTAATTTGGTCAGTGGAATATCCATAAAATTCTTATTGTAAATATAAATGCTTAGAAAATGCACACACACACATATACACAAAGTTACTGTGATTGGAACAGAGAAACTTCAGAGGGGTTTGGTGCTAAGAAAATCTTTCAGATGCAGGTGAAAGGAGCCAGGCAATGCTTAAAGGTTACAGTAAAAAATATTTTTATTTCTCTGATAATTAGTGACTTTGAGAATCTTTAAAAATGTATATTGGCCATTGGTATGTCCTCTTTGGAGAAGTGTCTATTCAGGTCCTCTGCCCATTTTTTAATTGGATTATTCTATTTTTTTGGTGTCAAGTTGTATGAGTTCTTTATAAATTTTGGATATTAACCCCTTATCAGATATATCACTGTCGAGTATGTTCTCCCATTTAGTAGGAACATTCTCTTCATTTTATTGATGGTTTCCTTTGCTCTGCAAATAACCTTTAATTTGATGTAATCCCGTTTGTTTATTTTCTTTTGTTTTCCTTGCCCAAAGAGATATATCAAGAAAAATATTGATAAGAGAAATGTCCAAGATTTTACTGCCTATGTTTTCTTCTGGGAGTTTTATGGTTTTGAGTCTTACATTTGTTGTTAATACATTTTAAGTTTACTCTTGTATATGGTGTAAGAAGGTGGCCTCGTTTTATTGCATATATCTGTCCAATTTTCCCAACATCATTTATTGAATAGACTGCCTTTACCTAGCAATTCCATTCTGAGTATACATCAGAAGAAATCCAAAACACAAATTCGAATAATATTTGCAACCTTATGTTTATTATAGCATTATTTACAATAGCCAATATATGGAAGCAACTTGAGTGCCGATCAATAGATGAGTGTATTAAAAAAAAAGTATGGTACATATATACAATGGAATATTATTCAGCCATAAAACAATTAAATCTTACCATTTGCAACAGCATGGATGGACCTAGAGACAATTATGCCAAGTGAAATAAGTCAGAGAAAGACAAATACCAGAGGATTTTGCTTATATTTGAAATATAGAGAACAACATAAATAAACAAACAAACAGAAACAGGCTCACAGGCTCACAGATACAGAGAACAGACCAAGGGTTGCCAGAGGGAAGGTGTGTTGGGGGCCTGGGTGAAAAAGGTAAGGATTTAGAATCTCTTTCTCACCACCAGGAGATTGTAAGTTTCATAATGGCAAAAGCTGTATCAATTTTGCTTTTTTTTCCAGAATAGTCATGGGAATGTAAAGTAAAGCATAGAGAATATAGTCAATATATTGTAATAACTATGTATGGTGCCAGGTGGGTACTGGAAATATTGGGGGAACATTTTGTAAAGTAGATGATTGTCTAAAGCAGCAGTTCTCAACCTGTGGGTCTCAACCCCTTTGGCGGTCGAATGACCAATTTCACAGGGGTCGCCTAAGACCATCCTGCATATCAAATATTTACATTATGATTCATAACAGTAGCAACATTACAGTCATGAAGTAGCAACAAAAATAATTTTATGGTTGGGTCACAACATGAGGAACTGTATTTATTGGGCCAGAAGGTTGAGAACCACTGGACTAAGACTATGCTGTGCCAGCCTCCTGAGCACCACACCCACTGTCTGAGGAACAGCAGCTGTACGTGAAACCTCCCCCCACCGGCAGAAGAGCCACCACAGCTGTGAACAGCACCCACCAGAGGAGCTGCTGCCAACTGAGGAGCAGCTGCTACCACAACCGCCCAAAGAGCAACCACAGCCCAAGGAGCCACTGCCACCCAAGGAACAGCCACTGAACGACTCAACGTCTAGATATGTCAGTGCGATCAAACATGGGTAGACAAAGAAACCCCCAAAGTAAAGAAAAGGACTCTCCAGAAAAGCAGCTAAGTGATACAGAGGCATGCAACATGACAGAAAAAGAATTCAGAGTAAGGGTCCTAGAGTGCATAAACCGGATGGAGGAAAAAATCAATAACATATGCAAGAAGCTAGAAGAAACAGATGAAAAAGTCAACAACTTAAGTAAGACCCAAGAAGAAATGAAAAGTGATATAGCTGCAATAAAAAACACCATGGAAAGTATCAACAGTAGACTAGGAGAAGCGGAGGATTGAATTAGTGAATTAGAAGACAAGGAAGCAAAACACACCCAAACTGTACTTCAATTGGAGAAAAAAATTAAAAGACAGGAGGAGAGCCTAAGGGAGCTTTGGGACAACATGAAATGAAACAACATACAAACAATAGGGGTGCCAGAACAACAGAAAGATGAACAAGGATTAGAAAACCTATTTGAAAAAATAATATCAGAAACTTCCCTGAGGTGGGGAAGAAAAAAGTCACACAAGCCCAGAGAGTCCCAAACAAGGTGAACCCGAAAAGACCCACACCAAGACACATCATAATTCATATCTGATAAGGGCCTAATCTCCAAAATTTATAGGGAACTCATACAACTTAACAAAAGGAAGATAAACAATCCGATCAAAAAATGGGCAAAGGACCTAAATAGACACCTTTCAAAAGAGGACATTCAGAAAGCCAAGAGACATATGAAAACATGCTCAAAGTCACTAATCATCCGAGAGATGCAAATCAAAACAACAATGAGGTACCATCTCACACCTGTCAGACTGGCTATCATCAACAAATCAACAAACGACAATTGCTGGAGAGGATGTGGAGAAAAAGGAACACTCGTGCACTGCTGGTAGGAATGCAGACTGGTGCAGCCACTATGGAAGACAGTGTGGAATTTCCTAAAAAAACTAAAAATGGAACTCCCATTTGACCCTGTGATCCCACTTCTAGGAATATATCCCAAGAAACCAGAAACACCAATGAGAAAGGATATATGCACCCATATGTTCATAGCAGCACAATTCACCATAGCTAAGATCTGGAAACAGCCTAAGTGCCCATCAGTAGATGAATGGATTAGAAAACTGTGGTACATCTACACGATGGAATACTATGCTGCTGTAAAAAAGAAGGAACTCTTACCATTTGCAACAGCATGGATGGCACTGGAGAGCATTATGCTAAGTGAAATAAGCCAGTCAATGAAGGAAAAATACCACATGATCTCACTCATTCATGGATAATAGAGACCATTATAAACTTTTGAACGATAGATACAGAGGCAGAGCTGCCTCAAACAGATTGTCAAACTGCAGCGGGAAGGCCGGGGAGTGTTTGGGGGCAGGAGGGAGGTGGGTAAGAAATCAACCGAAGGACTTGTATGCATGCTTATAAGCATAACCAATGGACATAAGACACTGGGGGGTAGGGGAGGCCAGGGGATTGTTAAGGGTGGGGGGGAAAAAAAGGACACATATGTAATACCCTTTGTAATACTTTTAGCGATAAAAAAAATAAAAAAATAAATACTATGCTGTGCACCAAAAACTAATGCAAAATAATTTAAATGTAAAAAACATATACTTTTTTTACTCTATTTTTTATATCACTTAAGATATATTATTTATTTATTTATTTATTTATTTATTTTAATAATATATTTTATTGATTTTTTACAGAGAAGAAGGGAGAGGGATAGAGAGTTAGAAACATCGATGAGAGAGAATCATCGATCAGCTGCCTCCTGCACCCCCCCCCCACTGGGGATGTCCCCGCAACCAAGGTATGTGCCCTTGACCAGAATCAAACCTGGGACTTTTCACTCTGCAGGCTGACACTCTATCCACTGAGCCAAAAACGGTTAGGGCTTTATTTATTTTTAACTTGAATTTATTAGGGTGATGAACAAAATAAACTGAGTGGAGACAGACTCATGAGTACAGAGAAAAATATACTTTTGTTTAAATTAAAAAATTAAAGAAAATTTAATTTTATGTTAGAGCAATTAAATGTCATTGAAAGGTTTCAAGTAGGGTAGGAGATGGGATGGGCTAGAGGCATAAAAGAAACAGTTTCTGTTTTTAAAAGGACAATCTTGAAAAAGTATGGTGAGTAGATAGAAAGGGGACACAGTGGAGACCAGGAGGCCAATTTAAAAGCCAGTGGAATTGTTCAGAAACAAGGTGATATTGGCTTGAACAGGATGATGACAGTGGAGCTGCTGAGAAGCAAATGGACTTGAGACATACAAAGTGGGTAAAATGAATAGAATTTGATGATTGATAGATGATGGGAGTGAATAAAAAAGATGACTACAGTTTGGTAGGAAACGGAAAAACAATTTCTTAATAAAATGCTTTTTATTGATGCTGTAGACCTCGATGACATAAATGAAATGTATGGATTTCCATTTTTGCCTTGCTCCAACCCTCCTCCCCCATTCTGCTATGTGTAAGCTGTCTCATTCAGCCTCTAGCTTCTAGCTGTTGGGCTATAAATTCTTGACCAAAGTGTAGTTTTGTGCTTTCTTAGAAAGTATTGCCTCAGAGTGAGAAGGTAGATTTAGTAAGCTTCTTGGCATAAAAATAACTATGTAACTATGAGTCTGTTTCTGTTTTGTTTTTCTTTGATTCCACATATAAATGAAATCATATGATATTTGTATTTCTTTGTCTGAGTTATTTCACTTAGTATAATACCCTCTAGGTTCATCGAGGCTGTCACATATGATTTCTTTTTAATGGCCAATTAATATTCTATTGAATATATGTACCACATCTCCATTATCCACTTATCTATTGATGAGCACTTAGGTTGCTTCCGTATTTTGGCTATTATAAATAATTCTACAATTAACATAGGGGTGCATATAGGTTGAAGGTATTAAGAAGTACAAATTCATAATTACAAAATACTCAGGGGGATGTTAAATACAGACTAGGAAATATAGTCAATAATCTCTCTATATAAAAGGCTAATATGCTAAGTGTCCATCTGGGTAATGAAATCACATAGCAATGCCCGGCTTCCTCTCCCTAGTGACAACTAGCCTCTTTGCAGTTTCTTCAGCCCAGGAAGATGACTTGCTTTATAGGCAGGTGCAAACATTTTACACTGTAACCAAATGTCTGTGAAGTGTTTTCTCATGCCTCATCTCATTTGATCCTCACAGAAGTCCTGGAATAGGTAGATAGGAGACTCGATGGAATCCTTTTTTTTTTTTCATTAGCCGGAAAATGGAGATTTAGCAACTTTAGAAACTTGACCTGACTGAAAAGAAGTAAGAAATGGTGGACCTTGAAAATGACTTCAGGTTTTCTTACTGCACAGAATATAGTCAAACACTGCTGCATTTAAATATTTTACTCTTTGTTCTCCCTGTGTGATCTACAATAATAATCTGCTTTGTGTTGATATTTACTGCTGTGTTGCTTACAATTACCTGAAAAAGAGTTGGGGTGCTTCACTGGGCTGGAAAAAGTTTAGCTAAATCAGAAAGCAGGTCTAATTAAGCAAGTTAATTCTATATACATATATATAAGAGCCTAAGTTGACTTGAGCATGTGTAATACATATACTAGTAAAGCTCTCGCTGGCACATGTGTTTCGATCTGTCATTGTCAATCGTGAATTTGGTTGACACTCCTATTATAGAGAAAGGGTGAATAGTGATATTAAAATATTTCTTCTAATTAATTTCCTTTCAATGTGCATGAATCCATGTACCAGGCCACTAACATTACAAAGTATGGATGGTGCCATGTGGGCACTAGACTTATCAGGGGGGTCACTTCTTAAATTATATAAATACATAACCACTATATTATACACCTGTAACTAATATAAAATAATATTGAATGTCAACTGTAATTGAAAAATTTAAAACATACACACACACACACACACACACACACACAAATCTGTGGGTGACAAATGGAAAACAGTACACTACTCCAACACATGTTTCCAGACTCTCAGACCAAAGTGGTTTGAAAATATAATAAAACAAGTATTGCTTGCCTGGCCAGCATGGCTCAGTGGTTGAGAGTGGACCTATGAACCAGGAAGTCACAGTTTGATTCCCAGTCAGGGCACATGCCAGGGTTGTGGGCTTGATCCCCAGTGGGGAGCATGCAGGAGGCAGCCAATCAATGATTCTCTCTCATCATTGATGTTTCTATCTATCTCTCTCCCTTCCTCTATGAAATAAATAAAAATATATTTAAAATAAAAGAATTCCTAAAGATAAGAAAAAGATGCCAACATCTATGAAAGCAGTTAGACTTCTTAAGTTATTTCCCAGATATAAGCTTTTTAAATATACCTATTTCTAATTACATAGGTAAGGGAAGAGCTCTTTGCTATGGTTTTGGAAGGATTATTTTTGATCAAGACAAATCTAATTTTTTCGTGAATTGCAACTAGCACTTACTTTGTGATGACTGGGCATTTGTTATGTTCAGTTACTGGGTAAAAGTAACAGTAAAACTATTGAATATAGAAAACCTCAGCAATCTTTTATGTTTGTTTTTTATTTATTACATGGAGTTAATAATGCCTTTTTATTTGCTCCATGAGGACCAAAGGAAATATCTTGTATAAAATAAAGTTGACAAACAGAAAATACTATGAATATACCAGATAGTAATATGTGTAATAATTATCTTCAATTAATATTTTACTATTTTCTATTCAGTTTTCCTCTACTAAAATTGGGATAATTTAAATTTTCTTCTGTTTCCCAAGTACATTAATCTCAGAGCAATGCTAAACTAGTGGCGAACTATTATGTTGTTTGCAAGTGTTTCCTAATTCTTCCAGCATGTCCGGGTCTTATTTGCCGTAGACCAATTCCAGCATGTCATAATTTCAAGAGTTTCATCAAAAGGTTGATGAGACTTGGGGACTCAACAGGGTTGAGTCACACATATAGTCACCTGTAGGGAATGGCTAAAGGCATTTCCCTAAACCTGAATAGGAAACTGATTGTGGCTGCCAGACAGTTAGAGGGCATCTTAATCTACATGTTATTGACTCCTACTGGCCAAACACCTGAACAGCCGTAGGCTATTCCCCCATTCTGAGAATGGACTCTGTACCCTTTGAAACCTTACCCATTGAAGTGTATTATCTCCACCTTGCCTTAGGACAAATTGTGTTTATAAAAGCAAGGGTCCTAGACAAGGAGGGACTCTTCAGTTCCTTTAGCTGAAGGTCTTCTGACCCCCAATGCCTTTCAAAATTATATCTCATCTCCGGACTCTTTATTAGTCTCTGGATTCCTATGTCATCTACGCGCAGCCCCGTTTCCAGATTCCTGAACGCTTCTTGATGCTGGGACTTTCTGAACCCTGGAAGCTCCAACACTTATTGATGGTAATATAAGTGGATTTTTTTCACTTTCTAACCAAGAATTCATGATCCAAAGGAAATAGTCTCTGGGATTCTGTAGTTTTCTTAATAGCTCTTAATAACACCTTTTTAGGTGTCCTTACTGGTGATTCAGATTGAGGATGGGTTGTGGATGAAAGAAGTCAAATGGTACATCCTCTGCTTGCCTCTTTTTCTATAGCTTGTCATTTTAAAAATATTTTTTGGGGGCAAATTATTTTTGCCCTAACTTCCATCATTTTATTAAAATATTACTATAAATGTATAATATATTTGATACTTATGGCCATACTGGTATTTGACTATGTAAATTATCATAAAGAAAATTTTTAGTTATGTAACTTTAAACAAAAATCTATGGATATGTTGTTGTTTTTTACCTGAGCAAAAAAAGTTACCGTGATAATTACCTTCCTCTCTCCTTCCAACCAGTCTTAATGGCTTTGGTGTAAAAATTATTTTATTTAAATTAGATTATCCTTTATCTGGTCTATCAAGTTTTGTTAAACATCTATTTTAACCAGTTTTTCATAAAGTTCTATACTACCTGTTTAAAATATTATACTAATTATCCTATTTTAGTTTATTCTCCAATTATTTTTATTTAGAATATTTACATTGCTATAATAGGGCCCATTGTTTCTCTATTTTGCACTTACTTTCTTCTCATTTACCAATTTTAAGAAGAAAGAGTTGGGCCCATCTTATTGAATTACTATGACCAAGTTAATTACTTCTTAGAAAGAAACAATGATTAGCCCTAGCCGGGTTGGGTAAGTGAATAGAGCATCAGCCTGTGGACTGAAGGGTCCTGGGCACGTACCTTGGTTGCAGGATCCGCCCTGACCCTGGCCCTGGTCGGGACGCCTGCAGGAGGCAACCAATCAATGTGTTTTTCTCACATCGATATTTCTGTCTTTCCCTCTCTCTTCCACTCTCTCTAAAAATCAATGGGATGGAAAAATACACTTGGGTGATGATTAAATTTTTTAAAACATAACAATGATTAAGAAGCTCAAACCAAACCATTAAACCAAAGCATTAGTTATAATTTTGGAATGAGATTATTAAATTGAGGTCTTATATATGATCAGATCAAGTAGCCATTCTTCCATACACTCCTTGATTAATAATCATGTGTCAGGTACTAAGTTAAACACTGGAGATTCAAAGATTAATACAGTGGGGCCTTGACTTATGAGTGTCCCTACTAACGAGTTTTTCGAGATATGAGCTGAGCTGTCTCTCGGCCGATTTTTTGCTTTGAGTTGCGAGCTAAAATTCGGGTTATGAGCCAGCTTCAGATACCCCACTGCTAGTTGGTGCAGCGAACGTCACAGTGAACTCCACAACATCAGCCCAGCATCACGTGTCTCACTCGTTCACTGTTGATTTGACATACGAGTAATTTGAGTTATGAGCTCCGTCATGGAACGAATTAAACTCATAAGTCAAGGCCCCACTGTAGAGTTCAGTCCATGACTTCAAGTAGTTCACAATTTGATCAGGAAACCTGTTTGTCAAGGCAAAGTCAGATGAGATGTGGTCATCTCATCTCAGGTGGTCAGAACATGTTTTTATTAGGTTTATACTATATGTTAAGCACATGTGTGCCAGGAAATGTAGTTATACAAGTATTAAATGAATCTATGTATAAAATGCACTGGACTCATTAGTTATTTGGAGATTTTGGAAACCTGGCCAGACAGAAGAGAATAATCAAGTGCACCAAACTCTCTCAGATGCTGCTGGACTCTGTTAAGTAAGCATTTCTGCAATTAAAGTGCGTGTACACAGAAATCATTTGGAAAAATTAAACTTAGAATGTTATCACAAGTGTGATATTTTCTTTTAATTGATTTCTGTGTTCCTGAACCTTTGACTAATTTCATACACATTTACCTGTTAAATGCCACACATAGTCTCCCTTTATGCTACCTAGTCATTCAGGCTTTGCTAATATATGCGCTTCAGTGAGAGCAGCAAAACGTTCACTTGTTATCTGACTTGCTCTCATTTTTAAATAGGGACTGGGTGGAGTTTTTTGAGGGGGACCTGTGTGTGTACCCTATGAAACCCAAATGCATTTTCTGGGTAGCCTTGGTAAATTAGCATGTGCTAAAAATGTTTAATTGTATTTCATGCTTTTCATAATCTATAAGATATGCTGCTTTTGTTACAATCATTATTTTTCAAATCTATGTTGGTTTTGTGGCCTAGTAACTGAGCATCTGTTAAGAGCTTCACATTTAAAAAATAACCTGTCACACTTGTTTGATTTTTTTCTCACTCCCAGGAAAGTCATACACATAAATATTATTTAAGATACCAGGAACATGTGTTAAATGACCTTTTCCAGGCTTTGAGTTCAGAATTCAGATGATTGTCAATGACTTAAAAGCTGTCACCCACAGCACAGTAAATGAAAGAACAAAAGTTTTTCACTATATGATTTGACAATGTTGAGCTCAAGTGTTCATTAAAAAAATGCAAAAGATTTTGTTGTTCAGATGTCAAAATTAAAGTTCCAGCCCTCTTTGCTATATAAGATATTTTCATTGTTCTTTCATAAAATTTTATTACTCAAAATATTTTCCCCTGGAATGCAGCCACCTGTTTCTCTAAATACAAAATGAGCCTTTAGAAATTAATTATTGTACCTAATGAAAAATCTGACTAGTGCCCTGGCCAGGTAGCTTTGTTGGTTGGAGCATCATCCCATACACCAAAAGGTTGCGGGTTCAATTCCCAGTCAGGGAACATACCTAGGTTGCAGGTTCGATTCCTCATCAGGGCGCATACGGGAGGCAATTCATAGATGTTTCTCTCTCCCTCTCTCCCTTCTCTCTATAAAAATCACTCTTGGGTGAGGATTAAAAAATATGACTGTGAATCATCTAAGAAAAAACAGCTGAAGAAATCCACATAGTATATAGCTGATGGAGAGATTTTAATGCTTTAAAAAATTACAAAATGTAACTCAGGGCATTTAAAGCCTATACTGTACCTTATTGATGGAAAACACTTGTCTCCAGTCAGTATTAGGAATATCTATAGATGGTAATGAAGTTAACACACAGACAAGGCATAGCTAATTTGGAGTACAGTTTTTTTTGTTTGTTTGTTTTTTTAAATATATTTTATTGATTTTTTACAGAGAGGAAGGGAGAAGAATAGAGAGTTAGAAACATCCATGAGAAAGAAACATCGATCAGCTGCCTCCTGCACACCTCCCTACTGGGGATGTGCCCACAACCAAAGTACATGCCCTTGACCGGAATCGAACCTGGGACCTTTCAGTCCACAGGCCGATACTCTATCCACTGAGCCAAACCGGTTAGGGCGGAGTACAGTTTTATATAAATAATCAAATCTAAAAGATTTATCCAATGCTTTATTGATGGAGCCAGGTAGTATCTGATAAGAAGACTTGGGAAGCACTGTTACCATAGCTGCTGCTGCCACAGTTCATTATTTTTTTATTGAGGTATAATAGACATGTAACATTATATTAGTTTCAGGCATACAACAAAATTATTCAATATATGTAGATATTGTAGCATTATTCACAATGGCCAAGATATGGGAACAACCAAAGTGTCCTTTGATATTGGATTGGATAAAGACGATATGGCACATATATACAATGGAATACTACTCAGCTGTAAGAAAAGGTGAAATGCTGCCATTTATGACAACATGGATGCATCTTGAGAATATATTGCTAAGCAAATAAGTCAGTAATAAAAATCTAAGAACCATATGATTTCACTCACATGTGGGATATAAAACTGAATATCATAGTCACAGACAGACAGCAGTATGGTGGTTACTAGAGGGAAGGGTGTAGGAGGTAGTAAAGGGGCACATATATATGGTGATGGAAGATAATTTGACTTTGGATGATGGGCACACAATGCAATATACAAGTCATGTATTATAGAAATGTACATTTGTGTGTTTTTCTGTTTGTTTTTTTAAATATATTTTTTTATTATTGACTAGGGGCCCGGTGCTCAAAATTCGTGCACTGGGTGTGTGTGTGGGGGTGTCCCTCAGCCCAGCCTGCCCCCTCTCACATACTGGGAGCCCTCAGGCGTTGACCCCCATCACCCTCCAATCGCAGGATCGGCCCCTTGCCCAGGCCTGATGCCTCGGCCATAGGTGTAGACCCCCATCACCCTCCTATCGCCTGATCGGCCCCTTGCCCAGGCCTGACGCCTCCGCCAGAGGTGTCAGGCTTGGACAGGGGACCCCCATCTCCCCCCGATCACTGGCTCTGGCCCCCGCCCAGGCCTGAGGCCTCTGGCCCAGGAATCATGCTTGGGCAGGGGACCCCCATCTCCCTCTGATCGCTTGCTCCACCCCCCGCCCAAGCCTGACGCCTCTGACCTAGGCTTCAGGCCTGGGCAAGGGGACCATCATATCCCTCCAATCCCCGGCTCCGCTCCCCACCCAGGCCTGATGCCTCTGGCCCAGGCATCAGGCCTGGGCAGGGGACCCCCAGCCCCCCGCCCAGGCCTGATTCCTCAGCCAGAGGAGTTGACCCTCATCACCCTCCGATCACCAATCACCGAATCGGCCCCTTGACCAGGCCTGAGGCCTCCGGCAGAGGTGTCAGGCCTGGGCAGGGGACCCCCAGCTCCCCGCAGTTGCAGGCTCCGCCCCTGCCCAGCTCCCCACGATCTCCCGCTCTGCCCCTGCCCAGGCCTAACGTCTCTGGCCAAGGCATTAGGCCTGGGTAGGGGACTCCCAGCTCCCTGCGATCTCCCGCTCTGCCCCTGCCCAGGCCTAATGCCTCTGGCCGAGGCGTTAGGCCTGGGCAGGGGACCCCCCAGCTCACCGCGTTTGCAGGCTCCGCCCCTGCCCCTGCAGGACGCCTCTGGCTGAGGCGTCCGGCCCGGGCAGCGGGGACCCACAGCTGCAGCAGCCCCGCAATCATGGGCTTCGCTTTAGGCCCAGGCAAGGGACCCCTAGCTCCCGGGACTACCAGCTTCGACCGTGCCCAGCTCCCATCGCTGGCTCCACCCCTACTTCCTGCTATCACTGGCCAGGGCAGCAAAGGCGCCTGATTCTCCGATCATGGCTGGGGGGCAGGGCAAAGGCGGCCCCAGGGCTGCCTTTGCCCTGCCCCCTAGCCCTTAGCTCCCCCCTGGGTTTCCAATCACTGTCAGTGGCAGAGGGCTTCTTCCTGCTTTTCCTTTCGCTTCCCTGCATTGTGCCTACATATGCAAATTAACCATCTTTGTTGGCAGTTAACTTCCATCTTAGTTGGCAGTTAATTTGCATATAGCCCTGATTAGCCAATGAAAAGGGTAGCTCGTACGCCAATTACCATTTTTCTCTTTTATTAATGTAGATGGTATTACAGATATCTTCCATTTCCCCCCTCCTTTACCCCCTCTTCCCAGCCCTACCCCTCCCCAGGTCTTCACTACCCTATTGCCCATGTCCACGGGCTATGCATATCCTATATAATAAAGCGGTAATATGCAAATTGACCATCACTCCAACACACAAGAAGGCCGCCCCCATGTGGTCAAAGATGGCCGCCCCCATGTGGATATAAGATATGCTGCCACAAGATGGCCAGCAGGGGAGGGCAGTTGTGAGCACTCAGGCCAGCAGGGGAGGGCAGTTGGGAGGAACCAGCCCTGAAGGGGAGGGAAGTTAGGGGTGACCAGGCCTGCAGGGGAGGGCCGTTTGGGGGGACCAGGCCTGTAGGGGAGGACAGTTGGGGGCAACCAGGCCTGCAAGGGAGGGCAGTTGTGGGGGACCAGTCCTGAAAGGGAGGGCAGTTAGGGGTGACTGGGCCTGCAGGGGAGGGCAGTTGGGGGGATCAGGCCTGCAAGGGAGGGCAGTTAGGGATGACTTGGCCTGCAAGGGAGGACAGTTGGGGGAGACTGGGCCTGCAGGGGAGGGTAATTGGAGAGGACCAGGCCTACAGGGGAGGACAGTTGGGGAGAACCAGGCCTGCAGGGGAGGGCAGTTAGGGGCAATCAGGCTGGCAAGGGAGGGCAGTTAGGGGTGACCAGGCCAGCAGCGGAGGGCAGTTGGGGGCAACCAGGCCTGCAGGGGAGGGCAGTTAGACGTGACTAGACAGGCAGGGGAGGGCAGTTAGGGGCAACCAGGCTGGCAAGGAAGGGAAGATTTGGGTGACTGGGCCAGCAGGAGAGGGCAGTTGGGGGAAACTATGTCAGCAGGGGAGGGCAGTTGGGGGCAACCAGGCCAGCAGGGGAGGGTAGTTGGGGGGGGCAGCCCTGCAGGGGAGGGCATTTAGGGGTGACCAGGCTGGTAGGGGAGGGCAGTTGGGGGCAATCGGGCCAGCAGGGGAGCAGTTAGGCATTGATCAGGCTGGCAGGGGAGTGGTTAGGGGGTGATCAGGCTGGCATGCAGAAGCTGTTAGGGGCAATCAGGCAGGCAGGAAGGTGAGCGGTTAGGAGCCAGCATTCCTGGATTGTGAGAGGGAGCCCAGATTGGAGAGGATACAGGCTGGGCTGAGGGACACAATGCCTCCCCCACCCCCCCAATTTTCGTGCACTGGGCCTCTGGTAAGTATATAAGTTCTTTAGTTTATTTCTTCTTGTCCCTCTAACCCAGAGGTGGGCAAACTTTTTGACTCGAGGGCCACAATGGGTTCTTAAACTGGACCGGAGGGCCGGAACAAAAGCATGGATGGAGTGTTTGTGTGAACTAATATAAATTCAAAGTAAACATCATTACATAAAAGGGTACGGTCTTTTTTGTTTTTTTTTAGTTTTATTCATTTCAAATGGGCCGGATCTGGCCCGTGGGCCGTAGTTTGCCCACAGCTGCTCTAACCCCACATCAAAGTATATCAGTCTGTTCCATACCTCCATGCTTCAGGTCTTATTTTGTTGGTCATTTCATTTTGTTCATTAGATTCCACAAATAAGTGAGATGATGTGATATTTTTCTTTCTCAGATTGGTTCATTTCACTTAGCATAGTATTTTCAGGTCCATCCATGCTGTCCCAAAGGGTACAAGATCCCTCTTTTTTACAGATGAATAGTATTCCATAGTGTAAATGTCCCACAGCTTTTTTATCCATTTGTCTACCAATGGGCACTTGGGCCACTTCCAAATCTTAGCTATTGTAAATAACACTGCTATGAACATAGGGGTGCATATATTATTTCTCATTGGTGTTTTGGGGTTTTTAGGGTATATTCCCAGAAGTGGGATCACTTTACTGCTGCTGGAAATGCAGATTGGTACAGCCATTATGGAGTTCCTAAAAAATTTAAAAATGGAACTTCCTTTTGAACCAGCAATCCCACTTCTAGAAATGTACATTTGAAACATTTATGACCCTTTTGACCATTGTTACTGCAGTAAGTTTAATAAAAAAAATAAAATAAATATATGTTCCCATTTTCCAATACCCTGCAGCAGCTAGAGGAAAATAAAGAAAACTCTAGTGCAAGGTGAAATGATTACCACCCTTTTAACTCTTTGTTTTAGCTCCAAAGATCTTAAAGGACATATTTAAAATATTTCACTTGAGGTACAATTTTAGGGTTGAAGAGAAGGTAGGCTATTATATAATATGTGTACCTAATAGCAAAAATCTGATAGCTCAAGACCATTTTCTAAGCCTAAGGTACAGAATTGTCAGTACATGAGGATGTGTGCAGCCTGTGTACATTTGGAGGTAGGGCAAAGTGGGTTTCAATGGATTTGAACATTGTGTATAAAAATATACAAAGAAGAACAGGCAAAATGAATCTATAGTGATGGAAATCAGGAAGTCATTGCTTTGGGGAGCAGATGAAAAGAAGCATGAGGGAACTTTCTGGAATGAAAATGTTCTATAAGGTGGAGGTTACAGGGTGTAAATTGTCAAAACCAACCAACTGAACACTTGTGATTGGCATACTGTATTGTTTGTAAATTATGGCAATACATTTTTTAAAATATATTTTTATTGATTTCAGAGAGAAAAAGAGACAGAGAGAGAGAAAGAGAGAGAGACATCAATGATGAGAGAAAATCATTGACTGGCTGCCTCCTGCATGCCCCCCACTGGGCGTCAAGCCCACAACCCAGGCATGTGGGCTTGGAATCAAACCAGGGACCTTCCAGTCCGCAGGCCAACGCTCTATCCACTGAGCCAAACCGGCTGGGGGAATAAAAGTTTTTTTAAGGAGGTTTTACAGAGAGGATGCTATTGATATAATTTTTGAAGGATGAGTATGAATTTTACAAATAGACAAAAGGGTTAAACACATGTAGATATGAAAGAAATGGTATGTTATGAGAATTGAATTATTTTGTATTTTGGGAGAATGGGGTGACTGTAGAAAAATTGCAGGAGATGAAGGTTGAAAGGTTAAATATTGGTTAAACTGCATAGGCTTTTGTATGTCAAATTAGGGAGTCTGACTCCTTTGCAATAAGGGAATAATATTATCATATTTTAGTTAGATCTCTGACAGCAGTACAGAAAGTGTATTAAAATGGGAGAGTCTGAAGGTAGGGATTCCAATTAGAGATTTGCACAATAGCAAGTGACATTGAAGGCCCAAATTATGGTAGTAACAATAGGTATGAAGATGAGGAGAAGAAAAAATCTACAAGGGTGACCTACTCTAAGGTAAAGCAAAGAGGAAAGTTAAAAATGGCACTGAAGTTTGTAGCTAGGGAAAGAGAATCAGTGGTGAGGATCTCAAGTGAAATACAGAATAATAGCAGTGGAATAGCATAGGAGAAATGTGAAGGAATTGGATAAAATTGTTCTTGGATTTTTGAAATTTAGGTGGCATTGGGCCATTCAGCAGTGATATATTATCATTGAAAATGTCAGTTCAGTGTTTCCCAGGGGACCCAACAGGGAAGTAGAGTGAGGTGAGATGTGGCCTACACATGGATTCCTGAGGAGTGCTAAAAGTTAAAGAGATGGTGGAAAAATATTTTAAAATGTATGATCTATAATCATATTCTAAGAAGGAGATAGACATATAAGGTTTCCTTCTTTCCTCTGAGTCTGCTAGAATACAGGTGTTTCAGTGACAAATTGTCTAGTGAACAGATGGTCCATATGTTCAAACTAAATATAGGTACTTTTATTCTACAATCTCCAATTATTACTTTTTAATTGAAATTTCAAACTAAAAGGGAATTGGGATTAATTTAATCATACTATAGATAAATTATAAACATATTTACTAACTAGATAAGTTTACTATTTCAACTCATTATAAATATTCATATGGGAGTTTTCTTAGATTGCAGTGAATGAGGACGATAACTAGGTAAAGATAATAGTTTTATTCTTATCTCATCTTCTATCTTTTACCATTTGCTCTCTGTGTGCTTTTTATGTGTATTACAGGGGCTTTTGGATTCCTCCTGAAATTTAATCAATTTCACATAGCCTTATTATGTAATTATGTTATTATTCTTTTCTGTAAATTGTTATAAAATATTCTTTTGTCTGTGCTCTTGCACTGCCATATATTTCTTTTTAGTTACCCTTCCAGCAGACAGCAGTAAAACACTGTGTTTCTCTCTTACCACAGCCATCTGTAGCTTTTGTCCGTTCTAAGTCTGTAAGTGCCTCCTTTTTCATGCTGTTCTTGCTATGCTCTTACTGAGCTCCCCAGTCCCTCTGTGGTTTTTTCATCCCTAATTTCATGCTGCCAGAATTCCTGTTAAGTGCCACACATAGTCATAGCAGTTCTGCTTTTTGCAGTTTATTCTTGCATAGTTGAATTGGTGTGGAGAAGACTGGCTTCCTTGTAGATAACCATTGGGATGATCACTTGTCAAGTGGAGAATCCATATACATACATCCAAGCACTACACACAGAGATACACACACACGTATTTGTGGTACTCTGTGATATAGTCACATTTTAAAACATCCTAACCTGGAAAAATATTATCTCAGTGCTTTTTAAAATTTGGATCTTCTGTTGCCTCTTACATGTGTGTTAAGTATGCACTTTATGTGATACTGAGTATAAAAACAGAGACTAAGAAAGGATTAAAAATTAGGAATTTAAAGTGTGATTTTTTAAAAAATGTAATCAGAATAAATCTCACTCATGAGTCAAAATAATGAAATGACATCTCATGCACTTGAAATAAGAATGAAGGAAAGTGTTTAGAATAGTTATCAGAATTCTCAAAATTGAAAGTATGAAAGTAGTATAAAATGTACATTTTCAATTACCTTGTCAACATAATGGTTCTGTGTGCAAGAATAAATCATTCCTGCCATCCTATTTCAGTGCTCAGATATCCATGTGTTATTGGAGATTGAGAGGTTCTTATTTAGAAAAGCATATAAATTTCGGTACATAGTATTATGTGGCGGTGAGAGGAGATACAAGAGGGTAAAGGGTGGATTAATGGTGATGGAAAGAGACTTGACTATGTGGTGAACCCACAATACAATATTCAGATGATGTATTATCGAATTGTACACCTAAATCCTATCTAATTTTATTAACCAATGTTACTCCAATAAATTCTATATAAAAAAATATGTTCAGCTATTCTTGGTTATTCAAGTTGAATGTTCTATATTTTAACTATAATTACAGTTTAGTCTTGGGAGGAAGTTAATGTAATTTCCACCTACTCCACCACCATATTGGATCCAATCTTAATAGGCTTTTAATTAAAGTGTAATATACAAGAGGAAATATACCCAAATTTTAAATGTATGGTTTTATGAATTTTTACAAAGTGAGCATGTCTACATAAGCAGTATTCAGATTTAAAAAAGAGAACACACTGAGTATTTCAAAAAGCCCCCTTTCTACCATCTACAAAAAATGTCCTATTCTCCTCTTCCCCAGAAGAAAGCAATATCAAACTTCTGTTGCCACAGGTTAGTTTTATCTGCTTTTGAACTGTGTAGAAATGAAATCATACAGTATATATTCATTTCTGTCTAGATTGCATTACTCAACATTATGAATGTAAGATGTTGTATATAGCAGTGATTTATTTATTTTCATTGCTGTATAGCATTCCATTGTATGGCTGTCCACAATTTATGCATCCTGATACACATGGAAAGTTGATTTTTTTTCCCAGTGTCGGCTTTTCTGAATAATGCTATGATGATCATAAGCAGATTTATCAAGAAGTTAATGAAGTTTAACCTTTAGGGCCCCACATATGCACAGGTTTCTGTGAGGACTATGAACTGTTAAAATTTTTAGAGTATTCTAGGTAGGGAGGGGAAGGTAAATTTTATGAAAAATCTCTATTAAAACATTCCTGGTGTGATATCTAAAGAGCTTATGGAAGAAAGAGATTTGAATCTCAAAATCTAACATAATTGTGGTGATATAATTTATCATTCTAATTACATATTTATGTAGTTTGCTGAATATTCAATCCACTCCTGAGATCACAGTACAAATTTCATACATATGTACAAGAGCCAAGGAGAAGAACATTAGGTACTGATACAGGCTTTGGAACATTACATCAGAATAATTTTGTCGCCATTTTGTTCAAGGGGAAATATTAGTTATGTTTCAATTATTTTAACTTTATCACTGGCACATTGAATTTCAAAATGAAAACATGGCAATTCAGACTTTATATTCACTAATATTATTAATTTACCTAATTAAAAGATATCAAAATATTTAATAATGAGAAATTATCTCTGACCAAGTCTTCAATTACCTTTTTTTACAAGTATTAATAGCAAACAAATTTACACACACACGAATAAATCATCTATTATATATACTGTAGAACAATATAATAGGCCGCTGGAAAACTCACTTGCATTTATATAATTTAAAGTGTTTGGTCTAACTCTTTTCACATATACTTTGCAAGAGGAAAGTTTATATTTGTATTAATAAATAAAAGAAAGGTGACTACACACTGTGCCTTCGAGCTTATTTATACTTAACAGCTCAGCCTTATTACTTTCATTATTCCCTTCAGGGAGGTGAGGTGACAAATTCAGAGAAGGGGATAGTAACTAATATAGCAGTCACCTCTTATACACGGTTTTATTTTCTGCAATTTTCGTTACCTGTACTCAGCTGTGGTCTGACAATATTAAATAGAAAATGTTAGAAATAAACAATTCATAAATTTTAAATTGTGTGTCATGTTGAGTAGCATGATGAAATCTCTCATGTTCATTTTCCATCTTAAGGGACCATGAGTCATCTTTTGTCCAGAGTCTCCACACTGTATAAGATCTACACCTGTTAGTCACTTACTAGCCATCTTGGTTATTATATCCACTGCTGCAGTATCACAGTGCTTGTGTTCAAGTAATCCTGATAGTAGCCTAACACTATGTTACAAAGCCTACATCATTCACCTCACTTCATCCCTTTACATAGGCACTGTATCATCTCACATTATCGTAAGAAATAGGGTTAGTAGAGCCCAGCCAGTGTTGCTCAGTGGTTGTGCTTTGACCTGTGAACCAGGAGATCATGATTTGATTCCCGGTTGGGGCTCTATCCCCAGTGGGGACCATGCAGGAGGCAACCAATCAATGATTCTTTCGCATCATTGATGTTTCTATCTCTTCCACTTCTTTCCTCTCTGAAATCAATAAAAATATATATATTTTTTAAAAAAGTAGGGTTGGTAATGTACAATAAGATATTTTGAGAGAGAGAGAGAGCCCACATTCCCATAAACCTTATTATACTATACTATAGGCCCGGTGCACAAATTTGTATACCGGTGAGGTCCCTTGGCCTGGCCTGCGAGGATCGGGCCAAAACTGGCTCTCTGACATCCCCCGTGAGGAGTCCCAGATTGCGAGAGGGATCACGCCAGGCCGAGGGACCCCACCCGTGCACATTTGGGGCTGTGGAGGGACCACGGGAGGGCTCCAGGGCATGTCTGACCCATCTCGCCCAGTCCCGATCGGCCAGATCCCAGCAGCAAGCTAACCTACTGGTCGGAGCATCTGCCCCCTGGTGGCCAGTGTGCATCATAGCAACTGGTCGAACAGTGGAAAGGTCAGAGGGACAATTAGCATATTAGGCATATATATATATATATATATATATATATATATATATATATATATATAGATTGTTGTAATTTTTTATTTTATTATTAATTGTTATTTTAGTTTTTTACTATGCCTAGTCTATAAATTAAACTTTGTCATAGGTATGTATGTATAGGTAAACAACAGAGTGTATGCATTGGATTTGCTACTATCTGTAGTTCAGAGGCATCCACTGGGGGTTTGGAACATATTCCCTGTGGATAAGGGGTGGGGAGACGACTATAGTCAAAATAATTGAATCAATCATACATATAGCATTTTATTGCAAACAGAAATGAAGCCAGGATTTTAAAATCTGCAAAGGATTGAGCTAGAGCAAACAAATGAGCAGATGTAAAAGAAAAGTAGATCTTTCTCATGTGCCAAAGCAAATGAGCAACCTAAGTGGGAGGTGACTGTAGATTTGGCACTAGATAGAACAAATAAATGGCTAAAATATATAGTGGCATGTGGTAGGGGAGCTGCAGATAAAATCTGAAGCTATGAAGGCATACATTCATTTTTATATAGAATCTAATCAACATACAAAAGAATTAGAAAATTTTTACAAAATAAATATATGAGTAATGAGCATAATCAATAGAACATTATCAGGATACCAGAAACCCTTCTTATAATCTTTCATAACCACAACCACGACACAAAAACACCCAAGGATAAAAATTCTGAATTCTAACAATTTACATGTTTTAGTATGTGATATAAATGAAATCATATATAATGAACTTTTTGGTTTCTGGCTTTCTCTGAAATTTTTGTATATGTGATTAATACAGATTGTTGTTTGCAGTTGTAATTTATTCTCATTGCTATATAACACTCTTGTGTGACTATACAGCATTCTACTGTTGATCTGTATTTGGGTTGTTTACAGTCTAACGTTATTATAACAAGAGTTACTATAAACATTTTAGTACATGTCTTATGGTCAATTTGTGTGCTTATTTCTTTTGGATATACTTAAAAGTGTCTTTGCTGGTTCTGGGTATGAATGCATTTAGTTTTAATACTTACTGACAAAGAATTTTCCTGAATAGTCATATCACTTTCATTCTTACCAGTAGTATGAGAGTCTTAAGTCTACATCCTAACTTTGTATTAGATTTATCATTCATTGCAAAGTGTGAGATTCTGGTGGATGTGTAGTAGTAGTTCATTGTCTAATGTAGTTGAGTTTCTTCACATGTGTTTATTCATCATGTGCATGTCTTCTTTCATAAAATTCATATTTTAGTCTTTTTTTCTCTTATTTCATGTATCATTTTAATTATTGATATCCTATAAATATTCTGGATACAAGTCTTTTCTTGGATAAATGTACTGTAAGTACATTCTCTTGCTCTGCAAGTTCTCTTTCATTCTTTTAATGGTGACTTTTAAAAAATAGGTGTTCTTATTTTTAGTATAGTCCAAATTATCATTGTTTTATTTCATGATGAAAGTGTTTTGGATTCAGTATCAGAAATCTTTGGCTGCTCCTACTATGCAAAACTGAATTATTTTAAATTTGAATGTGTAATCAATTTGGAATTGATTTTTATGTATAGTTTGAGGTAGGGATCTAGATGTTTTTTCTTGTATGACTGTCCAGTTTACCCAGTATCATTTATTGAAAACATGTTTTCTCTAGTGTCATTTTTGTGTAAATCAGATGAATATATATATTCATGGGACAGTTTCTGGACTCTCTATTTTGCTCAATATCACATTATCTTACTTATTATAGCTTTATAATAGAACTTGATATCTAAAAGCATAAGTCCTCCAGCTTTGTTGATCTGTTTTTGTTTATAACCATCAACAGAAGCTAAAGGATTGAGCTTTATCAATCCTTCACATCAAAACATGTCTTCTCCAAACAACTGCTAATGTATGATCAAATAATATGACAATTTTGACTAAAAGTGTCAAATTTGGAGGTCAGCTCTGAATTTTATCTCTTTCTAATGCATATTAGAATGTACAGAATACTATATTAGAAGAAGTGAAAGATATTAGGCAACACCAAATATAACTGTCAGACTGACCCACTAAGAATGTTTTAGACCAAAAATATATGCTATTCTCCTTGAAGGAGTTGGGCCAAAACAGAAGGGAAGGGACCTACTGTCACATCAGCCTAGGAAGAGTGCTACTAGAATCATGCTGCAATTCACAGAACAGTCCACCACAACAAAGAATTATCCAGCCCAAAATGTCAAAAGTGCCACTGTTGCTAAACCCTCATCTAGAGATGAGAACTGAAGGAGCCTGTAAGAGTTTCCAGACTAGAGGGAATAGTTATGCAAAATGGCTTAAATCAGTGAGCAGCCTGAAAAGGCAAGGATTCCCTCAGTTATTTCTTAGCAATAATTTTTTAAGGCATCTCCTGGTTACCAAGACTATAGGTTCTAAGGAACTTTTCTGCCATTAAACTTTATCCTTAGGCTATTTACAATACTTTTCAGATTCTTCAGGGACTAGCTCAGTCATTCAGACTAGGAAGAAAAGAACTCAGTATGAGTGTTTACTCCATCACAGGAACTATCCCAGACATTTTGCATATGTAATTTCAAGTAATTCTCACACAAGAACACTGCAAGAAGATATTATTATATATTTTAAATGTGAGGACATTTTAGATAAGCAAAATGGGAAATAATTTCAGAGAAAATAATTTCCTTTGAGTACAGATAAATGATTGAAACTCTTGTCTGTCATAAATAACTCACAGTGTAATTGAATGTCATATTATCCATAATGCATAAAGTATGAATACAGTTTGTAAATAATATTTACATGCCTTGCTTTCAATATATGCCATCATAGTATTCTGTGTTATAGATTAATATGATCCCCATTTTATTTTCAGGGATATTAAAGTTCAAAAAGGTGAAATTAATTATACAAGAATGTACAGCTAATTATTGATGGTCTGTTAGATTCCAAGGTGCTCTTAACCACTACACTGCTATATTAACTGATGCATTCATGTAAATGTAATTTACATATTGGGAAGAGATACAAATGTTATTAATCCAAAATTCATTCTGGAAGCATTTTAAAGAAATTATGGCTCTAGTGTTGAGAGAGAAATATGCTTAATGTTTAATACTAATATGTTTTAAGCCTTTTACAGATAGGAACTATATGACTTCCTGTGGGATTTGGCTTTTGATAATGTAGTTAAAGTTTCTTTTAGAGATTCTCTACTCTGATGTTCTGAAATCTATTATACAGAAAGCTTTCATTACATAATTACTTTTATTAGCTAATGAACTTGACTCATGCACAATTACTTGAAATAATGTTTCAGTAATTTCTCTGAGTTATCTAACTTTATTCCTCATAATAGAATTACTGAGAAACAGCCTGTCTTTGGAGATTGTAAATGTCAATATCTTCTTCAGGTTTGAACTGTTTAGAGCAACAGCTTTCACGTGTGGATTGTTTGCATTTGACAGTAATTGTTCATGTTTTAGCTGAATTCTTTTGGAGGTTTATTGGAAATTACATCTCTGATGAATAGGCAAGTATAATTTTTCTTCTAAAAGTAGTTTGAGGCTTCAAAGTTCTGTTCATAATTTTAAAAAGAAGAAAAATGTCAAATTTCATCAAGGTTTCAAATAATACACTATATTGTAGAATACCAAAAAAATATAACTTTCTGCATTTCTAAGATAGCATTGATTTATGCAACATACTGGCACAGAGCAACACATTTTCATAGCTACTTAAAAATTATTATATATAATAAGGATTTAAAACAGAAATATTATATTTATGAATAAGTTATATTTTAAAGTATTTTTCTTCTTACATTTTTTAATTTTTTAATTACATTTGATATGCAATATTATATTAGTTTCAGGTTTATATAACTTATGAAGTTATCACCCTCTAGTACCCATAACACCATACATAGTTATTACAATATTATTAGTTATGTTCCCTATACTGTACTTTACATTCCCATGAATATTCTGTAACTAGCAATTCATACTTCTTTCTTTTTCTTTAATACTCACCCAAGGATATGCCTAGAGAGCAGAAGGGAAGGAGGGAGAGAGAGAGAGAAACATCAATGAGAGAGAGAAACATCTATCAGTTTCCTTCTGTATGCTCCCCAACTGGGAATCAAACCCACAACCCAGGTGTGCCCTGATTGGAAATTGAACCGACAACCTTTTGGTGCATGGTATGATGCTCAACCAACTGAGCCATTCTGGACAATCACAAATTTATACCACCAGCTGAAACTGGTTTGGCTCAGTGGATAGAGCATCAGCCTGCGGACTGAAAGGTCCCAGGTTCGATTCCGGTCAAGGGCATGTACCTGGGTTGCGGGCATATCCCCAGTAGGAGATGTGCAGGAGGCAGCTGATCGATGTTTCTCTCTCATCGATGTTTCTAACTCTCTATCTCTCTCCCTTCCTCTCTGTAAAAAATCAATAAAATATATATTTTAAAAAAAATTTATACCACTTAATCTCTTAAACTTTTTCACCCATCCCCTACACCCTCTCCCATCTGGCAACCATCAAAATGTTCTCTCTGTCTATGAGTCTGTTTCTGTTCTGGTTATTTATTTATCTTATTTATGAGATTCCACATTTAAGTGAAATCATATGGCATTTGTCTTTCTCTGATTTATTTCACTCAGCACAATACCCTCTAGTTCTATTCATGTTGTTGCTGATGGCAATATTTTATTCTTTTTTATGGCTGAGTCTTATTCACACATTGTATATATACACCACTTTTTTTATCCATTCATCTACTGATGGACACTTAGATTGCTTACATATTTTGGCTATGATAAATAACTAGAGGCCCGATGCACTAATTCATGCACCTGTGGGGTCCCTCGGCCTGGCCTGTGGGGATCAGGCCAAAACTGGCTCTCCAACATCCCCCGAAGGGTCCCAGATTGTGAGAGGGTGCAGGCCAGGCTGAGGGACTCCACCAGTGCATGATCAGGGCCAGGGAGGGACCATGGGAGGGCTCCAGGGAGTGTCTGGCCCATCTCGCCCAGTCTTGATCGGCCGGACCCCAGAAGCAAGCTAACCTACCATTTGGAGTATCTGCCCCCTGGTAGTCAGTGCTCATCATAGCAACTGGTCGAATGGTCAAACAAAAGGTCAGATACTTAGCATATTTGGCTTTTATATATATATATATAGATTCCACAATGAACATGGATAATAGATATGTATTTGTTGCCATTTTATTATGCATATTTTTGAGCTTTTATTTTTTTTTCTTCTTTTTCTTAAAGAATACCCTTTAACATTTCTTATAATACCAGTTTTGGTGATGATGACCTCTTAAGCTTTTTCTTGTCTGGGAAGCTTTTTATATGTCCTTTGATTCTAAATGAGAGCTTTGCTTGGTAGAGTAATTTTGGATGTAGGTCCTTGCATTTCATCACTTTGAATATTTGTTGCCACTCCGCTCTGGCTTCTAAAGTTTCTGATGAGAAATCAGCTGACAGTTTTATAGGAGCTCCCTTGTGGGTAACTAACTGCTTTTCTCCTTCTGTTTTTAAGATTCTCTCTTTGGCATTAATCTTTGGCATTTAATTATATGTATCTTGGTGTAGTCCTCTTTGGGTTCATCTTGTTTGGGACTCTGTGCTTCCTGGACTTATATGTCTATTTCCTTCACCTGGTTAGGGAAGATTTCAGTCATTATTTCCTCAAATAAATTTTCAATTTCTTGCTCTCTCTCTTCTTTTTCCTGCATTCCCATGATGCCAATATTGGCATGTTTAAAGTTGTCTCAAAGGCTCTTTAAGCCATCCTCATTTTAGGGGGATTGTTTTTTTCGTTTTGCTCTTCAGATCAGGTGTCTTCTGCTTCTTTATCTTCCAAATTGCAGTTTGATCCTCTGCTTCATCTACTCCACTTTTGGTTTTCGCTAATATATTCTTTATTTCAATAAGTGTATCCTTCATTTCCGACTTGTTCTTTTTTATGTTTCCTATCTCCATTTTATGTTTTCTATCTCTTTGTTGAAGTTCTCACTGAGATCATTGAGCATCCTTATGGCCAGTGTTTTCTACTCTGCATCTTGTAGATTGCTTGTCTACATTTTGTTGAGTTCTTTTTCTGGAGTTTTGTTCTGTTCATTCATTTGGTACATATTTCATTTTCTCCTCATTTTGGCTTTCTCCCTGTGTTTGTTTCTATATATTCGGTAGCGCTGCTACATCTCCTGGTCTTGGTAGAGTGGACTTATGTAGTAAGGGTCCTGTAGGGCCTAGTGACACTGCCACCCAGTTCACCTGAGCAGGGTATTTCAGGTGTGTCCCTGCCTGTGGGCTGTGTGCATCCTCTTGTTGTAGGTGAGCCTTGACTGTTGTCAATGGAAGGAATTTAGTCCCAGGGTGATAGGTTGAGAGAACTTGCAGTGACTGCAGCATATGTGCAAGGGCCAACATCATGGAGCAGGACTCGCTTCATCTGGGCTCTGGTGCCCACTGAAATTGCCCTTTGATTGTGTCCATCTTGGAGGTGATTGGGTGGTGCTTTGTTTCAGTCTGAAGCTGTCCACCATAAACTCTAACTCTGGGGCATCCCAGGACATGCAGGCCAAGGTCACCCACTGTCTATGTTTTGCCCAGGGTCACCTGGTTTGAGCTACAAAGAGATCTACAAATGACTGCTATTTGTGCTTTGCTTGGGTGTACCTGGTAGAGCCCAAGTGTCAAACAAAGGCCAGCTATAGCTAGGGACCCCTTAACAAAAAACATGGGGCATACCAAGACTACAATCCCTGCTGGTTTTCATAGCCAGACGTTTAAGGGACTTCTCTTCCCAGCACTAGAACCATGGGCTTCAGAAGGGGTGGGGTGGAGGAGGGTTGGTGTGGGAATGAGTCTCCTTGCTCCTCAGGGAAGACCTCTGTAGCCCAGATATCCCTTCTTGTGAAGAGCGGCCACAGCATTTGGACAGGATCAAGCCTCGGATTGACTTGTGGCAAAGCCATATACAAGTCCCAGCTTGGAGGGAAAAGCCCTCTCAGCACAATTATAACCAAAGGCTATGGTTGTAAGCTTGACCTTATAGTCTGACCCTGCAGTCCCAGGTAGCTAAAGGATGTGGGCTGTGGGGGCGGGGGGGAGTAAGTGCTGCCTAAACAAAGCTTGATAGAGTTTAGAGAATGGCAACAGATTTGAAATTCACAAGAACATTGTAAACATCTTGCCCTTGTTTTGCTTTGTGTGATCTGACTATAAAATAAATCTTCGGCTTACAGGCTGTGTCACTGTTTCCTCATCCAGGCACAGTGATTTACCTGGTCCCAACCGTATTCTCTTGTCTGTTTTCTTTAATCCTTTACCGCCCCTCCTCAGATTCACCCTTGGCTATGCTGGACGTGGTTCACTTTCTGATTTTTAACGCCACAAGTGGATATGGGACGATCTGGTTCTGTGTCTCCACCCTTCCTACCAGTCTTAATGTGGTTTCTTCTATATATTCTTAGTTATAGAACTTCTGTTCAGCTAGATTTTATGAAGTTCTGAATGATGGTTGTTCTGGAGCTTAGCTATGATTTTGATGTGGTTGTGGGAGGTTCTGAGTACTGTGTTTATCTATGCTGCCATCTTAACTAGAAGCCCTATTTTAAATTATTATACATATAAAATTCTATTTTATTGAGATCTAATTTCCCATTGTAATATTCAGCCTCGGTAAATGCTCAACTCAAGGGTTTTGAGTAAATTTAGAGTTGGGTCAATCATCACAATCATTCTAGAACATTTCTGTCACCCCTCTTGACATTTAATCCTCATTCCTACCCCCAGAAAATCCTTAATCTTATTTCTGCCCTTAAAGTTTTGTGTTTTCTAGACATTTCATATAAACAAAATCATTCAATATGTATTTTTTATGCCTGAAGTTTTTCACTTAGCATAAGGTGTTCAAGTTTCATCTATGTTGTAGCATGTGTCAATACTTTGTATCTTCATATAAATGAATAATATTCCATTGTGTGGATATACCAAATTTTATATATCCATTCTCAGTTGAGAGACATTTGAATTCTTTATAGTTTTTGGCTATTATAAATCATGTTGATATGAACATTTATGTACAAATGTTTTTGTAGATACTTTCTTTTCCTGTTGTCATTTACTAAGGAGTAAAAGTGCAATTGCTGGGTCATATGGCAACTCTGTTTAATATTTTGAGGAACTGTCAGACTGTTTTCCAAGCAGCTGAACTATTGTAACTTCCTACATGCAAAATGTAAGTGTTCTGGTTTCTCCACATTTTTATCAACTTTTTTATCAGTCTTTTTATTATTACTATTATAGCCATCCTATTGGGGTTAAAGTGGTATTTTATTGTGATTTGGATTTGGATTTCTCTAATGGCTGAGGATGTTGATTATCATTTCACATGCTAATAGGCTACTAACACATCTTCTTTGGATAAATGTCTGTTTAAATTCTTTTTACATTTTTAAAATTGAGTTGTTTGTACTCTTAATATTATGCTGTAAGAGTTTGTTATATATTCTGGAGAAAGTCCTTTATCAGATACAGGATTTAAAAGTATTTTCTAACCTTGTTGTTTTTGTTTGTGGTGTTTTTTTTGGGGGGTATCTGTAAAATGGGAAAGTGAGTGATCTTTGCTGGGTGGCTTTGGTATGCCATTTTGTCATTAGCCATTTTGCATCTCCATTTTCGTATTTCAAAAGGAAATTTCATACTACATAGGTACTTACAGCAAAAGGGTTAAATATAGCATATATTTTGGATGCAATAATTTTACTAAAAGAACTCAGGGAGAAAACATTATTTCTATTAGAAATTGTATTTTAGCTTTCAAATTTAGTGTTAATCCTCTCTTTCTCCTAAACAGAATTTGTATTTACTCTTTTTATATGTGTTCTTTTAAAAGTGCTATGGTTGATGTTAATATCTTTTGATGTTCTATAACATATAATGGAATTATTATGAAAAATATCTCCTGTTTCAGCTTCAAATATATCTGACTTCTCCTAAGCTAGCTCTACTACCTCTCTATTATGCATGAATGATGTGTAAGATAACCCAGCAGTAAATTTTTGATAACATGAAAACCCTATGTATTTAAAAATTTTATAATTTTAACTTGCATATTTTTGTGCTTTCCTTAAACAGGATAAAGCCATCTTATATTTTTATGTTTTTTAATTTTTATTACTGAGTAGAGAAACTCAGGATCAGAATGACTAGCTTATTCAAAGTCACTCAGCTAGTTAATAGCAAAATCATCATAATGAAAGTCCTTATGAATGGTTATTATTAATTGTTACAATTCTTTTACATTATTCTCAACTCAAGATAGAGATAATATACTAGAATAAATAAGTCTGCATGAAATTTATTCCTTATAAAACACATTTAAATTGTATTTAAATGAAATATTCTACCCTAGATAAATCCTGAGTTATTATTTCCTTCTTGTAAAACTTTGTTATTCAAAGGGGGCATTTCTAGTATTAATATTATGAATAGTGGATTAGAGAGTTTACTTTGAATAACTTAATTGGTATGTTAACTTTTCATAATCTAGTTCTTATTTTACTACTTTGTCAAATAGATATGATGTATGTTTTTGGAAATGATTCATGAGTGAAGATAATATGCAATAGCATATAAAGAAATATAAATAAAAATATAAATGTATTTTTGCTTCATTTGATTATTAGCAAATTTTTACAGCTTAAGATGTGTTAGACATTCACACATTATTTATAAACAAATTTCAATATGACTTTTTCTTTTAAATATATGGATTTTTAATCTCAGATATTAAAAGAGCTGAAATTAGAATAGTAATTTAAACAACATAAAACTTTATGAACAAATTACTTATGGCTAACCACATTAAATAATTCATTTTTCAATTCCACAGGTAATTCTAACCTTCAAAAAATTCAATAATTTGTAAACAAAAATGAGAATATTGATTTTTAGGTTCTTTGTAATTTAAAAACAAAATCCTGTTGTTCAAATTTAACATCTAAAATTTATAACTATTTAATATTCTCATTTTGGCCTTAACTAAAACACTTAACCAAAAATTAGAACAGACAAATCTATTGTTTTCGTTGTTGTTCTATTTTTTCAACTAAACGGCATTAGCTTCAGGTAGAATTGGTTCATTTAGTTTAAAATCTACTTCATGTTTACTAAATCAGTCATAAAAATTTCAGAGATAGATCAGTTAGTTGTAGAAAAGGACTGATTTCCCACTTTCCATAGGAATAAATGTGTTTACTTTCCAGTTTTATTACCTAAGGTGGAAATACAGCATGTCTTCTCATTCAGGTAGGAAAAAGCTTCCAGTAAAGTTTATTTCCATTTTTTTCAAAATTTAACAAGGTGATTTTAGACAATAAAATTAATTTAATTCCTCAGAACATTATAATATAAAAATGGATTTTCTGACACAGAGAGTAAGCAGACTATGAATATTTGTGATTCATGCTGTAGACAGAAAGGCTTAAATGAAAGGGCAATTAAATCATTTTAGGGAGAGAAATCTGAGGGAAAATGAAGACATCTCCTTCCTCTAATACTACTCTGGAAATGGTGGTACAGTTTATTTGCTTATTTTTTGTTTTCACAAAGCATTAGCTGAGATAATATAGCAAGAGGCAAAGGGTATATTTTTTATCTTATTGTTCAATGAAAATCCCTGTATTGTTTTATTTTTTTTTAATATATTTCTTTATTGACTTCAGAGAGGAAGGGAGAAGAAGAGAGAGATAGAAACATCAATGATGAGAGAGAATCATTGATTAGCTGCCTCCTGCACACCCCCCACTGGGGAACAAGCCCACAACCCAGGCATGTGCCCTTAGCCAGAATTGAACCTGCGACCCTTCAGTCCGCAGGCTGATGCTCTATCTACTGAGCCAAGCCGGCCAGGGCCCTGTATTGTTTTATATGAAATGTTTCATGCTTTGTGATCTTGAACTCAGCTCCTCCTATTGACATGCCAAATCTACCTCTACGAATAGAATAGTTTCCTCTGAAAGAAATCCAGAAAGTAGCTAAGAGACTTCTACATATCACGCAAATGAGAATATACCCACATTGGTATGGGTAGGAAAGGCTGACATGCATTTTCCCCATAAGTCTATCCCAGACACAACTACATATAATTGGCAGTGAATTCCCAACTCCCAACTTCTCCCTGAGGATCAAAAGACAACAGCTATTGCCCCAACTTTTAAGACTCACATGAGGAGTGAGTCCCTGAAAACACCTACCTCAAATCCAATAGAGCTAGTGTCCCTGATATTCACAAGATTATAAAACACAAAGAAACCAGACTCCCTATGTCTATTCCCTCCTGGGCTCTGCACAGAAGGTAAGAAACACCCATCTCCTAGTCTTGCCCTAACAGAGGCCTATTTGCATACTTCAAAAGCTCCTGCCTGAGGGCCAGGACTGCTTAAGACTTGTTAACTCAGGTGTCAAAATGTGTCACATAATTAGAGGAGACAGCACTTCCATCTCACCCCCCTGTTGTCGTAATATTGTTTCTGTTCAAATTGTTTTTATAAAAGATGAATTGTTAACTAATATGCAACCCATGGATAGAAAGATATTTGTGTAAGAGTTCCAGAAGCTACCTTCGGAGGAGAAGGCTGACTCCAGCACCCAGAGGGTTTCACCTCCAGGAGACTTATTGTCTCTCAAGCATAGAAACTGGACCTCTGCTTAACCAGGTTCCAGATAATCATTGGAGTAGAGTAGACTGTGCTGACTTACAGGAAGATAACTTTCAACTCCCTCCTCCTGATTTCTTTGTTCTGTTTTCCCTCTCCCTCCTAATAAAAACCCTTGCCTGCACTCAGATGTTAAGAAGGTCTTTGGGACGGAAGACTGCCATCTTCTCAGGCTGCCAGCACTTGAATAAATCATCTTTCCTTATATCAGCACCTGTCTCTCCAGGATTGGCTGTCAAAGCAGTAGGCAGCCAAACCTGTTTGGTATTATCAGCACTGTGTTATCATCTGAAGATTTATGGCAGCAGGTAAGGACACAATTGGCATTGATGTATGCATTCCTGTGAGGGATCAAGCACCATCGGAAATGGCAGATGTGAAGCGTCCTATGACAGCTTTGTAAATACAAATAATAAACATTTATTGTGCACTTTCTGACAGCTAAAGTAAATACCTTCTTTGACTGGTCTGTTAATTGGAAATAATTTAAAAAATGCCTTTCATACTTAAGAAGTGGTTTTGCGCCGAACCGGTTTGGCTCAGTGGATAGAGCGTCAGCCTGCGGACTCAGGGGTCCCAGGTTCGATTCCGGTCAAGGGCATGTACCATGGTTGCGGGCACATCCCCACTAGGGGGCGTGCAGGAGGCAGCTGATCGATCTCTCTCATCGATGTTTCTGGTTCTCTATCCCTCTCCCTCCTTCTCTGTAAAAAATCAATAAAATATATATATAAAAAAAAGAAGTGGTTTTGCAAATAATAATAATAAGCATATATTGAGTACTAAATATTCATCAAAAATTTTATGTTACCTTATCTAATTGCCATTATCACTTTCATTTCCCTTTCTTCCCTCTGTTTCTGTTTCAACAACAAATGTATCTCCGCCCTTAGAACAACTTTCCACTCTGTATTCAATACAGTAAGACCTTCCCACTTTTAGTTTTGCAGCAGATAGCATATTTTCCCTGCTCAACACCATTTAAAGATGTGGAACCTGATAAATACAGAGGATAAATTACTTGCTCATGTTACGCAGTTAGGGAATAGTCCAATTTATGTGATTCCAGGAGTCAGGCTCAATCACTTAGCCATGCTACTTCCAGATCTTAGATGTCAATGAATGGAAGTATCAACAAATGGAAATTGGAGTAAATAGGGCCAAAGGAGTGGTGACTAAAGCTATCAGACTCATTTTAAACCTCACAAGAAAACCATTTAGTAGAATTTTAGAAATAATTGGAGGATAGTTTGAGGAAGAATAGTTTCCTGCATAACAAATACTTTGAAATTTGAACATGAATGTAAAAGGAATCTCATTAGTATCTATAGGTTGAGGAGGTCTGGGTTGGGCTATTTGGAAATGAATGGGTTTGAATAAGATACCTAAATTTCCTCTGTGAGCTAATTACTGTCCTCTAAGTCTGTGAATATTTAACACCCACCATAAACATTTTGATGAAATCAGACAGTATCTTACTGCCTGATTGATGAAAATGAAAGAGCAGATGATGTCCTGAAACCAGCATTTATTTTAATTTTTAGTAGAAAGTGACTTTTTCCAGTTTTATTGAGATATAATTTACATATAGCATTATATAAGTTTAAGGCATACAACACAATGATTTGACATATGTGTTGTGAAAAGAATACCACATACGTTTAATTAACATCCATCATCTCATAGAGAAATAAAATGTGCTTTTTTCCCCCTGGTAATGAGAACTCTTAAGATTTCTCTTTACAACATTTTTTCCCAGCCTCCTCCTCCAAAGGTTGTTCTATGTAGGAGGCTTTTTCAGAGAGAAGATGACATTTTCTTCCCAGAAGATGATCCTCTGCTTTATGAGGCACATAACAATTCCCAATCAAAGAGAGGTTTGGAACTGTGAGGCTTCACATTGACAACTTGTAAATATACCATGCAGCAGTATCAACTACAGTCGTCATATTGTATATTAAATCCCCAGTACTTATTAGTATTTATCTCATAAATGGAAATTTGTACCTTTGACCACCTTTATCCTATTCTTTATCCAATTTCCCCACCCTCACCTCTCCTCAGTAACCACAAATCTGATCTACTTTTCTCTGAGTTGTTTTGATGGGGAATATGAGACATTTTGGGGCTGGGCGGGGGGGGGCACTAGCAATCTGAATCTGTGCCAGTAACCTGCCTTCTAAGGCATTGTTCTTGCTAGCCAATAATTAACTCCATTGACTCCTGTCCTGTCTTGCAGAACCTGTTTCCCAGAATCCTCCCATTTTATAAAGGGGCCATAAACAAAGAATGTAACAGCTTAGCTAGAGGGGAGGTCACTGGCACCACCCAGACCAGGCATTGGTGAAAGGGCAAGGGCTATGCCCTCCATCTTACCCTGGATCCTCCATGTTGGGGCAGAGGCCATGTGCTCAGAAGAGTGCCTTCTTCCTGGAAGCCCAGGCCCCTGCTGGCCACGCCCGGGATTTCTTTGAACTAGCCAATGACAAGCAAGGGATGTTCGCGCCATCAACAAGACCCGACTTGGCGCCTGGCCAATCCGCAGGGCCCACAGCTAGCCCCCCCCCCCTCACTATTAAAGCCCTGATTTTCTCATGGGTATCACTCGGTTTTCCGGTCGCTGCGTCGGCTGGAGGCCCGGGTCGGGTTAGCTAACTCAATAAAGGACCTTCTGCTTTTGCATCGGACTGGCTCCCTGGCGTGGTATCTTGGGGATCTTGAATTCTGGGCATAACATTTTGGGGGCTCGCCGGGATCCCCAACACCATCGATGGGACTCCCAGTCCGGAGGGCCTGACTGACCGCGGTAGGTAGGTCTTGTTTGTGTCGTGTGTTTTGTTTTGTATCTATCTGTGAGCTCACTTCTGAAATCTGTAAATGCCTGTAAATGCCTGTAATAATGATCTGAGTGGATGCACCGGATCAACAGGCGGGAGGAGCTGGGGGACGCCCCGATCCTCCATCTGAAGGGGTATAGCTTTGCTTCCGCGGAGTCGGAAGGTCTGTAGGAACCCCCTTAATCTGAGACAGGCAGGAGGAGTCGGGGGGGCGCCCCGATCCTCCATCTGAAGAGGGGAAATTTTGCTTCCGCGGAGTCGGAAGGTCTGTAGGAACCCCTCAATCTGAGAAAAGGCGGGTCGCTCCTGCTGGTTGGCGCGCAGCCAACGTCTGGCTTTGGGTTTGTTTTGTTTTTTGTCTTTGTTTTTTGCTTCCATGGAGTTGGAAGGCTGTATTTCTTTGGGCCCTTTAGTTGTTTGTGTTTCCGTTTTATTTTGTGGACTTGCTGGATTAATAATTTCAAGGAGATTGGGGGAGGCTTTAGAGCTCCCTCAGGAATGGGGAAGTTGTTAGGAGTTGAATGGATTGTTTAAACTCTGAATGAATGTCTGATGAAAGTGTATGAATGTGGAGGGTGGGGGGACTGCTCTCACCCCTCCTTTGTGTGGCGGTCGGGCAGCCGCCTGAGTGAGGGTCTGTGGAAACAGGTCACCCCCTCCCCAAGTATTCTAAAATTAAAATCCTTCTTGTAATTGAAAAGCATTTACAAATTTATAAATGCATCCGGGATTTCTGTGCACATGTAAAGGGAAAAGGCCAGTTTAAAAACGAGTGCGCATAGTTTTGAGCTGGACTTGACTTTTTGCTGTGTACAGAATAAAAACCCGAGACTGTTTTGGTCTTAAAAACGGTGAAGATGAACCTGAGAAAGAAATGCAGACAGGTTTCCCAAGGCGATTTAAAGTAGCTCTTTTGAAATTTCCCGCCCTGAGGCAAGTACCACCAGGAAGTTGCTGCTTACTAAGGGAGGATAGAATTTCAGAGGTGGAGTTTTAAGGCGGAGTTTTACTGCGGAAATGCGGATGGGGCAAAAAGTGTGCTAGCCTCCCGGATTTATTTAATACTTAATAAATTAGCAATCACGGTCTTAATATAATTTCAGTGGTATGATAAAGCATGGCCTTGGTGTGATAGGAGGAAAAAAGAAATGTTAAATGGATGGTAGACCAGTGAGCTGGGACTGGTCACTAATGGTGGATTGTGAGAAGGGCTGGTTGTGGCCTAACTTCTCCTTCCTTGGTACCCCTGAAGCGTCAGAGGGTACTTCTGGCCTTGGTTTTCCAATGTGTTTAATCTGTCAATTTTGTTGTTTCGCCGAAATCCTCTTGAGTGACATTGAATGATTCTTTCCTTCCTCTTTAACTTTTGGGGGACTGTGTGAATGGATTAATAGCTTCTAGATGGTATTCACCATCTCTGAGACTTCCAGAGAGAAGTCAAAACTCAGACTGGCTACACAACTGAAACTGATTTGTTGGTATTTTGTGATATAAATGTGGACCGTTTCTATCTGGATGAGACATAGGTCAAAAGTCCTGTCCTAGGATGTGAGAAAGGGAGCCCTCCCCATCTGTTCCTGTCTGCTCAAGATCCCAAGACTGTAAAAGTATTTGTTCACTGAAAGGATGTAAGTATGGATGTTTATTTGATGTTTGTATGTCTACTTGGGTATAATTATTTGTTCATGTAAGTGTGGAAGTATATTCTGCGCTAGGTTGGGATTTTGGAATTCTAGGGTAGATTTAAAAGGTATTTATGGCTTTTCTAGTCTGATTGGGACATTTAAGGGTGAGGCTCACAGTTCCTCAGGGCAGAGATTCCATGGGCCCTTCCCCCTGCCTGTGCTGAATTAAATAATACAGGCCAGTGTCATTTAGCTTGCTGGTTAAAGGAAAACAATGGGCTTTAGAATCTGTAAAGGTGGGCAGGAATGAAGCTGGTCAGATGTACTGAAAGGGTTTGGTACCTGTTGCTGCTAGCAAAGGAGGGGCTGGTACTCCTTCTGGCGCACTCCCTTGAAAGAGGCCTGGTTGCTGCTCTGCCACAAAGGGAACTGGTAGAAAGGCAAGAAAGCAGAGCGCTGTAACTGATAAACAGGGTTACCTAGAAGCCATCAGGACTTTGAAGTTCTCCAAGAGAGGAGGAATCTGACTCAGAGACTGGCGAGGACTGGGTCGCTTTTCTTTAACTATCTCTTTCCTTGAGAGAGCTCCAGAGGGCGCACGAGGACATTTGGCCGCGCCTCCGCGCCATCTATGAGACCAGCCCAACTCCAACTCCTCATCAACACAGACCAGGAGATTGGGTCTACGTCAGAAGGCACCGCCGGGAAACCCTTGAACCACGTTGGAAGGGTCCTTACACCGTGGTGCTGACAACCCCCACTGCTCTCAAGGTAGACGGTGTCGCGACCTGGGTTCATCACACTCACATCCGGTCAGCGGACCCCTCCACGATCCGGAAAGACTTCATCACCAAATGGAGCATCGATCGATCGAGATCAACGCAACCTGCTCAAGCTCAAGATACGGAGTGCTTGACCTGCCTGATGCCGGTAACATGACTCGTGATCGCTCCTGTCACCAGGAGCCCCCACAATACTGTGTAATACACTCAGATAATGCCTGCATCTTCATGGACATGGCTCCAAAGAGACAAGGACCATTTATAGGATCACATGTTTAGTGGTAGATTTGGCTACCTGAAGCGGCATGATGCCAATATTATGTTTATGTTATATTAACCTTTGATTCTTTTGCAGGTTTGAATGTATGTTGGCTGTTCTGGAAGGGAGCTGTGTGGGGTGACCCCCAAAAGTAAAGGGTGTCTAGCTGCCAAGAGGACAAGTGCCCAACTGGGCAGGGAAGGGTGCCCATAAGGTTTTGGTCATGTTGAGAGACAGCTAACAGTTGACAGCCTGTAATACTGTCTTGCAGGCCTGGGTCACCATGCCCATGTCAGGGGTAGTGAAGCTGGAGGGAGCCTGTTTGGACTGGAAAGTCTGAGGCATGGTTGTGCATGGAAGGAAGGTTTTATACCAACAATTGCTGTTTTGTTTTAAATCCATGAAAAAAAATTAGCAAGGAGAGTCAGAAAATCTTAGAGTAAATCAGTATGTTTTTCTCCTTATGTAATTCCTCCGAAATCTGGCAATGCTAAGTAAGTACGTTTCTTTGCATAGATTCAGTAAGACTGGTTCCTAATAGTGGTTTTATTAACGGAAAACTTTGACTGGAGTATCATGTTTTGAAGAGCCCTATCTGAGCTCTAAAGACTTGAAGCCACTAAGAATGCCACGAAGAAAGCCTGGTGTCCTGCCTGGGAGCCCTGAAGATGGCTGGCGCTGGAGCGTCAGGCCCATGCCCTACCATCACTGGCGGTTGGTAAGAGCAGAAGGGGAGCAGTAAAGATGCCTCTGCATCCCTGCGAACCCCCACACACTCTGGGCCGCAACGAGTAGGAGGGCTACTGAGATGGGCCTTAAAGCCTGGAGCGTGGGCTCAGGTGGAGTTGCTACAGGTGAGGGATTCACCTAACTCAGCAGATACTGCAGGCAGGCCTGATGGCAGCTGGATGGCTTGGCTTCCTGGCCCTACAGGGCACATTAAGGTTCAACCATGAAATTCCAGCAAAGATAGTCAGTTACCATTCTTGTTGTGTTTATGCAAACATCAGGACAGTAAATAAATTTATCTTGATTTGGCTTTTTAATAGCCATGGAGGAATTTTAAGAAGAAAAATCCTATTTCAATAGAAGTTGTTAAAGCTAAAATGATTTCTTTCCCTTCCACCGGACCATTTGTTAAGTGTATTAAATAGTTCAGTTGATAGTTCTGTGTGCTCACTATGGGCCCCTAGCGACGGTGAAATAAAAGTGCAGTCCGTCTCATGATTGAGACGGAAGTTCCAAGACAAGGGGGGAATGAAAGGGCGAGGGCTATGCCCTCCATCTTACCCTGGATCCTCCATGTTGGGGCAGAGGCCATGTGCTCAGAAGAGTGCCTTCTTCCCGGAAGCCCAGGCCCCTGCTGGCCACGCCCGGGATTTCTTTGAACTAGCCAATGACAAGCAAGGGATGTTCGCGCCATCAACAAGACCCGACTTGGCGCCTGGCCAATCCGCAGGGCCCACAGCTAGCCCCCGCCCCTCACTATTAAAGCCCTGATTTTCTCATGGGTATCACTCGGTTTTCCGGTCGCTGCGTCGGCTGGAGGCCCGGGTCGGGTTAGCTAACTCAATAAAGGACCTTCTGCTTTTGCATCGGACTGGCTCCCTGGCGTGGTATCTTGGGGATCTTGAATTCTGGGCATAACAATTGGTACCTCGATAATATGAATGTTGGTATCCTTGAAGTTGTCCCAGAGGCTCCTTACACTACCTTCATTTTATTAAATTCATTTTTCTTTTTGCTGTTCTGATGGGTGTCTTTTGCTTCCTCATATTAGAAATTGCTGATTTGAATCTTGGCTTCACCTTCTCTACTGTTGATTCCTTGTACATTATTCAGTTAGTGTGTACTTCATTTCTGATTGGTTCCCTTTTTATGGCTTCCATGTCCTTTTTTATGCTGTTGAAGTTCTCACTAAGTATCTTGAGCTTCATTATAACCATTGTTTTGAACTCTGCATCTGTTTGTTTGCCTCCATTTCATTTAGTTCTTTTTCTTGTGCTTTCACTTAATACCTCTTTCTTTGTCTCCTCAATTTGGGTGCTTCCCTGTGCTTATCTCTATGTATTAGGTAGACCCGCTACATCTCCCAGGCTTGGTATAGTGAGCTAATGTAGTGGGTGTCCTATAGTGCCCAGTGAAACAGCCTCCCAGTTCACCTGAGGTGGGCTCTCCAGAGGCGTTTCCCCATGTCGGCTCTGTGCACACGCTGTTGTAGTTGAGCCTAGATTGTTGCTTGCACCTCAATTGGAGGGATATCCCCTCAGTCCAATTGACTGTGAAGACTGGCTGGGACCACCATGGAGGATCAGCTGTGCAAGGGCCCACCTCCAGAGCAGGACTTAAATATGTAACCATAATATGTGATATATATATCTCCTATATAATAAAGAGATAATATGCAAATTGACCATCACCCCAACACACAAGATGGCTGTCCCCATGTGGTCAAAGATAGCCACCCCCATGTGGACACAAATGGCCACCACAAGATGGCTGGCAGGGGAGGGCAGTTGGGGGCAATCAGGCCTGCAGGGGAGGGCAGTTAGGGGTGACCAGGCCTGCAGGAGAGAGCAGTTGGGGGGGACCAGGCCAGCAGGGAAGGCCAGTTGGAGGCGATCGGGCTGGCAGGGAGCAGTTAGGCATTGATCGGGCTGGCAGGGGAGTGGTTAGGGCTAATCAGGCAGGCAGGCAGGCAAGCGGCTGGATGTCAGCAGTCCCGGACTGTGAGAGGGTGCAGGCTGGGCTGAAGGACAACCCCCCTGCCCCGTGCACAAATTTCATGCACCGGGCCTCTAATACATATATGATATGTATATGTATATGTATATGTATATGTATATGTATATCTTTGCTTATGAGGCTTTTAAAGTTATGCACATGGTATTATACTTTTCTTAAGATTATGAAGTGTACTATTTTTCCTCAAATTTATTCCTAAATAAATACAGTTCTAATTCATTTATTTTGACTGCTATGTAGTACTCTAGTGTATAAAATTTATTTAATTTTGGTTTTTATTTTATACTAGAGGCCCAGTGCACAAAAATTGGTGCAATCGGGGGGGAGGAGGGGGGTCCCTCAGCCCAGGCTGTGCAGTCTGGGACCTCTCAGAGGATGACCACCTGCTGGCTTAGGCCCACTCCCCGGGGGATTGGGCCTAAGATGGCAATCAGACATCCCTCTGGCAGCCTGGCAGGCCTCGGGGGATGTCCACTTGCCAGTGGGGAGCAGGCCTAAACTGCAGTCAGACATCCTTAGCGCTGTTGAGGAGGCAGGAGAGGCTCCCACCACCACTGCTGTACTGGCAGCCATCAGCCTTGCTTGTGGCTGAACAGAGCTCCTCCCATGTGAGAGCACCCTGACAACCAGGGGGCATCTCCTGCATTGAGCATCTGCCCCCTGGTGGTCAGTGTGTGTCATAGTGACCAGTCATTCCCAGTCCTTCTGGTGTTAGGATCAGTTTGCATATTACCCTTTTACTATGTAGAATAGAGGCCTAGTGTACGGGTGGGGGCCAGCTGGTTTGCCCTGAAGGGTGTCCCGGATCAGGGTGGGGGTCCCACTTGGGTGCCTGGCCAGCCTAAATGAGGGTATGATGGCTGTTTGCAGCTGGTCACACCCCCTTCAGGGTGGGGGTCCGGCTTGGGTGCCTGGCCAGCCTGGATGAGAGGATGATGGCTGTTTGCAGCTGGTCACACCCCCTTCAGGGTGGGGGTCCCCACTGGGGTGCCTGGCCAGTCTGGGTGAGGGGCTGAGGGCTGTTTTCATGTTGGCGGGTGACTGAAGCTCCCAACCTCTCCTTTTTTTCTTTTCTTTTTTTTTTTTATTCTGGGATTTATTTAACTTCTATGGCTGTCACTGGAGCTGAGAGCCAGCTTTAGCTCTGAGGCTCGGCTCCAGCTCTGAGACCTCGGCTGCTGAAAGCAGGTATCTAGGTTTGTTTGGGTTCTATAATTGTAACACTGTTGTGGTCCTGCTCGCTCCAGCTCTGACGTCTGAAAGCAGGTATCTGGAGCTTGTTTAGCTTCTATAATTGCAACATTGTTTCTTAGACTGCAGCTCAGAGGCCGGCAGCGGCAGGCGGGGAACCTTGGCTTCCTCCATCACTGGAGCAAGCAAGCCTCCTGTTCACTTGAGCTGCATGGCTGCCGGCCGCCATCTTGGTTGGCAGTTAATTTGCATATCTCGCTGATTAGCCAATTGGAAGGGTAGCGAGGTTATGGTTAATTACCATGTTTGTCTATTATTAGATAGGATTAGATATAATGCTAGATACCCATTCTTTAATACATCTCCTTGTGTCCATGGGTTAGTAAACCAATAATACTACTAAGTATTATGGTATACTAAGTAGTGGAATTGGTGGTTCATAATGTATGCACATTTTTACCTGATATCAGTATATGAGTGTTACAGTTTTTGCACAACTTTGCTTATGGAGTGTGGAAAAATAAATTTTAAAAATTATTGTGGGTAAAATTGTATTTACTTTTTTTTAATTCTCGTTACTATTGAGCAACTTTTAATATGTATATAAATCCTATCAGTATATAAGTCTCTGAATTTTCTGTACTTTTGCCAATTTTTCTTTTGGGTTGTTTATCTATTTTATTTACATTGTTATTTGAAGCACTTGTTAATATATTCTGTACACTAAAATGTGGCCAGTTATATGCATAACTTCTCCCTGTATATGTCTTTCATATTTATTATATATGTTGGGTTTTTTTAAACATCAATTTAAATTTGTTAACATTGATTAATATTTTACTGTATATTTTGTACTGTTTATGTCTTGTTTAAGAAATCATTTGTGAAATTTATAATAGTGTCCTTTATTTTTTAGCAGTTTCAATTTTTCTTATTTTCTATATAGATCTTGAATATATTTGAAAATATTTTTTTGTATACAGTGTTTTACAGGGTTGTTATTTTTTTCATTATTATTAATTTATTCACCTATCATGTGAATGCACTTTTTGTCCTGACGATAGAGCAGTAAACAGAACATACTAACTTCTTTACAATATAAGGCCTCACTGATAAGAGGAATTAAAAAAAAAAAAGACGCCAGGAAATGAGGGAATTAACAATATAAAGGAATAGCAAGAGCATGGGCCTTTATTTTTATTTTATTTTTAAAATAAATTTTAATATTTTTGTTTTTACTGATTTCTTTCAGAGGAAGGGAGAGGGAGAGAGAGAAACATCAATGATGAGAGAGAATCATTGATTGCCTGCCTCCTGCATGCCCTACACTTGGGATCAAGCCCACAACCCAGGCATGTGTCCTGACCAGGAATTGAATGGGGACCTCTTGATTTATGGTTCCACACTCAACCACTGAGCCACACTGACGAGGGTTATTATTTTTATCTCTTCCCTATAAAATACTGTCAAACTATATCTATTCTTGCTTAAAATTATTTTTATTTTATACCAGGAATACTTATCCTATGTAATAATAGACAAACATGGTAATTAACCATAACCTCGCTACCCTTCCAATTGGCTAATCAGCGAGATATGCAAATTAACTGCCAACCAAGATGGCGGCCGGCAGCCATGCAGCTCAAGTGAACAGGAGGCTTGCTTGCTCCAGTGATGGAGGAAGCCAAGGTTCCCCGCCTGCCGCTGCCGGCCTCTGAGCTGCAGTCTAAGAAACAATGTTGTAATTATAGGAGGTAAATAAACCCCAGAAACCTGCTTTCAGATGTCAGAGCTGGAGCTAGCAGGACCGCAACAGTGTTACAATTATAGAACCCAAACAAACCTAGATACCTGCTTTCAGCAGCTGAGGACTCAGAGCTGGAGCCGAGCCTCAGAGCTAAAGCTGGCTCTCAGTTCCAGTGACAGCCATAGAAGGTAAATAAATCCCAGAATAAAAAAAGAAAAAAAAGAAAAAAAGGAGAGGTTGGGAGCTTCAGTCAACTGCCAGCTTGAAAACGGCCCTCAGCCCCTCACCCAGACTGGCCAGGCACCCCAGTGGGAACCCCCACCCTGAAGGGGGTGTGACCAGCTGCAAACAGCCATCATCCTCTCATCCAGGCTGGCCAGGCACCCAAGCCAGACCCCCACCCTGAAGGGGGTGTGACCAGCTGCAAACAGCCATCATACCCTCATTCAGGCTGGCCAGGCACCCAAGTGGGACCCCCACCCTGATCCGGGACACCCTTCAGGGCAAACCAGCCGGCCCCCACCCGTGCACCAGGCCTCTATCCTATATAGTAAATGGGTAATATGCAAACTGACCCTAACAGCAGAAAGAGTGGGAATGACTGGTCACTATGACACACACTGACCACCAGGGGAAGATGCTCAATGCAGGAGATGCCCCCTCGTTGTCAGGGTGCTCTCACATGGGAGGAGCTCTGTTCAGCCACAAGCAAGGCTGATGGCTGCCAGTACAGCAGTGGTGGTGGGAGCCTCTCCTGCCTCCTCAGCAGCGCTAAGGATGTCCGACTGCAGCTTAGGTCTTCTCCCTGCTGGCAAGTGGGCATCCCCCAAGGGCAGCCGGGCTGCCAGAGGGATGTCTGATTGCCATCTTAGGCTCAATCCCCCGGGGAGCGGGCCTAAGCCACTAGGTGGTCATCCCCTGAGGGGTCCCAGACTGTGCGAGGGCACAGGCCGGGCTGAGGCACCCCCCTTCCCCCTCGAGTGCACAAATTTTTGTGCACTGGGCCTCTAGTCCTATATAATAAAAGCCTAATATGCAAATTGTTTGATCTGGAGTTCGACCGCTTGCTATGACTTGTGCTGACCATCAGGGGGCAGGGGAACATGGTGGGTATAGGTGATGCAACACTGGCAACGGGCGGCAGTGGAGGCGCTGCCAGCTCCGATGGGCCCTGATGAGAGTGGAACCATGGCGGGATGGTGGAGCAGATGAGTGGGCAGTGCCAGGCCAAGGTGTGTGTGAGTGGAGGCCCAATCGTCCCGCCAGTTGCCCCGCAGATAGCAACCAGTGGCTGGCAGGCCCTGATCGCCTGATCAGGGCCTGGCCCCGGGCTGGGATGGGGAACTGGGGTTGGGTGGCAGTGACCAACCTCTGGTGTAGCCTGGGTGGTGGGCTGTGACCTCTCCCTGGCTACCTGTAGGCGTGGGTGACAGGGATGGAGGTGCAGTGAGAACACAGGGTGTCTGCTGAGCTCGCTCTCACTCCCCCTGCTACCCTCCCTCGGGACACCAGGGCTCGAGCAGGAGAAGCCGTCACACTCAGGTGCTGGGCGCCCGGAAGGAGCCTGCCCTGCACCCATGTGGCTTCTTCTGGGTTAACTGGGCCACAGCTGCTGGGACTGCAGGGGCTAGTCGGGCTTCCTGTGGGTTTATGCAGGAGCCTGTGAGGCCGCCAGCCGGCCAGGAAAGAGTGTGCTGCCTGCCCAACTTCTGTGCGGTGCCTCTGGGCAGCTCAGAGGCCAATGCTGCGCCCCAGCCTGTGGCATCCAGCTGCGCTTACCACGTCTCTACGTGAGGAGTAGGGTGCTTTGACTCAGTCGGAGGGAGGAGTGCAGGGGCCCAGTGGCCCAGGTGCTGCCCAGGAACTAGAGGTCAGCTGGGACCTGCCGTTCCATGCCAGACGCTCCCGTTTTGATTGACAGCTAGGCCTAGGGACCGCAGTTGTGTACGAATTTTGTGCACTGGGCCTCTAGTTTAGATATATTTGTGTTTAGCTTCTTCTTCTTATACATATCTTCCTTGAAGATCCAATCTTAGCCATACTGAAGCACATTTTTTAATGATTCATTGAATAGGAAATTGTTAGTGATAAACACTTTCAGTCTTTTACTGGGATTGTCTTCATTTAATTCTTACTCGAGTGATCCTTTAGATGGGTGTAGAATTACAGGTTCATATTATTTTATCTTCAGCCCATTGCCTCAATTTCTCCATCTCTTTAAATTTCACCTTATCAGTGAGATCTTTTCCTAACCACTCTATTTAAACTAGTATGTTTCCATTGCACCCCACAGTATTCCTATCTTCTTAACTAGCACTTACTATCATTAGCATCCTTTGTATTTCCTTATTTATTTAATGTCTATCTCCCACCACTATAATGTGCGTTCCATGCAGACATATACTTTGTTTTGCTCACTTCTAAATCCCCCAAACCCAGAAAATAAGTGTATAGTTGTTGAATGAATTACTGATTTCTGTTTTTGCTATTGATACAATTATTGATATTGACATAAAAACAGAAGGATCAGATTCTCATGAACAATATTACAGAATTATTGATATTACAGAATTATTGATATACAATTGCTATTATTTTTCATTCTGGTTGCCTTTCTATTTTTTCAATGTTCTATATTCTCTTTTTAGCATGGCTCTAGTATAAAACTATCTTATAGTTCTCTTATTTTCCTTCAGGACTTTTTGCAACTTCTGAATGTGAGAATCCTTATCACATTAAATTCTGGAAATGTTCAGCTATTATCTCTTTAAAATATTACCTTTTTCTTATCATTCTCTTCACTCTTGAAACTTCTAAAAGACATATAGTGGATATTCTAATACAGTTTCCCATGTGTCTTTATGTCTTTTTCATATGTTTCATATATTTATCTCTGTAATGAATTTTGGCAATTTTCCAAAATTATGTTTTCTATTCCATGAATTTTATGATTCTAATATGTTATTTATACAATCTAATTTTATTTCTACTATGATCACTATATTCTTAATTTTTATAAAAATCAATTCATTTTTAAGATTTCTCTCTATTTCATAGAATGTTTCTTACTTTTTAGATTACATTTTTCAAATTAATATATCTAACTCTTTAAAGCATTTTTGTACTTTCTGTAATATTGTTCATGAGAATCTGATCCTTCTGTTTTTATGTCAGATAACTTTTTACCATGGTAGATTATTTTCTTACTCATTTTGTAATTTTTCATTCTAACCACATATCTATTAGGGGATTTTCTGTTATAATCCTTTGTTACATAATTTGAGACATAATTTGTTATATAATTTGTTTTGGGGTCATTAAAGTGTCCCATAGGTACTATAGGGTATAAATTGTGCTAATATCCTAGCTTAGGGTTCTCATGTCATATATGATGTATGATTTAACCCCAAACCACAAGTGATGTGGGATTATGTCCCTAAAATCTCATAGAACTGAGAAGATGCCTTGTTGTCTTTCTCTGAGATTGAGTGGATTTTCCACATTTTACACTTCCATTAAGGTCATACATTATTTTGTTTCCACCCAAAGCTTCCTAAACTCTTTACATCATGCTGCATGTAGGAAATTATAACATTTGTAAGGTACACTAAGTTATGCCCCACCACACACTAGTAGCAAAGCCCTGGTCTCAATTTATGCAGAGGGCTCTCTTTTATCACTTTATGAATGGACAAGCACGAACTTTTTACTGTGCAGGGCCACTAAAACTTTCAAACTCTGTGATTATGATAACCCATGTCCTTCCTTTCTCACCATCCCAAAGTGTCATCTTATGTGCCTAGAATTCTTGTTATCAGTGCACTCTCTCTCTCTTCTCTCTCTTCTCTCTCTCTCTCTCTCTCCTCTCTCTCTCCTCTCTCCTCTCTCTCTCTCTCTCTCTCTCTCTCTCTCTCTTCTCTCTCTCTCTTTCTTGGTATCTCTTTCTCTCTCTCTTGTCTGTGTTACTGGTCATTTCTCTGTTTATTCTGAGCCCAACTATGTATTTGAAATAAAGATTTGTTTTATTTTGCATTTTCATACATTTGCAATAGGAAGATTTTCAGTTAAATTTATTTAAAATATTGTTGGCACAATAAGTTATCTCTTTTTTCTGAAACGTACTCTCTTGCTCCCCCATTAATATCACTCCATTAAAATTGCTTTTACAAACAAACTGTAACAATTGGTTAGATTAAGTTATGCTGCAGTAGCAAAGAAGGTCATTGGCTTGCCAATAAGCAATGTGCACTTATTTTGTATATTGCCTTTCGGTTTCAGGTTAGCTGAAATTCTTTAATATGCCCTCTTCACTTCAAGATCTAGGCTAAAGGGAAACCCTTTGTCTGGAATACTATTCTTCCTATGAAAGAAGAAAAAGATAGAGAAGGTATATGCTTCTGCTCACATCTATATTTAATACAGTGGGGCCTTGACTTACGAGTTTAATTCGTTCTGAGACCAAGCTCGTTAAGGAGCTCATTAACTCAAATTACTCTGTGAACTCAATGCAAAAAATTGGCTGAGAGACAGCTGGTATCTCAAAAAACTCATTATTTGGGACACTCGTAAGTCAAAGCCCCACTGTACTTCACCCCACAAGGAGGAGCTCATAGGAGAGACTGTAAAGAGAGGCAGCAAATCTTTTGAGTAGTAATTTAATATTTCACAATCTAAAACACTATGTTATAAAATATCTCTGTTGTTCATTCTTATAGGTGGGTTTTAGTCCTCTTCTTATTAAATTTATCACCATTATTTGACATATGACACTATTCCCTACTTGTTAAAGCAGTTTTTTCATATGGCTTTCTTCAGTCCATAATCTTGTGGCTTTACTCTAGCAATCAAGGTAAATTTGACATATCTAGCACTGGAAAGATAGTCATGTTTTAAAACTCTAATATAAAACTATGAATTTATCTTCATCATTCTAATCATTTAATGCTTGATCGGCAAATTAGAAATAAGCATGCACTCATACTAATAACATAATTTTCATTAATGGCTGACTTTTACCTTGGGAACAGGAACTATTTAAAATGCTTACTTAGCCCTATGTTAAATGTGGCGTGAATGATCTCAATCCATCTCAGTTGTCTTTTGATTTTGATAATAGACCTTGTGTTAATAGCATATTTGCAACCATCACTTAAAGTGGTTTCTTCTGCTCCTCCTGTGAGCATAACTCAAGATGAGCTAAATAGCTGTATAATTGTTAAAACACACACACACACACACACACACACACACACACACACACACAGCTTTAAAATAGTAACAAACATCAGATTGTGTATTTTATCTGATAGGTGTACAATGTTGTTCTTTCAAAATGCATTTGTTTAAAATCATGCACTTGAGGCCTAGCCGGTTTGGCTCACTGGATAGAGCATCGGGCTGGGGACTGAAGGGTCCCAGGTTCGATTCCAGTCAAGGGCATGTACCTTGGTTGCAGACACATCCCCAGTAGGGGGTGTACAGGAGGCAGTTGATCAATATTTCTCTCTCATTGATGTTTCTAACTCTCTTCCCTCTCCCCTCCTCTCTGTAAAAAATCAATAAAATATATTTAGAAAAATAATAATAAAATCATGCACTTGAAATTTATGGGACTCATAAACTTGTATAATTTAGCATGACGTAATCACATCATGACAATCTTAAAAAATATTTCTCTTTTGATGATTGGCTAAATGAATAATCTACTGCTGGAGATTATTATATTTTAGAGAACACCCCTCTGGCAACGACCACATAGTGGTTGATATTTTGAGACTGAAAACATTACTTCATAGAAAAATATGGAAAAGATATCCTTAACATCAAGATCATTACTATTACCAGTGAGAGTAGGTTGTATCCCCTGTTCTCTGCTTCCCATATCCCTAAAATGGAGTTGGGTTACACTATCTCCAAAGCCCTTTCCAGTAGTTTCTGCTTTTATTTGCCATAAATTTCCAATGACTTTTATCATTACATTTGGAAAGCTAAGTCACATTTGGCTGCTAGTGGAACTATTGTCCTTCCCAAATGATATGTCCCAGATCTTTCTGTTCCTGCAGTCACTTCCTGGTCAAAACTGCATGGCAGCAGTACCATCATTATGGCCTAAAAATGCCTTTTAGTTCCTAATATATAACCCATAACTTGGCAGCAGAGAATGAAACACTCTCTCTCTGAAGATCCCAGTTTTATGCATTTGGAAAATTAAAGACACAATGCACATAGATGGAATACTGTTACCAACTGGGCACTGAGCTGAAAGTCACAGGATGTAGTTTTACTTCTGCCACTGACTATTATTGACTCAGTTGAGTTGATAACTGCCATTAAAGTGGGAGCGTCAATATGTGAGAAGCCCCTTTTAGTTCTGAACTCCTGCATACTTATCCACACAGTGACTCCCATCTTCATGTTGGCAAAGTAAAAATAAAGAAATTGACAGGTTAAATCTATTCAAAGACGTTGAAACTCAGACTTCTGTGGCACCTATATCTCCAACCTCTGGGGATTTTTGAGACCCCACATTCCACTCATGCTTATCTCATTGAATCCCCTGGCACTATCAAAACATTTTAGTTATTTTTACTGCTTTACGTGATATAATGGCCAATGTTTTAAAGGGTTCCACCAGGAAAAACTTTTCATCTCAATTTAAATATTTGATTGATTTATATTCACTTAGATCTTTTATTTTTGTTTAGACTTTATAATAAATTGTTTAGATTGCTTTTGATTGGTATAATCCATAAATTTTATCAGAAGCTGGTAAGCAAGCTTAGACCAGCTGTGAACTGATTAGCTTTCAACATTCTGATTCTCCCAGCTGCCTGAGAAAGGGGCACAGCTATAATTATGATTAGCAATGAGGTGAAGGTAGCAAATTGTTAGGGAAACTTCAGGCATTATAGAGATGCCTGATGAAGCTATTGCCTGCATTCCTGCAGGAGCTTGAACATAACAAATGTTAGGAAATGCAGTGACAAATGAATAAGCTATATGTACATTTATATGTAATTTTAAAATTTATTTAAAAAATAAATAACAGCACCTTTAAAGATTACATCTACACTACTAAGATACTCAGATTGGAATAGAAATTATATTTTCATAGAGCAACACCTCTGCTTGGTACAACTTCCAAGGAAGCTGTTTTAGATATTGATTGTAAACTCAAGGGAATGGGCATTGCTCTTATTTCAATGCAGTTGCATAAAGTTATCATTCTTTTTTTATTTATTCATTTCAGAGAGAGAGAAACATCAATGATGAGAAAGAATTATTGATCGGCTGCCTCCTGCATGCCCCTCACTGGGAATTGAGCCCAAAACCCAGGCATGTGCCCTTGGCTGGAATGGAACCCAGGACCCTTCAGTCCACAGGCCGACACTCTATCCACTGAGCCAAACTGGCTAGGGCAAAGTCATCATTCTTATTGAATGTTGTGAATTCCTATTGATAAAATTGAGAGAAGTTAGAACCAGGATTAGACAGACAGGGTAAGGGGTGAAAGAAGGAAGAAGTGTGGAAGTTACACTTGGAGCTGAAACCACAAAATGTTTTGCAGAAAAACAAGATGTCAGAAAAACAGGATGTTTTGAGACAATTGCAAAATAAGATGTTGCAAAAGGCCAGGAGCCAATCAGAAAGTGACACAAAGAGTGGGCCTTCAGCTGGTATAAGGGGAAGAGTAGAATGCTGCAGCTGCAACCCATTTGGGTTCCTTCTCCAAGTGTGGGTTCTGTGTTCGCCTGCAATAAACTGCCTTGCTAGAATTCCTCTTTTCTGTGGCTTCATTCTTAGATTCCATGAGACAAGGCCCCTGGGAAGAATTCTTGCTCCTAGGTTCAGGTAACAAAATGTCGCTATTAAAATTCCAGGTTGTTAAATTTTAGCTGGTAATTGTTGGATTATTATTTTCTTAATCCCAACTATAATGAAACTATGCAAGGTTTCTGTTTTTCTGTATTTGTAATATGCTCATATGAAAAAAGTTACAGAGGCAAAGAATAGATGTAGGTGAACAAAAATGTTTCAGTACTTAACTATGGGGAAACAGTTATCTGCATGTTCATAAGCGTTTCAATTCTTTTAAAATATGTGTTTTTATTGATTTTTTTAGGGAGAGAGTAAGGGAGAGGTATAGAGAGGGAAACATTGATGAGAGAAACATATCAATATCAGCTGCCTCCTGCATGCCCCCTACTGGGGATCGAGCCAGAAACCTGAGCATGTGCCCTCTTGCTTCATGGGTCGATGCTCAACCACTGAGTCACACCGTCCATGCGTATTTCAATTCTTAACAAAAGCAGGAGGCAGTGATGTGTAGTAGTGACACTAGGTTTGAAGGTGGACTGTCCGGGTTCAAATTTTAGTTTCATTACTACTGGCTATGTGACCTTCACAAATTGCCAACTCTCTCCCCTATTTTCAGTTTTTGGGTTTTTTTTATTTTGTAAATGGACATACTAATGTAATATCTACCTAATGAGATTGTTGGAAATAGATGAGATTAATGCTTATATGTTATTGTGTTACAATATAGACTGAGCCAATTGTTACAATTCTTTATAGAACAAAATGCTTTCCAAGCTAGTAGCACTAGTCTGCCCATTGGTGAATTATTTAACACAGAAAAATCTAGTAACAAAATAATTTAGGGAGACACTATAAATAATCACACCTATAATACCAAATAAACACTTCTGTGATTTTTTTTCTTTTTGTTAATCCTCACCCGAGGATATTTTTCCATTGATTTTTAGAGAGTGGAAGAGAGAGGGAAAGACAGAGAGAAACATTGATGTGAGAGAAACACATTGATTGGTTGCCTCCTGAATGAGCCCCAACCAGGGCCCAGGCTGGGGAAGAGCCTGCAACCAAGGTATGTGCCCTTGACCAAAATTGAACCCAGGACCCTTCAGTCCTCAGGCCAATGCTTTATCCACTAAGACAAACCGGCTAGGGCGACCAAATAAATAACTCAAAATGTTAGGTCTTACTTCAGCCTTGTTATCCTTTTGGGTGAAAATGTGTGACAATATGTTGCCTCTTAAAATTAGAAATAAGAGATCCTTCTGCTTAGAGTGGGAGCAGGCAGAATTGAAAGCTGAGCTGTGAAATCAAGAGGTGAAGGGAGGCAGAGAAACAATAGAGTGCTAGCAGATGAGGGAGGGTGATAAAGGATGAAACCAAATTGTGAGAATGTTACTTTGGGTTTTAAAAACCACGAAGAAGAAAAACTGGTTTTGAATTTTTGCACATTCCTTAAAAGCCAACCCCCAGAGTATTCCCACTGTGGAGATTGCAAGTTTTATAAATATAGCCAAACTTACTAATATCAATTCTATTTAAATCACCACAACTCAACAAAACCATTTTTTATAATGCTTGAAATAAATATGTCTGGTTTATACTGATTGGCAGGGAATTATTTCTCATGTGTATTTTTCCAGAAAGCTCTTAGGTTAAATATTTTATACTGTGCAAACAGCAGTTCTGTTTTTAAATTAAATGTTTAAAATGAAAAAAAAAGTGTATTGCCCGGTCAATGTTGCTCAGTTGAGCATCAACCCATGAACCAGGAGGTCACAGTTTGATTCCTTGTCAGGACACATGCCTGGGTTGCTGGCTCAATCCACAGTTCGGGGCGTGCAGGAGGCAGCTAGTCAGTGATTCTATTCTCTCTCATCATTGATGTTTCTATCCTCTCTCCCTCTTCCTTCCTTCCTCTGAAATCAATTAAAAAACATTTTTTAAAAAGTGCAATAACTTATATGGCTTTACCTATGGAGGTCCCCCAAATAGCAGAGCAATGTCAAACTGCCCCAGAGAGGTAAAGAGATAAAGATACATAAGGGTAGCCTTATTCTGAGGCATTCACTTTTTGAAATGTTGACCCTTTTAGAAATTTGAAGTTCTTGCATTTTAAAATCGCAAGCTCATGTTACTAGTGTAGTAGTTCCAAGCAAGTAAATTTATGCTACATTAAATGAATATGAAAACGTGTCCTGAGGGTGCAGTGCAAGTATAAAAGTCATGAATTACATGTATTTGAGAAAAACATATAACTGATAACCTTATAAATACATTGAGTTATTGCATGCACTTTGATGAAATGAATAGTAGCTTAGGATTTTTTTGTCAATTATTTTTATAAGACAATCTTTGAAAAATAGCTCTCCTGCATTATGCTAAGTGAAATAAGCCAGTCAATGAAGGAAAAATACCACATGATCTCACTCATTTCTGGATAATAAAGACCATTATAAACTTATGAACAAAAATAGATACAGAGGCAGAGCTGCCTCGAACAGACGGTCAAACTACAGCAGGAAGGCCGGGGAGGGTGGGAGGGCAGGAGGGGGGTGGGTAAGAGATCAACCAAAAGACTTGTACGCATGCATATAAGCATAACCAATGGACATAAGACACTGGGGGGTAGGGGAGGCCAGGGGATTGTCAAGGGCGGGGGGGAAAAAGGAGACATATGTAATACTCTTTGTAATACTTTAAGCAATAAAAAAAATTTTTAAAAAAGAAAAATAGCTCTCCTCAGAGGACATGATTACTAAATTAGACCACTAATGGGGCCATAGCACCATTTTTCACTTTGACTACCATACTTGACAACTGAATGATTTGGATTACAACTTTTAGACAATCTGCCCCAGGTCTGACTTGGGGAAATAATGATCATTCAAGTGTGAATCATGTGTGCAATTTTCAAGTTAGAAGGTTGACCATAATTTGTCATTAGTCTAGTCAGTTCAGTCAATAAGTATCTATGTTTGTAGAATTGTACTAAGTTAGGGATTGTGGAAGAATAGAAAAAAGAAAAGGAGATACATGATTTGGCTTTTGCTCTTAAAGTGGCTTCCAAATGAAAAACAAATATACAAATGCACGCTTACCTCATTTTATTGTGCTTCACTTTATTGGCTTCACAGATGTTGCATTTTCCACAAACTGAAGGTAAGACCCTCCAGTAGCAAAAATATTATGACTTGCTTTATGTCAACACTCACTTTGTTGTGGTGGTCTGGAACCAAAGCTGCAATATCTCTGAGGTATGCCTGCACATGTAATACAAAGTATGGTAGGAAGAATTCTAAGAAGACCCGCAGGAGCTTTTTGCCTGGGTGTTATCCGCAAGATTGTTACATGGCAAAGAGATTTTGCAGATATAATTAAGGTTACTAATTAGCTGACTGTAAAATAGTGATATTATCCAGGTGATCCTAATCTAATTACACAGGTCCTTTATAAGCAGTGAGTTTTCTCTGCAAAGTGGGAGAAGGGGAATGAGAGATTCAAAGCACATGGGAATTGAAGGCACTGCTGCTTGCTTTAAGATGGAAGGATCCACTTGGAAAAGACCTGAGAACAGCCCCTGGTTGCTGAGAGTGAACCCTGGTTGATAGCCAGCCAGGAAATTGGAACCTTAGTCCTTCAACCACAAGGAATTAGATTATGGCCATCACCTGAATGAGCTTGGAAGCGGACCCATACCTCATCCTAGTATAGGAATGCAGCCCGAAATGACAACGTGATATCTTCCATATGAGGTCATGAGCAGATAACTTGGCCTAAAAGAAGGCCAGGGTGGTGAATAAGGAGAGAAAAACGGATCATGCAGGGACCTATAAGCCATGGTAAACCAAAGAAGGGTTTTTGTTTGTTTTTTAAAGGGGGAGAATGACATAATCAAATGTACATGGTGAAATGATAATTCAGTTTGCTAGGTAAGGTATGGGTTAGTTTGGGTGAGGGATGGAGAAGCAAAAAAGATAAATTACTTTGGAAACTTTTATAACAGACTCAGCAGAGGTGATAATATTAGACACCTTAGGAAACTGTGATAATAAAGCTGTGTTGTTTTAAGTGGCTAAGTAGTAAAATATGCCCCAGAAAAAACCATAGAGACATGTGAAATATTCTTTTAAAAATTTGAGGTATATGCTTCATGGAAAACATTGCGTGGGCCTGCCTTTAGATTTCACCTTAATAAGTGGACATGTGGCAAATTAATACTAAGCTAGCAGTTCTCAAATTTGGCAGTATATTCGATTATGATGGGTGTTTTAAGATACTGATGGCAGGTTTTTTGTTGTAATTGGTCTGGGTCAGCCGTGGGCAAACTACGGCCCGCGGGCCGAATCCGGCCCGTTTGAAATGAATAAAACTAAAAAAAAAATGCTTTTGTTCCGGCCCTCCGGTCCAGTTTAAGAACCCGCTGTGGCCCTCAAGTCAAAAAGTTTGCCCAGCCCTGGTCTGGGTGCTACTTAGGCATTAGGAGTAAAAGAACCTCCCCAGGTGTTTGCAGTAGACTGAGTAAAGAAGATGAAACTCACCAATGCAGGTGGGCATCGCCCAATCTGTTGAGGGCCTGAGCAGAATAAAGAGATGGAGGACAGATAAACTTGCTCTCTCTGAACTGAGACATCTATTCTCTCCTGCCCTAGGACATCAGTGATCCTGGTTGCTTGGGCTTTTGGACTCACATTGTGATTTACAACATCGGCCACCCAATTCTCAGACTTTGGATTTGGACTGAGGTACACCACCAGCTCTCCTGGTTCTCCAGCTTGCAAACTGCAGATCTTGGGCCTTCTCAGCCTCCATAAACACGTGAGCCAATTCCTATAACAAATACATATATACTGTTTCTTGGGAGAACCCTGACCAATACATGCCCTAATGCTGGGATATTAACTGCATGAAACAACTAATATTTTTTTTATTTTGTTTGTTCGTTTTTTATTTATATTGTTGACAGTACCCCATTACCCCCGTTTGCCCAGGCCCTCCCTCCCTCCCCAGGTCTTCACCACCCTATTGTTCGTGTCCATGGGCTATGCATATAAGTTCTTCGATTTATCTCTCCTTGTCCCCCCACAACCATATGGAGGTATGTCAGTCTGTTCTATTCTTCTGGTCTTATTTTGTTGGTCAATTAAGAATTTTTTAGCTCTTGGAGGGTTCAGAGCCAGCAAAGAAAACAGATGAGAAGGAGAGTACATGGAATATATAGAGGGGGCTAACTATGTTCCCAGGGTCCAGCCCTGGGGGTCCAGGGGTTCCTAAAGGTGTGGACAGAGTCAGCGAAGAATGTTTTACATGGAGACAGCGTTCAGAACTCTAGCTCTCTTTAGTCTCCGTGGACCTTCCTGTGCCTGGCTGAGGCCACAGAGAAAGATCCTGAGGCAAAGTGAGCCTTTATTTTTATAGTCAGAGGTAAACAAGGTAGTGGTTATCAAAGTTACACTGTTCTTGTGAGTTTCACTTGTTTACACTGTTCTTGTGAGTTTCACTTGTTTTTGTTCTTGCTGCACTTCCCTCAGCCCATTAGCTTCCCAGGTAAGATCTAGGGAGCATCATAAGGTCAAGCTTAATTATGCTTAAGAGGACTGTGCCCTGAAGCTGGGACTTGTTTGTGACTTTGCCAACAGGTCAGTCCCGAGGTTTAACCCTATTTCGGCTCCCCACACTATGTCTCTTCCTCACGGCAGAATTTCCAGCTCCATTAGTTTTGTTCTACTGCCATAGTGCCACAAATGTAAGGGTTTAGAACAGGCTTATTATCTCACTCTTCTGTTGGTCTGATGTCCAGGTGTAGCATGGCTGAGGTGGCTCCTCTGCTTAGGGATTCACAGGCTGAAGTGGAAGTGCTGGCCATGCTGTATTCCTTTCTGGGGTCTCTAGAGAGAATCTCCCAATGGTCGGCGGCAAACTGCGGCTCGAGAGCCACATGTGGCTCTTTGGCCCCTTGAGGCTCTTCCTAAGCCTTAGGAGTACCCTAATTAAGTTAATAACAATGTACTTACCTATATAGTGTAAGTTTAAAAAATTTGGCTCTCAAAAGAAATTTCAATTGTTGTACTGTTGATATTTGGCTCTTTTGACTAATGAGTTTGCCGACCACTGACCTAGGCTCATTCAGGGTGGTGGCTATATTCAATTCCATGTGGCGGTGGGACTAAGGTCCTCATTTTCTTGGTAGCTCTTAGCTGGCAGTTGCTCTCGGATTCTTGAGGCCTCTGACATGTTCTGGCTCTTCCAGCAACAAGAGACTAAGGCCCCCTCATGATTGAAATGCCTTTGACTCTTTTTTCTATCTCATCTCTTGTGAGACCTCGCTTTCTCCTCTTCTGTTTTTTAAGAGTCTCTGTGATTTCTTTGGGCCCACCTGGATAATCTCCCTACTTACGGTTAGTTGATTAGCAATCTTAATTCCATCTAGCAAGTCCCTTTGTAGCAGTTGTTAGTGTTTAATTGAATAAACAGAAGACAGGAATCTTGTGGGAATATGTTACAAATTTTGTCTACCCCAATAACCTAAGACAGAACAGAGTTCAATGAAGAAAGAAAATATATATTAAATGAATGGCAGATTTAAATACCAAAAAGTAAAATTTTTCATTGATACTTCAGAATAACAAGGTGGGCATTTTCTAATTTTCTATCCTGACTTTTTATCACTTTCCAGTATTTCATGAAAGATTAACTAGCCTCATGATTTCAACAATTATTTCTATAAGGATTACTCCTGTAGTACATATGCCACTTTTTAGGTGTGGTGAAGTATCCAAGTATAAACTATAAATTTCAATATTGGGTTCTTATGATTTAGATAGCAAATGGAAAAAAAATTTTGTAACTTTTATACTGTTTTCTGAAACTTGCCAGTCTAAACAAGATTTTATAGAGAAGTTTCAAGGTTAAAAAAACACAGCACTAGACTTGAGTCGCATATACCCTTTGTTATAAATTGTTCTTTGGCTTGGAAAATTCATTTAAAATCTGTACATAATCACTGTAATATTTTATTTACATATGCAATGAAGATGTTTTAAAATCAAAATGAGATGAATGTATATGGAAGTACTTTGAAAAATATAAAAAACCTTTTGAAATGAAAAAAAAAAAAACCACAGTGATTTTTTTTAAAAAACTCAACCAAATAAAAATTGCTGGTTATAATATTTTAATTAAAATGATCTTTAAGATAAGTCCAAGCAGATCAACTTATTGTTTTATATAAAACTGCATTTTTTTGCAATTGAGTAAAAGCTATTGATGATCTCATTTGTATTTGTGATATAAATTTGTTTTGGGTAATTTTTTTTTAAGAAGTTGTTTCTGTATAATGTATCTTCTGAAAAGTATGTAGATTTGAAATTTGAGCAAAGATTCATTTTCATGGTAACACATGCTATAATAATAATTCAGCAGATTTTTAAATTATGTAATATTCTTCTTGGTCAATTGTCCAATATTTTTAGTTCAGCAAACTATACAGTATTATTCATGTTACTCTAGATCAGCGGTTCTCAACCTGTGGGTCGCGACTCCTTTGGGGGTCAAACGACCCTTTCACAGGGGTCGCCTAAGACCATCGGAAAACACATATATAATTACATATTGTTTTTGTGATTAATCACTATGCTTTATTTATGTTTAATTTGTAACAATGAAATTGGGGTCACCACAACATGAGGAACTGTATTAAAGGGTCACGGCATTAGGAAGGTTGAGAACCACTGCTCTAGATTATCTGGGAAGCCCTTCTTAAATGGAATCATAAATGTCCTAAGAAGAGGGATGCAAAGGAAGTTTTTATGAATGATAGAAGAGGAAAAAGCAATGTGACCACTGAAACAGAGATTAGAGTAATGTGGCCACAAGCCAAGGAATGTTGGCATTCACCAGAAGTTGAAAGAAGCAAGGGACAGATTCTTCCCTAGACCCTCTGGAGGAAGCACAACCTTGCCAACACATTACTTTGGCCAGTGAAATGATTTCCGGCTTCTAACCTTCATAATTTGAAGAGGATAAATTTGTGTTGTTTTAATCACCCAGTTTATGGAAATTTGTTACTGCAGCAATAGGAAACTAATAAAAATGTACATATCACAAAGCCAATACATTTAAAAATAATCTGATGGCTTTTAGTATATTCAGAGTTATGTATCTATTATCACAAATTTTAGATACCTACCTAAAACTTTATTTATTTATTTATTTTTTAAAAATATATTCTATTGATTTTTCACAGAGAGGAAGAGAGAGGAATAGAGAGTTAGAAACATCGATGAGAGAGAAACATCGATCAGCTGCCTCCTGCACACCCCCTACTGGGGATGTGCCCGCAACCAAGGTACATGCCCTTGACCGGAATCGAACCTGGGACCCTTGAGTCCGCAGGCCGACGCTCTATCCCCTGAGCCAAACCGGTCAGGGCCTAAAACTTTATTTTTACAACAGTTTTTTATTTCACAGCAAAATTGAGCAGAAGGGCAGAAGGTACAGATTTCCCATGTATTTCCTATACCCATATATGTACAGACTTCCCCATTATCAAAATCCTGCATCAGAGTGGTACATTTGTTACAATTGGTGAACCTATATTGACACATCATTATTATATAAAATCCCTAGGTTCACTCTTGGTAATGCACATTCTATGAGTTTTGACAAATGTGTAATTATGTCTAGCCACCATTATAGTATCATACAGAGTAGTTGCACTGCCCTAAAAATCCTTTGTGCTCTGCTATTTAACCTCCCCCTTAACCCCTGGCTATTACTGATCCTTCCACTATCTCTATGGTTTTGCCTTTTGTAGAATGTCATATCGTTGGAATCTTACAGTGTATTGCTTTTCAGATTGGCTACTTTCATTTAGCAATACCCATTTAAAGCTCCTCCATGTCTTTTCGTGGCTTGATAACTCATTTACTTTTATAAATAAAGTTGAATAATATGCCATTGACTGAGTATAGTAGTTTATTTTTCCATTCACCTAATGAAAGGCATCTTGGTTGCTTCCAAGGTCTGGCAGTTATGAATAAAGCTGCTATAGATATTCATGTGCAGGTTTTTTATGTAGATATAAATGTTTAAGTCATTTGGTAAATTCCAAGGAATAACATTGATGGATCATATGGTAATAGTATGTTTAGTTGGGAAGGAAGCTGCCAAACTAAACTATCTTCTAAAGTGACTATGCCATTTTGCCCTCCCACCAGCAATGAATGAGAATTCCTGTTGCTCTACATCCTCGCCAGCATTTGGTGGTGTTAGTATTTTGGATTTTGGCCATTGTAATAGTTGGGTAGTTGTAACTCATTGTTTTAATTTGCAATTCCCTAATAATATATGATGTTGATCATTTTACCTAATATATGATGTTGAGAAAATAAATACTTCTTTGCCATCTGTATATCTTCTTTGGTGAGGTGTCTGTCCAGGTCTTCTGGCCATTTTTAAATTACATAGGTTGTTTTCTTATTGCTTAGTTTTAAGAGTTCTTTGTGTATTTTGGATGACAGTCCTTTTTGGGATATGTCTTTTCCAAATATTTTTCCCAATCTGTGGCTTGTGTTCTCCTTCTATTCATGTCATTTACAGAGCAGGAGGTTTTAATTTTAATGAAATCTACTTATCAGTTACTTTTTTTTTCAAATTTCATTCTTTTGTTATAGTATCTTAAAAGTTATTGCCCTACTCAAAGCTATATAGGTTTTATCTTTATCTCCTACAAGATTTATAATGATGCATTTGACATTTAGATCTATGATCTTCCTTGAGTTAAATTTTAAGTGTATAAAGTCTGTGTCTAGAATATTTTTTTTTTGCATGTGAATGTTCAGTTGTGCCTGCATCATATGTTAAAGACTATCATCGCTTTATTAGATTGCCTTTGCTCCTTGGTAAAAATTTAGTTGACCATATTTATTTAGGTTTACTTCTAGGCTGTCTGTTATATTTATCTATGTGTCTGTTATTTTGCCAATACCACACTGCCTTGATTACTATAGCTTTATAGCAGCGGTTCTCAACTTGTGGGTCGCGACCCCTTTAGTGGTCGAACGACCCTTTCACAGGGGTTGCCTAAGACCTGCATATCAGATATTTACATTACGATTCATAACAGTAGAAACATACAGTTATGAAGTAGCAACGAAAATAATTTTATGCTTGGGTCACAACATGAGGAACTGTATTTAAAGGGCCAGAAGGTTGAGAACCACTGCTTTATGGAAAGTCTTGGTGTAGTCAAGTATATCAATCCTCCAAATTTGTTTTCCTTCAATATTGTGTTAGCCATTCTGAGTCTTTTGACACTTGATATAAACTTGAGTATCAACTTGTTGATATCCACAAAATAACTTGCTTGGATTTGATAGAGTTTTTACTTACTACACTTCTGACAGCAAATGTGTGTTATCTTCTCTTACAACAGCTTGGGCGTCCTACAATTCAATTTGATCCCTTTTTAAAAAATATGTTTTATTGATTTCTAGAGAGAAAGGAAGAGAGAAGAACACAGAGAAACATCAATGTGAGAAAGAAACATCAATGGTTGCCTCCTGTAAGCATCCCGACTGGGGACTGACTACAACCTTGGCTTGTGCCCTGACAGGGAATCAAACCAGCGAACTTTCGGTGCATCGGATGATGCTCAACCAACTCAGCCACAGTAGCCAGGGCGCAATCCAATTCTGATATTATCTACCTGGAGTTAGTGCCACATCCCACAAATTAAGGGCTTAGTTTTACAGATTTCCCCCCATTTAAGATGCCAGTCCCAGGTTGTCTTCTGTACTTTTCACCAGTTGGCTATAAATTTAGCTATGAATAGACAGTTTTATTTTTTCTTCCCAATCAGTATACCTTTAATTTTTTTTCCTGTCTGAATTCATTAGCTATAACTTTTAGTATGATGTTCAAAAGGAGTGGAGAGAAGGGACATTCTTGTTTTGTTTCTGATCTTAGGGGGAAAACTTCTAATTTCATACAATTAGTATGATGTTAGCTATAGGTTATTGGTAGGATTTGTTTTTATATCATATTGAGGAAGTTCCCCTTTATTTCTAGTTACTTGGATTATTTTATCATTAATGAGTGTTAGAATTTTTTCAATGCCTTTTTTGCATGTATAGGTATGATCATGTGATTTTTCTTCTTTAGCCTGTTGATATGATGGTTTACATTAATTTATTTTTTTAGTGTGAAAACAGCCTTGCTTATCTCACTTCTAGGAATATATCCTAAGAGTCCTGAAACACCAATCAGAAAGAATATAGGCACCCCTATGTTCACAGCAGCACTATTTACAATAGCTAAGATCCGGAAACAGCCCAAGTGCCTATGAATAGATAAAAAAGCTGTGGTACATTTACATAATGGAATAGTATGCAGCTATATAAAAGAAGAATCTCTTACTCTTTGAGACAGCATGGAGGGATCTGGAGAGTATTATGCTAAGCAAAATAAGCCAGTCAGAGAAAGACAAGTATCACATGATCTCACTTATATGTGGAATCTAATTAACAAAATAAACTGATAAACAAAATAGGCCTAGAGGTGTGGAAGCATGGCACACACTAATGGATCTCAGAGGGAAGGGGGAGGGGCTCGGGCAGAGAATAACCAAAGAATTTATATGCATATATGCATAATCCATGGACACAGACAATTGTGTGGTAAATTCCTGGAGTGGGGCGGGAACCAAGTAGAGGGGGACAATGGCAGGGGGGGGGAGTGGGGACATCAGTAATACCCCCAACAATAAAGATGAATAAATTTTTAAAAAAGTAGCCTTGCATAACTGGAATAAATTAACTTAATTGTAATGTATAATTATTTTTATACAGTGTATTCAATTTGATAATATTTTGAGAATATTTGCATCTGTTTTCATGAGAAATGTTGATCAGTGGTTTTCTTTCCTTGTAATGTTTTTGCCTGGTTGTGATTTTAGGGTAATGCTGACCTTACAAAAGGAGTTAGGCCGAAGCCGGTTTGGCTCAGTGGATGGGGCGTCGGCCTGTGGACTCGGGGGTCCCGGGTTCGATTCCGGTCAGGGGCGTGTACCTGGGTTGCGGGCACATCCCCAGTGGGAGATGTGCGGGGGGCAGCTGATCGATGTTTCTCTCTCATTGATGTTTCTAGCTCTCTGTCTCTCTCCCTTCCTCTCTGTAGAAAATCAATAAAATATATATATATATATAAAAAAAGGAGTTAGGACATAGTCCCTATCTTCCTGTTTTCTGAGACTGTAGAGAATTGGTATAATTCTTTTCTTAAATATTTGGTAGAATTCACCAGTGAACCCATGAAAGCCTGGTGTTTCCTGTTTGGGAAGGATATTAATTATTGATTCAATTTGTTTAGTAAATATAGACCCATTCAGACTGTTTCTTACTGTGTGTGTTGGTAGATTGTGTCTTTCAAGGAATTGGCCCATTTCACCTTGGTTATCAAATGTGAAGGCACAGTTGTTAGTAACATTTCTGTATTATGTTTTTCATGTACATGAGATCTATAGTGATGAACTGAATTCATTTTTGCTATGTCATTTTCCTTCTCCCTAAAGAACTTCCTTTAATATTTCTTGCAAGGTAGAGTTACTGGCAACAAATTCCCCCAGGGTTTTTGTTTGTTTGTTTTGCTTTTTATTTTTGGGTGTTTTTTGTTTTGTTTTGTTTGTATTTTTGTGTTTGTTTTTGTCTGAGAAAGTCTATTTGTCTTTTATTTTTGGAGAATAATTTCCTAGACATGGCTGGGTGGCTCAACTGGTCAGAGCATCACCCCATACACCAAAAGGTTATTCTTGGTCAGTACACATACCTAGGTTGCAGGTTTAGTCCCTGGTTGGGGCACATACAGGAAGCAACTAATCAATGTTTCTCTCTCACTCTCTATCTCCCTCCCTCCCTCCCTTTCTCTAAAGTCAATAAAAGATATCCTCAGGTGAGGATAAAAAGTAATAATAATTTCATAGAGTACAGAATTCTAGGTTGGTGGGGTTTTTTTTCCCTCAACACTTTAAATATGTTACTTCATTCTCTCTTGTATGCATGGTTTTGAGAAGTCTGATATAATTCTTAACTTTATTCCTTTGTAAGTATGGTAATATTTACCAGAGGGGTTTTTCGAGACTTTATTCTTTATCTTTAATTTTCTGCAGTTTGAATATGATGTGCCTAAGTGTTATTATTTTTTGTTTTCTCTGAGCTTTCTGTCTCTATGGTTTTGTGCCTGACATTAATTTGGGGAAATTGCCAGTCATTATTGCTAGATATATTTCTTCTACGCCTAGAAATATTTGTACTTTTGTTTTTATCCTCACATGAAGATATTTTTCCATTGGTTTTTAAAATTTATTTTATTTGATTTTTTAGAGATAGTGGAAGGGAGGGGAGAGGGGAAGAGACAGAGAGAGAGAAACATCGATGTGAGAGAGACATCTATTTGGTTGCCTTCTGCACACAACTTGACTGGGGCTGGGTATCAAGCCTACAACCCAGGTACATGCCCTTGTCTGTGGGCCAACACTCTATCCACTGAGCCATATCAGCTAGGGCAGGGGTGGGCAAACTTTTTGACTCGAGGGCCACAATGGGTTCTTAAACTGGACCGGAGGGCCGGAACAAAAGCATGGATGGAGTGTTTGTGTGAACTAATATAAATTCAAAGTAAATATCATTACATAAAAGGGTACGGTCTTTTTTTTTCAATAGTTTTATTCATTTCAAATGGGCCGGATCCGGCTCGCGGGCCGTAGTTTGCCCACAGCTGATAGGGCAATGTTTCTATTTCTTTCTCTCTTCCTTCTACTTCTGGAGTTTGCATTATGTATATATGTTGCATCTTTGTAGTGTTGCCCAGTCCTTGGGTATTTAGTTCCATGACATTGGCTTTTTCAAGTCTTTTTTTCCTATTTGCATTTCTGTTCCAACATTTTTCAAGCTCAGATATTCTTTCAGCCATGCCCAGCTTATTAATGAGCTTATCAAAAGGTATTCTCTGCTTCTGTTAGTGTTTTTTAATCTCTACCATTTCTTTTTTTATTCTTAAAATTTCTTTTACATTGCCATCTGCTTAAATTGCCATCTGTTTATAATGCCTTCTGATTTTTCACACTATTTAATTTATCCATTAGAACCCTTAGAATGCTAATTATAGTTTTATTTTAAACTAGAGGCCCGGTGCACAAAATTCATGCACAGGTAGGGTCTCTAGGCCTGGCTAGCAATCACGGTCAGTCTGTGGGGCAACTGGCAGGGCAATTGGGGGGCCCCCACTGGCACCCACCTTGGCCAGCCTGGCGCCACCCGCTCGCTGGCCCTTCCCCCCCCTCACCGCTGCTAGTCACCTCCCTCTGTGGAACGACTGGCAGGGCGATTGGGGTGACCCCTGCTGGCACCTGCCTTGGCTTGCCTGGGGCCTGCAGGTTGGGGGCAGCTCCTGCATTGAGCATCTGCCCCTGGTGGTCAGTGCACATCATAGTGACCGGTCGTTCTGCCAATAGTTCTGCCGGTCCTTTTGCCATTTGGCCTATTTGCATATTAGGCTTTTATTATATAGGATTCCCATTCTGATGATTCCGTTATCTCTGCTACATCTGAGAGTGATTCTGATGCTTGTTCTTTCTACTCAAGCTGGGATTTTAGCCTTGAAGTATGCTTTTAAAACTGTTCTTGATAGCCAGACATAATATATTAAGTCAAATTAACTAAAGTAAGTAGGCCTTTATTATTGTGGTGGAAAGCTCTCTGTCTAGTTCAGACACATCACAGATAAAGCCAAAGAATACAGAAACATCTACATACAGCTAGTCACTGAACTGTCTGTTGATATTCTTAACAGGCATAGATAAATGACTGCTATTTTTCTGCTTTAAATGCATGTTATGCCATTATGTGAACATATTTTTCTTTCCATATCCTTTTATTCCCCTTGATGCTTTAAATTAAAAATTTTATTATTTTACATAGTCAGGTCTGCTTTAATTTTATGAGAGAAACAAATAATAGGCTGCGTTTTAAATATATATATTTCAGACACATCAAGCTCTTTCCTTCCTTTGGAAAATATTTTATTCTTTAGTAAGTGATAAGTAGAATCCAATCTTACATATTACAATTGGAAGAAAAATATCTTACAATTAAAGAATATTTCTTTTTGTATCTTTGTTGAATTACAAGATATGCTTAAAAAGTACATAATGACAAGTGACTTGCCATAAGTTGAACACACCTGAGTAACTAGCATACAGAAAGAGAAATGAAATATCTCCAGCAGTGCAGAACTCCCTTTCATGCCCCCTTCAAATCACAAACCTTTCCCAAAGGTAACCATTATTTTTACTCTTAACATCATGGGTAACTTTTACCTCTTTTTGAACTTCATATAAATGGAATCACACACTGTGCACTATTTCACGTCTGCCCTTTTTGTTCAATGTAATTAATGTTTGTGAAAATATAATTGGTGACATATTTTAACAAACAGAATCAGGGCTATGTGAATGCTTCATGTCACTCCTCCCTGTGTGTTTTAAAGTGCTGTAACTAGGAATTTAAAATATAAACACAGCTTACCAAAAGAAAAGATCCCTGGAGAGAGAACATTTTTTGCATCATCAACTCTTGACAGTTTTGATTTAGAGGGGGATTTCTGGATAAGAAATTCTAATTGAAAGGCCCTGAAGATCACCAGTAGTGTGGACTCTATCTTTTAATTTAGGACTACTTGTAACAAATCCCAATAAGTTCACTAGAAATGTTAGCCTAGAATGAAAAAAAATAGAAGTATGCAGCCTTAAATTAAAAATTTCCAAGTGTCTATAACTACAGGGGAGGTTAGGTATAGAAAACCCAATTAATTTTGCCTGTGGTTTTCAGTTCCTCAGAAATATATATGACTCACAGAACTAGGAGGTGAAAAACATTCCATGGAAAACTTTTTTACCACAACTTTGGTCAAAATAAGATTGTGAGGAAAGCTGTAAATATCATATCTCTTTGTATGTTGACAATTGTTAATTCAGTGAAAACAAACATTGGGTAAGAAATGGTAAATAGGATGCTTAATGTAACAACTCTACATAGTATATCAAATTACATAAATAATTGTGGCAATATATTGCTGGATTTATAGGAAATATAGATTACATAAAACAATAATAGCAGAAAAGGGGAGGAAAAAATAGTTATACAGGAGTAACGTTTCTATATGTCACTGGTATTTAGTATAAATCTGAAATAAATTTTTATATGAAACAATGTATATTCTAAGCCCTAGAGCAACTGGTAAGAAAATAAGTTTAATAACATTAAAGAAACTAAATTATTGTACTAAAGCATATTCACCTAATGCAAGCTCTGGTCAGCCACAATGACACATAATAAAACTGTCCTTTTCCATAATGGTGACATTTTTGCACTTTGATTTCTATGTCTACGTTCCTGGTTATTCTACAGATTTTCCTGGTATTATAATAGCTGGTTCTAAACATTTTTTCAGGTACAAATTTAATTTCTTCATTTAATAGATTATATGCTTGTGGGCATGTATTTAAGATTCTAGGTCTATATCCTAACTACTGATTGGAAGCCTATAAGTTATCTTTATTTTTTATTATTTTTAATTTTTAAAATAATTTTTTAAAATTACAATTTACATTAAGTAATATTTTGTATTAGTTTCAGGTATATAGCATAGTGGCTAGACAATCATATATTTACAAAGTATTTCCCCTGATATTTCCAGTACCCTCCTGGAACCAATACAGTTATTACTGTTGCAGATAACCTGCCAGGCGGCGTGGGAGAATTAATCAGCCGGGCACTCACAATATTCAGAGAAGTTGCCTTTATTGCAGATTGCACTAGTGCCCTGACTCAGGGGAGTCAGTCTCCGAATCCTGAGTGATGAATATGGACCGAGTTTTCCCTTTATACCCTTTAGTTCCTCTGTCCCTCAAATATGGATCAGGGTTCCAGATCCTTCGTGGGCTTTGCAGCCCCCTGTGAGTGGGATGGAGGAAGTGAGACCACACCTAGAGGCCTGCCAGCACTGGCGCCAGCCCCTCTGGGGATTGTATGTGGTTCATGCTTTATGGCCTCTGTAAAATGGGAGTATTCTGGGAAACAGGTTCTGCAAGGCAGGACAGGCATCACAGATAAGAATGGAGTCTGATAAGAATGGAGTTTGTTGGCAAGCAAGTCTGCGTCAGAAGGCAGGATACTGGCACAGATTCAGATAGCTAGCCCCCAAATGTCTTAATTTTCCCCTTCATTACCATATTATTGACTATTGTCCCTATGCTATACTTTATATCACCATGACCATTTTCTAACTACCAATTTGTACCTCTTAATCTCTTCACCTTTTTCACCCAATCCCCTAAATCCCTCCCCTCTGGCAACCATAAAGCTATTCTCTGTATCTATGAGTCTGTTTCAATTTTGTTCTTTAGATTCCATATATAAGCAAAATCATTGTCTTTGTCTGAATAACTTATTTCACTAGCATTATACCAGCTAGATCCATCCATACTGTTGCAAATGGTAAGATTTCATTCCTTTTTTAAAAGATTTTTATTTTTGAGAGTATTACAGAAGTCTCCCATTGCCCCCCTCCACTCAGTTCCCACCCTGCCCCAAGCCTTCACCACCCTATTGTCTGTGTCCATAGGTAATGAATATATGCATACAAATTACTTCCTTAATCTCTTCCTGTCCCTGCTACTGCTCTTCCCTCTGAGATTCATCAGTCTGCTCCCTGCCTCTGGTTCTGTTTTATTCATCAGTTTATTTTGTTCATTAGATTACTTGTTTTTATTTTGATTTTATATTAAATTATTGATAGATAATGTATTTGTTGCCATTTTATTCATACACCTCCAGGGAGGCCCCAGAGCCAGTGCACCTGGTGGACAGCTTCAGACCATACCAGATTACAACTCTATACATCCACAAGCAGCACACTCAAGGGCAGACATAAGTGAGCACCAAAGCCCCACTGAAGCAAGTCCTGCTCCATATGGGTGTCTCCTGCACAGCAGCTCTTCACTGTAGTCACAGCTGTTCCACACAGCTAATTTATTACAAAGATTAACATGTAGTTATGTTACCTGGCAATTTCACTCCTTGGCATTTGCCCAGAGAATAAAAACATGCACTTGCACAAATACTTTTTTTTAGCACAGAAGCTCTATTCATAATAGCTCAAAACTGGACATCATCTACATGATAATCAGTAGATGAATAGCTAAATTAATTGTTCTATATCTATAAAATAGGATGCTACTCACAAATAAAAATGAACAAACTACTGATACATATGACAATCTGTATAAATATAAAAACATTATACTGAACAACAAAAATAAGCCTTGCACAAGACATTAATTACTTTATCATTTATAAGAAATTCCAAAGCAGGAAAAAACCCCAATCTACATGATCCAAAGCAGGTACACTAGTCAAACCTTAGTTCTCACTTATCTCCCATCTTGGAACAATTTGGTTCTCTACCAAGTTCATGGAAAAATGTCTGGGTTGTGAAACAAAACTTAAGTTCTCAACAACCTTTTGTGATGAGTAATGCTCTCTCAGGTGACAAAGGAGAGAATGTGAGTTTAAGTCTGTTAACCACTAAACCTAGCCATTGAAGTCTCAGGAAATTGGGCTATGAATATTTATTGAGAAATATCACCATGACAAAGAAGCAACAAACCCTGCTATAAACTTGTTCAATTACAGTGCACTGTTTCACTACAGGCCAAGTGTTAAAAAAGATTATTGCTGCTACTCAGGGTCTTTTTTGGCTCCATATAGAATTTCAGAGTATTTGTTCTAGGTCTGTGAAATATGCTGTTGGTATTCTAATATGCTGTTGAAATGAATCTATAGATTACTTTGGGTAGTATGGACATTTTAATGATGTTGATTCTACCAATCCATAAACACAGTATATTCTTTCACTTGTTTATATCTTCCTCTATGTCTTTTTTTTCAATGTCCTATATTTTTCTGAGTACAGGTCTTTTACCTCTGTAAGGTCCCAAGACCCCCGGTGAGTCCGACGGAGGGGGCGACGACCCCAAGTCAAACGCAGAGACCGTAACTTGATGCAAAAGCAAGAGGTTCTTTATTACAAGCGCAGCGCAGGGGCTCTCAGGCAGACAGACAGCAACACAAGGGAAGTGCTGGCTGACTGGAGCCCTGAGCAATTGCAGGACATGAGTTTATAAAGGCAAAAACCACACGCAGGTGGCCGGTAAAACAGGGAACTAGGTTAACAGTTAACAGTTGACTCATCTCCTAGGGGGCAGACCTGTGTTAGTAGTTGACTCCTTTCCTAAGGGGCAGGGTGGTCTGTCTTTACACATACCGATCCCAAGAAGAGATAAGATAGCTATGCTATGACCAGACCAGGGCACCAGAGCTTACTGGAAAGGTCAGTTAAAACACAGGAGGAGGGGGGGTTTTCTCTTTGTTCTTACAATAACCAGGGCTTACTGGAAAAGTTAGTTAAGAGGGGGAAGGGAGGTTTCAGCGGCCTTACACCTCCTTGGTTAAGTTTATTCCTAAGTATTCTAATTTTTTGTTGCACTGATAAATTAGATTGTTTTTGTTTGTTTCTCTTTCTGAGAGATCATATGCAAAGTGTCCCCTTGGGAGTTCAACCAACTAGAAGTTCGATTGCTCACTATGACATGTGCTGACCACCACGGGCAGCACGGAACAAAGAAAGGCCTGGGCCAGCAGCCGGCAGCTGGGGAAGGGAGGTCCCGGCTGGCAGCCGGCAGCTGCTAGGGACCCTACTCCTGTACGAATTTTGTGCACTGGGCCTCTAATTGATGTATAAAAATGCCTTCGATTTCTGGGTGTTAATTTTCTATCCTGATATATTCCCAAATTCATTTATTAAATCTAGTAGTTTTTTGGTGGAGTCTTTAGCTTTTCTATGTACATTACCATGTCATCTACAAATAATGACAATTTTAATTCCTTTTTTCCAATTTGGATGCCTTTTATTTTTTCTTCTTGTCTGATCACTGTGGCTAAGACTTCTAGTACTAAATTGGATAAGAGTGGTGAAAGCAGACATCCTGTCTTGTTCCTGTTCTTAGGGGGAATGCTTTTAGTTTTTGCCCTTTGAGAATGATGTTGGCTCTAGGTTTGTCATATATGGCCTTTATCATGTAGAGGTATGATTCCTCTATTCCCACTTCGCTGAGAGTTTTTATCAAAAATGGGTGTTGAATTTTTCAAATGCTTTTTCTTCATCTATTGATATGGTCATGTGGTTTTTGTCTTTCAATTTGTTTATGTGATATATCAATGTTTATTGATTTGCAAATATTGTAACAGCCTTGTATCCCTGGAATAAATCCTACTTGGTGCGGTCTTACTACTTTATCTTGAAAAAGTTGAACACATTTTGAATTCTATTTCTTAATATATTTATGCTTAATATATTTAAACATTTTAATTAGCATATTATCATGATAGAAGTTTGGAAGCCTAAATAATTTTTTTATAAAAGTGTTGTCAGTTTGTCCTGTGGCATCATATCCCCTAGCACAAGTCAAGGAATTCTAAGACTGCATAATAATATATTTTTTTAATCAGGTATATTTTTTACAGCATGTTATTTTCCTTTTATTTTTTACTATAGTAGTTTGAAATACATGATTCCACAGGTAAACCTCAATTTATGGAATAGACATGCTTATAAAAAAATCAGGTATAGCCTGATAGATGTGGCTGGGTGGTTGAGTGTAGACCTATGAACCAGAACATAATGGTTCAATTCATGTTCAGGCCTCGATCCCCAGTTAGGAGCATGCAGGAGGCAGCTGACAAATGAGTCTCTCTCATCATTGATGTTTCTATCTATCTCTTCCTCTTTTCTCCTCTCTCTGAAATCAATAAAAAAACAAAAGAACCTATAATTTAAAAAAAATCAGGTATATTTTTCGCAGCATGTTATATTCCTTTTATATTTTATTATAGAAGTTGAGATCTTTTCCTTTGAAATAATTGTATGTATAATCTTGATATATATATTTTTAGCAGCCTGATTACTAGAACATAGCAGAACAATGAGCATATTCATTAGATAGAGCTTTGTTTATATTTATGTTGGTGGTAGCTACTTAAGAACTGTTGCTTTGACTAGAACTATGAACCCATGAAAATATTTGCTAATCTGTCTGCAGGTAGAAAATGTAAAACAACTTGTAAATATTAAAATACATTTATGAAATATATTTTATTGTACATGATGGCAATAACAAGGTATTAATTCTTTGTCAATGATTTGGAAATAATGATGACCTTTGATAGCTAAGCCAGTAGAACTGACACCTAATTAATGTGCATAGCCACCTGGAAGATGGTAAATCTCAATATTATACATATATGGTTGAAGAAGTAGGGAAACCTCCAAACTTCTGTCAGGATAATCTGGGAACAATTCCAAGAATCTGTAACTTAAATGTGGCTATAATTTAGGCAACAGAAAATTAATCAGCTTTATTATATAGTGTTTGGAGAAAGATTTGTATCCAAAGGGCAAGAATTATCCTACAAAAGTTGTGCTAAAGAGGGTCAAATATATGGTGATGGAAAAAGACTTGACTTTGGGTTGTGAATACACAATTCAATATATAGGTCATGTATTATAGAATTGCACATTTGAAACCTATATATTATTAACCAATATCACCTCACTATATTTTATTTAAAGAAAAGTTAGTGGACAACCTTCCATTTAGTTTCCTGGGGTTCCTGATGGGCCAATAGCTGATGCATAATGAAATCTTTTTTCCAGTTCTTATAGAGGAAAATCATGTAATTTCATATGCTTTTATTTTTATGTGTATCTAAAGTATGCTTTTTAATTTTTTTATTTTTAAGGTTTTTTTTTTTTTACTATGTTTCTTTATTGATTTCAGAGAGGAAGGTAGAGGGAGAGAGAGAATCATCAATGATGAAAGAGAATCATTGATTGGCTGCCTCCTGCACGCCCCACACTGTAGATGGAGCCTGCAACCTGGGCATGTGCCTTGACAAGGAATCGAAGTGTGACCTCCTGGTTCATAGGTCAACACTCATCCACTGATCCACACCAGGCAGGCTAAAGGATTCTTTTTAATATATCAATAATAAAAGTTGGTTACCTTTATAATAATTAGAAAAATTAGCATAGTATTAGATTTACTGAGTATTTAATTCAGTATTATTCTAAGAAGAATTTTTTAGAGGTACATAAAAATAATGATACATGGCTGTTATAAAATGCTTGGCAATTGTGCAAAGTCTTTAGTGGCCTCCTTCACATTTTTATATTTTTATTTTTAAATATATTTTATTGCCCTAATCGGTTTGGCTCAGTGGATAGAGCGTCAGACTGCAAACTAAATATATTTTATTGATTTTTTACAGAGAGGAAGGGAGAGGGATAGAGATTTAGAAACATTAATGGGAAACATCAATCAGCTGCCTCTTGCACACTCCCTACTGGGGATGTGCCCGCAACCAAGGTACATGTCCTTGACCGGAATCGAACCTGGGACCTTTCAGTTCGCAGGCCGACGCTCTATCCACTGAGCCAAACCAGCTAGGGCTCCTTTACATTTTTAGGAAGGATACTGTATCATTCGTGATTTCTCATTTTGGTAATGGGGTTCAATTGCTATTATTATTATTGTTAAATTTAAAAAACCATGTAATAACCATTAGTTTTACATGTGTTTACATTTCTTCTTTAATCATGGTTTTAATGTTATTTTATTTCTTTCTAATTCATTATCACTGAGTCTGTTTTTTCATGAGAAGTGGCATGTAGGCACCTCTGGATGTGTTATCTGCCTAAGAGAGCTGGTCAAGGGTTGGAGTAACATTGGTCTAGATTAGGACACAGACAGGGGAGCCTACAGAGCCATTAAGTTATCATTATCTGGAACTGATTTTCAGGACCTAAATTTTCTGGCCACTAGGGAGCTCCATTTTGTACTGGAGCAGGGATAATATTGTTGGCTGCATTGTGATCTTTATAAAATAACTCAAAAATTATATGTACTTTCATTGGTTGTGATTCCATGCTAACCAAGCAACCCTCTAATTCAGTGGTTCTCAACCTTCCTAATGTTGCGACCCTTTAATACAGTTCCTCATGTTGTGGTGACCCCCAACCATAAAATTATTTTCATTGCTACTTCATAACTGTAATTTTGGTACTGTTATGAATCCTAATGTAAATATCTGATATGCAGGATGTATTTTCATTGTTACAAATTGAACATAATTAAAGCATAATGATTAATCACAAAAACAATATGTAATTATATATGTGTTTTCTGATGGTCTTAGGCGACCCCTGTAAAAGGGGTCGCGACCCACAGGTTGAGAACCCCTGCTCTAATTATTTATTGATTTCATGGGATTTCTGCAATACTAGGAAGGGGTACCCTGAAAGAGATACAAATTGGAAAGGATTGCCTACTGTAAATTTAGTGAAAGTTTGCTTTAAAAATGTAATTTTCATACTCTCATCCGTGGGGGGGGGGGAGGATGTGGGCTAATGGAGGGGGGGGGGATGAGGGCACATTTGTAATTCCTTAACTAATAAAGAACTTAAAGATAAAAAAAATTTAATTTTCATGTGAATCTGACAATCCCAGTTTGACAAGGGTCAGATCCTAAGCAGGTAAATTTCCCACACTAATGGGGTCTTTTGCCAAATAGTCATCTGACCATTTCTGTTGACACTTGGACTTGTTGTCATCCATAATCACCCTATAAAAATTTCATTTACAAAGAACCATATAAAAGTATGAACAGTAATGTAATTTTTCAAAAATCATGAAAAGAAATCCACCAGTGCAATAATTTTTCAGAATTATTTCTTTCCTTACATGTTTCTATAGCTTCCATTGATACCATTTAGTTTTAAAATTGTTTCCTTAAATTTACTCCAACTATTTATATAATTCTACTCTAGAAATGCTAAACCCTGCTGTAAACTCTAAACAAACTGGAGTTTGTACTGATTGCCCAATATACTAGACTAGAGGCCTGGTGCACAAAATTTGTGCACTTGGTAGGGGGTCCCTCAGCCTGGCCTGAGCCCTCTTGCAGTCCAGAAGCCCTCAGGGGATGTCTGACTATTGGCTTAGGCCCAGTCGGACAGTCTTAGTGCTGCTGCGGATGGGGGAGAGGCTCCTGCCACTGCTGCTGCACTCACCAGTCATGAGCCCAGCTTGTGGCTGAACGGCGCTCCTCCTGCTTTGAGCATCTGCCCCTGGTGGTCAGTGCGCATCATAGCGACCAGTTGTTCCGCTGTTTGGTCGATTTGCATATTAGCCTTTTATTATATAGGATGTGTCTTATATGAATTTTATTTATTTTTTTCTTCATCAAGAGTCAATTGAAAAAGTCCATGGTTTTACTTTATGGCAGCATTCACCAAAATATGATTCTGGCATTATGAGGCTGAAAGTATTCTGATACTTCATATGACTTAGCACTAGTAATATTCCATAGGTTGCCCTGGAATTATAAGAACTGACCGCTCAGCACATGATGGTGACTGACTTCCAATTTTAACTTTCTTTGATGATGGAGGCAGTTTCAGAATTTGAAAGTTGCTCACACTCCATTTAACATTATAGCTAAATAGAATTACAATCATCTTGAAATAAAGCCCTATCAGAGTTAAGTTTCTAAATGGAGCAGTTATTTCTCAGAGCTATTGATTACAATCTCCTTAGAGATTGGTTCCAAATCCCATTTGTGGTCCTTCTTTAACTATTTTGGAAAGCATTTTAGAAGATGAAACACACAAATAGAAGGGTTATTTTCTCAAACGTGGTAGCATTTGTCATATTTTAGATTTATAAGCCACACCACCATTCATTTTTCATATTACCCTTTTAGATACAGGCTCATTTCTTTACAGCTTTATGCCAAAGTTAAAATGTCAGCTACACATCAATATCCAAAGTTCACAGTGGAATTTGGTGGTGGTGAAAAGAACTCTAAAGATATTGATTCTGCTCAGGACATTCTTCAAATATGTATTCTTCCTTTGATTCCACCGAAAAAGCATCCTCCACGAGCATGGGGATTTGGCAATTTTAGTCAGTGCGAAATTAGTTCATTATTTAACTCTCATGATTTATCCTCTCACATCCCTCTTTTTCCCCTTTTATTTACATTATAAGGCATTCTTGACACTTTCTAGGGCATAGTTTCTAGCTAAGTATTAAAACATATATATGCACAGGTAAATGTTTCTTGTACTCTCATCTTCCAGCCACATCCTACTATCCACTGCTCTTCCTGTACTATTTATTTGAGGCCCTTCCAATTTGACAAAAAACACAAAACAAAAAACAAACCCCCCCAAAACTTTAAAAGTTTGAGGAAAAAGAGAATGCACAAAATTTATGTGTCATTGAGAATGATCTTTTTTTCCCCCTGTATCTGTTGTTTTTTTCTGTGTAAATATTTACATTAATTTATCAAACACTGTCTATTCAGAGCAGAAAATTAGGTGCTAAGAACCAAAAGTGAATGAGCTAGAAACAATAAAATAATTTAAAAGTGAAATCTTTTAAATATCCATTTGGTATAGGCAATAATTACTATAAGAGTGTGGGTATATGGAATTTCAGATGGCGAGTAATAAAATAAGTAGAGGGCATTGCATTGGGCTTCGAAAGATGAGTAGATTTCAGATTGATGGAAAAAGATGGCACTGAACGTTCCAAATATAAATAATTACATGAGCCATTTGCAGACAGTGAAGGAAACACTCAAACATCTGCCTGAATATAACTTGGGGTTCACTTTAGGGAGTAGGAACAAATAAAACTGAAAAGATATACTGGAAACCGTGAAGATTCTTAAATATACTGATGAGCCAGTCTTTGCTAAGGCAGGCTGTACCTTTGGAGTTTAATCTCCTGAACAAGTGGGGAATGAAATTGGTCTTGCAGCTTGAAATGTTATATACCTTGCCTAAGCAAACTTGAGGTCCCACCTGCTCACTGAGCAAGTTTGTGAAATCTGTATGTTTTGGATACTGTGTTTTTAAATTTGATCTATAATTCTTCTTGTTGGAATTAGTCATAGGACCCTTTCTAGGTACTACATCTAGCATTCTCTGTTCCCAGTTTAAGGTTAGTACCATGTTCTAAACTGAGAACCATGGTGTGGACATCCATCTGATTCCAACATCACCACTTCTTTGAAAACATTGCTGCCTTACCACAACCACGATATCACATAATTGTAGGCATCACTAATACAGGTTAAATGCAAGACGACTTTGCCCCTTTGTGCAATAACTTTAACTACCTCTATGTCCTCACAGACACCAGCCCTGTATTGTTCCCTGCTGCTTCTTCTCCATGATTGGTTGTTGCAGTGTTTCCAGTGTGTCTCACAGATGAAACAAAACAAGATTGAGCCCTCTGTCTTATAATGGCCTCTGGTTTAGAGATGATATAACCCAAGTCATAGAATGCCAGAACTGTAAAGGACCTTATAGTTAGGTCAATGAGTCTAAACACTTCATTTTGTAGAGGAGGGAATCTAAGACTGAAGATTTAAAAAAAAAATTTTTAATTTTTTTATTGATTAAGGTATTAAGAATGTGTCTTTATCCCCCCATTGTCCCCTAATCCCCCGTCTTGCCCTCACCCCTGTTGTCTGCATCCATCGCTTATGCTTATATGCATGCATACAAGTCCTTTGGTTGATTTCTTCCCCTTATCCCCACCCTCCCCTACCTTCCCTCTGAGGTTTGAGCACCTGATTGATGCTTCTCTGTCTCTAGATCTGTTTTTGTTCATAGGTTTATGTTGTTCATTGTAGTCCACAAATGAGTGACATCATGTGATGTCTCTTTCTCTGACTGACTTATTTCACTTAGCATAATGCTCTCCAGCTCCATCCATGCTGTTGCAAATGGTAGGAATTCCTTCCTTTTTACAGCTGCATAGTATTCCATTGCATAGAGGTGCCAAAGTTTTTTAATCCACTCATCTGCTGATGGGCACTTAGGCTGATTCCAAATCTTAGCTATTGTAAATTGTGCTGCTATGAACATAGGGGTGCATATATCCTTTCTGATTGGTGTTTCTAGTTTCTTGGGATATATTCCTAGAAGTGGGATCACTGGGTCAAATGGGAGTTCCGTTTTTAGTTTTCTGAGGAAACTCCATACTGTTCTCCACAGTGGCTGCATCAGTCTGCATTCCGACCAGCAGTGCATGAGTGTTCCTTTTCCTCCGCATCCTTGCCAGCATTTGTCATTTGTTGATTTGCATCTCTCAGATGATTAGTGACTTTGAGCATGTTTTCATATGTCTCTTGGCCTTCCTTATGTCTTCTTTCGAAAAGTATCTATTTAGATCCTTTGCCCATTTTTTTACTGGGTTGTTTGTCTTCCTTTTGTTAAGTTGCATGAGTTCCCTGTAAATGTTGGAGATTAAACCCTTATCGGAGATATCATTGACAAATATGTTCTCCCATGCAGTGGGTTTTCTTGTTGTATTGTTGATGGTTTCTTTTGCTGTTCAGAAGCTTTTTATTTTGATGTAATCCCATTTGTTTGTTTCCCCTTTAGTTTCCATTGCCCTAGGAGCTATGTCAGTGAAGATACTGCTTTGGCATATATCTGAGGTCTTGCTGTCTGTGGATTCCTCTAATATTTTTATGGTTTCCCGTCTTACATTTAAGTCCTTTATCCATTTTGAGTTTATTTTTGTGTATGGTGTGAGTTGGTGGTTTAGTTTCATTTTTTTTGCATGTGTCTGACCAAGTTTCCCAGCACCATTTATTGAAGAGACTGTCTTGCCTCCTTTGTTAAATATTAATTGAGCATAGTATTTTGGGTCGATTTCTGGGTTCTCTGTTCTATTCCATTGGTCTATATGTCTGTTCTTGTGCCAGTACCAGGCAGTTTTGAGAACAGTGGCTTTGTAATACATCTTGATATCTGATATTGAGATCCCTCCTATTTTGTACTTATTTCTCAGGATCGCTGCAGCTATTCATTTTTGTTTTTATTCCAGATGAATTTTTCGAGAGTTCTTTCTAGATCTGTGAAATATGCCATTGGTATTTTAATGGGGATGCATTGAATTTATAAATTGCTTTGGGTAGCATGGGCCTTTTAATGATGTTGGTTCTACCAGTCCATGAACACAGTATGTTCTTCCATCTGTTTATGTCTTCCTCTATCTCTTTTTTCAATGTCTTGCAGTTTTCTGAGTATAGGTCTTTTACCTCCTTACTTAAGTTTATTCCTAGGTATCTTATTTTTTTTTTGGTGTGATGGTAAATAGGATTGTTTTTGTAATTTCTCTTTCTGTAAGTTCACTATTGGTGTATAGAAATGCCATAGATTTCTTGGCATTAATTTTGTATCCTCCTACATTGCCAAATTTGTTTATTAAGTCTAATAATTTTTTGATGGAGTCTTTAGGGTTTTCTATGTACAGTATCATGTCATCTGCGAATAATGGCAATTTTACTTCTTCTTTTCCAATTTGGATGCCTTTTCTTTCTTCTTCATGTCTGATCGCTATGGCTAGTACTCCTAATACTATGTTAAACAGGAGTGGTGAAAGCGGGCATCCTTGTCTTGTTCCTGTTCTTAAGGGAAATGGTTTTAGTTTTTGCCCATTGAGTATGATGTTGGCTCTAGGTTTGTCATATAAGGCTTTTATTATGTTGAGGTATGATCCTTCTATTCCCACTTTGCTGAGCGTTTTTATCAGAAAAGGGTGCTGGACTTTGTCAAATGCCTTTTCTGCATCAATCGATATGATTATGTGATTTTTGTTTCTCAACTTGTTTATGTGATATATCACGTTTATTGATTTGCATCCCTGGAATAAATCCCATTTGATCATGGTATACAATTAGGCTCACCAAGGAACAAAGAGAGGACCCAAATAAACAAAATCAGAAATGAAAGAGGTGAAGTAACAACTGACCCTACTGATATACAAAGGATTCTAAAAAAATTACTATGAACAACTCTACTTCAAAAAACTGGACAACCTTGACGAAATGGATACATTCCTAGAAAAATTCAAGCTTCCAGAACTCAATCAGGAAGAATAAAAAAACCTGAATAGGCTGATAACTACTTATGAAATTGAAAAAGTAATCAAATAGCTTCCAGCAAACAAAAGCCCTGGACCAGATGGCTTCACAGGGGAGTTTTACTGAACATTCAAAGAAGAACTAAAACCAATACTTCTCAGACTATTCCAAAAAATTCAAGAGGAAGGCACACTTCCAAGCTCTTCCTATGAAGCCAGCATTACCCCAATCCCAAAACCAGATAAAGACACCACAAAGAAAGAGAATTACAGGCCAATATCCTTGATGAACATAGATGCTAAAATCCTCAACAAAATTCTAGCAATACTGAAGATTGATTTGACTTACCCCAGGTATAAAATTAGTAGAAGAGCAACTGCTTATTTTTTTATTATGTCTCCAGATTTTTTAAAAGAGCAAATAGGCAAAGACTTTAGCAAAAGATCCCTCTAGTATATCTCAGAAACATGGAAAAAATTTGTTCCTATTTCCACCAAAGCTGTTTCACTTTTTTGCTATTGTCCCTAACCCCTTTCTCTAGGACCTAACTCCTTCCTTTCTCCTTTCCAGTTGGTAACCATGTCTTCTACTTCAGAGAGAAAAATGTATGTCACAGATTAAGTATAGGTGTTCAATAAATGTCAGCTATAATTACTTCTTATTTCTTCTAGTCATCCTAGCCAGGGCTTGGAATCTCTCTCCACTTTCTATCCTTTTCACCACTGATCTTCACAATCTATACCCATGACCAGCCTCAATACCTTACTTTGTTGTTGTTTTTTTCTACACAAAGCAATTTCTCATAGCTAATCCATCCACTTCTATTCCGTATTCCAGTCCTTACCACCCTTTCGGGAAACTCTCCTCTTTTGATATATTTTGACATTCAGTAAATGCAGCTTCTCTTTTTTATTTTGTTTTCTTTTAGCATATACAGATGTTCAAGCTGTGCTCATTAAAAACCAAACCTCTCAATCATATTACTCTTTCCCTCGGAATGCAAATGTCTAAGAAGTGTAGTCTATACTTAACATATCCATTTTCTCATCTCTCAGTATTTTTTTCAATTAAGTTTGGATTATATCTCCTGAATTCCACTGTCACTGCTCTAACCAATATTTCTAGTGCCTTTTTAAAATTATTATATGCAATAGCTATTAGCTCTATCACATGTGACATTGTTAACTCTACTGCCCCCTTGAAATGCTTCTCCCTTGACTTCTTTGAAGTCAAACTTTCCTACTTCTATAAGTATTTCATTTTTTTAATCTCTTCTGTTGGATCCCCCCGTTTTATATAAACTTTAAATATTCCATCTCTGTAGACTTAAGTTTTCTTATTTTACTCTTTGAATAATCTCACCAACCACCATGGATGGCTTCACCTGTCACAGTAAATGGATGACACCCATATATTTACTTTCAGTATGAAAATGTCACCAATCTCTAGAATTTACACCAATTGCTTATTAGATTGTCTATACATGGCTGTACTAAGTATAGTGAACTTGGTGTTTTTAAACTTCCATCCAAATCTTTTTCTCTTTAATATGTTCCTTTTCTTATTATCTACCGAATTCGCCCATTTGTAAAGACAAAAATCTGGGAGTTATTCCTAATTCTTCTCTCTTAAGTACATCTCCTATCTAATTAGTTACTGAATGGTTAACGTAGGTGGTATGTGGGCAGGCTAAATAGACATCTTAGATCTTAATTAAAGAAAATTGAATTTATTTAAGGAAAAGGATGGAAGATGGGGATATCCAAAGGGAAGAACTATACAGAGAAAAGGGGGTTTGGGAGACAGGTTCAGTGGGTTAGCCCAGGACAAGCTGCCACTGCCCACTGCTCCCCTGGTTACAAGTCTCGTGAGGCCCCTTAGAGGTTACGGGATACATACCTGTGGAGAAATGGCATGGGTGGGCTCATTGGAGGGAGAGCTCTCACTCGGTCCTTTGTCCTGAGCATATTTATCTCTTTCTTTTGGGTGGAAATCTTAGGGGAGGGTCTCAATAGAATACTCATCAGCTTTCCAGATGTGCTTTTTCAGGGTCATGGTCTCCAAGACCAGTAATGAGTAGTGCCAGGGCAGGGGGTTATTATTCAGTGCAGTTAGTCCTAAGGCAGCCATGGCGTCACTTGTCTGGTTTTGTTAATTTTCTGGCCCTTGAGCTGAAATACAACTGAGACCTAGATGTTATCTTTAGGGAAGAAAAGGTCATGAGTCTAAACCGCCTGACTAGTGATGTGCTAGGGGAAGATAGGTTACCCTGGGGATCAGGTTCTTGTTTGCCCAGTTTTGCTCCTTGCTAGGCATCCAGGGCTTTCTGCCCTGGTGAGTTGCTGTGCCTGGCCCATTGTCCTTGCTCTGGGGTTCTAACAGTCACCAAGTCCCATTTCTTCTATTAAATTAATATAGTTCTTTTTGCGGAGATGGAAAGAGGGGGAGCTGGAGAGGATTTGTGGTTGGTTGAAAGGTAAGGCTTATAATGTGGATGTCCTTGCCTTTCAGGTTTTCTATTTGGGCCTCCCTTACTTGCAGAATACTTAAGTGCAACAGAGGAATGACTTAAAGGGTAATTTGAGAAATTTAAGTCTAAGGATACCCAAAATAAATAGCTTAGCTTAGCTTAATAATATACAATTTACTTTTTCTTTACCCACTGCTACTGCTTTAATTTTCTCCAGCATCAATTCATCCCTAGATTATGAACATATTTAGTCATTAAATGTTTATTGAGTGCCTACTATGTGCTAGGCATTGTTCTAAGTGCTTGTGATATACTAATGACCAAAACAAACCAATCTCCATTTTCATAAGCCTTGCTTTCTACTGAAGGACAATAAACAATCCTATATAATAAAACCCTCATATGCAAATTGACCAAACAGCAGAACGACCAGCCACTATGATGCGCACAGACCTCCAGGGGGCATAAGCTCAATGTAGGAGCTGCTCCCAAGTGATCAGTGTGCTCCCACAGGGGGAGCGCTGCTCAGCCAGAAGCTGAGCTCACAGCTGGCGAGAGCAGTGGTAGGACCCTCTCCCACCTCCACGGCAGTGCTAAGGACCCCTCAGGGAGCAGACCTAAGCCAGTAGTCAGACATATCTCCCAAGGGGTTTCAGACTGTGAGAAGGTGCAGGCCAGGCTGAAGGACCCCTTTCCCCTCAGTGCATGAATGTCGTGCACTGGGCCTCTAGTAAATAATATAATTTGAAACAATGACAAATATTGTTAAGAAAGTAAAGCAAAATTAGGGAATCATGATTCACTGAGCATGTATATGCATTTTAGACAGAGTAGCCGGAAGGACCTTTATGAGGAAATGCCATTTGAATGGAGATCTGAATGATGACACGGAGCCAGCCAAGTGAATGGAGAAAGAACATTTTAGAGGAAACAACTTTAATCCTGAAAGAAGAATGAGCTTAATAACCTCACAAATAGCAAAAGAGACACCATGAGAAAAGTGATAAGAGGTGAAGCTAGAGCAGGGGTCCTCAAACTTTTTAAATAGGGGGCCAGTTCACTGTCCCTCAGACTGTTGGAGGGCCGGACTATAGTTTAAAAAAAAACTATGAACAAATTCCTATGCACACTGCACATATCTTATTTGGAAGTAAAAAAACAAAACGGGAACATATACAATATTTGTATTTGCATGTGGCCTGCGGGCCGTAGTTTGAGGACCGCTGAGCTATAGGAAGGCAGGGATAAGATCATGTAGGCCCTTTTGGAAGATGCTACTGAGCTTTGAATTCTGGTTGGGTTTAATGGAAGTAGGAATCAAGGAAGGGATGTGATTGGATTTACATTTGGGCTTCCGAATAGAAGATAGACTATAAAGGAGCAAGTACAGACATGAGATGATACAGGAAGTTAATGTAGGAATCTATATGAGTGATGACTACATAATAGTAATTGGAATGATGAGAAGGCATTAGAATTCAGATTATCTTTGAGAGTTGGAGCTAACAGGAGTTACGGTAATGGGAGGTGAGAAGGAAAGAAGAATCAAGAATGTTTTCTAATTGATCTTTCTTCTAATTATTCTCTCTTAAAATCCATTTCCCTAAATAGTGCCAGTGTTGTTTTTCTTAAAGAATATTCTGATAATGACACTTTCTATGATCAAACATGGTTATCGACTAGCAGTGATTTTTGTCCCTAAGGACATGTTTGGCAATGTCTGGAAAAATTTTGGTTCTTGCAACTTAGAGGAGAGGTTGCTATGAAAATTAGTGGGTAGGAAAGCTGTCTGCAACAAGAAATTGTATGGCCTATATTATGGACAGTGAGATTGATACATTTTGCTCCACTCAGTTTGTGTCACCTTCTCTGGAAAGATTTTCCCAGTTAATAATATGGTGACCTTAGCCCTAACCGGTTTTGCTCAGTGGTTAGAGCATTGGTCTGCGGACTCAAGGGTCCCAGGTTCGATTCTGGTCAAGGGCATGTACCTTGGTTGTGGGCACATCTCCAGTGGGGAGTGTGCAGGAGGCAGCTGATCGATGTTTCTCTCTCATTGATGTTTCTAACTCTCTATCCCTCTCCCTTCCTCTCTGTAAAAAAATCAATAAAATATATTTAAAAAAATATGGTGACCATAGCTAATACTAACTGAGCACTTGCTGTGTGTCCTCTAGTGTTAAGAATATGCATTAGTGAATTTGGAATGTTATTATAGCTATTTCACAGATAAGGAAACTGAGGCTTAGAGTGATAAATAATTTGCCTAAAGACACAATGTTAGACTAGTGATAGAGATGAGATCTGAACCCAGATATATTTGCTTTAAGGATTCTTAAGAATCTATGCAGTCTTGTCTTCCATATATAAGACTGAAGTGTGTGTGTGTGTGGGGGGGGAAGAAGGCTCCTTCATGGTGAATGATTTAATTTTTTTAAAATATGTTTTATTGATTTTTTTACAGAGAGGAAGGGAGAAGGAGAGGGATAGAGAGTTAGAAACATCGATGAGAGAGAAACATTGATTCAGTCTTCCTGCACACTGCCTACTGGGGATGTGCCCACAACCAAGGTACATGCCCTTGACCGGAATTGAACCTGGGACTCTTCAGTCCGCAGGCCGACGCTCTATCCACTGAGCCAAACCTCTCAGGGCGAATGATTTAATTTTAGAGCTAATTATATTGCATTTTAACTGTTTATTTGGCTGCCCCCCAACTCAACAGTGAGTTAGTTCCTTGGGGGCAATGTGCCTTTTGTCTTTGTACCCATAGTGCCTTAGCAGTGTCTGGCACATTATAAACCCTCAAGAAATGTTTACTGAATGAATACTTACATTCTAGAAATGTGTATACAGCTTATTATTTCCCCAGAATGGTTGTTTGAAATCAGTTAAATTCACAGATTCATTTAACAAGTTTTACAGATGGGGATTAGTCTCTAAGGGAGTTAGCACTGGCAAAATCTACATTTGTAATCGCTCTATTGAAATTCAAGTAGTGGTAGGGAGGTGGGAGTAGGGAAGGAGATGAGCAACTGTTTTGCATTTTATAAGCTTTAAAATGTTACTTCAGAGAATTGATATCTCCTCCTCCCCCCTCTTTTTTTTTTTTTTTTGGTAGCACAAATTTAGCAGCTCTGTTTTTCCTGATTGCTTTTCTGAGAAAAATTTGAGTTCCTTCTCTAGCCCAAGGCTCACTTAAGAAAATATGTGAAGGAGCAAGTATGAGTAATTAAGTTCATGTTTGCAGAAGAATGATTTTGACTCTGTAAATATACAGAGCCCATTATATTTGGTAGAAAACTTTAATGCTAACTACAACTGCACAAAAATGAAAAAGTTTTATGGATTTGCTTTAGAACTAGATTTGTTGAATATTTCATAACTGTGCTAATAAATAGATCTATTTTGCTAATCTTTGCCTAACTCTTCCCTGAATGGTTCCAGAGATGGTTGGCTTTAAGAAAGAAAGGCAGAAGCTTGTGTAGTAACTCTCTTCCTGGGTCACATACTCTGGATCCAGAGTCTGGTGCAAGTTGTAGTTTGGAATTTCTTTTTTTAAAATATATTGTTATTGATTTCAGAGAGGAAGGGAGAGGAAGAAAGAGATAGAAACATCAATAATGAGAGAGAATCATTGATTGGCTGCCTCCTGCACGCTCCCTACTGGGGATTGAGCCTGCAATCCCGGGCATGTGTTCTTGACCAGAATTGAACCTGGGACCCTATGGTCCATAGGCCTACACTCTATCCACTGAGCCAAACCAGCTAGGGCATTTCCCTGACTTGGCTACTGACAAAAACTCCTTTGATCACAGTTTAGTTGGGTTCCTCCAAGTTGTCTTTTTGACAAGGCCTCACCCTTGAAACTCTGTCCTTGGCCTATTTTATTCCAGTTTTAACAAGAATCCTATTGAGTCTGTTTAGTGACAACTCCTTGACCTTGATATCTGATCTAATTTTCTATCCATCTTATAATCCTGACCTGCCTTCAGCAAAAATTCTGTCAAGTCAGTTTAGCAAGAATCCCCCTACCCCGAAAGTTTCCACTTCAATTTTTCCATCCACTAACTTGCACACTGCTGCTTGGCTGTAAATCCCTACTTGACTTAAGTGATATTCTCCTCCCTACTATACAACCACCTTCTAATTACTCCCTTTGAATAAAGTCTGCCTTGTCATTTTTAATAAGTATCATGAATAATATTTTCTTTAGCACTACCCTACCCAATTTCAAGATTTAGATCAGGGGTGGGGAACCTTTTTTCTTCCAAGGGCCATTTGGATATTTATATTATCATTCATAGGCCATACAAAATTATCAGCTTAAAACTAGCCTGCTTTATTTGGTCAAATATTTAATTAACTCACCCCTAATGCCTTGGCAGGGCCAGACTAAATGATTTCTCAGGCTTAACATGGCCCACAGGTTGGACATTTCCCACCTCTGATGTAGATGATCAGTCCATGTTGATAAAAAAGTTTGTGGATCCACAGAGTAAATAATCAATATTCTTTCTACCTAATAAGCTCTTCTGAATTACTAGTATTATTTAATAATTACTAGGGATTTGTTAGGTAAGAGAGCACCAGAGAAAGGAAGAGGGCAGATCTAAGATACTTAAGAGAACTTTAGATGGTGGCAGACAGTTATGACCATAATTCCAGAGTCACGAACAACAGTCAATAAAAAGGAGGATAAAGCAATTGTTGGAAATATATAGGAAAGGGGTGGCAAGGAACAAGTTTTAAGGTTAGGCCCAAGCAAGGAAGGGCATTAATCCTAAGGTAATTGGCAAAAAAATAAAAATGGGAATTGGAGGGAGAATAGGGATTTGTGAATCGGGCAACAGAATCAGTGCACAAAGTTATAGTGGTGTCAGTAGCTAGATTAACTTGATCTTGAAGTCCCAAAATAGTGGTCTAAAGTAACTTCTATTCACCCTGACTGGGAAAATTATTAGGTCTAAACCAAGAGAATAAAGAGGGTGATATTTCATAGATGTAAAATTTAAGGGAATTCGGTGACAGGAAGCTCATATCATTTTATACTCTTCTCTACAGGATATAAAAAACAAGATAGACTACTGATCCTTTAACCCCATAAGGTGACTCACCCTTGTGGGGTGGGGGGTGGTGGTGGTGGTAAGAAGATCTGGTGGCCTCCAAGTAGAAAGATTTCCCTAAGCCCAATGTTTTATCCTTTAGTTGATGTGCATCCCCTAATACATCTTTCCTCTGTGTGGAGTTCTGGATGTCCTGTCCATTGGCTGCTATCAATGTCACAAGGTCTTTCTTCTCTGAGATAACCCATATATCTTCATAGAATGACAGTTGGTATTTCTGAGGTTGCTTTCCTCCACGTGCAAAGGCCAATAAATATTCTATATCCATTGATTAAGTCTACAGGATTCTGGTTAAAATCACCAAAGTCTCTTTTTCCAAATACTGTTTGTGGACGTTTTCTAGCACCTTTCCAGGATAGCCAGTACTGCTGCTCCCACTGAGCTCTCTAGTGGCAATTTTGGAATCATGCAGCTTTTTCATGGTTTAGCTCACTTAAATTAACTCAGTACCCTTTGACCTGGCTCATGAAATTAAGTCTAAGCCAAAGCAGGATGTGGACCTATTGAACATTCCCTGGTCTCCCAATGAACTTTCATACCCTCAAATGTAGCTTTCCTGTAGTGTGACGAGGTAGAGTATGTTATTTCATCTTTGTAAACATCATCTTGAATTATCTAGGGCAGTGGTCGGCAAACTGCGGCTCTTTGGCCCCTTGAGTGTGGCTCTTCCACAAAATACCACGTGAGTTTGGCAAGATGGCGGAGGAAGAGCAAAGAAAAAAGATCCCTTTGGTTCCAGAAAACCTCCTGAAAAAGAGGAAGGCGTACCAGGCCCTCAAAGCCACCCAGGCGAAGCGGGCACTTTTGGAAAAGAAGGAGCAGCGGAAAGGAAAAGATATCGGGTTTAAGCGACTGGAATGGTTCCTGCACGATGCCTGGCGGCAGAAACGTGACAAGGTGCGCCTCAGACAACTGGAAGTGAAGCCGCACGGTTTGGAGGTGCCAGATGAGCATTCCTTGGCCTTCGTTGTGCGCATCCAAAGGATCAGGGGGGTGAGCTTACTGGTACAGAAAACCATTGCAAGGCTTCGCCTGAAGAAGATTTTCAGTGGTGTCTTTGTCAGAGTGACCCCCCAGACCATAAAAACGCTGCGTATAGTGGAACCGTATGTGACCTGGGGATTTCCCAATCTGAAGTCTGTCCGGGAGCTCATCTTGAAACGTGGACAAGCCAAGGTCAAGAATAAAGTCATCCCTTTGACAGACAACACAGTGATTGAGGAGCATCTGGGGAAGTTTGGTGTCATTTGCTTGGAAGACCTCATTCATGAAATTGCCTTCCCGGGGAAGAATTTCCAGGCGGTCTCAGGGTTCCTGTGCCCTTTCCATCTCTCGGTGGCCCGTCACGCTCCCAAGAATAGAGTGGGCTTCCTCAAGGAGGTGGGCTCCCCTGGTTATCGAGGTGAACGCATCAACCAGCTCATCCGGCAGCTGAACTAAACTCAGAATATCTGAAAGCACACTGCATTGGAAGCATGTGTTTCTGTTTTTTGGAATTACCCAGTATCTTCAAAGAAGATTATTTTCTGCTATATCTTCAGAAACTGCAGGGGAAGGGTCAGGGAAAAGATGGTGGTGATGTCCCACTTCCAAAGGAAAAGTCCAGTGTGTTTCCCACGTTGGCCACTGCTGCCACCTCTGAAATCAGCCAAGGACTCATGCCATGGAGGAGAGGGTCCTGCGTCACAGATAGGAGATGTCCTTCATCACATCTTCTGGACCCAAGCGTGAACTCAAGACGGCAGTGGGCCCAGCCCAGAGGCATACCTGAACTTGGGGTTCCCAATGCCTCGTTTTGGAAAGAACTTGAAATACATTTAGAAGAGCACAGAAATGGGGCTCCGTTGTCTCTGTTGTGTGTCCGTGCTCCAGCTTTTCGGTGACAGCTTTGAAAGCTCTCGGGCTTGACTGGCTCTAAATTTACCTGGTGGCTTCCTTTTCCTAGCTCAAGATTTTAACCTATTCTTGGATTTGTGAGAAGGGAAGGACCATTTCCCCAGAAAAACATGCATCCACTCCAGTTTTTGCTCAAGGGTTTAGGGTGTTCGTAGACTCTTCTCAGGGACCCATGCACCTTACACGAGAAAGTCCTGCACTATCAGGAGTGGTTGCCCAGGCCTGGCCTTGCTAATCTGGTTCCCTGTCCTGTGGAAAACCAAAGCTTACAAGATCGCCTTTTCCCTTCAAGCTAATGGGTGTTTCCTGTTAGGAACACAGTGGTAGCGACTGAGCCCTTATACCGACTTTAACTTGGGGTATTGTCCCCCATTTATTTCTGCTGGGCTTTACGATCAATTTTCTGGTTTCCCTGATGATCCGTCCTCTGCTTTAAGAACCCAAAATCAGGAAAAAATGAACCATTTTCTTGGTTTGGCATGGATGGAATTGGCACTATTTGGTCTTTTAGGCCCTGGGCAAGCTTAGTTACACCCTTTCCTGGTGGGGCGCGGCTACAGTGGTTTGGACAGGTTCAAGCCTTGGACTGAGGCAGTGGTCGGCAAACTCATTGGTCAACAGAGCCAAATATCAACAGTACGACGATTGAAATTTCTTTTGAGAGCCACATTTTTTAAACTTTATAGGTAGGTACATTGTTATTAACTTAATTAGGGTACTCCTAAGGCTTAGGAAGAGCCACACTCAAGGGGCCAAAAAACCGCATGTAGCTCGCGAGCCAGAGTTTGCCGACCACAGGACTGAGGAGAGGGCACCGTCCTCATTGCCACGTGCATGTTCCAGCTTGGAGGGCAGAGCCTTCCCAGCACAATTATAACAGATATAGTGTAAACTTGAACCTATGGTCTGAACACGTGGCCCCACGTGCCTGAGTGATAAAGTTCAGGTGCATGTAGTTGAGGAGGGTTGAAACCCACGAGAATGCTGTAAACATCTTGATCATGTCCTTTGCCTCGTGGCATCTGCTACAAAATAAAGACACGGCTTGTGGGTGCTGGCGCTGTCCATCAGAGGAGCAGCGTCCCACCGAGACCCAGAAAAAAAAAAAATACCACGTGAGGGCACTCATGTACAGTGCGATTGAAACTTCGTGGCCCATGCGCAGAAGTCGGTATTTTGTGGAAGAGCCACAATCAAGAGGCCAAAGAGCCGTATGTGGCTCGCGAGCAGCAGTTTGCCAACCACTGATCTCGCAGTGGTCGGCAAACTCATTAGTCAACAGAGCCAAATATCAACAGTACAACGATTGAAATTTCTTTTGAGAGACAAATTTTTTAAACTTAAACTATACAGGTAGGTACACTGTTATTAACTTAATTAGGGTACTCCTAAAGCTTAGGAAGAGCCACACTCAAGGGGCCAAAGAGCCGCATGTGGCTCGAGAGCCGCAGTTTGCCCACCACGGAAGGGGATTTGATATCAGTTCCAAAAACATCTCTTCAAAGTGACTTAGGTAGCACTTTAAAACATCAGATTTTTTTCAAAAGTAAATATGTGAGGTGATAGAGGTGTTGATTCGATGGAGTAATCCTTTCACAATTTATACACATATCAAATCATCAGGATGTACACTTCAAATATTTTACAGTTTTGTCAATTGTATGTCAATAAAGCTGGAAAAAAAAACAGGTATGTATTGGAGCAGCATGCATTTAGTAACATTCCTCCAATAATTAATAGAAGATTCCCCACATTTTCAATAGCTATAGAATTGTATTTTGATAACAGGTATTAACAATGGTAACTTTGAGGCCTTTTTATAAACTTCAATCATAAGTGAAATATTATTAAGCAAGATAAGGCAGAGAGGGAGATTCGGTGAGTTCAACAAATACATGTGGAATTCCTTCAATCAGAGAGATACAAAATGTTCTTGGGATGGTAGGGGAGGAGCAATTACTTCCAATGGGGGGCCAGGGCTGGGAGTATTGGGAAGGCTTTGTGGGTGAAGTGATAAGTAAGTTGGGCTTGTAAGAGTGAATGATATTTTCATGAATGGAGAAAGCAGAAAGAGCATTTGTGGTTGAGAGAACAGTATGAGTAGTCATTGGATTGAAATTTCATGGTAAGTAATTTGTTTTGGCTAGAGCTTAAAAATATGTGAGGGGAAAAAACATATCTTAAAGATAGAAAGAAAAGTTGAGGCCAGATCGCACAGAGCTGGAATGCTTACAAATCTACCTAGCATAACTCAGATTTTCAAAAATTTAAGTTGCTTTGATTTTATATTTCTGAATGCAGCTTGATCTCAAGCCCCCCAATACCTGTTGGTAGAAGAAAAGAATATGAAATTTCCAATTAAATTTATAGAACTATCAATTTTATTTACTAGTAAATATCCAGCTAATTCAAGGTGAAACCTGCCTGTCAGTGTATATTTGGTCTTTCAAGGGATATCCTTTCCTCTCTTCCTTCTGAGGATGGTAATCCCTTTGGATGTACAGGAATATTTGTGTCCTTTTAGCACAGAGTGAAACCTCAATTCTTCATGCTGTCCTCTGGGTCCTCTTTGGGCTCTACCAAGATGCTTCTTTATCTTGTGTGGTCACTAGTCAGCCACTGATGGTGTCTGCTGAAGTGTTACTTACTAACGCTTCCATTCATGAGGTCTCTACACTATGTAGCCTCCTTGTCCAGATCCCAGGCCTTTGGCATTTTCAGGATTTCTACAACCCTTCTCTAAAGTAAGTGGGAATTTCTGAATTTCCTCTGTCATTTTGTTGGCTATAGGAAACTTTGCCTAATTGTGCCATTTATTCTCTACTAGAATTGCCTTTTGTTGAGGCAGGGCACTCTACAATAGCATCTCTTTCCAGCATCCCAAATGGAAAGCAGTGAATAAGACCATTCTGATTTTATCTTTCCTAAAAATCTATCTGGGATTTCTCACATGCCTTTCTACTTCCTGTGGCTGGGCACTAAGGCACGAGTGAACCACATGTTTTCTCAGGAAATAACACAATATTGTACCCTTAATCTTATAACCTGTGAATATCTTTATTATTTGCCTACTTTTCAAATTTTTATTTCCCTTTCACTCACAAGAAATCTACTTTGCTCTTGATAGTCTTAAAGAGAAGCACTAAAATTTAGAAAGACATACACATATACATGGAAACACACATATACCTACAACACTTCAAAAAAATCTGACTTCTAAGATTGGTTTTCTCCCTGTGGACCTGACATACAGACCAAAGGACTCCATTTGAATTCAAGAACTAATCAGTAGTCTAATTGTCTATAATGTTCTCTTTGCTCTACCTCTGAAATTGACGTCCACTGATTCAGAAATTAGGAAATCTTAAAATTAATAATATCAGGAACTAAAATCCTGTGTTTTTCTACCATATGAGAAGCTCCAAAGATATCTCTGGGGACAGTGTACAGGATGGCTTAGAGGCAGTATCAGGAGAATATTTCACTAGCCTAGATGAGAAATGATACTGTGGGAATGGAAAGGAAGTAATGGAGGTTGAAAATATTTTAGATACAGTATTAGAGCACCTAGTGACTAATGATGGAGCATAAGAGAGAGAAAAAATAAATGAGAAAGAGTTTCTGACTAGAAGGTTGTTGTAGTTAGCAATTCTACACTTCATTAGAACAGCTCAATAGCCGAAGCAGACTACAAGATGGATACCTATTATTTTGGAGGTAGAGTGAACAAGACTTGATGGCCAAGGGAGGAGTTGAAGTTAATTTCAAGTCTATTTTTACTAGTATAACTAGGTTGATGCTATGGTCAGGATCAGAGTTAGGAAACATAGTTGAGGAGCACATGAAGGAGTGGATAGAAGTGACCCTGGATGGAATATGTTGTGGGTTTTTTTAAAAAAAATTTTTTTAAATATATATTTTATTGATTTTTTACAGAGAGGAAGGGAGAGGGATAGAGAGTTAGAAACATCAATGAGAGAAAAACATCGATCAGCTGCCTCCTGCACACCCCCCACTGGGGATGTGCCCGCAACCAAGGTACATGCCCTTGACTGGAATCGAACCTGGATCCTTTCAGTTCACAGGCCGACGCTCTGTCCACTGAGCCAAACTGGTCAGGGCGGTTTTTTTAGCTAGTAGAAAAAACATAATGGAGTTACAGTGAAGAGACATGGAAATCAAGTTGTGGAATTTAGGAGCAAGATTAGGACTGGAGATACAGATTTGGGAGCCACAAATGCTAGAATGATATTGAAATTATAGAAGTTAATTATATTACCAGAAAGATAGTATGGACAAAGCAGAACAGAAAAGAAAGCTATAACATAATTCTGAGAGTTGCTTCAATTTTAAGAATGGAAGTAGAGTTTGAAGAGGAGAAAAATACAAGAAGAAAATAACCAGTAATGATTTCTTGAGAGCCAGACACATTTTGGGACAATACTGCAGTCTTCTTGGTCCAGAGCAGCCGTGGGCAAACTACGGCCCATGGGCTGGATCCGGCCAGTTTGAAATGAATAAAACTAAAAAAAAAAAAAAAAAAAAAAAAAAAGACCGTACCCTTTTACGTAATGATGTTTACTTTGAATTTATATTAGTTCACACAAACACTCCATCCATGCTTTTGTTCCAGCCCTCCGGTCCAGTTTAAGAACCTGTTGTGGCCCTCGAGTCAAAAAGTTTGCCCACCCCTGGTCCAGAGTCTCAACTGAAATTGCATTTCCCAAGGTCTTTTGTGGGCTACTATAGTGATATTTGATTTCTCTGAAATAATAAAAATAAATCTTTCCCTTTGAAATGAATAATGTGTGCTTTGCACCAAGCCTATGGTGCAAGATACTGAAGTGTACTGGTGAAATTCTAAATTACATTGACAGAGCTTCAAAAATGATCTCTACAATTATTATTTTTTTAAATTATTTTTATTGATTTCAGAGAAGAAGGGAGAGGGAGAGAGAGATAGAAACATCAATGAGAGAGGATCATTGATTGACTGCCTCCTGCACAACCCCCACTGGGGACTGAGCCTACAATTTGGACATGTGCCCTTGACCATAATCGAACCTGGGACCCTTCAGTCCACAGGCTGATGCTCAATCCACTGAGCCAAACTGCCTAAGGCAATCTCTACAATTATTTAGTGGTTGTGCGAAGGCGTTAAAGTAAAGAGAGGGAGGGAAGCAGGATTATACTCAAGGGTTCTGTATGCAGAAATATTTAATGTTATTTTTTCTGGACTTTCGAGAGTTTCTTGGTTAAAACTACAGGTACCTATCATTTCTACATTGCTCACTATTGTTGGATAATGGACTATGTCGATTTGCATATATTAACTTATTTATTTGTCCAATAACACTGCAAAATAAGCATGATCTTCTTGAGGCTTGCAGTGGTTAGGTAACTTGCCAAAGTTCATAGGCTGGTAATGGGGTCGTCAAAGTTTTGAATGCAATTCTGTTTGGCTTTAAACTTCATGCTCTTATCCAATATATCACCGCAGTCTTCCTGGGAAATTACCCTAATTACATAGAAAGCTTTAGAAAAGAAGATTCACACATAAAGCAAGTATCAGAAACTCTGTGCTATAGGAAGGAAAAAAGAAAGGCCAGCAATATATACCATCCTATTTTCACCTTCTCACTGCCCATAACCATGAATAGCAACACCAAACAAAGAGATCAATAAAATCCTGTGGGTAATGGTGACAGTGAAGTGAAAAGAATAGTGACAACAGTCTTGGACCTTGTGATTCTAGTAAAATCCTACCTACATTTCCATTTTTTAAAAATTCCCTTTTCTCTAATTTGTTGTTGGGGAAAATAACAGGAGATCCATCTGGTAAATATACACACAGTTGAGGTGAGAGCTCAAAAACAATAAGACAACTGAACTCCAGGAAGACAAACAATCCATTTCAAAAAATGAGCAAAGAACCTATTCTGAATATGTATTTCTCCAAAGAGAACATACAGATGGCCAATAGACATATGAAAAAATGCTCATTGAGACTAATCATCAGAGAGATGCAAATTAAAACCACAATGAGGTATCACTTCACACCTGCTAGAATGGCTACCATTAGCAAATCAACAAACAAGAAGTGCTAGCGAGGATGTGGAGAAAAGGGAGGATGTAGAGAAAATTCCTATCTAGTGCAGAAATGCAGACTGGTGTGGCTACTGTGGAAAACAATATGGAGTAGTTTCCTCAAAAAAATTAAAAACAGAACTGCCTTTTAGCTCAGCTATTCCCCTTCTGGGAAGGTATCCTAAGAATCCCAAAACACCAACTTGAAAGAATAGATGCACCCCTATAATCATAGCAGCATTGTTTATAATAGCCAAGATCAGTAGATGAGTGGATTAAGAAAAGCTTTGGCACATTTACACAATGGAATACTATGCAGCCATATAAAAGGAAGGACCTCTCACCATTTGCAACAGTATGAATGGACCTGGAGTTTATTATGCTAAGTGAAATAAGCCTGTCAGAGAACAGAAAATACCATATGATCTCACTTCCATGTGGAATCTAATTAATAAAATAAACTGATGAACAAAATAGTAACAGCAAAGGTCTGTCAGAGGGGAAGGGGGAAGAGGGGACTGGATTAATGAAGGTGAAAGAATTAACCAAAGAACATATATGCATGAATTGTAGACACAGACAACAGTGTGATGATAGCCAGAGGCAAGGGGGCTGGTGCAGGCTGGCAGTGGGCAAAGGGTGGGAAAATGGTGATATCTGTAGTAGTGTCAGTGATAAAGTGAAAAAAAAAAAGACAGTGAAGATCAATGTTTTAAGTAGGTTTAGACTTCCTACTCAATGAGATATGAGCAAGAATTTGAGTGTTCATGTTAAGACCTTGGATAGTGTTATGGTGGCTAGACTAGCATAGATTTTACAGGTACTTAAAATTTCAGAAAGCCCCTTCATTCTGTTGAAATAATATTTTCTTATCAAATTCTCCTTGAAATTATTCTGTGAAATATCCAGTACAACTTTCTATTTAAAACTCAGGAATATTACATTTTCTCTGTTAAGCTAAGATATATATAATAAACTGATATATATATAATATCATGATAATGTATTTATATACTTACACAAATATATAAACAAAATTTATATACATATTTATGTCTATAAATATTTTATGTAAGTATGTTAATTATATATTTATATTTAATACTAGAGGCCCAGTGCACAAAATTCGTGCATGGGAGGGGTCCCTCAGCCTGGCCTGCACCCTTTCGCAATCTGGGATTGCTGACTCCTAACCACTCGCCTACCTGTCTGCCTGCCTGGTCTCCCCTAACCACACTGCCTGCCTGCCTCATCACCCCTAACCACTTGCCTGTCTGCCTGATCGTCCCTAACTGTTCACCTGCCTGCCTGATCACACCTAACCACCTCTGCCTTGGCCCCCACACCCAAGACCCAGGCTTCCCTCTCTCTGGCTGGCTGCAGGCACCCAGGACCCTGGCTTCCCTCCCTCTGGCAGGCCACAGGCACCCGGGATCCCGGGTGGCTTTGCCTGGGCTGGCCGCAGGCCCCTAGGACCCCAGGCGGCACCTCCTGGGCTCTGGTTTTATCAGGAAGGACATCTGGAATGATCTCTGGAAGACATCCAGCCTAATTAGCGTATTACCCCTTTATTAGTCTAGATCAGTGATGGCGAACCTATGACACGCATGTCAGAGGTGACACGTGAACTCATTTTTTTGGTTGATTTTTCTTTGTTAAATGGCATTTAAACATATAAAATAAATATCAAAAATATAAGTCTTTGTTTTACTATGGTTGCAAATATCAAAAAATTTCTATATGTGACACGGTACCAGAGTTAAGTTAGGGTTTTTCAAAATGCTGACACGCTGAGCTCAAAAGATTCGCCATCACTGGTCTAGATATTAGATATTTTTTAAACCCCTTCTCTGATATATCTGTAATTTATATATTTTAACATGGCCAGCAATTAAATAGACATATGAATTGTGGCAACTTCACCAGATATTATCATGTTAAAATCAAGAGTTGACGACCCGATTTGGTTTTATGTGGCTAGAGATAGAGCAACAGGGTTTGGCAAGGCACATGTTCAGTGGATTAATTTCTTCTCATTCTCTTAAGAACCTGGATTATATACGAGGTCTACAATTCATAACACCATAATTTGTGCTTGAGGAATCATCTAGAGACTGTTAGATAGTCACTTAAATTTTCTAAAAAATGTCTCTCTTTAAAGGGGTCTTTTTCGCCCTTAGAGCAACATGCACATATCTCAATCTATAATAGGTAAGAGAGGAAAATATTTTTATGCAACTTAATTAAAAAAAATTTTAAATTCCTAACATCATACCAAAAAGCCATTCATCAATATGTATTCATTGAGTTATTACTTCCTGGCACTCTATCTGGAAGACTAGAGCTAGGACTTTTATTTTTTTAAAAAAAAATATTTTTATTGATTTAAGAAAGGAAGGGAGAGGAAGAGAAACATCAATGATGAGACAGAATCATTGATTGGCTGCCTCCTTTAGCCCCCCTCTGGGGATTGAACCCATAACCTGAGCATATGCCCTTGACCAGAATCAAACCCAGCACCCTTTAGTCCAAGGGCCAATACTCTATCCACTGAGCCAAACCTGGTAGGGTGAGCCAGGGTTTTTAAACTACACAATGCTTATGTCACAATCCTTGCTGTACTTTGCAATGGCATTTCCATCTCTCCACTGTTGGAATTATCCTACCCAAGCCTGAATTCACAGCTAAAGCTAAGAAAGAGTCTACTTCTCTTTTGGGTCAAGCCTGAAACCAATTTCAAAGTGCCTGGCAGGGAGAGAAGAGATGAATTTTAAACCTTTTATTCATGGTACAGGAAAGGGGCTCGCATAGACTTTCAAAGATGGAAGGTGACCACGAGAAACCTTACTGCCTTGCATCAGCACTTTATTCCCTCGTAGCGTCATTTCCAAGAAAAAATGTTGAATTTTTGTGCTGTTACACATACCCTTACAATTTGCTGTAGCTCTTTGTCTCTTTCCTGAAAAATAAGGAGATTAATATTTTATTAGACAGATAAATGTTGTACTGTTTTTGTCCAAAAATGGAGGTAAATGTTATTTATTGGTTTAATTTTCTCATCTCAGGTAGCAAGATCTTTATTTGACAGCAATTGACTTTAGGGTTTTGGTTCATTAGATGATAAGTAAACTGAAGAATAGACTGAGACATATAAACCACCCTCTAGCAGACACATTACTGCTTTTCCTCTGCCTGAATCACTGTGTGAAACAACAAAGAAAACACTAGATTTGAGGCAATGATGAAGTAAAAACCCCTAAAGTAAGGGCTCCTGAGAATATCTTTTAAAAGCCCCTTGGGGCATACTTCGTATCATTCATCAATGACCTAGTTTTGGGACCATCTAATAGGTTTAAATTCTTTATAGTTTTGACACTCTTCGTTGTGAGAGAAACAACAGATACCTACATTATATTAACTTATGTAATATTGAAAACTGCTATAGGAAGGCCCATTTCTGATTTTTTAGAATTTGGACGAATAAAGCCAATGATTCTTTTCTATAACTCTTAATAATTATACTAATAATTATGTGACTATTAATAATGGTACTGAAATAGATAATATTTTTATTCACTTATTATGTATTAGGCACTGAATAGGGTGCTTTGTATTTTACATCTCATTTAATATTTGCAACAACCAAATAAGAAGTTTTAAACTTTGGTTTAGCAGATAAGAAAATGGAGGTTCAGTGACTTTGATTTAATTTGACAAAGTCTCACAGCCAGCAAATTGTACTGGCAGGTTTTGAATCAGGTTTTTCTAACTTGAGATCCTAGCTCTTAAGTATTATGTACTTCACTAACTCATTACAGTTCCTTACTATTATGTTAATTTCAATATTTCTGAAATTTTCTTCTCCTTATTTTTTATATGTTTTCAGTAATTGCTTAAATTAAAAATCAGGTGAAAGAGAAATATCCTGATTATCCTTGGAACCAAAGGATGATCATGAGAAATCTATGCCATATATTTCTGGCAACATTCTAATAATTACGTGATCCCTGGGATGTGCAGCCCTGGGCACCACCTAATAGCTCCTCATTATTTTAAATAATCTCTATAATACCATGAGGGTAGCGCTTCAAAGTAAAACAGAAGGTATCAAGACTAGAACTATATACCCAAACTCCAAACCAGAGCTAGAAAGTCCTTTAATCTACTTTATAATAGAGGTGTGGCCATTACCAGTTTCCTTATTCTACATGTAACGTTAAATCTTTGCAGCCCTTTGAGAGTAGTGATCCAATTTTATGAAAGAGTTTTTCAAACTGTACCTTTTAAGATCTGATACTTTCCAACTTTTCTTTAGCTTCAGACATTAGCCATATTATAAAGAAGCTTTCAAACAGCTTAGTTTGAAAATGGTGATTGTATTTGATAAAGATGTTGATATGGGCTCTAGAATCTGACCCTATTGTAGACTATTTGTGAAGTTGCTACTAAAGAATAAGTGTGGGTATAATTTCTGGAGGACCTTAAGAATATGAATAGCTATCTGAGTCACATGCTCAATTCTAGACTCAAGCTTATCCTTAGGAGAATTTTCAACCTTCACAAATTGGGTAAATAAAATTTAAGCTTCCAGTGAACTATAGAGGAAAGAACTTTCTAAGTGGAAGAGCAATTTTCTTAGTCAAGTAGCAAAGTTAAAGTTGAATTTTTATTGCTTTTCATTTATTGGCATATGTCCTGGCATTACATAAGTCTGTCATTGCAGACAAAATCCATGAGTGCTAAACTCTTATACGTAGAATGGGCTGATCTAAATCAGATTGTCCAGAAATTGATTAGTATGAATTCTGGACACATAGATTGTAGGAGTTACCATGGTTAAAACCATGTGAATAGGAGAGACTGTCTATGGAAAAAGTCTAGACCAAAGGGGAAAGCAGAGTGATGTCTATAGGGAAACCCTGTTGGAAAGTAACATGTAATTGATGAACAGAAGAAAGGCTACTAAAGAGATTGGGAAGGAACAATCATGATAGGCATAAAGACAAACAGAAAATTATAATGCTATGTATATCAAAGGAAGCATTTCAAAATAGAGGGAGGGGTCAGCAGGGTCAAAGGCTATAGAGAAATCAAGTAATTACTCAAAACAGTGTTTAAAACTATGATAATTTAGATTAGCCAATTGGTGACCCTAAGTTACAATTATAGGGACATATGCCATGGTATAATGGTATGAGCAGTGGCAAAGACGTGTAAAAATGCATATATAATATCAGAAGAAAGAACATTTGTAAGATTAGGGATTAGAGTTGGTAGAGGATTTTGATAATGGCAAATATTTGAAAAATTGATGACAGGCACTATTCTGGGCTCTGGGAATAAAGCAATGAACAAAGCAAATGAAGTCCATGGCCTCTTAGAAGAGGGTAACAAAAATTTAAAAGAAAAATATCTCAGGCAATGAATAGTTTCATAAATAAAATCAAGGTAAGGATATAGAGAGGGATGAGGATGCTATTTTATGGAGTAAACCTGGAAAACCTTTATAATAAAGTGACATTTCTGCAAACTTTTAAAGGAGATGAGAGATTAGTGGAGGTAATAGTCTGTTGGGGAGGAGAGGCGGGGACTGGGTGATTCGCAGGCACAGTTTAGAGCAAATTATTGAGAAAGGGTTGTACTTGTTGCCTTTGAGTAACAGGAGGGAACCGATGTGGATGAAGTAGAGTGAACTAGAATAAAGAAGTAGCCAGGAGTCACATTGTATGCTTTGAGACATGAGATCATTGGTGAGATTTGAGCAGAGGAGTGATAATATGACTTTTTCTTGAAGGATCATTCTGTCTGTTTTATAGGAAAAAGTCCATGGGGAAAAGGCTGGAAACAAGAAAAGCATATCTGAAGTACTTGAAGTAATTAATGCAAGAGATGATGATGATTTGTACCAGGGTGGTAACAATAGAGGTAATGAGAAGTAACTGGCTTCTAAATATATTTGAAACAATTTTTGACAGGATATGCTGAATGATGGGTGTGGTGTATGCGAGAAAGAGAGCAGTCAAGGTTGACTCCAAGAAATTTTGACCTGAGCAACTAGGAAAATTGAATTGCCATGTATTGAGATCAGGCAGTATGCGGTAATAGCAGGTTGGCATTAGCTGGAAACCATGTTCAATTTGAGGGGGAAAAATTGAGTTAGCAATTGCATATATGTATATTGATTTCAAGTCAAGATATACTTATATTTTGACCTTTACACAGGTCAGGCAGGAAATATAAGTTTGATGGTGACCAACTTACAGCTATTATTTATAGTTGTGGAATTGGATGAGTCCACTTAAGTAGTGTGCTTGGAAAGAAAAGAGAAGAATATGAAAGACTGAGCCTTAGGTCTTTGACTTTAGAGGTTTGGAAGAAGAAGTAATATCATCAAAGGAGAAGGAAATCATATGGCCAATAAAGAAGGAGATGTCCCAAGAGTGGATACTGAGAAACTATTTTGAGGCGGAGGGGGTGGTGATAAACAATGTCAAATGATGCTAACAGGTCCAGTAAAACAGTTTAGAACTGACCATTGAACTTGGAGACTTTGGCCATCTTTGGAGTTGTTCAGGGACAAGTAAATTGGGTTAGAAGCAATGTACAGAACCTGCTTGATATTAGAAATCTCACAGTTAAACTGCTTTCTGCATTGTTCCTCAGTCATACATGTTTAAGTGTGGAGAAGGAAAATTTTAGGATTTGTCCAAGACTTGTGGTTTTGTGGAGAAGAAGCATAAGAAGGCAAGAGAATTGAGGGAGCTGATGAAATACTAACTTAACTTAATACAATTGAAAATGTTACCTAGTTTGTAAAGAGAAGAGTGTAAGACCAAAAGGTTAATCAATTGTCCAAAGTAGAGAAGTTAAAATGCTTGAGATAATCAATAAACTCAAAAGGGAAGTGCTATGAGAGTGAAATTTCTGAAAGGAGAAGTAATTGCTGTTAGAAAGTGGGGTAATGGAGTTAAAATTTTCAAAGATATAGCAGTTTTGAGTGAAAATAAAATCCACAGGAGTGGATGGTCATGGATTTGGGTATCTGAAACAAAGTGTAGGTGAAGGTACTGGGGATATAAAGGGTGTGCTGTGAACTATAGTGCTATGATGTGGGTGGGATGTGTCATCCTAAATGAATGTTAAAATTACCAAGTTGTAGCAAGATTTGATATGCAAACAAATATTGAGCTGACCATTAACATATTCACTAAATCTCAGGGTGGTATTAGGGACCCTGGAAGTCTAATTTCTCCTAACACAATTTTTGAAATCACCCCCCTGTTTTGTGTTCCATATCTCCAAAGGAAGTTATGTCATAATTTTTGTGTCACATTAATATATGCCTATCACTATTTGAAAAGTGAGTTGTTTCATTCTGTAAACTCCCAAGTCCTTTAGCTCTTCAAAAGAATTACAGTACCTTTCTTAATACTATTTTCCATAGCGTTTCTTCTTTGTTGTGTTATTCTTTTGTTTGGTTGGAGTATATTCTTGGTGATTTCCTAAAATATAGGATATAGAGGAGATATACTTTTGAGACCTTGTGCATTTGAAATGAATAGTGATTCATTCTACTTTCATACTTGATAGATAGATTTTCTGGGTATAGAATTAAAGTAGAAAATTGTTTTCCACTTATGATGGCATTGCTCCAAAATCTTTTAGTTCACACTGTGGTAGTTGGGTGGTGGTCCAAAGCAACTGTGATTCTTCACTCTTTTGTACGTGACTTGTCATTTCTAGAAGCTTTTAGAATCCTATCTTTGCTCCCAGTGTGCTGAAATTCAGTGAAGATGTGTCCTGGTCTGGGCCTCCTTTAATTAATTTGATTGGGTAGGAGGGAAACATGTTAAAGCCCTTTTAATCAGCAACCATTTCCTTCCCTTATGGGAAATATTATTGGAGTAGTTATTTGATACTTTTTTCCCCTCCCTATTTTCTATTCTTTCTTCCTAGAACTTGTCAGACTTCTTGGATTTATCCTATACTTTTTATATAGTTATCTCTTTACCTATTATTTCTTTTGCTCTAAGGAGGCAGTGTAGTGGTTATATGAGCATTTCATCTGGAGCAAGGCTGCCTGGGTTCTAAATCTAGCTCCACTAATTACTAGTTTTTGACCTTAGAAAAATCACTTATCCTCTCTGTGACTTATTTTTCTCATATGGGAAATTAACCATGTCTATCTTACCGTTTGTTCTGAAAAGAAAATGAATTAATACATGCGAAGTGCTCAGAAAAGAACCTGACATATTATAAAAGTTATATAGAATTTGCTATTGTCATTGTAATTATTGCTTCATCTCTTTGATTTTTCTGTTTTACCGTATGCACATGTCCTCAACTTTTCCTTTCACCTCTTTTTGATGAACTTTTTAGTATTTGGATATTATTTAATTTACAAGACATTTTTCTTGTTCTCTCATTCCTCTTTTTATATAGCACCCTGACTTTTATTCATGAATGCTAAATCTTCTCTCTCTAAGGAGTTAGAGAGTTTTTAAAAAGTGTTTTCCTTGTCATTTGTTGATTTGTTGATGATAGCCATTCTGACAGGTGTGAGATGATACCTCATTGTTGTTTTGATTTGTATCTCTTGGATGATTAGTGACTTTGAGCATGTTTCCATATGTCTCTTGGCCTTCTGAATGTCCTCTTTTGAAAAGTGTCTATTTAGGTCCTTTGCCCATTTTTTGATTGGGTTGTTTATCTTCCTTTTGTTAAGTTGTATGAGTTCCCCGTAAATGTTGAAGATTAAACCCTTATCGGTGATAACATTGGCAAATATGTTCTCCCATGCAGTGGGCTTTCTTGTTGTTTTGTTGATGGTTTCTTTTGCTGTGCAGAAGCTTTTGATGTAGTCCCATTTGTTTATTTTTTTATTTAGTTTCCATTGCCCTAGGAGCTGTATCAGTGAAGAAATTGCTTCCTTGCTTGTCTCTATCTCTTTTTGTTTCCTTTTTATGTTTGTTCATTTTGGCCTGTGTTTCACATTGGACGTTTTTCTCAAATGTCTGGTCATCCTTGGCTCTCCATTCATATTGAAAAGTCAAAAAAAAAGCTGTCAATTTATATTTGAGTGAAACAAAAAAAACTATCTGAAAGCTCTTTATTCTTTTGCTAGTTAACTGGTGATCTTCACTTAGAGTAATTGTAGCGAGACATTAATATGGGGGCTCCCAATATGTATATGTATGAGGTTTGTAATTTGTGGGGTGTCACACCTCTGGGGAGACACTGGTTCTTCAGAGATTCTTCCATTTCTTTCTTGGTTGCTTGTGTTTGGGGAGCCAGAATGCTCAGTATGAAAACGTTTGGTAAATCCCATTGTTTTTTTAAAAAGGTTTATTCTTCCACCTCCCACTTTGCTTGATATTACAGAGTCTGGAGCCTTTCTTTTTATTTTATTTTAATTTTTTATTGATTAAGTTATTACATATGTGTCCTTATCCCCACATTACCCCCCATCCCCCCCCTTTCTTTAATATCTCCAAGGAATACATATCTGGTCACCTATTAGGGTGGACTTTCTTCTTATACAGTCTTTAAATATTTATCCTCTTTTCTGCTCTATACCTCCTTCCCCATTATCTCTTGAGGCATCTCAAACTCTGAGCCTTTTCCAAGTTCCATGGGTTGATTGCATTACTTTGCACTAGCAGTGCCCGCCCCTTCTGTAGGCATTTAGATATTGGTTTTCTCAGCTTGGTTTAGTCAATACTTCTGCTTTTATTGTCTATCTTTTACAAATATGTTGACATGTTTACCTGTTTTTGTCTACTCTCATGTTTCCTTTGTCATTATGCATTTTTTATTCCCCATACTGCATAAGGGCACAAGTTCTAGAACTGAACTCTCTGGATTTGATTCCTTGTGGTGCCATATTTCCAACTGAGAGATCATAGGCAATTTCCTAAACTTGTCAGAGTTTCTCTGTTTTCATTTATTTCCTTTTTTGAAAAATAGAGATAATATAAGCACCTATATTATGGGAATTAGTACTTAGAACAGTATCTGACTCAAAGAAACTGATTAATAAATACCAACTGATATTGTTTTTATTATTATAGTCATTATTTAGGAGTTTCAGGTAGAAACACAGATAAACACATGCATTCAATACACTGTTTAACCACTAGTTTGTTTAAAAAATGCAGATGGGAAAATTAAAGGCGCTATTTATTATTAATTATTCTCAAGAACAGGAGAGAGTAATTGTGCTGAATTTTTAAATATGATATTTTTGTTGTTGTTTTTAATCCTCATCCAAGGATATGTTTATTGATTTGAGAGAGAGAAAGAGAGAGAGGGAGAGGTGAGATAGAGACCCATCAATTGGTTACTTCTTGTATGTGCCCCTCCTGGGGTGCCCTGGATTCAGCCTGCAACCCAGGACCCTTCAGTGTGTGGGCTGATGCTCTAACCACTGACACACACCAGCCAGGACTAAATGGTATTTCTTAAGAGCCTAGACAGAATAAAGTTTAAGTGACCAGGTACATGAATCATTTTGTTTCTCTGCTTTTTTGAACTCTTTGTCAGCTTCATCCTAACAATATTTCCTTTATAGTCACAAGATGGCTGCAGCAGTGCCATATATCGCATGCAGATAAGACAATGTCCAGAGGCAGAAAAGGGGCCACGGCCTTGGTGTCTTCTGATGAATGAGAAAACAGTTATCAGAAGCCCTCAATAAATTTTTACTCATGTCTCATTGGCCACAATTCATGATCACTCTTAAATGAAGCAATGGCAAGGAGGATAGGACCATTGATCAAGATTTATGCCTGGCTGAAAATAGGATCCTTAGCATGTGGGCAGAGGTGGACACATTAAATAAGTTGTGTCTTTGCAAGAAAAAAAGAGGGGAAGTAGATATTTAGTATGCAAGTAACTGTTGTAGAGAAAGTATTCTACAGGTTATTCTGTAAAGTCATAAATATTGAGTACACCTCAAATAAAATTGAGACATATAGTTTTGATGTGCACATTTAGAAAGAAAAGTTTAATTTCTACAACTAGGCCCTTGCCTAGTAAGTATTCTAATGTCTAATATTAGTAAATGTATAATATTAGGCTTATTAGAATTCAAATCAAATTTCTATTATAACTTAAAGCTTACTAAGTTTTCTATAGCCAACTTTATAATTTAGACCCAAGTAAATACAGATCTATTTTCCCAGATTAACTACTTTTTTCCTCTTTAGGCATTATGCATAAGGGAAAGGAAAATTTCATAAAAATATAACCATATTTTACAATCAGAATTGAATGTCAGTTCAGTGTCTTTTTAAAAAAAATTTATTGATTTTTAGAGAGGAAGGGAGAGGAATGGAGAGATAGAAACATCGATAGGAGAGAAACATAAATCAGCTACCTCCCACATGCCCCATACTGGGGATCAGACCCACAACCTGGGCATGTGCCCTGACCAGTAATCAACATCCTAGTAGTTCATGGCTTAATGTTCAACCACTGAGCCACACAGGCTGGACTGAATGTCAGTTCAGGTTCTTTACTTCTAACTATACCCAAAGAGTATCTGAGAAAAGTGAATGAGTCCCATTTCTGACTTCCTGTCTTTCTGAGTCATTAGAAAATGAATTATAATTCTCCAATTTGCCTTACACACTTTAGTGAGCTAATTACAACAACACTTTACAGTTCAGCCTACTTAAAAATCAAACTGTGGAAGTTGTGATAAACCTACTGGCAATTGAGAGACAGCAAAGATGGATTATCTCCACATGCTCAGGAGACTGCTTGAAGTTTAGAGAGTCACATCTGTTTCTGTTATACTTGGTATTTTTCCTCTCCTTAAGGAGGCTCACTCTGGCCCTGTTGACTTGCAGATATGCAAATGAGTCTTATCCAAGCATGCTTAGTTTCTGGGATGGAAAGTTTCCAGGCAGAGACACAGCAAAAAGTCATGCTACATTCACCTTCAGAGCCTGAAAAAATGTATGCTAGGTCTCATAAGCAAACTTTCAATTTTTAAGAGAGACAGTAAAAGCTTATGATATATTTCAGTGTGTTTGGGGTTGAAAAGAGGTGAAACATTTTATTACTATAGGATGCACTGATAAGAATAAAAATAATACCTCTGAACAAGTTCAATAAATCCTTCAATATTTGTTTTTTGAGTTCTCCATTTTTTATTCATGCAAGTTTCCTGAAAACATTCACATAATTCTGCATTGGAACCATGTAATCAGAAAGCCATAACCTGCAGAGATAGTATTCTTTCACACAGATACTTCATTGACTTTAAAGATTAAAGTAATGTTTTTAAAAATAGTTTTGTTAATCCATGTGCGGACTTGGTTTTGTGATTATCAGTCACAGTTGAGTCCACTATTTTATATGGAAGTCAGAGAAGTGATATATAATCGAGCAGTCAGAAGAATAACGGTTATAACCAAAAGAAGTGAATCGACCAAAATATTTCTTCATATAGATATGACATTCACCAACAGTGGGTCAAACCCCCCAACCCATCAGAAAATAGTTGATTCAGTTTATCTCATAAACACTGACATATGATCCCATTAAAGTAAAATTCAATCACTGGAGTTTTGAACATATCCAATTGCTTATAGGAAATTTTAGTTTTCCACCATTGGTTGAAATGCATCAATTTGAGATTATTAAAGATTTTGTCTTATTAGCTGTATGTCCAGGGCACATTAGTACAAGAAACTAAGCCTATGCTGATTTAGAAATTTATTCCACTGCACTGAAGAGCTATATGTTTGTGTACAATCAATTAACTAATGCACGTTTATAAAGATACTGCTGTGTGGGTAGTACGGTGTTAACAGCAATAAAAGATAGGGAAAAGTTAGAACATAAGGGCCCTATTCCTAATCTATCCCAGGTTAGGCCTCTTTGAGAGAAGAATAGTGTCTGGAAAAATAAATAGTTTCATCCTACTATGTGATGGTTAGCCTACTCATTGGGCAATATGTTCATTTTTGGCTGTCACCCCAAGAAAAGTCATCCAGATGCTACAACTTTGTATGTAGGAAAACGAGGGTTGGAGAGTGTGCGCATTGGCATTGGCATGTGTGGAAGAAAGATCGTACTTGTTTGCATAATATAGGATATTACTTAGACCAGTGGTCGGCAAATTCATTAGTCAACAGAGCCAAATATCAACAGTACAACGATTGAAATTTCTTTTGAAAGCCAAATTTTTTAAACTTAAACTATATAGGTAGGTAGATTGTTATTAACTTAATTAGGGTACTCCTAAGCTGGCCTTTGCTAAAAACGTCCTCTATCTGATTGACGTACGTTCACTGAGGTCAATCCCTTCCAACTCTCCCATCCACTCGTGTTGTATACTTGTTTTGTCTATCTCCTTTCCGAAAACTGACTTCTGCGCATGGGCCACGAAGTTTCAATCGCACTGTACGTGCGGGCCTGCACGTGGTATTTTGTGGAAGAGCCACACTCAAGGGGCCAAAGAGCTGCATGTGGCTCGCGAGCTGCGGTTTGCCGACCACTGACTTAGACCAAAAAGTGAGAAGTTATATAGAGAATTAATTCATCTTATTTTAAAACTCTTTATTTTCTTACTGCATCTCTGTTGTGGAGGGTTGAATTAATCATAGTTCTCAGTTGATGGTACATTGATACCATTGTTGCTTGCAAAGCCCAGACTTGTTTATTTTTATCTATTTCCATTTTTCATTCCCCCAGGCAACCATTCTCAGCTTATAATGTGTTTTGTGCTTGTGTAATTTTAGTTTACACAAATGGTATTGTGATATAGATCTCATTCTCTTTATTTTCCTTTTTCACTTGACATGTTTTTTTTTTTTAAATTCTACTTCAGTGCATGTATACCTACTTTGTCATTTCTAAATGCTGCATAATCTCCATAATGCACACTCACCACATTGACCTATCAGATACCCCAGTGATGAATATTCCAATCACCTTCAACTCTTTGCCTCCATAAACAACAGTGCAGTAAATAGCCTTGGACATGTACACGTCTGTGCTTTTGTGAGAATATATCCTGGGTTACACAGTGTACATACACTTAGTTTGACTAAATAGTTGTTCCCTATTGCTCTCTGGAATGACTCATCCCACCAACAGTGCATGACAGACCGTGGAGCCCAGCGGTTAGGAAACTTTTTATGTACAGGCTGAGATAGTAATTTAGATTTTGCAGGCCATACAGAGTCATGTTCATGTATGTTTCCTGTTGTTCTTATCACGTGTCACAAGTGTAAAAACAGTTCTTATGTTGTTGACTGTTCAAAAAATGGGCAAGAACAGCATTTGTCCTTTGGGCTGTCCAGAGGCCTGATGTAGCCTCACACCCCTGCCAACATGTGACAGATTATTCACTACTCTTAACTTCGGTCAGTCACATGGATGTAAACTGAGAGTTCACTGTCTTAAATTCCACTTCTCTGATTATTAATCAATTAGATCATCCCTTCAATTATTTGTTAACATTTGGATTTCTTCATCAATACACCTCCTATTTGAAAATTTGCTCAATTTTTCTAGTTTTTGTTGTTGTTGATTTTTAGTAGTTTGTTTTATATTAGATATTATTCATTTTCAGTTTTAGGTACTTTTAGTATCTCTTTCCAACCAGTTATCTTTTCATTAACACTATTCATTCTGTCTTTCAGTGAACAGAAATTCTTAATGTTGATGTATTTGAAGAACTTTGTAATTGTCTGAAATATAAACAGATGGAGTGAGTCACCAGAAAAGACAGTGAGTTTTTGAGCACTGAAGTGTTTCTGAAAAGGCTGAATGGACATTTGGCATCAATGTTATATTGTAGTGTTTCAAATATTGAATAGGCATTGTGGATTCGATTATTAAAGTTTCTTTAAACACTGAGATTATTTGTTATGTATGAAGCAAGTGAGAGCAGTATTTGGAAATCACAGGATTTGAGTAGTAGAAGGGATATTAGTGATTCACCTAATCCAGACTTCGCATTTTGTGTAGTAAGAAACCGGACGGAGCAGTGGGGGTTCTGGCTTGTTTCCCACGGTGAGTCAGTGGCAGAGGCTGGATCAGAATTTCCTCCTTCATCATTCACTGCACTTTCCACCTCAAGATAAATTACAAAGTGAATGGTTCAGCAGTAAATAGTGTAGGTGATTCCAGAAGTAGGAGGATGCCACTGAGGTAGAAAAAAATATGCAGAAAGGGGAAGCTACAAGTTTTCCTAGGACTGACTGGTTCATGATAAAAGCTGGTGCTCCTTCTGTAACAATTTATAATCTATTTTGTTGTCATTTACAATATAGATTCCCTGCTTGAAATTATTGGCTTTCCCATGCACCCCCCACACACATTGTACTATCTCTTCTCCTTACAAGAGCACTGTGCTTTTACAGCTAAGCTGGGACTGTATAATGAACTAAAAGCATTGCAGAATCCTTAACATCATGCACTCAGGAGAGCTACTAGGCTGGTGTCCAACTGCCAGTGCACAGAATCAGTCTCCTCACACAGAGTTCAGTAACAAAGCCTTTCAAGATCTCTGCCCCCTTCTGCCCTTTCTCTACTCTAATGAAAAAGCTGATGGGAAAACATGGAGTTGTTTAAATCAGCTTATTTGAGTGAGGTCTTACTAGGTCCACCCTGGCAGTATTAGAGAAATTATATCTTTAGACAGTTTCTTCTCTTTCCATGGATTTCAGGCTTTTTGAGTTTTGCACATTGGAAAACTACAAAATAGGATTATGGGGTCCTTTTGGTAAGGTGATAACATTACCAAGCAACTCTTACAGTCTTCTAATGTTCATATATGAGTTCATAGCATTAGCGATTTTAATGTTGGTGGAGAATGGGATACAGGGGGTTGATAGACTAGAAAAATGTATTTGCAATATTATAGGGTAGCCATAACTTTGATGCAATTTATAGGCACATGCATATGTCAGGAGTTCAGTAAAGATGCTCCAGATCTTTTTTTTTTTGTCAATAGGAATGTTTTCATGACTAGCTTGTTTCATCATCTCAGAAGCACAGTGGGAGATTTCCCAGTTTTCTCCCAGAACTTTGCCAAACTTGACAGCTAAGTGAAAGGATACAGAGGCTACTTTCATAAGACTACTTTCAAAATCTTTGCTCAATTTTAGTTTTCCTTGTCATCTAATTCCCTCTACAATGTGTTCAGCACTCCTGTATGTATAAGAGTATACACAAAATAGGGCAAAAACAGTTGTGAGTACACAAAACACAGTTTATTCTATATTATTATTTAGTAGAGGCCTGGTGCACAAAAATTTGAGCACTGGGGGGGGGGGCTTCAGCTCTGCCTGTGCCCTCTCACAGTCTAGGACCCCTCGGGGAATGACCACCTGCTGGCTTAGGCCCGCTCCTCCGGGGATTGGGCCTAAGCTGGCAGTCAGACATCCATCTAGCAGCCTGGGAGCCCTCGGGGGATGTCCACTTGCCAGCGGGGAGCAGGCCTAAGCTGCAGTCGGACATCCATCTGGCAGCCTGGGAGCCCTCGGGGGATGTCCACTTGCCAGCGGGGAGCAGGCCTAAGCTGCAGTCGGACATCCTTAGCGCTGCTGAGGAGGCGGGAGAGGCTCCCATCACTACCGCTGTACTGGCAGCCCTCAGCCTGGCTTGTGGCTGAGCAGAGCTCCCCCTGAGGGAGCACACTAACCACCAGGGGGCAGCTCCTTCACTGAGCATCTGCCCCCTGGTGGTCAGTGTGTGTCATAGTGACCAGTGATTCCCAGTCGTTCTGCTGTTAGGGTCAATTTGCATATTACCCTTTTATTATATAGGATAGAGGCCTGGTGCATGGCTGGGGGCTGGCTGGTTTGCCCCTGAAGGGTGTCACAGATCAGGGTGGTGGTCCCCCCTGGGGTGCCTGGCCAGCCTGGGTGAGGGGCTGATGGCTGTTTGTAGGCTGGCCACAGCCCCTTCAAGGTGGGAGTCCCCACTGGGGTGCCCGGCCAGCCTGGGTGAGGGGCTGATGGCTGTTTGTAGGCTGGCCACAGCCCCTTCAAGGTGGGGGTCCCTCCTGGGGTGCCTGGCCAGCTTGGGTGAGGGGCTGATGGCTGTTTGCAGGCTGGCCACAGCCCCTTCAGGGTGGGGGTCCCTCCTGAGGTGCCTGACCAGCCTGGGTGAGGGGCTGAGGGCCATTTTTAGGCTGGCTACACGCCCTTCAGGGTGGGGGGTCCTGCTGGGGTGCCTTGCCAGTCTGGGTGAGGGGCTGATGGCTGTTTTCAGGCTGGCCAAGCCCCCCCATCAGGGACCATCTCCCCATGAGGGTGTGGCCATCCTGGGTGAGGGGCTGATGGCTGTTTTCAGGCTGGCCAAGCCCCCCCATCAGGGACCATCTCCCCATGAGGGTGTGGCCATCCTGGGTGAGGGGCTGATGGCTGTTTGCAGGCTGGCCACGGTCCCCAGCCACCCAAGCTCCCAGTGGAGGCTGGCTGAAAGCAGGTATCTGGGATTTATTTATCTTCTATAATTGAAACTTTGTTGCCCTGAGAGGAGCCCACAGCCCGCAAGGGCAGGTGGGAAGCTTGGCTTCCTCCATTGCCAGGGCAACCAAGCTTCCTGCTTGCTCCAGCTCCATGGCTGCTGGCCGCCATCTTGGTTGGGTTAATTTGCATATAGTTGCTCTGAGTGGCTGGTGGGCATGGCTTGGGGCATAGTGGAGGTGTGGTCGATTTGCATGTTTCCCTTTTATTAGGTTAGATTAACTATTGTATTATATTCCATATGAACAACTATAAACATACTTTGCCCCACCCAGAATTTGATGCAACAAGATATTCAGGTGCTGCCCTGGCCAGTCTTGCTCAGTGGATAGAGAGTCAGCCTATGGACTGAATGGTCCCAGGTTCGATTCCAATCAAGGGCACATGCCCATGTTGCAGGCTCGAAATCCAGTAGGGCAGCAATTCCCAACCTGTGGGTCGCGACCCCTTTGGGGGTCGAACGACCCTTTCACAGGGGTTGCCTAAGACCATTGGAAAACATATATATAATTACATATTGTTTTTGTGATTAATCACTGTGCTTTAATTATGTTCAATTTGTAACAATGAAAATACATCCTGCATATTAGATATTTACATTATGATTCATAACAGTAGCAAAATTACAGTTATAAAGTAGCAACGAAAATAATTTTATGGTTGGGGGTCACCACAACATGAGGAACTGTATTAAAGGGTAGCAGCATTAGGAAGGTTGAGAACCACTGCAGTAGGGGGTGTGCAGGAGGTCAATGATTCTTCTCTCTCAAATCAATAAAAATATTTTAAAAAGAAAAAAATATTCAGGTGCTGGTAAAGTTTAAAGTAACCAAGAACAATTCTTTATGACATGCATCCCAATTTCTCAGTATTACCTACTTTTGACTTCGGGATTGGCCACATTATCTGTACATTGTATTTTGTGTTCACAACCCCAAACCAGTCACTTTCCATCACCATTTATCCCCCTTTATCCTATTTTACCTCCCCCCAACTCCCTTTCCCTCTGGTAATCACCATACCATTGTTTGTGTCTATGAGAGTTTTTTTTTTGCTTAATTCCCTCACCTTTTTTACAAAGCTCCCTAATTCCCCCCATTCTGACATCTGCCAGTTTTCTGTATCTATGACTCCATCTATATTTTTTGTTTGTTTCTTTTGTTGATTAGATTCCACATATAAGTGAATTCATATGGCATTTGTCTTTCTCTGTTTCACCTAGCACAGTGGTCAGCAAACTCATTAGTCAACAGAGCCAAATATCAACAGTACAACGATTGAAATTTCTTTTGAGAGCCAAATTTTTTAAACTTAAACTATATACGTAGGTACATTGTTATTAACTTAATTAGGGTACTCCTAAGGCTTGGGAAGAGCCACACTCTCCAGGTCCATCCATGCTACTGCAAATGGTAAGAGTTTTTTTTTCTTCTTCTTTTTTACAGCTGTGTAGTATTCCATCATATAAATGTACTTTTTTATCCACTCATCTGCTAATGGGATCTTGGGCTGTTTCCAAATCTTAACTATTGTAATTTGTGCTGCTACGAACATAAGGGTGCATATATTTTTTCTGACTGGTGTTTCAGGTTTCTTAGGATATATTCCTAGAAGTGGGACATTGGGTGAAGTGGGAATTCCATTTTCCACAGTAGCTATACCAGTCTGCATTCCCAAATATATATCCTGGGAACCAAGATGGCGGCGATATAGGCAGACGTGTCCCAGGTCGTGTCCCGGAGCAAATGGAACGAGCAGCTGAAGCTAGTAACACTCACACCGAATTGGCGAAATTGCTCAGCTGGTGAGAGGGTTTACAGCCGGGAAGAGCAGAACTCCCCTGGTAAGGTAAAAAAAAACCAGGGATTTGGGCAGGAAAGTTTGCCAGACCTCTGAGCCCAGAGAGTCGGAGGGAGGCCGCGTGGCAGACAGCCGCGTCCCCTGGGACAGGCACAGCCCCTGACGGGGGGGGGGGAAAGGAGAACCGCGGGATTCCTGGCGCCGCCAGGGAAATTGAGAGCTGGGTTCTGTGATCACGGAGGACTGAGCCTAAAGGGGGCAGCCTGAAGAGCTGACCTGACCATGCAGTCCCGGTAAGAGAAGAAGCTTACAGAAACCAAGCCTTCCCCGTTTCCGCGGCCGGCATTTGTTTGTTTGTTTTCACTGAATCCTGTTCATGGGACATTGCGGATACAGACACTCACCTGTGCTGAAGAGAGGGAGAGTGTGCTGGGGAGTGGAATCTGGGGAGAGACTGGGGAAAGAGGGGGAGCCGGGAGAGGTGGTAGTGAATTGAGTGCTGAGACACCCCAGAGCCCGGGACTGGGGCAGCCACCCGCTCCTGAGAGGGAGTCTCCTCCCCCCAGCCCCCAGGCAAGGAGCACAGCCACACCCAGATTCCACCCTGTAGGAGATCAAGGATTAAGATAACCTGATCAGTCCCTGGGAGTTAACAGGGTCTGGCCTATAGGGGGATTTTCAATCCCAGCAACAACATAGCGCCGGTAACTAACTATTACGCAGTCAGCTCTGGGCAGTGAACTTCCACTGGACAGAGAGGCCCTATAGCCTCAGAGGCCAACCCCAGAACACTGCCACCCAGAGGCTGACCCACAAACTGACTCTTTGCTAAACACAAAATAAGGCAGTCTGGGAAATAAATGCGGCATGCTTTAAAATAAGGACTGTGGTTTACAACACAGAGGAACAGTATATCGCAGGGAAACTCAACACTCTCCTGAATACCTGGAAGGTCTAAGGCGAGCCACACTGAAGAATAGAAGAAACGAAGGACCTTCACTACTGCAATTTTTTTTCTTTTTTCACTTTTTAACTAAGAAACCAATTTTTTTTTCATTCTTTTTTTTTCTGTTCTTTTTTTTTTCTTCTTTTTTTTTCTTTCTTTTCTTCTTTTTCCATCACCTGATTTTACCCTTTTAATTACTACCTTCTTATTTTTAGCCAGTATTATTACTGCTACCATTTTACCATTTTTTAAAGTGCCAAATATATATCCTGCTGCTTTGTGGTGAAAGGCACTGAAGATAACAAATACATCTATCTGATATCATGTTTCAAATAAGGCTGCTGGATCTTTGTTGATTTTCTGTCTGGAAAATATATACATTGATGTCAATGGTGTGTTAAAATCCCCTTCTATGACTGTATTACTGTCAATCTCTCCCTTTATTTATGTACATCAAGGTTTGCATTATATATTTAGTTACTCCTATGTTTGGCATATAATTGTTCACAACATTTACATCCTCTTGTTGGATTGCTCCCTTTAACATTATGTGGTGTTTTTTGTTGTCTCTTGTCAAAACCTTTGTTTTAAAGTCTGTTTTGTCAGTTATAAGTATTGCTACCCAAGCTTTTTCAATTTCCCTTTGCATGAAATACAATTTTCCATCCCTTTACTGGTATTCTTTGTGTATCTTTCATTGTAATGTAGGTTTCTTATAGACAACATATATATGGGTCTTGTGTTCTTATCCATTCAGCTACCCTATGTCTTTTAATTAGATCATGTAATCCATTTACATTTAAAATGATTATTGATAGTTATGTATTTATTGCCATTTTCTTTTAACTGTGTTCCTCTTTTTTTTTCCTTCTCTTATTTTTCTTAAAAGAAGACCCTGTAACATTTCTTGTAATACTGGTTTGTTGGTAACAAACTCACTTAGCTTTTTCTTTTATGCGAAGCTCTCTATTTTTCCTTGGATTTTACTGGGTAGTAGTCTTGGTTGTAGGTCCTTGCTTTTAATCACTGAATATTTCATGGCAATCCCATCTGGCCTACAGAATTTCTGTTGAGAAATCACTTATCAGTTTTGTGGGAGCTCCCTTTTAGGTAACTGTTTTTCTCTTTCTGCTTTTATGATTCTCTCTTTGTCTTTAATCTTTACCATTTTAATTATAATGTGTCTTGGTGTGGGCCTCTTGGTTCATCTTCTTTGGGACTCTCTGTGCTTCCTCGACTGGTCTGTTCTTTTTCCTTTCGCAGGTTAGGTAACTTTTATGCATTATTTCTTCAAATAGGTTTGCAATCCCTTGCTCTGTCTCTTCTTCTAGTACCCTTATGATGCAGATGTTGTTACACTTCATGTTGTCCCAAAAGTTGTTTAAACTATCGTCATTCTTTAAAATTCTTTTTTTTTCATTTTGCTGCTCCGATTGGTTGTTTTCTGCAAATTGCTGATTTGATCTGCTGCTTCATCCAATCTACTGTTTATTCCTTCTAGTGTATTCTTCATTTCAGATATCACATTTTTCATTTCTGACTGGTTCTTTTGTACAGTTTCTATGTCCATTTTTATGCTTGCTAACTCTGTTTATGTTCTCACTGAGTTCCCTGAGCATCCTTATAACCCCCTTTTTGAACGCTGTATCTGGTACATTGCTTGCTTCAATTTTATTTAGTTCTTTTTCTGAAGAATTGTCCTCTTCTTTCATTTGGGGAATGGTTCTTTGTCTCCCCATTTTGGCTGCCTCTTTGTGTTTGTTTTTACATAGTAGGAAGATCTGCCATGACTCACACTCTTGATGGATTTATGTATGTAGTACTTGGCCTGTGGAACTCAGTTGCACTGTCTCTTTGATAATCTGAGCTGGATAGTCCAGGAATGTCCCTTCTGTGGGTTATGTGGGCCTTCCCGTTGTAACTTAGTTTTGATTGCTATTGGCTTGTTTGGGTGTTTGGGGTTGACCCTCAGGCTAACTGTGAAAATTGTCCCTGACCACCGTATATGAGTTGTTGTTCAGGTGCTGACCACATGAAGCAGAATTCACCTCAGCAGGTTCTGGTGCCAGCTGAAATCTCCTTTTGGATATTCTGCTTGTGAAGCTAATTGGATACTGCTGTTGCCTCTTTTCTTTCCCAATAGAGCACACAGTTCTGGCAGTAAATAGCTTCCCTCCCTATCCTTTCCAGTAGCACTACACCTGCTTCCATTATACTCTTTCTCTTTGTTGTTTAGCCCAAGGACACAATTTAAACACTGCTTATTTCTCTGCAAGTCAAAACATTCCTTGCTTGAATAGAAAGGGAATGAGAAAATGGAGGTAGGAGAAGGAGTAGTTTTTTCTTTATTTTACCTTCCTCATGCAACGAATGTCTTATTTGAGAAGTCCTAGTTAAAAAGAATTGCAGGTGTACACACAGGTATTTTCCTATAGTGGTTGAACAATTCGGACTCAGTTGTATTTCCTTTCTAGAAGCTAAAAAAGCTGATGAGTATCCAGCAGTCTCTGGAGTGTAGTGAAGTGACACTCTCTTTCCTATGTACAAGCAAATGAGCTTCTCAGAGTAGCTCAAACCACTTCTACTGCAACACCTGTTTGACATAAAGCATCTCATTATACTCCCCTCAAGGAGAGGGGGACAAACTTGCCATAGGTCCCCATACTCTAGGTTCCAAATCCCTAGCACTAGCTAATCCCAAATATGTGTGAAGCCCAGATAAACATTGAGATGCTGACCAGAGCCACAGTAAACAAGTGCTTCAAGAAAGGCGGAGTAAGGTATCAAAACAATATAATCACTTACTGATACTATAGTGAATTGAGATTAGATGTTAATTATGTAAATAATAAAATCTTACTTGTGCCAAACATAACTTCTGCAGGTTATCTTTCAGGCTACTTTTTTCCTATAACCTTAGGGAAAAACTAGAGATGAGACAACACATTTATTGAGGTGCAGTGTGAGATGACTATAAATGCAGAATAAAACAGTCACTTGTGGTAAAGATATTAAATTGGCCTAATAAACTCTTAAAGTATGGTCCTACTTAATCACCACCAGTAAGAATAAATATTGTTGTTCTGAAAGGTTTTGATGGTTTTCTTATCAGTAGCCAACTTGGGCAAAAATTTCATGTCTTGCCAAAACCGGTTTGGCTCAGTGGATAGAGCGTCGGCCTGCGGACTGAGGGGTCCTGGGTTTGATTCCGGTCAAGGGCATGTACCTGGGTTGCGGGCACATCCCCAGTGGGAGATGTGCAGGAGGCAGCTGATCGATGTTTCTCTCTCATCGATGTTTCTAACTCTATCTCTCTCCCTTCCTCTCTGTGAAAAATCAATAAAATATATTAAAAAAAATTTCATGTCTTGTTACTGGGCTTTCTCTCACCATGAGAACTATTGTGTACTTGCTTGCCCATTCTGGCATTGCTTTGCACACTTGTTCGGGTGTGAAGGCAGATCTTTCCATATAGGAAAAGCTGAAAGAGTATCAGCTGCATTATCTGTTGACTATCAGGTGACTTAACCTTGCTCTCAGTACTAGGAGTCTTTCATTACCTATGGACTGCTTTTCCCAAAGAAAAGTAATTTTTTTCTGGCTGTGAGGACCATCTATATAGATAAAAGCCTAAGCCCGGTAGGTATGACATGCAATGGCCACCAGGGGTCAGACACTCCGACCAGTAGAGGAGGGAGCCCAATTCCTTGCAGAATCAGCAGTGGGTTAGGTTGCTGCTGGGGCACTGTTGGCCCTGAATCTGCTTCACCCACACCCTGGACCCAGAAATCACTTTTGGCCTGATCCCCGCAGGCTAGGCCAAGGGGCTCACCGGTGCAGGAGCCTGTGCACTGGTCCTCTAGTAAAAGGATAAAATAGTATGAGGACTCATTGTTGGGATTTCTATTTATGGTGACACAATAGAATTATGAACACCAGGAAAAGCCTATCAAACCTTGCTCTAGAGCAGCGGTTCTCAATCTGTGGGTCGCGACCCCTTTGGGAGTCAAACGACCCTTTCACAGGGGTCGCCTAAGACCATCGGAAAACACATATATAATTACATATTGTTTTTGTGATTAATCACTATGCTTTAATTATGTTCAATTTGTAACAATGAAATTGGGGGTTACCGCAACATGAAGAACTGCATTAAAGGGTCGCGGCATTAGGAAGGTTGAGAACCACTGCTCTAGAGCCTTTCTTCATGAAGGGAACACATTCTCCAGGTCAGGGTTTGTCAGTGGTGAACACTGGAGTTTTAATTTCTCATTGGATATTTCATTGTAAGAATCATAGAGGTGGTGATTTTTCCCCTTTATAAAATTCAAATGAAGCCTTAAGTTGTATTCTCTCGTTTTCTGTTTCAGTGAGCTAATGCTGTGCTTGGGATACATTAACTCTAAATTTGACATTTCCACTGACCACAGGCTGGACTTGTCTAGAGATATTACCCTGCAATATAGTATTCATGCTAGCTGTTCACAGTGGAGGAAAAGGTGACTGCAAGCATTTTACTCAGCCTGATCATTATGTACTTAGGCTATTCATGGTTACATAAAGCTAGCTAACATGTACATTCAGATGCTTGGCATTGTCATTACAATGCAGTGCAATTCAATAAATATTTATTGGGCACTTATGTGTCCAGCATCACAATCATGTCTTTTCTTTACATAGCACTTGATATATCCAAATAGGTACAAGAGATATCTGGGTAGAAATTCTTCTGAATTGTTCCCTTGATTGGCCTATTACTGGATCTTTCCTTTTGGATCTTAAAATATGCTTTTTTGTTGTTGTCCTCTGAGGGTAAACAAGAAGAGGCCCTGGATGGGACAATTAGAGCAAGTGTCTTTGTTGTGGTTGGTAGGAAACAAAATCAGAATTATAAACTGAATCAAAATTGGGGAGTAAGAGAGAGTTGTAGTATCAGAGAGAAGATGCACACTAAAAGCAAATGGAGAGGAGGAGAAAATCACTGAGTATCCTTTTCTACCTCTTAGTTTTATTAATATTTTACTATTCATATAGGGTAGAGAAACTCTAGATAAATTGATATGATGTTAAGGAGTGTCAACTTCCAGAAAGAAGCAGATTCAATTATGTCCCAGTTGAGGGGAAAAAATTACATTTTATTGTCAAATACTTGCTTAATTATCCATGCTACTGCTTTTCTCTTTTAACATGAATCATGTTGGAAATTCTTGAATTTAACTTGCAAAACACGTGGGTCAAATAATTCAGAGACACAGTTAACAAAAATATCTATAGAACATGAATGAATGCTCCCAAATAGTCTGTTTCTTTTGCTTCTCTCCCCTTCAGATAAGTATATGAATGAGTTGGAACATTGAAATTGCCTGCAGATTTTATAAACACTGATGCACAATTCAATAGCAACTAACATTGTTTTTTAATATATTGGTTTTTTATTTTTATTGACTTTATTGGGGTGACATTGGTTATTAAAATTATATAGGTTTCAGGTGTATAATTCTATAAGGTATCATCTGTATATTATATTATGTGTTCACCACCTCACGTCACGTCTCCTTCCATTACAATTTATCTGCCCTTTATCCTTACTCTCTTGTAATAACCATACTGCTAATGAAGAAAAACTAACACACAAAATAGAAACAGGCTCATAGAGAGCAAACTGACAGCTGTCAGAGGGGAAGGGGGTGGGAACTGGTTGAAAAAGATGAAGGATACAAGCAACTCAGCTTGTTATTAAACACAAGGCTCCACTATTAATTTTCTTCAGAGTGAATTTGGTCCCGTATTTGCCATTCTCAGAGAAGGCATCAGGTAGTGAGTTTCATGAGGAAATGATAGAAAATATTAAGGAGACAAGTTCTCTTGTGGGTTTTACTTGTACCAGTCTGTCTGTCTGTCTGAACTCTTAATGGTTGAGAACACCAGACAGTAAGTTTTACCAAGGGAGAAAAGTATAAAGTAAAGAGATTATTTTTTTCAACATACAATGTAGCCAGAGACTTGGAATTGGGATTTGGATAGAGGGGGTCAGATAGCATATTCATGTGTATTATGGCTGTGTTAGGGTGGAACAGGTATTCAGGTATTTCATAACAGCGTGCCACCACCTTCTGGGATGATGTTGCACTGCCAGTGAGAAACTCATTATTTTCCCTGGAGTTGGTAAGTACAGCAGCAATCTGTAGTGTGAGGATTCACTCTCAACCATTCCAAGTGGCTTGCAATATGTAATGCTATTTGAAAGTGAACTGCAATTATAACTTTCTTATTTGTTTGAAAAGTATGTCCCCTGCTTGAGTAATTATTTTTTACTTAAGACTTTATTGAATCTCTCTGTATAATTGAGCCTAATCAGTCTTCTCTAATCTTTGGAAGGATTAATCTTTATATGTAGCAATAGTTATTTTTGGTATTTCCATGAAGATGCCTGTAGAAGAATTATTGTACTTTTTAGATTCATTATTAATTTTTTATATTCCAGAACTTCTATTTGTATTCTAATTTTATAATATGTAGCGCTCAGGAGAATGGACCTTTGGAAACAATATACAATATGGATTTTAAGAGGCATTTTTTCCCTATTTATTCTTACAGTTTCTGTAAGAAAGTGCTTGTTGTGCACAAATGAGGATAGCTTATAAATATGAATAGTTGGAAAGATCCCCAGGGTCTTTATAACTAACTTCTTGGTGTTGATAGGCTAAGGACAGGGTTCTAAGAGCAATATTCTCAAGTTTTTGTTTCCTCCACTTTAAAATTTAGGAGAACATTCTAGAAAATGAGTCAGGAAACATCTATTGAGCAATTACTGCATGAGGAAAACAAAGGGTGGGTACAAGTATTTGGAAGGAAAAAATTTTTGAGTTTGGGATGAACAATACAAATGGGAGAGACTGCACCGAGGATATGTTGTGCATCAGTGTTTGATTGAAATGGGAGAAGGTTTACATGAAGAATCAAAGTTAGGGAGTAGCTGGAAGACAGTAATTGTGAAAAGGCTGAACTGTTGAACTAGGCAAACTTTTATCCTATAGGTAGTACGGAGCCACAGAATATCATCAGTTTATTCACTTTATTTCAGAGATGAAGCATTTTAGCATTCTATTAGCTATTATTTAATATGAAATGCAGACATTTATTTGGAACTGCAGTAGTAGTTTAATTATTAGTATGACAGCCCATGGTAATATACAACATTCAATAGTCTTTAAACAAAAAATTTCAAACAAAAACTGAAATTCATTCATGTTTCTACTCTATACTTCAGGGTGATGGTGAATGTGTGATCTCTTGATCTTTAGGGAGTGATGCTGCTCATTATCATTTATGAACTTTTATTAAATTCAACAGTGTGCCAAGGAAAGAGTAAACATACAACTTGTCGTGATAGTTCTTGCCATGGTTGATAATAATTGGAGGCATTTAAAGGTTAACCTCTAACATAAAACTGTTAAACTCTGAGTTTTTCCTTTGGTCAGAATCATAAAAAGGACTTAAATCTGAGATTCAGAGCTTCCTGAAGGTAGAGACTATGACACATTTCCTCCACGATTGCCAATATCCTGTACATAATTATATGCCTGACACATATTTAAGGGCTAAACGGAATTTATTTAATGAATAAATGAGTAAGCAGTATTCTGAACTTCTGTGACTCTTTCCAATGTGATTTCACCACTTTTCCACTTTAGTCACTCACTGGCTCATGTACATTGTTATTATTTAAATTCATTTACTCATAAAACTAGGTAATTTGGCAATTCATGAAAGTCATGATCCTGGAATGGATTGTTGCAAAGAAAGGAGCCATTAGGAGGGAAATTGGTGATATTTGAATAATACCTTCAGATTAGATAATAGAATTGTATCAGTGCTAATTTGGGGATTTTGATAATTGTACTTTGATTATGTAAGATGTTAACATTGGCAAAATCTGGATAAAGGGTACACAATAATTATTTTTGCAATGATTGTGAAAGTTAAAATTATTTCAAAATGTAAATCAAGAAAACTCCTCTATCACCCTTAAAATTATATTCTTACAACTCTTAGTAGCAATAGTAGTATATTATTCATTTCATCCCCCATCTCATTCCTGCTTATTACTCTCATTATGATTTCTTATCCTTTGATCTAATGGTATTTTCCATATCAGAACAATTTTCTGACCTCATTGACTTCCCTACCTACCCTGTAGAAACAAAGTCAACTTTTTAATTAATATCCTTACGTAGTTTCAAAAATTGGCCAGACTTTTGACCCACTTTGCCATTACCATTATGCTAAACTACAAATCTGAGTCATCGACTTCTCACCTTTCTGTTCTTAAGGTGCTAAGAGCTTATATGATTAACAAATTGTGTGGCAAAGTCCACCACTTATTATTTTCAGTTTAAGCTCTCCCAAATGCTTTGCAATTCTTTTATTCATATCTCATTGATTTCCAACTACATCCTACTTTTACTGAAATGCTCAAACACCCTTAATCCTGCCACAGAGACATAACCACTATTAACATTAAGGGGCATATTTTGTTAATGTGCATGTAGAAAGAAAATAGATTCATAGCTGAAATTTTCAAAATGAGTTTAGCATCAACTCCATATAGTTTTTATAACTTGGTTTTCTCAATAATATAATTTGAGAATTTCTGACATCACCAAATATTACCAAGGACAGAAAATTTTAATTATACTTCATGTCACAAATACCATTTCAGTGAATATCTGTACATTTATTATATTTAGTATTAATTTTTAGTAGTGGAATAAAAATAATGGAAATATTCATTTTAAGGCTTAATCTATGTTATTAACAAATTCTCTTTTATAATTTTGAACAAATGCATATTCTTGCCAGCAATGTAACATGTCTATTATTAGAGCAAATGCATTATTTGTTTTAACTTATCTTTTTTTTTTAATTGTTGAAAGTATTGCCCTAACCTATTTGGCTCAGTGGATAGAGCGTCGGCCTGTGGACTCAAGGGTCCCAGGTTCGATTCTGGTCAAGGGCATGTACCTTGGTTGCGGGCATATCCCCAGTAGGGAGTGTGCAGGAGGCAGCTGATCGGTGTTTCTCTCTCATCGATGTTCCTAACTCTCTATCCTCCCTTCCTCTCTGTAAAAAATCAATAAAATATATATAAAAAATAATTATAGATGTCTCCTTTGTTTGCAAAGGCATCATTTCTCTATTAACTTTCCCAATTTAAAGAATAAACAATAATAATTTCAATGATATTAAAACTTCATTTTACATTCCTTTGGTTAAAAATTTATTTTATATTTATTGGCTATTTGTCTTTTCATTTTACCTTTCATTTAAAAAAATTTTCCCTGAAATTGCCTATATATCCATAATTTATGTTGAGGGGTCTTAGGTGTTGGATGGAATGAGGAGTGTCCCAATTTTTAATATGTTTAATATATATTTAGTTTTATAGATCGTAACTTTTAATCTACCATATATAGAGTAAGTAGCTCTCCAAGTTTCTTATTTTACTTTAAAATTGAGTTTATGATTTTTAGTATATAATTTTTAATGTTAGCATAGCTTTTAATATTTTATTTTATGACTGCCTCTTTCATTTATACTTTTTTATGTGTCTGAAATTAGTACTTATGAGTTGGAATGAAATAAAAACCATAAATGTATTTTTAAAAATATTTAAAACAAATGTTTTCTGTACTGACTAAAGTGGCATTCACTATTGAATGAATTAATGTTGATAAGTTTATATATTATTATTTAGTGGATTTTTCCTCCTTTAGTCTCATGCCATTAACTAACTGCTTAATTATGGTTTTTATATACTTTTAATGTCTCATAGTGCAAGAGCTACTTATTAATTTTTAAAATCCTTGACAAATCTTACACATGTATTTCCTCACTGAAACATTTATAATTATTTTGAAAAGTTAAAAACCTGTGTCTGTTTTATTTACATTAATATGTTAATTTTAGAAAAAGTCCTTAGGTTCATTAATGCCATCTCCTCCAGGGAAATTACATCTTACCATTAATTGTGTCTCATTTTATGCAACTCAAAAATTTGTAGTTTCTCCTACATAGGTTCTATTGATAGTAATACTATTTTATTTTTAAATTTTGAAATCTGCTAGTGATTTTCAGAAATTATTTTTAATTTCTCCTTTAAATGCTTTTAAAATGGATATTAAACTTTCAATTTTACAAACTGCCTTTTAGGTTTCTACCAAAATCATATGTTATTAATTACATTTATAGATTACCTCATTGAAACTTCATGTTGAACTTTCCTGGCATGCCTGAACTAAATCTGGTCTTGGTATAATAAAAATGTTTATTTTAATTTCTTTTAAAAAGTGAGGTTTATTGAGGTATAACTTACATATATTCAATTCATCCTTTTTAGTGGTACAGTTCTATGATTTTTGTTAACACACATTTATATAGTCTCCACCAAATTCAAAATGTAGAACTTTACCAGCACACCAAAAATGTCCTTATACTATTTTAAAGTCACTCACCTTTCCCCCTCCCAACCTCTGGCAACCATTGATATATATCATTTTTGGATAATTTTGCCCTTTCCAGAATGATGTATAAATGGAACCATACAGTATATAGCTTCTCAGTCTTGCATCTTTCTCTTAGCATAGAGCATTTTAGATTCTTGCTGTTCTGATTTTGTTTTGTTTTGTTTGATTGATTTTTAGAGAGGGAGGAAGGGAAAGAGAGAGACAGACAGAGAGAGACATCAAATGGTTGCCTTTCATATGCATCCCAAATGGGGATCAAACCTATTACCAGAACCCAGGTATGTGCCCTGATTGGAAATCGAACCCGTGACCTTCCAGTGCATGGGATGACACTCCAACCAACTGAGCCTCACTAGTCAGGGCCTGATTGTTTTTGATTATACATATGTGCCACAATTTGTTTATCCATTAAGAAGATGATGTCATTTAGCTAATGTCCTGATGTTTGCATTATAAATAAGGTGACTATAGACATTTCTCTGCAGGTTTGTGTATACTCACTTTTATTTCTCTTGACAAAATACTTAAGAATGAGATCGCTGATTCACATGATAAATAAATGTTGAACTTCATAGGAGATTGCCAAACTCCCAAAGTGGTTATAATATATTGCATTTTCCACAGCATTGGATAAAAGTTCCAATTGCTTTACATCCTTGCCAGTACTTTGTAATGTCAAACTTTTTTTTTTAAATATATTTTAACCATTCTAATATGTAAGTGTATCTCATTTATAACAATTTTATTAAGATATAATTCACATATCATGAATTTCTTCCACTTAAATATAAAATACAATGGTTTTTAGTATTTTTAGTATATTCACAAATATGTATATCTATGACCATGAAGTCCATTTTAGAACATTTTTATCACTTCATAAAAAAAAAAACACCCTAAAACACTTAGCTAACAGTCCCTTTCCCCTTTATCCCCTGCTCCCGGCCTTAATACCCCAAATCTACTTTCTGTCTCCATAGGTTTCTCTATTCTGGATTTTCCTGTGAATTAAATAATAAATTATGTTGAATTTGTGACTGGCTTCTTTCACCTAAAATAATGGTTTTGAAGTTTATTCATGTTGTAGCATATAGCAGTGTTACATCCCTTTATATGATGGAATAATATTCTACCGAACGATTGCACATTCTGTTTATTCATTTGCTCATTGATGGTTATTTGGGTTGCTTCTACTTTTTTACAATTATGAATAATGCTGCTATCAGCATTTATGTACAAAAGCAAAAAAACAAAACAAAAAAGAACCCCATAAAACCCAAAAAAAACAAATGGGACTTCAAACTAAGAAATTCCTGCACAGTGAAGGAACCAATCAGCAAAACAAACAAATAAAAAACTAGCCCATTGAATGGGAGAATATATATTCACAAATGATATATCCAGTAAGCGGTTGATATCTAAAATATATAAAGAGCTCATGAAACTCAATAACAAAAAAATAAATAATCCAATAAAAAATAGGCAGAGGATACAAAGAGACTTTTCTCCAAAAAGAACATACAGATGGCTGACAGAAATATGAAAAGATGCTTAAAATCACTAATAATCAGGGAAATGCAATCAAAACCACAATGAGATGCCACCTCATAAGAGAATGATTATTATCAAAAATTCAACAAATAAGTGTTGGTGAGGATGTGGAAAATAGAGAACCCCTTTCACTGTTGGTAGGAATGCAAATTGGTGTAGCCACTGTGAAGGATAGTATGGAGATTCCTCAAAAAAACTAAAAATAGGACTGCCATAAGACCCAGAAATTCTACTTCTTGGTATTTAGCCAAAGAAAATGAAAACACTAATTGCAAAAGATATATGTACCCCCATGTTCATTGCAGCATTATTTGCAATAGTCAAGATATGAAAGCATCCTAGCTATCTATTGACAGATGAATAAATAAAATGTTTTATATATATGCAAATCTACACACACACACACACACACACACACACACACACAAACACACTGTAATGTTATTCAGCAATAACAAAATGAAATCTTGTCATTCATGACAACATGGATGGACCTAGAGGGTATTATGCTAAGTGAAAAAGAGAGAAAGAGAGAAATACTGCATGATTTCACTTATATGTGGAATTTTAAAAAATCAAAACAAATGAACAAAACAACAGCAAACAGACTCATAGAAACAAAGAACAACCTGATGGTTGCCAGAGTGGATAGGGGTTTAAGGCTGGATGACAAAGGTGAAGCACCATAGAGTTAATAATAGTGTGATAACTTTGCATGGTGACAGATGGTTTCTAGACGTAATGTGATGAGCACAATGTAAGATCTATAAATGTTGAATCACTTGGTTGTACAGCTGAAACTAAAGTAATATTGTATGCCAAATATACTTTAATTTAAAAAGTTCAATATGGCCTTAACTGGTTTAGCTCAGTGGATAGACCATTGGCCTGTGGACTAAAAGGTCCCAGGTTCGATTCCGGTCAAGGGCACATGCCCGGGATGCGGGCTCGATCACCAGTGGGGGCGGGCAGGAGGCAGCCGATCAATGATTATTTTTCATCATTGATGTTTCCATCTCTCGTTCCCTCTCCCTTCCTCTCTAAAATCAATAAAAATATATTTAAAAAATAAAATAAAAAGTTCATTATGTACTATTGCAAAACTTTAAAAAATATATGCAGTTTTTTGTGTGGACATATGTTTTAATTTCTCTTAGGTTCAAATTTCTTTTAATAGACATTATTTTTTAGGGCAGTTTTGGATTCTTACCAGAATTGAGCAGAAAGTACAGAGTTTCCATATATCCTCTTCCCCCACTCATGCACAGCCTCTCCAATCATTAACATCCTGTGTCAGAGTGGCACATTTGTTACAATTAATGATACTTCGCTAAATCAGCCAAAATCCATACTTTGCATTAGTGTTCACTCTTGGTGTTGTACATTCTACAGGTTTAGACAAATATATACGTACATGTATCCACCATTGCAGTATCATACAGAATAGTTTCAGTGCCTTAGAAATCCCCTGTTCTCTACCTATTATCCTCTCCACTCCCTTAACTACTTTCAATCACTGATGGTTTTGCTATCTCTATAGTTTTGCATTTCTTAGAATGTCATATAGTGGGAAGTATATAGTATGTAGCCTTCTTAAACTAGCTTCTTTTCCTTAGTAATACACATTTGAGCTTCCTCCATGTTTTTTTTTTACAGATACCTATATTTACCTTCATATTGATAATTTTTAGTGTTCTTTATTTTTTGCCTGTAGATTCACATTTCCATATGGTATCATTTTGTACTAGCATATAGAACTTCCTTTAGCATTTGTTGTAGCTTATGCTTCCTTGTGACAAAATCAGTTTTCCTTTTCCTGAAAATATCTTTATTTCTTCTTTAATTCTGAAAGATGATATCACTTAATGTAGGATTATATTTCACGTCTTGTTTTTCCAGGACTTGAAAGATGTCATAGATGTCATTATATTTTCATTGACCTCCACTCTATCTACTGGGAAATCAATTGTTCTTTTTATTATTTTTTCTTCTGTATATAATGAGTAATTTTTGTGGATACATTTAAGATCTCTCTATATTTCTATTTAAATATTTTGGCTATTATCTTTTCTTTGTATCTATATGCATTGAGCTTTCAAAATCTCTAAATGGATATGTAAGTTTTCTATAATATGAAAATGTTCTTTTTGGATAAAATTTTTCCATATTTTTTCAAATATTTTATCTGTATCTATCTGTTTCTTCTCTCTTTCTGGGACTACACAAACACATAGATTGTTTAATATCCTATATAATAAAAAGGTAATATGCAAATTGTCCCCTTGGGAGTTCGACTGGGAGACTGGGAGTTTGATCACTCACTATGATGTGCACTGATCACCAGGGGGTGGCGCGGAACATGGCGGGTGACCAGTGGCAGTGGTGGGGTGCTGAGGGAGTGAGGGATGGAGGAGGCAGGGAGGCCGGGAGGCGGGGAACCACATGGTGGCAGCACATGCAGGCAGCGAGGGAAAGAGGAGGTGGGGAACCTGAGTGGCCCTGATCACTGGCCGGGCCTAGGGACCCTAACTGTGCACGAATTTTGTGCACCGGGCCTCTAGTTGTCCCATGAGTCACTGAGGCTTTGTTTAATTTCCCTCTCTGCTCTTTAAGTTAGGTAATTTCTATTAATATATCTTCAAACTCATTGACTCTTAATTTTGCTCTCTATAACTATAGGACTATCTGCTCATTCCACTTCTAAAAATATATTCCAAATCTCATCATGTCTGTCCACCTCTTCTACTTTAACCTTCATCCAAAGCATCATTACCTCTTGCCTGCACTACTAACCTGTACTGACTAGTTCTTGGGTCCTCACTAAGCACAAAAATCTCCTATACTTTATTAGATATTTTCACATAGGGGCTTGAATAAATAGGGTTCTGAATGGAAGAAAAGTGCATTTGAAAATCTTTTACACTGGTTGCCTTTCATATTGCCCCTCTTATTCTTTCACTGGATCAATTAATTGCAGCCAGGAAATACTTATGTAGAACTGGGCAGAAAAGGCCGGAACAGTCTGACTCACTTTGATACAACTATGTGACATGATTGATAAAAAGGCAATGGCAATAAAACTTTGTTTATAGTATGAGGCTTTTTTTTTTTTAAGGAAGTACCATCATCCATTGAAGGACACTCAGGTTGTTTCCATGTATTGGCTATTGGACAACTGTATGATTTCATTCACATGTAAAATATAAAACTAAAAGGAACAAATCAAACAAAAAAGGAACTCATAGATACCCACAATAGAATGGTGGTTACCAGAATGGAAGAGGGTGTGGGGGAGAATGAAGAGGATAAAGGGGATCAAATATGTGGTGACAGGAGACTAAGTTTGGGGTGGTGAGCACACAGTAGACTATACAGATATATTATAAAGTTGTACACCTGAAATTTATATAAATGTTATTAACCAATATTATCCCAATTACTTTAATTAAAAAACATAAAAAGGAAGAACAAATAAGACAATAAAAAGTTTGCTCCTTTTTTGACTTAAAAGACAGATATTTAAAGTTATAAAATGCAGAAAAACTTTTAAATTAAGTGAAAACTCATTACTGTAACTCCTACACACTAACACTTCCCTTGAGAATTAATTATTTTTTGGCATTTGTTATCATTTCTTTAAGAAAAAAGTATATTCCATCATATATATGTATCTATGGATGTATTTTTCTAAATCCTATACATTTAATCATAATACATAGTTCTGCCCCTTTAATTTAATTTAATTTTTTAAATATTATTTTGTATTGATTTCAGAGAGGAAGGGGGAGAGAAAAACATCAATGATGAGAGAGAATCATTGACCAGCTGCCTCCTGCATGCCCCCTACTGGAGATGGAGCCTGCAACCCAGGCATGTGCCCTTGATCAGAATCGAACTCTGGACCTTTCAGTCCACAGGCCCATGCTCTATCCACTGAGCCAAACCACCTAGGGCCTGCACCTTGCTTTTTAAACTGAGCTCTTCAATCTCATCTTGTCTACTAATATACCAATGTGTGTGTGTGTTCATGTGTGTGTGTGTGTAGATTTAATTTGTTTTTTCAGGAACTGCCATTCTGTTTTCATAATGGCTGTACCAATTTTTAATCCCACCAACTCATCTTTTCTAATATATAATATTTAAATTATTTATTGTTGAAAGTTTTACATATGTCTCTTTTTTCCCCATTTACCACTCCCCTCCTGTGCGCTCCTGGCCCCCAGCACAGGCCCTCACCCCCATACTGTCTGTGTCCATTGGTTATGCTTATATGCATGCAAACAAGTCCTTTGATTTATCTCTTACCACTCCCCCCCAGCCTCCCCTGCCTTCCCTCTGAGGTTTGATGGCCTGTTTGATACTTCTATGCCTATGGATCTAGTTTTGTTCATCAGTTTGTGTTGTTCATTATATTCTCAAACTAGGGGCCCAGAGCACAAAATTGCACAAGACCCAGACCCAGCGTGCCGCAGGACACAGCATCAAGTCCCGCCGGGGCTGCAGGGTGCAGCATCAAGTCACCTTCTGGTGACTGGTCTTTGTTCATTATGTGTTATGACCACTGGGTTTTTATTATATAGATGAGTGAGATCATGTGATATTTATCTTTCTCTGACTGGCTTATTTCGCTTAGCATAATGGTCTCCAGTTGCATCATGCTGTTATAAATGGTAAAAGTTCCTTCTTTTTTATAGCAGCATAGTATTCCATTGTGTAGATGTACCACAGTTTTTTAATCCACTCATCTGCTGATGGGCACTTGAGCTGTTTTTAAATCTTAGCTATTGTAAATTGCACTTCTATGAACATAGGGGTGCATATATCCTTTCTGATTGGTGTTTCTGTTTTCTTCATATATATTCCTAGAAGTGAGATTACTGGGTCAAATGGGAGTTCCATTTTTAATTTTTTGAAGAAACTCCATACTGTTTTCCATAGTGGCTGCACCAGCCTGCATTCCCACCGGCAGTATACCAGGGTTCTTTTTTCTCCACATCCTCGCCAGCACTTACTGTTTGTTGATTTGTTGATGATAGCCATTATGACAGGTGTGAGATGGTACCTCAATTAATATTTGACAAAGGAGGCAAGAACATACAATGGAGTCAAGACAGTCTTTTCAATAAATGGTATTGGGAAAATTGGAAAGATACATGCAAAAAAAATATGAAAGTAGACCACCAACTTACAGCATACACAAAAATAAACTCAAAATGGATAAAAGCCTTAAAGGTAAGATGGGGAAACCATAAAAATCTTAGAAGAATACATAGGCAGGAAAATATCAGATATATCTCATAGCAATATCTTTACCACTATAGCTCCTAAGGCAAAGGAAACTAAGGAGAAAATAGACAAATGGGACTACATCAAAATGAAAAGCTTCTGCACAGCAAAAGAAACCAAGAAAACAACAAGAAAGCCCACTGCATGGGAGAACATATTTGCCAATGTCACATCTGATAAGGGTTTAATCTCTAAAATTTATAGGGAACTCATACAACTTAACAAAAGGAAGATAAATAATCCAATAAAACGTGGGCAAAGGATCTAAATAGACACTTTTTGAAAGTGGACATAAAGAAGCCAAGAGACATATGAAAAAATGCTCAAAGTCACTAATCCAAGAGATGCAAATCAAAACCACTTCATATTTTAAAAGATTTCATATTTTATGATGCATTATAGTCTCCTCTTCCAGTAAAAAAATGTAAATATTTATTGTTATACTATTTCTATAATTTTAATTATTTAGAATATGAAAGGGAAGCTGCTGAATATGTTACATTTCACCCACTTCAACTGGTACCAAAACAAAATCTTAAACTATGTGAGTAATAGAGCTTAATTCTATGCAGCTCTAGATAAACTGCACAGGTAAAACTAAGTGTCATATTAAAATGAGAAAGGATGAATTAAAGTGATCTGCTTAAAATTTTTCAAGGCATAATGGAAGTAATAAGTTTATGCAGCCTAAAGAAAGAAATATTTGTGGTTTGGGTATAAAATGTATTCTTAAATATTTTAAAAGCAGTTAAGAATTAGAATGAGAACTTGGATTCAAGCTTATATATTGACTAGAGGCCTGGTTCACAAATTCGTGCACAGGTGGGGTCCCTAGTCCTGACTGGTGATCAGGGCCTGCCGTCTGGGGGGAAAGATTATGGGAGGTTGGCTGGCCATAGGAGGTTGGCTTTGGGAGTGCACTGACTACCAGGGTGTGGCTCCTGCGTTGAGCATCTGCCTCCTGATGGTTATGCGTTTCATAGCGACCAGTCAACCAGTCGTTCAGTTGTTCGGTTGCTTAGGCTTTTATATGTATAGATACGCAGCTCTGTAGAACCAGTCATTTCAAGAGAAGTAAAATTAAATTTGGCGAGTATCCTTTAGTGATAGAAGAAATTTATTTATTTATTTATTATTTTTCTAAAGAAAGTATTGATTTTAACGATAATTTATCAATATTCATTAATTATACCAACTGTACCATACTCACAGATAATGCTGATAGAAAACTCTTAGTGCAGGGTACATGGGAATGCTACTGTCTTCTCAATTTTTTTGTAGAACTAAAATTGTTCTAAAAAAATAAAGTCTACTTAAAAGAAGACAGAGAGACTTATGTGACATATCAGCCAAATGCAGTGAGTGAATTTTGATTTGATCTTGATTGAAACAAATTGTGTGTTAGATAATTTGGGAACTTTAAACATTTGCCAGGGTCCAACCCCAGCGGGTCCAGGGGTCCCCAAAGGCGTAGACGGAGTCGGCGAAGAAGGAAGGACACGGAGACAGTGTTCAGTTGATCAGCAGCCTAGCCAGGATCTCCAGCCAGGATCTCCAGCCAAGTTCTGGTCTGGATCTCCAGAGAGGTTCCGCTTCGGATCTCCAGCGAGGTTCTGTAGCCATGTTCCCTTGCTAGGTTCTCCAGCCAGGTTCTGTCCAGGTTCTCCAGCCAGGTTCAGTCACCAGGTTCTAGTCAGGTTCTCTTGCCATATTTCTGTAGTCAGGTTCAGTCCAGGATCTTTTGCCATGTTCTCTCCAGCGAAGTTCTTCTGTCTGTAGGTTCTGTGTAGGTTCTGTCTGTAGGTTCTCTCTTCTCAGTTCTGTCTGAAGTTCTGTGTTCTAAGTTCTGTGTCTTTCTGTCTTGTTACATCTGTATATATACCAGTTGATTCAATCCTATCAATCTCTATTACAAAGGTTAGGGCGTTTCTTATCTCCATTCCAGGGAGTAAAGATTATGTAGCTTAAGCATCATTGTTCATAGTTAAAGTGATTAATTACCCGCCTGGCACTTAGTTGAGGGGTTTTATTCCCTCCCTAACTTCAGGGGAAAATCCCTACCTGGGGATTCAACCTTTCTCGGAGAGGTGACCTTGGTTAAAACACAGTGCCAAGAAGGTGAGCAAACATATTAAGAACCGGATGCCATATATGCCAGGTCCCTTGAAACAGCAAGGATGGACCAGCTCCCGGCAAACATTGGCTGTATATTTAAGGATACAGATTAAGGAATTATTGTAAACTTTAGACACATTAATTATACTTTGAGCCTGTTTTTTAAAAAGTTCTTAACTTTTAGTGATACTAAAATATTTTTGATAAAAATGATGTGACATCTAGGGTTTGTCCCAAAATAATCTAGGGTGGAGTGTAGAGGGTGATGGGGGTAAAGATGGAACAAGTGTGGTCCAGAGTTAATGATTATTATATATGGATTATGGGTACATGGGGAATGCTGATTTGAGAAATTTAAAATGGGCACTTAGAGCACAGGACCTAGAAAATATTGAAATACATAATAGACAGTTTGCAGGCACTATAGTCAGGTGGTCGTTTCAGTGTGACCCTGTGTATTAGGCAAGTATAAGAGGCCCAGTGCATGAAATTCGTGCACTGGGGGGTTGTCCCTCAGCCCAGCCTGAACCCTCTCCAATTTGGAACCCCACAGGGATCGGGTCTAAACCAGCAGTTGGACATCCCTCTCACAATCCGGAACTGCTGGCTCCCAACTGCTCGCCTGCCTGCCTGCCTGATTGCCCCTAACTGCTTCTGCCTGCCAGCCTGATCGCCCCTAACCACTCCCCTGCCAGCCTGATCGACGTCTAACTGCTCCCCTGCCAGCCTGATTGCCCCCAACTGTCCTGTCCTCTCCTGCTGGCCTGCCCCCCCCCAACTTCCCTCCCCTGCTGGCCCGGTTCCCCCAACTCCCCCCGTCCCCCTGCTGGCCTCATTGCCCCTAACTGCCCTTCCCTGCTAGCCTGATCACCCACAACTGCCCTCCCCTGCCGGCCATCTTGTGGCTGTGGGTGCCGCCATCTTTGAGGGTGGGGCAGTCAATTAGCATATTCCCTCCTTATTGGCTGTGGGTGCCATCTTTGCGATGGCATGAGGGTCAATTAGCATATTCCCTCTTTATTAGATAGGCTGATGGGGAATCTGGGAGCAAGAATTACAGTATTACCATGAAGCCTCAATTTTAGGACAGACATAAAAATTTAAACAACCATATGAACCCTGAATATTCTCTGGGACATTCACACAAGGGGTCATTTAATGTAAACATAAATGGATACACTGTCAAGGAACTCATCTTAAGGTCCTATATTTTATCATTGGAAAGCCCTGTTTATGAAAGTTATTTTTAATAATATATATATTATTGTTGACAGTATTACAGATGTCCACCATGAAATTTATTTTTATACTGAGCTTAAATCTATCTCTTTAAGCTTCTACCAATGGACGCTTCTATGTCTTATTTCCACACTTTTGCACCCAACATTTCTATATCCTAGAATGCCTGATGCCTATCCCTCCTGATAAGCCAAGGGTTACTCCTAGCCTGTATTCTTTCTAAAATGTTTTTCATTTTCCCAGTTCATAGTGTTTTTTATCAATTATTATAGAATGTCCTGTATCTAGCTGTTATCTATCTATCTATCTATCTATCTATCTATCTATCTATCTATCTATCATCATCATCTATCATCTATCTATCTATCATCTATCTATCTATCTATCTATCTATCTATCTATCTATCTATCTATCTATTTATCTATCATCTCTATCTGGTATACCTACTGAATACATATGTAAATAAATATATTTAGATTCCTTTTTCAGTATACCTTTCCTATGTCCCCACCTTCACTGTAAATTTGTAGGCCAAGATTATGTCTAAGTAGATAACTTAGTATTCCATTCCTTCTCTCCTCATTTATCAGTCTTTTAGATATTTACTCCTCATTTCTTCATGATTAGTGCCTTTAAGCGATTGGGGCAGCCTTCTCAGAATTCAGCATTGTTCCCTCCTACCAGTCTAAATGTTTCTTTAGGCTTCTGACCCAGTTAGTTTGCTCAAAGCTTGCTCTACTCTGGATGCAATCTTAGGAAATTACCCCTTGTTAATGAGTTATCACAAAGTACCTGAAAGTGTAGTCTTCTTAAGGTTGGTGATTCCAAAGACTGGAAGAAAGGACAGAAATTCCCATAAGCATAATCAAAGTGATGTCAGATGCAATGATTTTGACTAAACCTTTCCAATGACAACAATCCCTTGAGCTACTTCTTCCTTCATGAGTCCTTGAAAAATACACCATGTTCTTTGGTTTTAAATAAGAATAAAAAATCTGTAGATACATTGGTGTCAGAGGAATCTGATATTCTCAGAGAGAGACCTATAGAGAACAATTTGAAATTTTTGCATTTTTAATATGTATGTGCTTATTTATTTATTTTTAAATTTATCTTTATTGTTGAAAGTATTACAGATGCCCCTCCATTGACCCCTCTAACCCACTCCTGCCTATTTTAATTAATTTTATTGGGGTAATATTGGTTGATAATGCCTGCTTTAAAATCATTATCAGACAATTTCAATATCTCTTATCTCAGTTTTAGAGTCATTTAATAGTCTTTTCTCATTCAAGCAGTGTTTTCATTGTTTTGTATGACTAGTGATTTACAGTTGTATTCTGGAAATTTTGTGTATAATGTTAGAAGGCTCTTGATCCCATTTAAATCTTCCATTTCAGCACAGTCACTCTATTTAGGTTTTTGCATAGGTCCTTGCCTACTTTTGTGAGCTGCAGTTCCAGTGATAAATTACGTTATAGAGCCTTGAAATTCTATTCTGATTGGCTGTGTACTTATGGCTCCACTAGAACACTTGCTCAATTCCTGCATGTGCTGCATAGGCTTCCCAGTGTCCTTGAAATGAGGTTCCTGAAACTCTGGGCTTTTGTTGCTGCTGCTTTTCAGAATCAGTGTCTCCCAAGGATCTCAATGTGCTGTTGCTGGTGTAGCAGATTGGGATGCCACTAACTTGGGTGGGGAATGGTGGATGGGTCCCTGATTGGTCCTGCTGATACTCTTACTGTGGAAGATACGACTGCTGATGCTCTGGTACAGGAAATAGACCCTGATGTTGTTGCTTGCATGGTGGATTAAACTCTCACTTATTTGGATATGCTATGTGAGATGGGTCTTCTCCTGTGCCCCATGGTTGCTATTATTTAAAAAGATCTGGCCATTATTTCTCTGGGTGTTGGATAGGGATCTCCGGAAACTCCCACCAAGGAAAACAGGCCGCCTGACTCACTGCACAGTAGCCACTGCTGTTATTGCTACTCCTGTGGTTGTTTGAGCTTGCGGCAGCTCCAGGCATGAAGTTGTCAGTTTAATAATGTTGGACCCTGCTGCCTGTTGCTCCTGCTGTTTCTCTGTGGATTTGGTCAATATAGTCTTGGGTGTTATGCAGGGGTAGCACTGCTGCTGCTATTATGGTCCATTGGGCTATATGATACCCTGGGTATAGGTAATATAGATGGATCTTTCCATTAGGTCTCTGCTGAGCTGCCTGTTTTAGGTACTTTGGCCATAGATGAGGGCTTCTCTTATTTTCGTGTGTGTGTGTGTGTGTGTTTAATGCCCTTTGGAGGGTCCAGAATATCTACTCTCTCTGGAGCCCAATCTGGAATATATGGGAGCAAAAAAGGAAAACCCAGGGGACTCACTGTCACGTGATTTCTCAAATCCTGAGGTTTTTAGAACTTCTGACTTTTTCTTTCCATCATTCCGGGTCATTTTATCACTGTCTATTAAATTATTTTCACAGTCTTCGGTTATATTTAGAGGGGAAGAGCAGGGAAAGTGAATCTATGCCATCTTTTTTCAGGAACTGAAATTTCTGCCTTTTTATGATGTTTAATAATAATGAGGGAATGAGGGTTTAATTATTTGTAAAGTGTATGATGCTACCCTGTTGGGAACCATATTGGAGCCATATTAGTTTTACAAAATTAAAAGTAATTATCTGCACTCTTTCATTCTTTTCTCCCCTTCAAATTAAATAGTGTAATTGTGAGGAGGATTAGAGATTTGTTTGATTATTATTTCTTCCTAATGAAGTATCAATTATCAGCAATGAGGAACCATAATTACTGGGTTTATTAGCTTCCTTTCAATGAGCTATCCATCAATTACTTTTACTGTAACAAAATGAGGCATTTCTTTTAATATTCTGAAATATTCTCCTACTTTTATTGCAGATATCTTTCTGATGTTTTCATTCTAGATTTTAATATAAAATGATGCAGAAGGATAACACATGATAATTGGGAAATTCTAGAAAAATGTCAGGGTGAACAGTACATCAAAGCCTAATGAGTTTTTGACCCACTGAGTTTCTAATACATTTTGCCTACCATTTTGAGTGACATGGGAAGATAGAGGATTTAATTAAGCATAATATTTCTTGAAAGGTCATTGTTTCAGTAAACTTTCATCTTTCCTTTTTTTTTTTTTTTTTTTTTTAGAGAGAGAGAGAGAGAGAGTGGAAGGGAGGCAGGGAGATAGAGGTATAAACACTCTATTTATTGGTTGCCTCCAGCAAGCCCCCTCCACCAGGGCCAGAGCCTGCAACAAAGGTACATGCCTTTGGGGGTACATGGCCTTGACCAGAATCAAACCCAGGACACTTCAGTCCTCATGCCAAGGCTCTATCCACTGAGCCAAACCGACTAGGGCTGTGAGCTTTCATCTTAACCCCAGACTTCCTTACCACTTATGACACAATCCTATATAATAAAGAGGTAATATGCAAATTGACCATCACACCCTCACACAAGATGGCCGCTCCCAAGTGGTCAAAGATGGCTGCCCCCATGTGGACACAAGATGCCCTGCAGGAGAGGGCAGATGTGGGTGATCAGGCCAGCAGGGGAGAGCAGTTGGGGTGATTGGGCCAACAGGGGAGCAATTAGGCATTGATCAGACTGGCAGGGGAGCAGTTAGGGAGTGATCAGGCTGACAGGCAGAAGTGGTTAGGGGCAATCAGGCAGGCAGCAAGCAAGTGGTTGGGAGCCAGCAGTCCCAGATTGTGAGAGGGATGTCCCAGATTGGAGAGGGTGCAAGCTGGACTGAGGGACACCCCCCCAGTGCACGAATTTCATGCACCAGGCCTCTAGTCCTATCTAATAATAGAGAAACATGGTAATTAACCATAACTTCGTTACCCTTCCCATTGGCTAATCAGCAAGATATGCAAATTAACTGCCAGCCAAGATGGCGCCTGGCAGCCAGGCAGCTGAAGCAAACATGAACATGAGGCTTGCTTACTCCAGTGATGGAGGAAGTCAACGTTCCCGCCTGCCGCAGCTCAACTCTGAGCTCTGGATGAAACTATGTTGCAATTATAGAACCTAAACAAACCCCAGAAACCTGCTTTCAGCCAGCGTGGCCTCAGAGCTTAGAGTGGCCAGTGATGGCAACAGAGTTTCAATTATAGAATCTAAATGAACCCAGGTACCTGCTTTCAGCCGGCAACGGCCTCAGAGCTGGAGCCTGCTCTCAGCTCCAGTGACAGCTATAGAAGGTAAATTAATCCCAGAATAAAAAAGAAAAAGAAAATGGAGAGGCTGGGAGCTTCAGTCGCCCACCAGCCTGAAAACAGCCCTCAGCCCCTCACCCAGAATGGCCAGGCACCCCAGTGGGGACCCCCACCCTGAAGGGGGTGTGACCAGCTGCAAACAGCCATCATCCCATCATCCAGGCTGGCCAGGCACCCAAGCAGGACCCCCACCCTGATCCGGGACACCCTTCTGGGCAAACCAGCCGGCCCCCACCCATGCACCAGGCCTCTATCCTATATAGTAAACGGGTAATATGCAAACTGACCCTAACAGCAGAAGGACTGGGAATGACTGGTCACTATGACACACACTGACCACCAGGGGGCAGACACTCAATGCAGAATCTGCCCTCTGGTGGTCAGGGCGCACTCACATGGGAGGAGCTCTGCTCAGCCACAAGCCAGGCTGATGGCTGCCAGCCAGTACAACAGTGGTGGTGGGAGCCTCTCCTGCCTCCTCAGCAGTGCTAAGGATGTCTGACTGCAGATTAGGCCTGCTCCCCGCTGGCAAGTGGACATCCCCCAAGGGCTGCCGGGCTGCCAGAGGGATGTCTGATTACCATCTTAGGCCCAATCCCCTGGGGAGTGGGCCTAAGCCAGCAGGTGGTCATCCCCTGAGGGGTCCCAGACTGCGAGAGGGCACAGGCCGGGCTGAGGGACCCCCTATCCCCCCCGAGTGCACAAATTTTTGTTCACCGGGCCTCTAGTAAGATATATAAAATCCTTGGAATATCCTGATCAAAGAAGTGATAGGTGTGCCTTCTGTAATTTTTAACAGGCCACTTTCAAACATACTTGAGTTTATGCCAGTGATAGTGAACCTTTTGAGCTCAGTGTGTCAGCATTTTGAAAAACCCTACCTTAACTCTGGTGCTGTGTCACATATAGAAATTTTTTGATATTTGCAACCATAGTAAAACAAAGATTTATATTTTTGATATTTATTTTATATATTTAAATTCCATTTAACAAAGAAAAATCAACCAAAAAAAATGAGTTCGCTTGTCACCTCTGACGCGTGTCATAGGTTCGCCATCACTGGTTTATGCTAATAAAGAGACTCTTGGTGGCCTTGCATTCTTAGATAGCCTTAAGGTGGGAGTTGGTTGCCAGATGGACAACCTTATAATAAGAGGTTTGGAACTTTCCACCTTACCCTTCAGCCCCTGAATTCCAGGGAGGAGAAAAAGACTAAGGATTGAGTTCAAGCCCTGGCCAGTTTGGCTCAATGGATAGAGTGTCACCCTGCACACCAAAGGGTCCCATGTTCGATTCTGGTCAAGGGCATGTACCTTGGTTGCAGGCTTTTCCCTGGCCCTGGCCCTGGCCCAGGCCCTGGTCAGGGCTAGTGAAGGAGGCAGCCAATCGATGTGTTTCTCCTACATCAATGTTTCTCTCTGTCTTTCCTTCTCTCTTCCACTCTCCTTAAAAATCAATGGAACAATATCCTCTGCCAAGGATTAAAAAAAATTAAAAAGAAATTTTTAAAAATTAAGTTCAAATACCAATGGTTAATGATTCATCAATCATACCTATGTGATGGAACCATCATCAAAACCCCTAAATAGTCAGATTTAGAGAGCTTCCAGGTTAGTAAACAAATCCATGTACCTGGAGGGTGGCACACCCCAACTCCAAGGCAATAGGAGCTCCTGCACTCAGGACCCTTCTGGACTTCTTAATCTGGCTGTTCATTTGTATTCTTTATAATCTATAATAATAAAAGCATAATATGTTAATTAGACTGGACATCCTTCCAGATGACCTTCCGGAGCCGGGGTTGTGAGGGAAGCCTGTGTCCCAGGTGCAAGAGGAAAGTCAGTGCCAGCAGCCAGGGGAAGGAAGGCCTACCCTTGCACGAATTTAGTGCATCAGGCCTCTAGTATCTTTTATAAATTGGTAAAGTAGTTAAAGTTTTGTGAGCCATTCTACCACATTGTTGAGCCTGAGGAGAGAGTTGTGAGAACCCCTTGAATTTATAGCTGGTTGGTCAGAGGTACAGGTGGCAACCTGAAACATGCAACTTGGACCTGAATTTGGGGCAGTCTTGTGGGACTGAGCCAATAAATAGCCTGTGGGCCTATGCTAACTCCAGATAACTATCATCACAATTGAATTGAATTGCACACATCCAGTTGGTGTTCAGAGAGTGGAGAATTAATCGCTGTGGGGGAAAACAAACATCCCTTTGGTGTCAGAGTGTTGCTGGAAAACACTATGGACCACAGCCCCCGTTGTTTCCCTCAAGTAGATGAAGTTCCAGAATTGCAGCTGCTGAAATACAGTGGAATGGTAAGAAATACTGAATAACTAGCTTTTAATTTATCTTGGCTTTTTTGAATAGTATACACTCTTTTCTGACCCAAAGACTTCTTAGTCAAAAATAAATGGTACACATTTTAGCAGGAACCTATATTCTGGAGAAAATATATTCTAGGCTACCGTATGCTTAAATAGACTTCCTCTTATATGAAAAGGATTGTGTCTTATGACTTTCTGTGTTCCATGCCCTTAACCCACTGCCCTACCACTACACAATGCTCAATAAATGTTTGTTCTTGATGATACTGATGAAATAATCATTCCCACAAAGGGCACCCTGTACCCTCTGAAATGGACCAAATATGTCACCACCTTGGACTCTTTGCAGGAGGTATGCTTTTTAAATAACAAGCACAAGTAGGAGCTACCTGAGTGTGTGCTAACCTTTATCATGAAATCAGATTAAAATTCTCTGGAGTGCAATGAGTCCCTGGAAGGCTGTTCCACTTATTACAAATTTCCTTCATTTATCTCATTACCTGGAATGACATTTAACACCTTGCACAGTTGGAATAATTTGATCTAAATCACATTATCTTTCTTATGAATGATGATGGTTCTAGACAAGGATGAAAGCTCAGTTATAATGAGCACATTTTGTTAAATGGGCATTATATTGCCAAAAATGTTGCAAATAATAATTTAAAGATACTGTTTTTATCCATTTTATACTTTATTTTTTCTGGATCTTTTCAGCCACTTACCTCCAAAACTGTGTACCTGATTTTCCATATGAGTACCTTGACTCTCCTATTAGCCCTTCTTCTGACCTGATTTGATAGACTTATCTATTATCTGAGCTAGTGAAGTCTAAGGTGGGCTATAAAAAGATGCAACAAACTTGAGGTCTGCTCTCGAAATATGCCTAGTCCTTATCGTTGTCACTGTTATTGGCTCTTGTCAGACTAGTTCCATTGTACTACACTCTGGATGCTACATTGTGGTTTTAATAACCATGTAATTGATTGTTTGTTTTCACATTCTCTTTGAATGAATACCCAATTTTTTACATCTCTGATTCTAGTTGGTTAACCAGATTTCTTGACGGGACCCTGGTTGTGCCAAGATACTGATCAATTACAGCCACTACTTTTCTAAAAATTGTTTGAAGGACACATGATTCCTCTGGATGAGCCAGCCTTAGTTCCTGAGCTGCCTAGAGCTCTACTTTATGCTCTGGAGCCTTCCCAGTATTTGGTTGCCTCTGTTTTTCATTAAACTCAGATCTTTTGTATGTAGCCAAAGAATGATAATTGTCTCCAAAACCTAAAAACATGAAAAACATCTATTAACATCCTATAGATTTGGCCTAGGGACTGTGGAGTACCTTGTCTCCATTGTGATGGTTTACGTTAAGTGTCAATTTGGTTAGGCCACTGAAACCAGATATTTGGTCAAACGTTGTAGCCTTCACTATGAAGATATTTTAAAAATGTGCTTCAGTTGTCAATCAGTAAAATTTGAGTAAAACTTAGCCTCTATAAATGTAGGTGGGCCCCATTCAATCAGAAAAAGCCTTAATAGATAAAGATCTCCTCCAAAAAAGAAGGGATTCTGCCACAGACTGACTGCAGACTCAAACTCCAACTCTTCCCTGGGTGTTCAGGCATCTACCCTATACTGCAAATTTTGAACTTGCCAACCTCCACAAACACGTGAGCCAATTCCTTGAAATCTCTCCCTTTCCCCCTTCCTCTCCCCCTCCCTCTTCTCCCTCTCCCTCATGCAACTCTCTCTCTCTCTCTCTCTCTCTCTCTCTCTCTCTCTCTCTCTCTCTCTCTCTCTCTCCCCCCCCATATGTACATCCGACTGACTGGCCAGTACATATGACCCACACTGGCAATTTAAAAATAAATGTTGACTTGCACATGCGCTGTAATTTGAAGACAGTTTCCCATGATGCCAGCATTTGCAATGACTATTAATAAAGCACAAGGACCAACTCTAGATAGAGTAGGAATATTCCTACCTGAACCAGTTTTCAAACATGGTCAGTTATAGTTCTAAGAGCACATGACGTTAATGTTTTAAATCATCACAAGGGAAATTAGTCAAGTACTCTGAAAGTGTTTTTACTCTTAATGTGGTATACAGGGAGATATTAGAATAAATTTACTCAGTTTATCAGTCATTGTTTTTATCAATGTTTTTATATAATGGTTTTGTTGTTTTTATATCATTTGTTGTTGTCATATCATGTTATTGTTTATTTATTAATCAATTTATGTATTATTTTCATATACATTTTACTAATGTCTTTTTTATCTCTGACACTTCTATTATAGAGAAATAGCAAATGGCAATATTAAAATATTTATTCTAATTAATTTCCTTTTAATGTGCAAGAATCCATGCACTGGGCCACTAATATGTGTGTGTGTGTATAGACACACACACACACACACACACACACACATTAGTGTCCTAGTGCATGAAATTCGTGCATTGGGGGGGTTGCCCCTCAGCCCGGTCTGCACCCTCTCTCAATCAGGACCACTGGCTCCTAACTGCTTGCCTTCCTGCCTGCCTGACCTGCACCTTCTCTCAATCAGGACCACTGGCTCCTAACTGCTTGCCTTCCTCCCTGCTTGATTGCCCCTAACTGCCCTTCCCTGCTGGCCTGACCCCCTATAACTGCTCTCCCCCACTAACCTGATCGCTCCTAACTGCCTCTGCCTTGGCCCTGCCACCATGGCTATGTCCAGAAGGATGTCTGGAAGATCTCCAGGCTAATTAGCATACTACCCTTTTATTAGTGTATCCTATCTAATAAAAGAGAAACATGGTAATTAGCGTACGACCACTACCCTTCCCATTGGCTAACCAGGGGAATATGCAAATTAACTGCTAGCCAAGATGGCAGCCAGCAGCCAGGCAGCTTGAAACTAACATGAGGCTTGCTTGCTTCAGTGATGGAGGAAACCAACGTTCCCTGCCTGCCTTGCCAGCCTCTGAGCCTGCAGTTTGAAACATTGAAACATTGTAACAAATAAAGAAGCTAAACAAAACCCCAGAAACCTGCTTTCAGCAAGCTGGGATCTGAGAGCTGGAGTTATACATTGTTTCAATTATGGAACCTAAACAAACCAGATACCTGCTTTCAGCAGCAGAGGCCTCAGAGCTGGAGCCAGAGCTAAAGCTGGCCCAGAATTTAAAAAAAAAGAAAAAGAAAAAAAGGAGCGGTTGGGAGCTTCAGTCACCCGCCAGCCTGAAAACAGCCCTCAGCCCCTCACCCAGACTGGCCAGGCACCCCAGTGGGGACCCCCACCCTGATCCAGGACACCCTTCAGGGCAAACCAGCTGGCCCCCACATGTGCACCAGGCAATATAGTAAAAGGGTAATATGCCTCCCAGCACCGGGATCAGGGGAGATGCAAGGCCTCCCAGTACCGGGATCAGCGTTACAGGGGGCAGCGCCCAAACCCCCTGATCGCCCTGTGGCTCTGTGTGTGACAGGGAGCAGGGCCACAACCCCCCCCCCCCACACACACACACACAGGGCCTGCTCTGTGTGTGACTGGGTAGAGCCATAACCTCCCCATCGGCCCTGCCCTGAGTGTGACAGTGGCGGCGCCCCAACCCCATGATTGGCCCTGCTCTGTGCGTGACTGGGGTAGCTCCCCAACCCCCTGATCGACCCTGCTCTGTGCGTGACAGGATATGGAGCCCCAAACCCCCTGATGGGCCCTGCTCTGTGTGTGACAGGGGGCAGCGCCCCAACCCCCTGATTGGCCCTGCTCTGTGCGTGACAGGGGGTGGCGCCGCAACCTCCCCATTGACCCTGCCTTGAGTGTGACAGGGGGCAGTACCCCAACCCCCCAATCAGCCCTACCCTGAGCGTGACTGAGGGTGGCATAGCAACCTCCTGATCTGCCCTGCTCTGTGCATGACAGGGGGTGGCGCCCCAACTCCCCAATCGGCCCTGCTCTGAGCCCAACCAGGGGGCGCCGCGCCATGTTACACACAGAGCAGGGCCGATCAGGGGGTTGGGCCCTGCTCTGTGTGTAACATGGTGCGGCGCCCCAACCCCCCCCCACACACACACACACACAGGTCCTGCTCTGTGTGTGACTGGGTAGAGCCATAACCTCCCCATCGGCCCTGCCCTGAGTGTGACAGTGGCGGCGCCCCAACCCCATGATTGGCCCTGCTCTGTGCGTGACTGGGGGAGCTCCCCAACCCCCTGATCGACCCTGCTCTGTGCGTGACAGGATATGGAGCCCCAAACCCCCTGATGGGCCCTGCTCTGTGTGTGAAGGCAGGCTGCTGCTGCAGGATTGATTGCTTTGGGGATCCCTGACCCAGCTGCTGCCTGTTTGACAGGTTTAAGGCTGAGAAAGGACAGGCCATTCATATGTAAAAGCCACTGCACATAGCTTGGGTGGGTTTGTAAATTGTGTGGGGCAGGGTCTCAGGGGATCACCAATGTGGAGCAAATAGCAATGTCTACCTGTTGGCCTTGCATCGGAGAGGTCCCAGTGCAAGAACAATGACCACTGCAAGCACCTCCATCTGAAAGAAAGCCTCCCTCGTGTTCCTGTCCCAATGCCAGATAGTCCAGTTTCTCCCTGTATTTGCCTGGGTCTCCTAGAGTCTTGCCCAGAACTGAATTCTGAGCAAGCAGGAGCTTGTATTTCCCTCCCAATTAAAAAAGCAGAGCACCCAGGTGTCAGCCCATTCCACACCTCTGCACCTCCTATGAGTCTCAATGCGCGTTCTTCTTTCCCTCTCTAGTTGTAGAACTTCCACTCAGCCAGCTTTCCGCGGTTCTGGATGATAGTTGTTCTGTCTTTTAGTTGTAATTTTGATGTAGTTGTGAGAGGCAGCAAGTACAGGTGTTAACCTATGCCAACATCTTGATTCTTTACGATCATTTTTAAAAATATATGGTCAGATGACCTTTGAAATTTTACATTGCTAAGATTTTTTAAAAAAACTCCATTTAAATTCATAATCACACATTCCCTTGTTACTATTTCAGAGAATGGGAATTTTAAAAGCAAATAAGTATTTGAGAGTCCACAATCATGAAATGCGTTACCCTGATGGAGCATCGGCCTGTGTGCACTGACATGTAACATCAAAACATCTAGTTGACTGAGAAGTTCAGCAAATAAATTGGTCACTTTGGTAAAAGGTCAAAGAAGTAACTTGTTTGAATATTTTCCCTCTACTTAATCTGGCCATTTTAGAAAAATTGTTATTTCATGATGCAGTTTTCCTATTATAACCTGAATTTTCATAAAGCTCAGGGTATTATAACACAGTAGTATCAGTATTTTTGGAAAACCTTTGATTTATATGGCAAGTGAAATTATACATAAGAAAAATTTGTCTTTAAATTCATTTTTTTAGGTCTCTCCATTTACACTTTCACTACCATTACCTTAACGATTTATCCATAGGGAAGACCTCTGAATGAGGAAATTTCTCCTCTTTTTCAAATGCCTACTTTTCCAGTGTTTTCCTGTCTACCCCAAGGTATCTGTAATCACCATCCTATATACTTACATATAGTCCCATCATGCCTGAGTCACTTCTAATTCTAAAGTAACCCTATCAGTGCCATGCTATATTCTCCATCTCCCTCAGGCACAGACGTGTGAGGTCCATGTACCACAGGCAGTTCTGTCTTCTAAACTATGCTCAACTCTTCTGAGTTATCCTTCTGGTGGTTTCCAACACCTTGTCTATGGATCATCACAATACTGGGTGACTAAGATCCTTTGAGACTTGAATAATTTGTAAGATTTACTCAGACCAGGTAGCAGAGAGTATTCTAGGCCATGGTAATGACACACATACATAAAAACAATAGAAACGCAAGAAAAAGTTGCCATCACTGGAGTATCTAAATATATAAAAGCTTAAATGACCATTACAACCGAACGACTAGGACTGGCCAACCAGTCACTATGATGCACACTGACCACCAGGGGGCAGATACTCAATGCAGGAACTGCCCCCTGGTGGTCAGTGCGCTCCCACAGCCAACCTCCTGTGGTCCCACCCCCTGACCGGCCAACCTTCTGCGGCTTCCCCCCACACCAGCCAACCTCCCATGGCCCCTCCCCCCACCCCACCAGCCCACCTCCTGCAGTCCCTCCCCACTGCCAGCCGGCCCCCCCGATAGGCCCCAATCTGGAGGCCAGCCGGCCAACATCCTGGGGTCCCTCCTCCTAGCCAGCTGGCCTCCCAAAAGGCCTCAATCGCCAGCCAGGCCGAGGGACCCCACCTGTGCATGAATTAGTGCACCGGGCCTCTAGTAGATATTAAGGTGACACGTGTCATGAGAAGAGTATATAATTTTAATTGAAAGAGATAAATCATGTGGTCATTTCAAGAAATGTTATGTCTAATTTGGGAGATACTTAGGGTCAAGGGTCTTTTATTGATGTTTTTTCTTATCACATTTTGGTGGCAATTTTCTGTTGGACCTATGAAACAGATAGCTCTATTCAAAATTTCATTCCCCAAAGAAATTTTGAAGACCTTTACACCAAGTAACACTTTTCTTTGAGGGCATGTAGGTTTCTTCATTCGTAAGTGGCATTGTTATATATATTAGAGGGTGGGGGTAGGGGAAATCCTGGAGGGTACTTTTGAGCTTGACTTCCTTGAAAATATCTGGGTGCTAGTGATAGGGTATACTTTTGAAGGAAAACAACAAATGTGGATTTTTTGTACATATTTTAAACCTCATTTAGAATCTGGATGCTATTTGAGCTGATGTCAAGGATGCATGAAATTAAATTTGGGAAAGCTCATCTTTAAGAAATACCAATTCCTTCCTCCATCAGGTAGTTAGATGCTGGATAGGCATTAAAACTGGCCATTTTCCCATGGAAGTTAATGGAGTTAATGAAACTGGTTAAGAGCTTTTTCTTAATCCTGCACAACAAATATGTACTTATGATTTAAGGGACTGAGGTTGGATTCAAGGAGCTTATGAAAAGGAAAGTGTAAGATCTGTGGGATGGAAAAGCATCTGGGAGTTTGCTACTTTCTGACTCAGGGGCAAAAGCCAGATTTTTAAGTGTGTCTGCCAAAGTCATCCTCAGAGGCAGTATGTTTTCAACAGAATGCTAAAGCATATTGTTGAAAAGCATATTTTAAAATAGTATACTCAACTAGGTATTTTAATTTAAAAGATTAGAGAACCATATGGTATATTTTGGGAATAGCTTGAAGTTGAAATGTTCATGTTTTCAAATAAGAATCTTATTATTGAATTAGAAAATATTCTATTTTAAAATATACACTAAAGTAGTTTTCATATGTATTTTATTGACACTAATGTGATATATTTTAAAACTTTATTAGAGGAAGATTGTTTTTCCACATTATAAATGTATTGTAATATGACATAAAATTGAACAAACATCACCGGTACTCCTTAGTATATTTTAAAATATAGGTTGTTTTATGCAGTGGGGATTTTCTACAAAAGGTAATAACATGTACTTTTTCCTGTATTGCAAAGTTTCTAAATTTTAAACCAGATAGTCCTTTAATCAAAGAGTCTTTGCATTATACAATTATGCTTTTTCAAATTGCTTGCTCATCTCTTGCCATTTGACCATTTCGGCAACACTAGGAAATAATTAGAACTGATGTAGTTGATCACAGAAGAGGAAATTGAGATTTAGGAAGCTAACAAGACTTAACTAAGATTACATGGATAATTGGTTGCAGAGGGACATCAGCCCTTGGAATTTCTAGCTCTCAATTTAGTGTTCTTTCTATTATTCTGTGTGGTCTCTTCTTTAAGCTGTCATAATCAGATCACTTATTTCAACATGAATATTTTTCCATAACCCAAGAGTTTGGCTGGATAAACATGAGCAGATAGCATGGTGCCTTTCTTAATCCTCTGACAAATGGCCCAAGTGAGATATAGTTCAAAAAGTATAAAATAAAGAGATTGATAAAGATAGATGATACAAATACTAAATATAGAAGTTAGGTTTTGCAATATCAATATAATAACAATAGACCAGCTAGTGTGGCTAGTGGTTGAACATTGGCCTATGAACTAGGAGGTCATGGCTCAATTCCCAGTCACAGCACTTGCCTGGCTTGTGGGATCAATCCCCAGTAGATGGCGTGCAAGAGGCAACTGATCAATGATTTTCTCTTATCATAGATATTTCTATCTCTCTCCCCCTCTCCCTTCCTTTCTCTGAAATAAAAAAGATACACACACACACACACACACACACACACAAACACACACACACACACTAGGGGCCCAGTGCACAAAATTTGTGCATGGGGGGGGGGTTTCCCTCAGCCCAGCCTGCCCCCTCTCATGTACTGGGAGCCCTCAGGGGATGTCCTACTGACGGCTTAGGCCCACTCCCTGCTCCCCTTGGGAAGCAGGCCTAAGCTGCAGTCTGGCCTCCCTTTGTGGGAGGTGACCGGGCTGATCAGGGGAAGGCACCAGCCCCATCACCCTGCTGCTGCAGCCACTTCCAATCACCGCAGCCAGCAAGGTTTTTTCATCAACATGGACTCCAGTCCTTTCACCATTAAAAAAAATGACAACTTTCTTTAGGCATTTTTAAGATGTGTCTTTCATAGGATATGACATTTCTTTATTTCTTTTTTTTTTTTATCCTCACCTGAGAGATATGTTTCCATTGATTTTTAGAGAATGTGGAAGAGAAAAGGAAAGAGAGAGAAACATCAAAGTGAGAGGAACACTTTGATTGGTTGCCTCCTATGTGAGCCCTGATGTGGGCCCTGGCCAGAGAGGAACCTGCAACGTAGGTACATGCCCTTGGCCAGAATTAAACCCAGACCCTGCGGTCGAGGCATTATCCACTGAGCCAAAGTGGTTAGGGCAGGATATGACATTTCTTAGCCCTCCAGCAGTGGACCTTCGTTTTTTTCACCAGGAGTGTGGTAAAAAACCCTACATCACCTTTTTGGATTCTTATTACCCAAGTTACTAAGAATATTACCAATGGCATACAGGGAGCTTAGCCAATGAGTGGTCAGTAAACGTGTTTCCTCTGTATTTCACTCCAATCGCCGGCTCCGCCCCTGCCCAGGACCCTCCGATTCCGCCTCCACCCCTGCCCAGGCCTGTAGCCTCTGGCTGAGGCTGCAGGCATGGGCAGGGGACCCCCAGTCCCCTCCGATTGCTGGCTTTGCCCCTGCCCCACTGCAGCCTCTGGCCAAGGCTGCAACACTGGACAGGGGACCCCATGACCCCTGCGATCACCGGCCCTGCCCCTGCCCCACTGCAGCTTCTGGCCGAAGCTGCAGGCCTGGGCAGGGGACCCCGAGGCCCCTCTGGCCAGCTCTGCCCCTGTCCAGGCCCCTGCGATTGCCAGCTCTGCCCCTGCCCCCTCCAATCCCAGCTCCACCCCTGCCCCCTCTAATCGCCCCTGGGCTCCCCCCCTGCCTCCCCTGCCACCTCCCTGGCCAACAGATCTAGACACTTCAGCGGCGGAGCTGAGGGGACTGGGCACCGCCATCTTGTGGCTATGGGCGCAGCCATCTTTGTGATGGAGTAATGGAGTGATGATGAATTTGCATATTACTCTTTTATTAGATAGGATATATATTAACACACCAATTGCCTCACATATTTACATTTTTATGTGGTGAGAACACTTAAGATCTATTGTTATAGCAAATTTCAAGTACGCACACAGTTTTATTATCTATAGTCATCATGCTGTACATTAGATCCCTAGTATTTGTTCATCTTTTCTGAAAGTTTGTGCCCTTGAACCAATCTTGCTCCATTTTTCCACCACCAAGGCCTTAGTAATCATTGTTCTACTCTATCTTAAGTTCTTTTATGTAGAAAATTTTATTTCAAAAACATTGATATTTAAGGGCACCTAGGCTGGATGTAAATTCTTGATTCACACTTCCTTTGTTAAATAATTTAATATTTTGAATAAACTTTATAGTAATTTTTAGATTTACAACAAAATAATAAAAATAGTACTGTATAGAGTTCTGATAGACTCCATGCCCAGTTTCCTTTGTTATTATGTCTTTATGTAGTATGGCATATTTATCATGATTAATGAGCTGATATTGCTACATTCTTTTTAAAAGGAGTTCATACCTTTAGATTTTTTTTAAATCCTCACCTGAGAATATTTTTCCATTGATTTTTAGAGAGAGTGGAAGAGAGAGGGAAAGATTGATGTGAGAGAGACACATTGATTGGTTGCCTCCTGCACGTGCCCTGACCAGGGCCTGGGCTGGGGAGGAGCCTGCAACCGAGAACCGAAGTATCTGCCCTTGACCAGAATCAAACCCCGGACCCTTTGGTCTGCAGGTCAACGCTCTATCCACTGAGCCAAACCAGCCAGTGCTATTTAGATTTTCTTGAATTTTACTTAATTCCCTTTCTGTATTCCATTATCACATTCAGGATATCATATTACATTTAGTTTTCATGTGTCTTTAGGCTCCTGTTGGTTGTGACAGTTTCTTAAACTTTCCTTGTTTTGGATGATAGTTTTGCGGAGTATTGGGCAGGGATTTTGTAGAATGTTTCCCAATTGGGATGTGTCTGATGTTTTTCTTGTGGTTAGACTGGGGGTATGAGTTTTTGGGAAGAAGGCTGTAGAGGTAAAATGCCATTCTCATCACATCATATTAAAGTACATTTTATAACTTATATAACTCTGATGTTAACCTTGGTCACCTAACTGAATTAGTTTTTGTCATGTTTCTCCACTGGAAAGTAGTCAGTATGTACAGTCCACACTCAGGAGGGGACATTATGGTCCATTCTGCCCACCTCCAAGTTCCCTGTGATTCACCTATTTTACTTTCCCCACTCCAAACCCATGATAAACACTAATCGTTTACTATCTCTAGAATTTTGCCTTTTGCAGAATGTCATATAAATGGAATCATACAGTATACAGCCTTTAAAAGATTGGCTTCTTTTACTTAGGTATGCACACTTAAAATTTATCTGTATCTTTGTAAAATTTCATACTTCATTTCTTTTTATTGCTGAATAGTATTCTATTATGTAGACATAGCTATTTGTTTATTCATTCATGTATAAAAGGACATCTAGGTTGTTATCTTTATTCATTTGAACAAAGCTTGCTATAAACATTTGTGTGTAGGTTTTGTGTAGATGTAAGTTTTCAAATCAGTTAAAACCCAGAATCATGATTGCTGGATTATATAAGACAATGTTATCTTTGTGAGAAATTGCCAAATTGTCTTCTAAAATGGCTGTATTGCCGAAACCGGTTTGGCTCAGTGGATAGAGCGTCGGCTTGCGGACTGAAAGGTCCCAGGTTCGATTCCGGTCAAGGGCATGTACCTGGGTTGCAGGCACATCCCCAGTAGGAGATGTGCAGGAGGCAGCTGATCGATGTTTCTCTCTCATCGATGTTTCTAGCTCTCTCCCTTCCGCTCTATAAAAAATCGATAAAATATATTTAAAAATAAAATAAAATAAAATAAAATTCCTGTATCATTCCATTTTGCATTTCAAACAGCAAAGAATAAGATTTCCTGTTGTTCTGTTTAAGCTTTTTCATATCTTTAAGTACTTGTTTTGGTACATTTTATTATTCCTGTAGTGTAGACTTATAGTTTTATTCTGCTTCAAAGGTGTTTTTTAGTACCAGATCATACAGTTGATGAGTGAAATTTCATTTATTGATTTTGTAAATATAGATCTACAGATATTCCTTTCCTCTTGTTCATTTTGATGGCATTGGGGTGACTTACAATATCCCTAGTTTAATGTTCCCTTTTTCGTCAGTCTAGAAAAGTTTAGTTTCTTTGGTAATATTTTATTTGAGTGCCTTGCTTTGTTTATTTTGATGAAAAGGGGGCTTTTGAATAGAATGAATCTTTAAGTTTATCCTGAAATTTTTAGGACTTTAAATTTTCCCTGTTTTTCTTTTTTCTCCCCTTCATCATCCAGTTGCCATATAGTGCTTCTTCCTTTCTTTCAGCTTTTATTCTCCCTGAGGAGCTAAGGAATTATCCAACTATCTCTTTAAATTTTATATCGCTCTTTACATTGTATCTGGCCCTTGAAATCAAGTTTATTTGAAATTCCCTACCTGTAGTCAATCCGATCTGCCTGGACACCTTGCCACTGAATTTACATTTAGGGTTGTTTTAAACTTTTAGGTGCACATTCCAAATCACCCTTAGGCCCCTTTACTAGCCTCTCTTCTTACAGCTTTTCTCAGTCTGCATTTGCTTCTCAAAAAGCCCTGTAGCAGGTCAGAGGGTTGGGGTCATGAGTATGACTGTGTGCTAGGAATTCTCTATTTTTCCCCTACCCTCCTCCCCACTTAAAGCCATTCTGTAGTTTCAGTATGCTGGGTCTTGAAGCAATGCAATGCTGAAGTATAATTTTGGTGTAAAATGTTCATAGTTCTGACATCATTTCACATAATTTGGGAAGGAAATTTTGGGAGTTGATAACTACACATTCTATTCAGTACCTGGAAGTTCACCTCTGTTTCTCTCATTTTTTAGTGTTCATTGCAGAATACTGATTTTTTCAGAGACAACTATAGTATTATAGTGTATTAGTTATGAGTGGAAGCCTTGGGCTCAGGCCTGAATTATAGTTTTAGCTTTTCTACTTTTATTTGGCAAGTTATTCAACCTGTTTGAATCTATTTTGTGAGGCATAAATAAGAAAATAATATAAGTGCCCAGTGTGAAGCATTCCATATGTAGAAGTTTATTGACTATCAGAACTTAGTGGAAACACATCAGTGTAACAGTTATAGTTGGTTTGCATTTCTTTATTTTGGGATTATTTCCACATTAAAAAATTCACATACAAGTTCCATTTAGTAAGTCCAGCCATTTCTACATTTTTGTGTTAGAGTCTAACTTGCATCTTGCATTGTTGAGAGAAAACATTGCAGACTTGTGAAACATAGGGAACTTTGTATTTAATTTCAGAGACCAACCCATGGACATAGACAACAGAGTGGTGAGGGCCTGGGGTGGGGTGAAGGGGTAGACCAGAAGAGGTTAGTGCAGGGCAGGGGGGAAGGGGGCATATATAATACTTTCAACAATAAAGATAAAAAAAAAGACAAACTAATAGTAATAAACAGACTTTGCCATAAAAAGTAAATTCTGTCAAAATCAAGTTTCTTCTATTAACTGCTTAACTGGAAAAATGGGGACATTAATGAGATAAGTTTTTGAATTATTTTTTCTATTCTAGGACTTTGAGTCAATATTGACAGAACATTTGATAACAGAAAATTTTAGAATATCTTTTTATATGATTACTGTTCTGTTAATGACATGATATATTTTTTTTACCAAGTGCTTATTTAGTAATTTCTCATGCGTGGATAATTTATTCCTACATTTTTAAAATTCAGAGCATATTTGGAATTATTATAATTTGCTCTACTGCTTTTATTTCAATTGTGCTTTTATTCATGTAGTAAGGTAGTAAGTAAAGAATGTCATAGTTCCACAATTTTGCATTTAGTTCACTAATAATTTATTCATTAAAATATTTTTTCACAAATCCAAGCTTTGTAAGTAATATGGCAGAACTTTGAATTCACCTAATGGTGATTTCATAAATATTTATTTTGGGCAAAATTATACAGGTACACTTGGATAACTTGTAATTAGAAGATTACATAAGAAAAAATTAAAAATCAACTTTTAGTCAACATTTTTCTTCAAATTTACATGAGTTGATCATTCCAAATATATTTGAAATGAAAAATTCCTGATCTTTTGGTAATTTAAATGCTATGAATGATGGTTTTTCCAGGCTACTTAAAGCATATTTTTCTGGATACACAAGCTATTTCATAATACAGAATTTCATGGGAAAACTAATACTTAGTTTCTGAGGAGAAAAATACAAATATTAACATTTATCTGTACTTGCACAAATGTATTAAATTATGAATCAAAACATCAAAGTATTATGTAACATAGTTCACCATCAGATTTGACTGACACATCTGCTATGTTTCATATTAATAAACTGGTAGTCTTAAATGCTCATGATCATAAGTTAAGACTTTTTTGAATATCCCGTGGAGGCATAACAAAGTACTCAGATGTGATGTGTTCTTTGAATGCAGCAGAAAGAAGATAATTGCATGGCATTGAAAGGCAACTTGACAAAATTGTGACGAGATTAATGCTGTTCTGGTATTATTAATAGCTTCTCCTTTTTTGCCCATCTTTCAAGTCATGCTGTCTATGACCTCATGGTGTACCGGCTTTGGGCCAAAGTTCTACAGTAAGCTAACCTTCCACAGGAGAATCCCAGAAAAGAGCCTGAATAAGGCATCTTTTAAATGAATTAGAGTACAACCTCATTGGCAGGCCCATTGGGTCAAAGTGGGGGCTGGTAGACATGGTCCACAGAAGGAAGTTGCAATTAATTGTCTCTTAGGTAATAGCTTGTTGTAATTGTGTGGGTCCCTGCACTTTCAAAGTTGTATTTTATTTCAATTAACTAGAATTGTTTAAATGAAAGGTCTGGTCTGATTTGCTGCTAGGCTTTCCTATTTCCCTTTAATAATGCAAAATGTGAAGAAGAAAACAAATCTATGCAATGGACAGCACGTTTGGGCAAGCTGCTGTCTGGTAGAATGAAAAGTCAAAACCTAATTTTAGAACTTTAGTAGAGACTAACAGAAAAATTAGACACATGTTTATTTTTTGAAAAGATCCATTAATAAGAATTCTGCCTTATTTTGTTTCCCCAAAGAAAACATTTTCTCCTTTAAGTTGGGGAAACTATGTAAGCACCTGCAATATTTAGCAAAATCTATGCCACTACCTCTCTCTAATAGAACTACTGCACAAAAGCAGAAATATGCTTATTAAATATAGCTGAAAATCGTATCATTAGCATGGATAGTTCATGCATGAATTACCTTATCCAAAGCAAAATAAAACCCTTTCTGCAAGCAATTTATAATGTGCTAAATTTTGTTAGGGTTCATTAACAAGATATATACCAATTTCAATTCAACAGCTGCTTGAAAGTCCCATGGATGCAGTTCAGGTTTTGTCCAAATTTTATCGGTGTCTTGCTGTATCATGAGATGGCAAAACAATCTGCAATTTTTTTTTAGTCTGAACTTATAGTTTATGGGAAAGCTGAATGTACATTGTAGATTGCCAACTTTTTTAGGTAAGCATATGCTATGCATAGACTAGAAGCTAGCTAGCACTGGCTATACTTTTTATTTTATTTGCCATCACCTGAACATTGAAGAAATTTTTAAAAATATTACCCAAGATAAAAGCCAATTCTCTTTAGGATATCTCTGAATGCCTTCATAGCTTAACCCAAGCAATGGGATTCCTCTAAATCTCGACTCAAATGTTCACTAGTAATTGATGTGAATATAACAAAAATATATTTGAAAATTAATAAAAAGTAAAGTACATCATCTAACTATTTCCTCTATGTAAATATTTGAACATATGAAGTAGCACGTCCTTATTGGGTTTTTGTGTTCAATGCTTAAAATATGTTTTGATGCCAGAAAACCTTATTTTGGAGGCCGTGGATCCTAGGTTTTTTTTAATTAAATTCAACTGCTTTGTGAATTGGCTAGGGCAAATTACATCTGTATTTTCCCTATCCTCTAACTAAAAGTTAGCATTTTCTTTGATTTTGAAAGTAGGCAGCAGACCACTTAAATGTCAGCAATACACAACACAGATAATTTCATATCACATAAAAGTTGTAATTATATTGAAATAAAATTTAAGCTCATTTTACTTCAATATTATGATTATTGTAGACTTGATACTAATTTTAATCAAATGTGTTTAATAGAAACAAATATATTTCTGTATTATGAAAATCTTATATAATAAAACCCTAATATGCAAATCGACTGAACAGCAGAACAACCGGTCGCTATGATGCACACTGACCACCAGGGGGCAGACACTCAATGCAAGAGCTGCCCCCTGGTGGTCAGTGTGCTCCCACAGAGGGGAGCACTGCTCAGCCAGAAGCCGGGCTCATGGCTGGCGAGCACAGCAACGGTGGCGGGGCCCTCTCCTGCCTCCACTGCAGGCTGTGGTAAGGAGCGAGGGGTTTCGGACTGCGAGAGCCCTAGACTGCAAGAGGGATGTCTGGCTCCTGGGGGCCGAATCTGGCATGTGGACATGCCCCGAGGGGTCTCAGACTGTGAGAGGGCACAGGCCGGGCTGAGGCCCCACCCCCCCGGCAGTGCACGAATCCATGCACCAGGCCTCTAGTTTAAATATATTTTGATAATTGTATTTCATTATAACTTTTTTACTTGTACATGGTATATTCGAAGAACCTACTTTCTGTGGTTATTCTAAGGATAAATAAGTGAATTTATATTTCAAGTGATTATACTAATATTTGACACAGTGTATGCAATTGTTACCTGTTTTTAGAGGTTTCATAATCTGCTAGATATACAGAGCATGCTTCTATGAAACAGCCTTATAAGACAGAATGTAATATGTGGCTGCTGGGGTCCAACCCCAGCAGGTCCAGGGGTCCCCAAAGGTGTGGATGGAGTCGGCGAAGAAGGAATGACACAGAGACAGCGTTCAGTTGATCAGCAGCATAGACAGGATCTCTAGCCAAGTTCTGGTCAGGATCTCCAGTGATGTTCTGGTTAGGATCTCCAGCCAGGATCTTTTGCCATGTTCTCTTGCTAGGTTCTGTCTCTAGGTTCTGTTGCCAGTTTCTGTCCAGGATCTTTTGCCATGTTCCGTCTCTAGGTTGTGTGTCTAGGTTCTGTCTCCAGGTTCTGTATCTAGGTTCTGTCTCTAGGTTCTTCAGCCAGGTTCTGTCTCTAGGTTCTGTGTCCTGTTGTCTTGTTACATCTGTATTTATACCAGTTGATTCCAATCCTATCAACCTCTATTCCAAAGGTTAGGGCGTTTCTTATCTCCATTCCAGGGAGTAAAGATTATGTAGCTTAAGTGTGATTGTTTGTAGTTAAAGTGATTAACTACCTGCCTGGCACTTAGTTAAGGGGTTTTATCCCCTCCCTATCTTCAGTGGAAAATCCCTACCTGGGGAAACAACCTTTCTCAGAGAGGTGACCTTGGTTAAAACACATAGCGCTAAGGGGAGCAAACATATTAAGAACAGTATGCCATATATGCCAGGTCCCTTGAAACAGCAAGGATGGACCGGCTCCCAGCATGTGGCAAAATGAACAGTAGAGTGATAATTATCTTAGGAACCCAAAGAAAGGGAGAAATTAGTGTTGTCTAATATTCTTCTGGGGTGGCTTCATGGAAGGAGATTGGCATTAGCTGGGTTCCACAAAGATACCATTCTCAAACTTCTAAAGGTTGCTTGATCACAGTGAATGCATACATCATTGAGTGAGTGTAAGCAAAGATTCTGGTACAGATTTTAGGACCACTGTGGGGTGTCTTGAGATGGTACAGAAGAATGAATGGCTGCCTCTGTGATTATTGCTATTGCTGTCATGGAGACTTGATATTGCTGTACAGGCAAACAGGAAAAGGTGTGGCAGGGTATGTAAAGAATGGGTTCGTGAATCATCTGGGCATGGTTTTAAATCCTGCCTCTGCAGCAAGTATTTATTACTGCTTATTTTGTACCAGGTACTATGCGAGGTTCTGAAGTTAAGGCAAATAAGATACATAAAGCCTCATAGAATTTGAAGTCTCTAGATGAGAAAATTATACCTACCTTGTAGGTTTGTGTTAAAAATTAGTGATATTATAAGTTTGGGTTGTAATATTATAAAATGTAAAGAAGGCCATATATTTAAACTGCGTGACACCATGCTTGGCCTATAGTAGGTCCTCAATAAATGGTAGCTGGTATTACTGATAAAAACTCTTACTAGTAAAGGTGTATTTAATGGGCCTTGAGTGAGACTAATATATAGGGAGATTTGAGAACCACTAATCTAGAACAGCGGTTATCAGGCTAAATTGCATATTGGAATCACTCAGGGAGTTTACAAAGTAGATTATGGATTCTACCCCTAGACATTCTTATTTACCTGAACTCGTGTCACCTGGAAATATTTAAAAGCTCCTCAGGTGATTAGAATGTGCAGCCACTGCTGAGAACAACAAAAAAATACCAAGTGCCAAAATATGCTAAATATAATGCATTTTACTTTCTCTGTGAGCTAATATTATCCCATTTAGATATGCATAAAAGGAATTTATGAAAAATAATTTGACCATGGTAATAAATCTAGTACATTTCAAAGCCTGGATTTAAACCCAATTCTACCAGACTCCAAAATATGCATACTTAACTACTTTAGACTGTCTCAAGGAGATGACCATTTGCCTATATTTTAGAGCTTTAGCTTTACTCTGATTAGAAAATATTTCCTCATGCTCTTACCTGTCATCTGGCTTTTTAAAATATATATTTTATTGATTTTTTTTTACAGAGAGGAAGGGAGAGGGATAGAGATTTAGAAACATTGATGAGAGAGAAACATCAATCAGCTGCCTCCAGCACACCCCTTTCTGGGGCTGTACCCACAACCAAGGTATATGCCCTTGACTGGAATCGAACTTAGGACCCTTCAGTCCGCAGGCTGACATTCTGTCCACTGAGCCAAACCAGTTAGGGCAAGTCATCTGGCTTTTGATGTGTTGCTTTTCTAGATTCCCAATGGTTATGTATATTTGCATTGTCGCTCTCAACCAGGTATTGACTTCCTCTGACATTTAGTATCTGCTTTAATACTTATACAAAGGTAAATATAATCCTATATAATAAAAGCCTAATATGCTAAGTGTCTGGTCATCTGGTCATCTGTTCAACGAATCAAAGCGTGATATGCTAAGGTCGCTCAACTGCTCGCTATGATGTGCACTGACCACCAAAGGACAAACAGTCGACCAGTCAACCAGTCGCTATGACGTGCACTGACTACCAGGGGGCAGATGCTCCGACTGGTAGGTTAGCTTGCTGCTGGGGTCTGGCCGATCAGGACTGAGTGAGACGGACCAGACACACCCTGGAGCCCTTCCCCAGTCCCTCCCCATCTGGCCAACCTCCCACGCCCCTCCCTGACCCCGATTGTGCACTGGTGGTGTTCCTCAGCCTGTCCTGTGCCCTCTCGCAATCTGGGACTCCTCGGGGGGATGTTGGAGCACTAGTTGCAGCCCCATCCTGATCAACACAGTGGGAGCACCACTCAGCCAGAAGCCAGGCTCATGGCAGCACTAAGGATGTCAGTCGGACATCCCCAGAGGGCTCCTGGATTGCCAGAGGGCACAGGCTGGGCTGAGGGAGCCCCCCAAGTGCAAAAATTTCATGCACCAGGACTCTAGTTATTTTATATTACAGGTGAGAAAACAAGTTCGCAAGTTAGATAACTTTCCATAGGTGACAACTAGTTATTTGAGCCAATACCAGGACTCAGGAATACCAAAGTGCATGCTTATAACTACTGCAATGGACTAATATTCTATTCCCCTTCCATTTCATTTACCATTCCCCTCCCAGACACCCAACAACACTCTACAACAGAATCACATACTCAGGGGAAGAAAAACAAAACAAAACTCCTCAGAAATCAAGGCCTCAGTTTTTTAGGAAAAAAATGAATTCCATCAATTTAACAGTGCATTCGAATTAAAATCAACTTGTTATGGATTCATTGAATCTGACATGCTTAAAAGGGACATCTGATTAGGAGAATGGAAATGGCAGTCACTGTTATATCACTCATTTTTTGCCCCAAGCCATCAAGAAAGTTTTTAATATCATTTGGTAAAGGAGGTGAATTATAGAAAGGTTCATTTCAGAGATGACCAAATAAAGGGGTAAATGATACTGGAGCTTAAATGTATAAGTTGCAGTTATCTAAAAAATCAAATATGTCCTACTTTATTCTCTACTTGTATAAAATAAGTGCATGTATAATGTACCAACTCCCTTTTGGTAGATTGCTGTCTGTAAATTTGAATTTAATGCTGTTCACTTTGCTTTATCTGTGGATGCTATTAAAAGCAATTAATCACTGTACTTGCTGTGGTATTTTTCCTGAAGATGCATCCACAGTGTTATTTAATGCTTTATAATAAAGGAAATGGCATAAACTTGGCTTAAAATAGTTTAAAATGCCAACAGCATTAAAAGTGATTTATTAGGGATAAAAAGTTGCCCAATGAAGGTGTAGACGGCTTGTCAATAATGTGATAATAAAGTAATTAGCCCAGCATTTCCTCTAGCTCCTACTAGAGAACATTAATTTCACAGGATGTTGAAAGTTGGTATGCAAAAAATAATTTCTTAATAAGTTTGAAAACACTGGGCTAAATGAATGTATATGATTATTTTCTTACAGGACCTCTCAGTACCTTTAATGTGCTAATGCACATTTTGATTTCCCAAGAGGCGAATATATTATGCAACATTTCCCAAACTAATTTGTTCATTGCAACATTTCTTTACAGGGTAACCATAAAATATGAGAAAATGTTGCTTTAGATCTTTTAATGAATAATGAAGGGTTGGGGAATTGGTGTTTACACTGAATTAAAGGAAGAAAAAGGAAGTAAAATTGTAGCAAGGCTTGCTCATCCTGCTCCTACTCAGTCTGAAACAGCTGTTCTAATGGTTTTGAGTGACACTTAGGTATTCTTGTTCAGTCAGGGCTAATCTGGAAAAGAGCCAGATTTCAGGTACATATGGCATAGAAACACTCCAAAAATGATAAGGAGCATAGGACTTCATCCCAAAAGAATGGAAGGAACATTCTTAAATACAGAATGTTTTTTTTTTTTTTGCTTTTCCTTTTTTAAAAAATATACATTTTTTATTGATTTCAGGGAGGAAGGAAGAGGAAAAGAGAGATAGAAACATCAATGATGAGAGAGAATTATTGATTGGCTGCCTCTTGCATGCCCCCCACTGGGGATCGAACCTGTAACCTAAACCATGATCTCCTGGTTCATAGATTGATGTTCAACCACTAAGCAACACCAGCCAGGCTGCTATGTGATAGAAATCAGAATAATGGTCACATTTAGAGGTAGGTATTAACTGGGATGGACACAAAGGAAACTTCCAGGTCATGGAAATGTCTTGATCTAGGTGAAGATTTTATATATATATATATATATATATATATATATATATATATATATATATATATATATATATATATATATATATATCTCCTATCTAATAAAAGAGAAACATGGTAATTAGTGTAGGACCGCTACCCTTCCCATTGGCTAATCAGGGCAATATGCAAATTAACTGCCAGCCAAGATGGTGGCCGGCAGCCAGGCAGCTTAAAGCGAACATGAGGCTTGCTTGCTTCAGTGATGGAGGACTCCAATGTTCCCTGCCTGCCGCTGCAGGCCTCTGACCTGCAACTCTAAGCAACTACGTAACAAATATAGAAGCTAAACAAAACCCCAGAAACCTGCTTTAGTCCGCCGGGCTTCAGCCAGCAGGATCGCAACATTGGAAACAAAGGCCAGAAACCACTTTCAGCAGCGGAGGCCTAAGAGCTGGAGCCAAGCCTCAAAGCTAAAGCTGGCCCATAATAAAAAAAAAAAGAAAAAGAAAAAAAGGAGCAGTTGGGAGCTTCCGTCACCCGCCAGCCTGAAAACAGCCCTCAGCCCCTCACCCAGGCTGGCCAGGCACCCCAGTGGGGACCCCCACCCTGAAGGATGTGTGACCAGCTGCAAACAGCCATCATCCCCTCACCCAGGCTGGCCAGGCACCCCAGTGGGGACCCCCACCCTGATCTAGGACACCCTTCAGGGAAAACCAGCCAGCCCCACCCATGCACCAGGCCTCTATCCCATATGGTAAAAGGGTAATATACCTCCCAGCACCAGGATCAGTGGAGCCGTGAGGCCTCCCGGCACCGGGATCAGTGTGACAAGGAGCAGCGCCCAAACTCCCTGATTGCCCTGCGGCTCTGTGTGTGATAGGGGGCGGGGCCACAACCCCCTGATCAGCCCTGCCATGTTCGTGACAGGGGAAGGCGCCCCAACCCCCTGATCAGCCCTGCTCTGTGCCTGATAGGGGAGAGCTCCCCAACCCCCTGATTGCCCTGCGGCTCTGTGTGTGACAGGGTGCGGCGCCCCAACCCCCTGATCGGCCCTGCTGTGTGTGTGACAGGGTGCGGCACCCCAACCCCCCCACCCCCCACAGGCCCTGCTCTGTGTGTGACAGGGTAGAGCCATAACCTCCCCATCGGCCCTGCCCTGAGTGTGAGAGTGGCGGCGCCCCAACCCCCTGATGGGCCCTGCTCTGTGCATGACAGGGGGCAGCACCCCAACCCCCTGATTGGCCCTGCTCTGTGCGTGACAGGGTACAGAGCCCCAACCCCCCTGATAGGCCCTGCTCTGTGAGTGACAGGGGGCAGTGACCCAACTCCCTGATTGGCCCTGCTCTGTGCATGACAGGGGGTGGCGCTGCAACCTCCCCATCGACCCTGCCTTGAGTGTGACAGGGGACGGTGCCCCAACTCCCCAATCGGCCCTACCCTGAGCGTGACTGAGGGTGGCATCGCAACCTCCAGATCCGCCTTGCTCTGTGCATGACATGGGGCGGTGCCCCAACTCCCCAATCGGCCCTGCTCTGAGCCCGACCAGGGGCTGCACCTAGGGATCGGGCCTGCCCTCTGCCACCCGGTAGCAGTTCTAAGCCAGCAGGTCGTTATCTCCCGAGGGGTCCCAGACTGCGAGAGGGCACAGGCTGGGCTGAGGGACCCCCCTCCCCCCGAGTGCACAAATTTTTGTGTACCAGGCCTCTAATATATATATATTTATGGCTTGATAGACTTTATATATATATGTAATTTATAAATATAATAAATATAAATTTATATATGTAAAAATGTATCAAGTTGTTTATTATATACTAGAGGCCCACTGCACAAAATTCGTGCAGGGGGGTGGGTGTTCCTCAGCCCAGCTTGCACCCTCTCTAATCTGGGACCCCTCAGGGGATGTCCGATTGCTGGTTTAGGCCCAATCCCTAAACCAGCAGTCAGACATTCCTCTCACAATCCGGGATGACTGGCTCCTAATCACTCACCTGCCTGCCTGCCTGATCGCCCATAACCACTTCTGCCTGCCAGCCTGATCACCTCCTGACCATTCCCCTGCCAGCCTGATCGCCCCTACCTTGCCCCCCTGCCAGCCTGATCACCCCTAACTGCCTCTGCCTGCCTGATTGCCCCTAACTGCCCTTCCCTGCTGGCCTGATCTCACCCCCAACTGCCCTCCCCTGCTGGCCTGATTTCCCCTAACTACCTCTGCCTTGGCCCCCACCACCATGGCTTTGTCTGGAAGGAAATCGGACATCTCAAAGATGGCCAGATGACCTAGTCTAATTAGTATATTACCCGTTTATTAGTATAGATAGATTATATAGGATAGGATTGCTTAAATGGGATGGAAAAGCCTTTTTCAGCAGGAGGAGATGCTCTTGGCAGATAAAAACACATAATCCCTATATCTGGACTGATAGCCAGCCATATGCACTATATTGCCAAACCGGTCATTAAAAAATTGAATCACTTTCTTACACCTTACACCAAATAGCTGTTGCCCTTAAAACCACTCCTCAGCCCCCACTTTAGTTTCTGCCTTCACAGTTCAACCAGATTTGGTTCTGATTTGTCTGTTTCTATCCCAGTCAGCATCAAAAGCTCCACCTCCTAGGCAGCCATTGGCTCCTTGCAATTCACCTAGATTTGGTTCTGATTGGTCAGTTTCTATGCCAGTCAGCATCAAAAGCCCCACCTCCTAGGCAGCCATTGACTCCTCGCAATTCACCCAGATTTGGTTCTGATTGGTCAGTTTCTATGCCAGTCAGCATCAAAAGCTCTGCCTCCTAGGCAGCCATTGTCTCCTCGCAATTCACCCAGATTTAGTTCTGATTGGTTGGTTTCAATGCCAGTCAGCATCTTCGGGCCTATCTCCGGGCCTGATCATAGAGGCAGGGCTGATCAGCAGCCTCCCTCAGCTGCTGGCAAGTGGGTTGAACTGCTTTCCTCTGGGAGAGAGAGAGAGAGGCTTGGCTGCTGGCAAGGCTGGGAGAGAGAAGCAGGGTCTAATCACCCTGCTTCTCAATCTGGGCCTTGCCAGCAGCCACTACTGCTGCTGACCAGCCCGCCTCTCTCTGTCTTCCAGAAGTGAGCAGTTCAGCCAGCTCGCCTGCTGCATGTTCAGCCTGGTGTTTGGTCAAGCCTCTGGTCATTGTTGATGTTACGACCCTGGCTCTTTATATGTATAGACATGTGTACATTATGGGATGTAACAGTTATATCACTAAAGAATAAAGTTTTAAAACTTTATATATATATAATCACTCTATATATTTTTTCATGACTGTTGAATACAGATTTCTTAATACAGACATTCAAAGTAAACTTTGTACTGCCTTGACAACCATATCAGCACAAAGAATTAAAGAATGGCTGCATATGTATAAATAGTATTTACTGGTTAGCACATATACAAGGTGGGCATAAGTAGGTTTACAGTTGTTCATATGGAAAATAATATAATAATGAATAAATAATAATACAAGAACTGTTTTGCATACTCACAACTGTAAACCTACTTTTGCCCCAACCTGTATTTATCATTTACTGTTGAGAATGGCAGACTTAAGGAAGGAGGGGCAGTGGGAACCGTCTGCCACAATCAGGAGGAAGATTTCATCAGTGACATTATTTAGAATAGCTGGTGCCTGATGATATTCAAAACAAAACAAATAAAAAACTGCCTGGCTGTGGTGGCTCAGTGCCCTCCCAGGGACTAAGATATCCCAGGTTTGATTCCCAGTCAAGGCACATGCCTGTGTAGTGGGCTCAATTTTCAGTAGGGGGTATTTATGAGGCAGCCAATCAATGATTCTCTTTTATCATTGATGCTTCTATTTCTCGCTCCCTCTCCCTCTCTGAGATCAATAAAAAAAGTATTTTTTTTGGGGGGGGGGGGAGAAAACTTTCAGGAATTTTATCAATTTTTAAATTCTCCAAAAGCAAATTACCCCCTCACCTAGAGTGTTAGAAATTATCTTTAAATAATTCTCCACTTAAAATATCAATTTGCTAATAAAATAATGATTCATGCTTCTTCCAAAAACAACTAAAACACATTTCTGTCAATACTGGATATCTTAATATATACTAATATTTGTTATTCAAAACTGAAAAAAAGGAAGAATCAGTAGACCCTCTTAAAAGTGGTATAAATTTGACCATAGGAATGAATAGTTATAAATACTGGCATGGTTATATTGAAATTCAGTCAATAAAATCCATTAAAGTCAAGTACCCTGGACATTTCACTTGTATAAATTTAGTACCATAAGCTCATCTCCTTCATTAAAGTAATACTTAAATTGATTACAACCTGTATTTCTCAGTGTTTACATTTTGAATGTACAGCATATTTATCATGGATGAAATAATGTGCCTAGCCATATACTAAATTAAAAGGGCCATTTTAATTAGCTTCCTCTAGTCTCTCTTATCTTTACCTCTTCTCTGCTACAGATCTACTTCCAGCTGCTTGAAGTCCTTCTAATTCTTTATCTCTCCAGAGAATTTCACTGGCTCAGTGTTATGCCCTCTAGTCTCTGATCTAAAATTACTTTATCCCTATGATTACATCCTCTCTTGCTTCTCAGAAAGAAATGATATAGTAAACCTGTTACTTTTACTCCTTTTATCTTAAGAAAATTGGGTTAAAGACCTCAGGGTGATTAGAAAAGTGGAGGGTTCCAATGGTTTTTATAAACACCACTCACCCATCCAGAGTGTGAAGAAAAAAGTAGTGATACTTTATTGGGGGCAATAAAAATGTGAAAAATACAATTGCTGATTGATGATTAAATCATGGTCAATGATCACTAGGAAATATGAAGAAAATTTGTACTCTGCATTTCATTTCTTGAATTACTATGAAAAGGATTAAAATTTCATCTTGTGTATTTAATTCTGAGAATATGGGTATATTAATTATTATCTATTAGACCAAAATTATAATGATTATTTATGAACTGCAAATGTAATTACCTCAACAAATTTAAAATGGAACTTCCTTATGCCCCAGAGATCCCACTTCAGAAATATAACCAAAGAAACCCAAACCACTGGTTCAAAAGAATATATGCACCCCTATGTTCATTGCAGTGTTACAATAGCCAAGATCTGGAAGTAGCCCAAGTGCCCATCAGTAGATGAATGGATAAAAAAGCTGTGGTACATTTACACAATGGAACACTATTCAACTGTAATAAAGAAGGAAATTTTATTACCCCTTATGACAGCATGGATGGACCTAGAGAGCATTATGCTAGGTGAAATAAGCCAGTTAGAGAAAGATAAGTAATATATGATTTCACTCATGTTGAATCTAATGAACAAAATAAACTAATAAATAGAGTAGAAACAGACTCATAGGTAGGGAATAGACTGACAGCTGTCACAGGGAAGGGGGCTTGGGGAGCTGGATGAAAAAGGTGAAGGGATTAAGCAAAACAAAACAAGACAAAAACAGACACAGACAACAGTATGGTGATTACTAGAAGAAGGGGGCTGGAGGGAGTTAAAACCAGGTGAAGGGGGAATAAATGGTGATGGAAGGAGAGTTGATTTGAGAAGGTGAACACACAATACAATATACAGATAATGTGTTATAGAATTGTGCACCTGAAATCCATACAATTTTATTAACCAATGTCACCTCAATAAATTCAATACAAACTTCCAATATTTATAAAGCTAAGGAATTTGGCATCTAAAAAGTCTTAAATCCATCTCCCAACAGTACACCAAAAGTAATGTATATTAGAAACTGATAATTGTACTTTCAGAGACTGGATGCAATTGACATAAATAGTGCATAGGTAATACTATTTGTAAAACAGAAGGATAAACTACACTTAAATTCCCACATACACACGCACAGGATAGATATCATCATCCTATATAATAAAAGGCTAATATACAAACTGAACGAATCATGGAACAACTGGTTGCTATGATGTGCACTGACACTCAACGCAGGAGCTGCCCCTCAGCCAGTGTGTGGTCAGTGTGTTCCCACAGGAGGAACGCCACTCAGCCAGAAGCTAGGCTCATGGCTGGTGAACGCTGTGGTGGTGGTAGGAGCCTCTCCCACCTCCGTGGCAGTTGGACATCCCCTGAGGGCTCCCAGACTGCAAGAGGGTGCAGGCTGGGCTGAGGGATCACTTCCCCCCAGTGCATATGCACTGGGCCTCTAGTTAAAAATAAATCAATAAAAACAACAAATTATCAGCTATAAAGAAAACAAGAATAAGTTGAGGAAAGGATTGAATGAGAAAAAAAAAAGTGTGGTTCTAGTAGAAGTTCTGTCAGTTACCCGCTTGATGACCTTGGACAAGTCATCTAAACGGTCTGACTCTCAAGTTTCTTACGTCTAAACAAAAGTGTTTGAGTGGATTATCTTTAAAGTCACTTTCAACTCTCAAAATACATTATTTGAAATGTGGCCACGATTTGACCTGTAGCTTCTCATTTAAGAAGAGTCAGTTATTTTCTGTTGCTTTAGAAGATAATTTTTCTTCATCTTAAATTTCATGTGTTATCCAGGGAATTGTAGAGCTTTTTAGATATTTTTAATGAAATTCTGATACTAATATAATATATAAAAGTTTGTGCACTTGGGGGGCATCCCTCAGCCCGACCTGTGCCTTCTCGCAGTCTGGGACCCCTCGGGGGATGACCACCTGCTGGCTTAGGCCTGCTCCCCAGAGGATTGGGCCTAAGCTGGCAATCAGACATACCTCTGGCAGCCCGGAAGCCGTCGGGGGATGTCCACTTGCCAGCGGGGAGAAGACCTAAACCCTAAGCTGCAGTCCGACATCCTTAGGGCTGCTGAGGAGGCAGGAGAGGCTCCCACCACCACCACCGCTGTACTGGCAGCCATCAGCCTGGCTTGTGGCTGAGCAGAGCTCCCCCATGTGGGAGTGCACTGACCACCAAAGGGCAGCTCCTGCATTGAGCGTCTGCCCCCTGGTGGTCAGTGTGTGTCATAGTGACCAGTCATTCCCAGTCTTTCTGCTGTTAGGGTCAGTTTTCATATTACCCTTTTACTATATAGGATAGAGGCCTAGTGCATGGGTGGGGGCTGTCTGGTTTGCCCCAAAGGGTGTCCCGGAACAGAGTGGGGTCCCACTTGGGTGCCTGGCCAGCCTGGATGAGGGGCTGATGGCTGTTTGCAGCTGGTCACACCCCCTTCAGGGTGGGAGTCCCCACTGGGATGCCTGGCCAGCCTGGATGAGGGGCTGATGGCTGTTTTCAGGCTGGCCACATCCCCTTTAGGGTGGGGGTCCCCACTGGGGTGCCTGGCCAGTCTGGGTGAGGGGCTGAGGGCCCTTTTCACCCTGGCTGGCGACTAAAGCTCTCAGCCTCTCCTTTTTTTCTTTTTGTTCTTTTTCATTCTGGGTTTTATTTACCTTCTATAATTGAAACTTTGTTGCTATCACTGCTCTGAGGCCACAGCCTGCTGAAAGCAGGTATCTGGGGTTTGTTTAGCTTCTATAATTGAAACTTAGTTGCTTTCAGAGCTCAGAGCCAGGCCAGGGCAGGCAGGGAACCTTGGCTTCTTCCATCACTGGAGCAAGCAAACCTCCTGCTCGCTTCAGCTGCGTGGCTGCCAGCCGCCATCTTGGTTGGCAGTTAATTTGCATATCGCCCTTATTAGCCAATGGGAAGCGTAGCAAAGGTATGGTTAATTACCATGTTTGTCTATTATTAGATAGGATAGATACCTATGCTTAGGTTAATCCCTAAGTTATCAAATAATATTGAGAGAAACAAGTATGTTAACAAAATTTCTAGGAGCTAATTATCTGAATCGTAATTTGAACTATGGTACACTATATTCAGTTTTCTGGTTAAAGAAGTAAAGACCACCTCCTTCCATTTGTGACTAGTGCCACTCAGCTTCATATATTCAGCTTTGAAACTTTACAAGAGACATGCAGTTAGCCTACCAACACATTTTTCATGTTCTTAGAGGTGGCATGCCTTAATTCTTTATACCCACAATCTTGTTAATTACTGACGTCTGACAAGTATGCTTTGGTAAAGTAATTTTATTAAACTTAAGATATTCTCTATTAGCAATTAATTTTTAAGCTCTTTCTCCTCTACATGTAGAAGAAGTGTGTTTTATCAACATTTTGCCAATATGAACATGTATATTTGAAATATTTCTCTTCCTAGATTTAGTTCAGTGTAGCAAACATTCATTGAAATCTACAAAAGTCAGGGAGGCACCAGTGCTAAATGTAGGTATTTGTTCTGAATGTATATTTTCTCTCTATTCATAGAATTAAGTTATTAAGTTTAAATTGCTCTTTCTACTATAAATATCTATATTTGGAGTAACAATTTTCCAGTCATCCAATCACATTTGGAGCACTGGCTGATTCTTATTTCTATATTTCTGGATGCTTTTAATGTGGAAACTTTATTCAAAGAATCATGGCTTCATTGAGCTTCTAAAGGATAATATTCAAATTGAATGGTAGTTATTTTTTATAGATTACTAGTAATATGCTTAGAAAACATCTTGAAGTTGTTAATCACCCCTCTTCAATGAGAAGGCACAGGTTAGAATTCCGTGAGCATATTTGTCAAGTGATTTCTCTCTTTTTCTGAAAGTAGTATTATGTAGACACATAAACCCAAACCAAACCAAACAAACAAAATGGAAATGTTTCACTAAATTCTGGAGATGGTGAAATTTTGGATGGTTATTTGCTCCAATGCTGTATCTCACTGGTAATATACTATTCTAGATAAATAAAAGTGACTTCTTTTGCAGATCCAGGCATAGGTATTTTTCTTAACAAGCAAGGTAGAATATATAAATAGAAATACATACATACACACACTTCATAATAGCTCGAGTCCTTGGAAATAGATTTTGATCCTTCTTGAAACTCTAATTTTTTAACTTCATGTAACTTAACTTTACTCAGCATTAGTTTTCTAATCTATAAAATAGAGATGATAATTCCTAGTTCACTGGGTTATCATTAAAAGTAAGCAAAACAACAGATGTGTAGCACAGTGTAAACATATTATTTGAACAGTTGGTAACAGAATTCCTCTTATGAAGGTAACTGTCTTTATTTAGAAAAAGTAAATTATTTTTTTTTATTTTTTTGGCTGTGTACAGTGTACTTTATTGATGATATATGGCAAGGTAGGGCTCCCTAAGCCACTGCCCTTTTCAGAGGGTGTGAGATGGAAATTGTGTCAAGTTAAGGAGACACTCAGTGTGTTGCTGGAAGAGTGGGGCAAGGACTTTTCAACAACAGAAGGACTCTCTCATGTTCTCCCTTGGTCTGGTGTTCCATGGGGCTCTTACTCCTTGGAGGCCATGTGAACCTTAAGGTCCACTGTCCTGGTGCTGTAGCTTAATTTATTGTTAATCCAGGAAATAAGCTTGACAAAGTGATCATTGAGGGCAATGCCATCCCCCGTATCAAAGATGAAAAGTGGATACCGCTGTTAAAGTTGCAGGAGGTAACCTGTTCCTCAGTGTAGCCTTGGATGCTCTTTAAGGGCGCCTATGATGCCTGCTTCACCACCTTCTAGATGCCATCATATTTGGCAGCTTTCTGTAGGTGGCAGGTAAGATCCACATCTGACACATAAGGGATAGGGGCACAGGAGAACATGACACTGAGCTTCCCCCTTCAGCTCAGCTGTGACCTTTTTCACAGCCTTGACAGTGCCGGTAGAAGTCGCTCTTCATCCAACATGCCACACATTCCAGAGGGACCATCCATGGTCATTTGGATGGCAGTGATGTAATGGACGGTGGTCATGTGTCCCTCCATGATGCTAGTATTTCCATGGAAGGCCTTTCCCAGGAGAGACAAACAGGTGGTGCTGTAGGAGGCATTGCTGATAATCTTTTTTAAAAAATTGTGTTTTTATTTGACTGCTCCTCCTTTTCGTTACTGTCAGTTCAGAAGATGTCCGGGCAGGCGGTCCACTCCTGCTTTTCTTTACACTCCCAGTATCCTCCCCTGTAAGTATGGGTTAACTCCTTGGTAATGGGGTCCTTCTCCCGCTTAAACCACAGTGCCTTGTAGGGATCGTAGGGTGTGCCATCCTCCGTGGCTTTCACAGCTTCTGCTTCTCTCTTCTTTCTGGAGAGTCTCTGCTTTTCTTCCAGGCGCTGCTTCTCAGCATTGGCTTCATCCCAGCGCCCATTTTCCATCAGCCTCTGGTCGGGCCGCAATCGGCTGTCTGTGGGGGCAGTGCCAGCTTCTCAGGCATTGAGAGTCAGAGCAAGCTCTGAGAAGTAGTACATGTATTCTGCATTCTTCGGCAAGGGGTTCCTTTTCCACAGCATGACCCTGCTCTCCTCTGCTTCACAGCTTCTCTGTCGAGCATCACCCCCATTTTCCCCAGCGACAGGCTGGACTTTGAAACAATCCATTTTCTCATCCCACGTCCCCAGCAGGATAAAGTGAACCTTCCCTGATGGATCTGTCACTTCCCCTGTCACCTTTCTTGCTACATCCCGAGAAAAGTAGCTATAAGGAACAAATTTAAGATTGCACTTGTCTCCTGTCTTGTGATTTATAATATCAATTTCACCAGACTGATCTATCCACAACTTGCCCACGATAATGTTGTGCACCGTTGTGGTAACTTTCTTCCAAGTGTAGTGGTGGCCAGTTTCCTTGAAAATACAGTGGATGGTACCAAGGGGCATAATGGAGAGGTATTTGCCTCGAAACTTGCTGGTGATTTTAATTTCCTGACGCAATGTCCAGCCATTTTTTGACTCAGCATGGTGTGCAGCAGCCGGGGGATGATGACTCACCTGCTCACAGATGGATCGGAACCCGTTCTCTTCTAATCGGTCTAGTTCAAAAGTCTCCCCAAGGAGTGGGTTGAATGGCTTGCTGGTACGGGAGACAGTAGTGGAGTAGGAAGACACGGTGAAAGCTGCAACATAACAGAGCTGTTCTAGAGAGTTCTCACATTTTGCAGCTCGATCTAACAGCTCATGGTATTCCAAATCTTCAGTAAGGCGCTGAAGCATGGATAAGGGTTCATTAAAGTTTACCGGCATGGGGATCTTAGAGAGTTCTTTTCCGATGCAGTATTTGAGTCACCAGAAAGATTTTCATGTGGTCCAAGGCAAACGGCCAGAAGGATTTGATCCCAAGCACAAGCCCATGAGGGAGGGGACCAAACAAACCAAGAAGAGACAACCACCCCATATAAAAAGATGAATGACGGCTTCACACACATGGATGAAATGCTTGGACAGAGGCAAATCTCATATGGTCATTTCTGTTTCTTTTTAAATACAGGTTTGTGAGGTGGTATTTTTTTCCAGCTATTAAAAAAAAAGGCCTAAAAGTGCATACGTGAAGGGGAAAAAATGCAGAAATTAAACAATAAAGTAGTTTTCCCTGGAGGGACATGAGGAAGAAAACAGGAAGCAGTGTTGAGAGAATTCACTTTTCTCATCATTGGGCTTCTTGCATTTATTATTGGTCCTCTAACGTCATATTCACATTCTAGCTTTGATGTATGTTCTTTCCTGGGATATTGGCTAAAAGGCCTCTATGAACTGTAAGAGAAGATTAGGGCCTCAGCCCAACCCTCAGGTTCTGTGCTCTTCTAGGGATGAATGGTTCTGGAAAGGAACAAGGACTCCCAGCAGCCCCTGGGTCCCTCGCATTGCTAATAATCTTGAGGGAATTGTCATACTTCTCATGGTTCATGCCCATCACAAACATGAGGACATCAGAAAGGATTAGAGATTATTTCCCTTATGGCTTCACCCTTCAAATGAGTCCGAGCTTTACCCAAGATAGTGAAGACACCAGTGGACTCCATAGCATATTCAGCACCGTTATCACCCTGTTTGATGTGGGCAAGATCTTGCTCCTGGAAAATGGAGATGGGCTTTCTATTGCTGTCAAGCTTCCTGTGCTAGCCTTGACTCTGCCAATGAACATCTCACAGTTGGAATAGCAGGAATACAAAGACCATGTAGTTGAGGTAAATTGAGAGATAGATCGTGTAGTTGAGGTCAGTGAAGGGGTCACTGATGGGGTCACTAATTAGGGGTCACTAATATCCACTTGGCCAGAGTTAAAAGCAGCCCTGGTGACCAGGAGTCCGATATGACCAAATTGATTTATTCTAATCTTTACTATTGTCTCATAAGGATGCACCTGGCACTGCAAAAGAAGCTATAGCTGTCAAACAGAGGAGCAGACAGACTAAAATATTTATTTAGCTGTGGAAAATAAGGTGCTAAAACCATGATTGAGAGAGAAAAAGACAGTAAGAAATCATTAACTGCTCTGCTTGCAAAGTGAATAGATTCTGTGGGTCATGAAGAGAAAGTAGAGGGGGGAGATAATCAATTGAGTTACAGAAGTATGAACTATGAAAAAAATAGGTGGCTGAAAATGTTCACAGTCAGTGTGGCCAAAAGGTAGTTAAGAACAACTAATTTTAAGTTCTTGGTATCCTTGCAATGTAAAATTCTTCTACCTGCTCGAACCTTTACTCAAGTATGTTACACAGACAAATACCTTCTGCAAACAGTTTTTATAAATGATTTAGTACAGAGAAGAAGAGAATATTGGTAGAATATTAGAGTAAGTTTCAGACAGCATCGAAAGCAGAGGCTTAGAGCCAGAAGGAAAATATAATTCCCCAGAAGAGCAGGGATCTTGAGGACAGCATTGGGCTCCAAATAATGAATAATACATGTTTAAATTAATTTACCTAAATATCAAAAGGCAGAGTGACCTCTGACAATATTTGGGTTATTTATATAAATAATCTGTATAGGGGCATACATATTAAGCCCTCAATAAATATCAACTGCTATTGTATAACTGCTGTTGTGTTGAGTAAATGTTGAATTGCACTTTAGGAATGATTGAAATGAGTAGAACTTCAAATACCACTTCCCTTTTCCCCATAGTTGAACAATGTGTCCCTCTTTGAAAATTCCAAAAGAAAATTCATGACATGGCTGCCTCCAGAACACTGTGAGTGTCTTGAAGGTAGAGGACATTCAATATTAATTGCTAGCTTCCTATTGCTCACCACAAGATCAGGTCGCAAATGAAGCACAGTGACAAGCTGCTGAGAATGATGCCCAAATAACATGAGCATAGAGAGAAACCCTGGAATTGTAGTGATATGAATATATCTATATCATCTATATCATCTCTATATATCTATATTCTCTCCGTGTGTGTATATATAATCAATTGCTTCCCGTGAACACGCTGGGATTAGGTTCTTTCCTTGAAGCCTGAACCACAGAAGTCATAGCTATCCTTTAGAGATTATATTAGAAACTGAGGGAAGTATAATCCTGTGAGTTTAATTCATGGCTGATAAAGGGACAGTTGCCTATAAAATACATAGAAAATGATAATTTTACTTTTTTATTTTAGGTTCATCATTTTGTTCATACTTATGAACTATCTTCATCTTAAATAAGTACAAATGTGAACATTGAATGTTGTCCTTATTATATTTCATTTATGTGGCTTAAGCCTTATTCTAGTGGTTGCTTCATTATTCATATTGATTTTTTAAAACAGTGAAGTGCCACCCTAGCTTAGTTATCAGAGAGAGATGAAATTAACATGCCTATGTAAAATGTATAGGAAGTGACTTATGACTAGTTCAATTTTTGCTTTTCATGTGTTTGGGCTAATTAAAATAAATTATCAAGGTAATAAAAAAATCTCCCAACAAGGAAAAGCTCAGGACCAAATGCTTCACTGGTGAATTCTTCCAAAACATTAAAGATTTAATACCAATCCTTTTCAAGCTTTTCTAAAATTTTGAAGACGGGGCAAGAATCCCAAACTTATTTTATGAGACCAGAATCACCCTGATACAAAAGCCAGATAAAAACACTACAAGAAAAAGAAAATCTGCAGGCTAAAATTTCCAATGAATATTAATGCAAAAATCTTCAGCAAAATAGCATAAAACCAAATTCAACAGCACATTATAAAGATAATACACCATGACTAAGTGGGATTTATCCCTGTGATGCAAAAATGGTTCAAAATATGTAAATCAATCAATGCAATACCTCACATTAATAGAACAAAGGATAAAAATCACAGGATCATCTCAATAGGTGAAGAAAAACATCATTAGACAAAACTGAACACAATTTCATTATAAAAACACTGAACAAACTAGTTATAGAAGAACATTAACTTAACTTAATAATGCCCACATAGGGGAAGCCTATAGCTTATATTATATTCAACTAGAGGCCCGATGCCCGCCGCATAGGTCGCAGCCCCACCTTCGTCCGGAAGGACGTCCGGTCTAATTAGCATATTATGCTTTTATTTTTATAGATGGTGCAAGACTGAAAAAAATTCTTCTAAGCTCAGAAATAAGGCAAGGATACTCACTAACATCACTTTTAATCACCATGATACTGACACCCTAGCCAGAGAAATTAGGTAAGAAAAGGAAATTTAAAAAATTCAAATTGGAAAGAAAGAAGTATAATGATCATTTTCCCCCACTTGACATAATCTTAACTGTAGAAAACTCTAAAACTTCAATGTAAAAGCCTGTTAGAACTAATAAGCAAATTCAGTAAAGTCTGTAATCAACACTCAAAATCAACTATTTTATAGAATAAAAGGAACAATTAGAAAAGAACATTAAGGAAACAATCCTATTCACAGTAGTATTTTAAAAACTTAACCAAAGAAGTAAAAGAAATGTAAACTGGAATCTCAAAACATTGCTGAAAACAATTAATGGACACACAAATAAATAGAAAAATATAAAATGTTGAAGGTTTGGAGGATTTAAAACTGTTAAAATGTCCAAACTACCCAAAGCAATCTACAAAGTCAATGTAATCCTTATCAAAATCTCAATGGCAAAAAAATAAAAATTTCAATGGCTTTTCTTTTTTCTGTAGCAATTTGGTCCTAGGTAGAACCAGTTAAGAATATTTCTTATTACATTTATTGGGGTGACATTGATAAAATTATATGTGTTTTTAGTGTATAATCCTATGATATATCATTTGTATATTGCATTGTGTGCCCACCACCCAAAGTCAAATATTTCATCACCATATATTGGACCCTCTTTACCCTTTATTACCCCTCCACTCCCCTTCCCTCTGGTAACCACCATACTGTTGTCTACATCTTTGAGTTTTTGTTAGTTTGTTTTTCTTGTTTGTTCATTTGTTGCTTTTAGTTTTTTTGTCCCACATATAAGTGAAATTACATGGTTTTTGACTTTTTTTGTATGACTTATTTCGCTTAACATGGTATTTTCATTTGCATCCATGTTGTTGCAAATGGCAGTGTTTTATCTTTTCTTATGGCTGACTAGTATCCCATTGTATGTATGTACCATATCTTCTTTATCCAATTACTTACTGAAAGACAATTTGGTCGTTACTATGTCTTGGTCACTGTAATAATGTTGCAGTGAACACAAGGGTACATATAAATGTTTTCCAATACATCTTTGCCAAGAAATGTTTTCAAATTTTTCTGGTAGACACCCATAAGAAGGGTCATTGGGTCATATGATAACTATTCCTAATTTTTTGAGGAACCTCTATACTGTTTCCCATAGTGACTGTACCAGTTTATATTCCAACCAGCAGTAAATGATGGTTAGTTTCCTAATAAGACACTGTTATTTTTAATTCAATTAACATTTTATTATACTATTTATACTCATCCTGTTTTACTTTTTTATTCTATTTTTTTAAATGTTATTATGTATTGGTTTGGGGTGTAATGCTCAGTGGTTATAAAATCATATACATAGTGTCTATTCAGGTCCTTTGCCCATTTCTTTATAATAGCCAAGATTTGGAAGCAGCCCAAGTGCTTATCAGTAGATGATTGGATAAAATAGCAGTGGTACATTTACACAAAGGAATACTACGCAGCCATAAAAAGGGAGATCTTACCTTTTGAGACAGCATGGATAGACCTGGAGAGTATTATGCTAAGTAAACTAAGCCAATCACAGAAAGACACATACTATATAATTTCACTTATATATTGAATTTAATGAGCAAAATAAACAAACACAAAATAGAAACAGACTCATAGATATAGAGAACAGACTAACAGCTATCAAAGGGTATGGGTGTCAGGGGACTAAGTGGAAAAGGTGAAGGGACTAAGCAAAGAAAAACAAACTCATGGACAGATACCATTATGTTGATTACCAGAGGGAAAGGGTGATGTGGAAAGGTAGAAGAGTGTATAGGGAGGATAAATGGTGATGATTGGAGACTTGACTTGGGGTTGTGAACACACAATATGATATACAGATGATGTATTATAGAATTGTACACCTGAAATATGTATAATTTTATTAACCAATGTCATCCCAATGAATTGAATTAAAAATAATTTTAAGGTATATGTTTCTCTGGTTTTCCTAAAGGTAAATATACACCTGTTTTATGATTCAGATACTCTATTCCTGGGTACAAACATATATACAAGTGAAGAAAAGGCTGTCCACCAAAACTATGTATCTTTATAACAGCTATATTTATTGTCGACCCCCAACTGGAAATAATCTAATTGCCCATAAAGAGTATAATATATAGGTAAATTGTGATATATTTAATATAATGTTATGTAGCAATAAAAATGAATAAAATATTGCTTCATTAAAATACACCAATGAGGGAGAACCAAGATGGCGGCATAGGTTAACGCCGGAGTTTGCTGCTTTGAACAACTACTTCAAAAGTGAAACCAAAAAACGGAAGGGACATCACCCAGAACCACAGGAACGCTGGCTGAGTGGAAGTCCTACAACCAGGAGGAAAGAGAAACGCACACGGACACTCAGAGGAGGCGCGGTGCTGAGGTCAAGTTCTGAGGTGCGGAGTGCGCGGAGCGGGCTGGCGGCGGAGGGCGCGGTTGTTGTTTTCAATCAGGAGGGAGTCGCAGACTCTGAGCTCCAGATCCGGGCAAGTCTTTAGGGACCCAGACTCAAACGGGAGAAGCGAGACTGTCTGGCTTCGGTCAGAGGAGTGCAGCTTTCTCTTCGAGCATTGCAGCGGGTACTGGGACTCAGAGAGGCAGAGCCCCAGGGGACAGGACTGAGAGCCGCCATAACTGCTCTCTCCGGCCCACCCTGTTGATCCTGTGCGACCCGCCCTGCCCAAGCCCTGCACAGAGGCATTTGCCGGATAGCCTCAGGCAAAGGCTAGATTAGCACCTCCCTAGAGGACAGAAGTTCTCTCACTGCTGACACAGCTGATTCTCATAGCCACTTGGCCTGGAGGTCAAACCCTCCCTGGAATTAGCTACAGCAATCAAGATTTAACTATAAGACTGCGAACAAAGACCACTAGGGGGTGCACCAAGGAAGCATAACAAAATGTGGAGACAAAGAAACAGGACAAAATTGTCAATGGAAGATATAGAGTTCAGAACCACACTTTTAAGGTCTCTCAAGAACTGTTTAGAAGCTGCCGATAAACTTAATGAGATCTACACGAAAACTAATAAGACCCTCGATCTTATATTGGGGAACCAACTAGAAATTAAGCATACACGGACTGAAATAACGAATATTATACAGACGCCTGACAGCAGACCAGAGGAGCGCAAGAATCAAGTCAATGATTTAAAATGCGAGGAAGCAAAAAACATCCAACCGGAAAAGCAAAATGAAAAAAGAATCCAAAAATGCGAGGATAGTGTAAGGAGCCTCTGGGACAGCTTCAAGCGTACCAACATCAGAATTATAGGGGTGCCAGAAGATGAGAGAGAGCAAGACATTGAAAACCTATTTGAAGAAATAATGACAGAAAACTTCCCCCACCTGGTGAAAGAAATGGACTTACAGGTCCAAGAAGCGCGGAGAACCCCAAACAAAAGGAATCCAAAGAGGACCACACCAAGACACATCATAATTAAAATGCCAAGAGCAAAAGATAAAGAGAGAATCTTAAAAACAGCAAGAGAAAGAAACTCAGTTACCTACAAGGGAATACCCATACGACTGTCAGCTGATTTCTCAACAGAAACTTTGCAGGCCAGAAGGGAGTGGCAAGAAATATTCAAAGTGATGAATACCAAGAACCTACAACCAAGATTACTTTATCCAGCAAAGCTATCATTCAGAATTGAAGGTCAGATAAAGAGCTTCACAGATAAGAAAAAGCTAAAGGAGTTCATCACCACCAAACCAGGATTATATGAAATGCTGAAAGGTACCCTTTAAGAAGAGGAAGAGGAAGAAAAAGGTAAAGATACAAATTATGAACAACAAATATGCATCTATCAACAAGTGAATCTAAGAATCAAGTGAATAAATAATCTGATGAACAGAATGAACTGTTGATTATAATAGAATCAGGGACATAGAAAGGGAATGGACTGACTATTCTTGGGGGGGCAAGGGGTGTGGGAGATGTGGGAAGAGACTGGACAAAAATCGTGCACCTATGGATGAGGACAGTGGGTCGGGGTGAGGGCGGAGGGTGGGGCGGGAACTGGGAGGAGGGGAGTTATGGGGGGGGAAAAAAGAGGAACAAATGTAATAATCTGAACAATAAAGATTTAATTAAAAAAAAATACACCAATGACTATTGAAAATACAATAGTAAGTGCAAGTAATCATTACAAAACAAAACGTACTGCCTGATGCCATTTTTATAAAATTCAAAACTGACAAAATTAATACATTGTAACTGAAGTCAGAATATTGGCTTCTTCTGGGGATGGAATCTATAATGGGAAGGGGCTTGAGGGAACCTTTTAGGATATGAATAATGTTCTTAACTGCCATTGATATATGTATCATGGAACTGTGCACATAGTAGTATTACTGTGCTTTGCTCACTTTTCTGTATGTAAATACACTTTTATTTTTTTAAATGATGAAATAAAGTACTGACAAAAAGGCAAATGTTGAAAGAGTAGCAAATCAACTAAATAAACCAAAACCTTGCTAAATTTGAGGCAAAAAATATAGTACCTGTTTTTTAATTTTGTTCAGATACTAGGAAATTCATGAATTCATTCAGATAATCACAGCTAACTCTCTTGGCAGCCTGTTTTATTGATATTATTATTGCTATTTTTATATAATATAAAAAATTTTCACCAGTTTTTATTCTCCCATAAGAAGCTTTGTATGGCAGAAATAATGCTAGAAATAATGCTAGATTCATTCCTAGAAGATCTGGATTTGAATATTAGGTTGCCTGTATCCAATCTGGTTGACTTTAACATTATTTAAAATGTTATTCAAATTTTCTCATTGTATAGAAGAGAAAATTCACCTTACTTATAGTATCTTAAGATGAACAGTATAAACACAGTGGTATATTTTCTTTCAGTCTTCCTTTATTCTACATATTTTACATACCTGTTAATAGTGTGCATTTAATGCTATGATGCTTTTGTACTTACTTTATCATTATCACATTGACATGTTACTCAACAGCCATCACTATTTCTGTATCATACACTTTTATAATTACCATTTCAGTCATCACATGACCCCATTTTCTCTTTTTTGCATAAACCTTGTTAGATTTTGATATGCTTTCACTTATATATTTATAAATTTAATTTTAATTCCTGACTTCCCCCACATAAATATAATTTTCATGAGAGAAAAGGTCTTATGTTTCTTGTTCAGTTTATGGTATATTATAGGGGTTGAATAAATATGTATTGAATTATTTTTTTAAATTGCTGAAATATAATTCATTGACTGGAAATATACAGGCAGGGCAAAAGTAGGTTTACATTTGTGAGTATGAGAAATAAGAGTTTATTCTTATATTATTATTAATTAATTATTATATTGTTTATCTGTATTACAACTGTAAACTTCCTTTTCTGCACCCTGTATTTATCCATTATCTTATTTGACACTATTATAGGAAATATTGTGGTCAACACTTTCTAGTTTTCTTTATATTATGAAATATTTCACAGAAGTCATATATACCAGTATATGAAATTTTTAGTAAGCAAGTCTTTTAACATTTTGAAATTTCAATGTCCTCATTTCTAACATGAGTATACAAATTTATACCAAATCATTAACTGTGCTTGTTGAGACTTCAAATGAGGTAATATATGAGAAGTGCCTTGTAAATTCTAGAGTAATATATTCATAAAAATACTATTATACCTTGAAAGTGTTTATGAGCATATACTATTTATATGTGATATTAATGAGGTAAAATTGAACTATAGGGCAATTTGGAAGGCTCACCCAGGATGCTATGCTTTAGGAAACTTTAACACTGCTGTCTAAGAGAGTTGTAAGTGGAGCATGGATCCATATAAGAAAGTAACTTATAGTCTTTTATTTTTTATTTATTTTAATTTTTGTATTGATTTTTAGAGGGAGAAGATAGAAGAAATCAATCAATGAGAGAAACATAACCATTTAGCTGCTTCCTGCACGCCCCCCTACTGGGGATTGAGCCCACAACCCAGGCACATGCCCTGACTGGGAATCGAACCCATGATCTCTTGGTTCTTGGGTTGATGCTCAACCACTGAGAAACACCAGACAGGCTACCTTATAGTTTTTTTTAAATTTAATTTAATTTATTTTTTGAAATTTATTGATTTCAGAGAGGAAGAGAGAGGGAGAGACAGATAGAAACATCAATGATGAGAGAGAATCATTGATTGGCTGCCTCCTGCACGCCCCCCTACTGGGGATCAAGTTCCCAACCTGGGCATATGCCCTTGACCAGAATCAAACCTGGGACCCTTTAGTCTGCAGGCGGATGCTCTACCCACTGAGCAAACCAGCTAGGGCTACCTTATAGTCTTTTAAAAGAAGCAATAGTGTATGAATATATGCTACTGAGTGAACAAAAAGTCCCAGTGTTCATAAAAAGTGTATTCTGGGGCCTATAGGAATGGTTGGATAGGATTGGCATGACATAAATATAGGGAAATATGATTGTTAAATTTGTGGTCAAAGCATGTACTGATAAATTACTTGGCACTCAGAAATACTAAGATTTTGAAGGTAGGAACTAAAAATAATAGATGCATGTGAGAAATGAAGAGGAAGGATTGACAGGTCTGGGTAATGGAATCATTATATATTAATCATAAATGAACAAGAAGAATGAGTTTCCCATCCTTGTCAGAGAGAATTAGTATGTTGAAGGGAAAATGAGGAGGTAACTAGGTTACTGAAGGACATTTATGAAAATGTTCAGTAGGCAGTTTATATCTGGGAACTTGGGCTCTGATGATAGGATAGGTCAAGCATACAGATCTAGAGAAAATAATTAAAGATATGAGACAGAATTCACTACAGTAATTAGTTTAGAACAGTGATTCCATGGTCAGGAACTGAGCCTTTAATAAATGCTCACATTTGAAGAAAGTTTGGGGAAAGCTGAAAACAACAGAGATAAAGAAATTTGAGAAGTAGAAGATGAAACTGAATAATGTAACATCTTGAGAACCAAAAGAGTGAAAACACTCCACGGTAGCCTTGAGGGACCAATCAACAGTGTCAAATGCAGAAAATTTGAGACTTAGTACCAAAACAACTCACTGAATTTTGAACTTATGATATAAATTGCCTTCAACAAAGCAGCTTTGGGGAATTGTGTGGATAGGAAAATAATAATTTCATCAAATTAAGAAATGGAAGAGTTGTGATTTAATGAAGACAAATAACAGTCAATTCCTATAAAAAAAAGTTTATTCATAATTTACCCATTCATTCAGCAAGTATTTGATTGCTCACTATGAACCATGTACATTACTTGGCACACATGGTACCTACCCTTAGAAGGAAGACACATATTTTTATCAAACATTAATACATACAAACTAAATGAATTCTAAAATTCTGGTAGCAATATGGGTGTGAAATATATGGTTCCATGAGGTTGTTGAATATGGATATTTCAACTAGACTAAGAATGACACTGTGAGGAGGTGATAAACTTCTGGGAAATGTAAAGCATCAGCTGAGAGCTAGAAGAAACAGTAATGTCAATTGATTTTATTTAATGTTGAATACATATTAGAGAAACATGCATATTCAAATCAGAGAAAAGGGGCTACTATAATATTGTGGAAGTGTCTATGTGTGTGAGGGACCAATTTGACTGCTCTTAGAAAGGGCCTCAAAGAGTATCTCTACTCCAATAAGATTTTCATAATTCCAGAGTCAGAAACTCAATTGGATCAATTTATCAGAGGAAATTCACCTCTTAGGGATTGCAGATTTGAACTCGCAAGAGTGATTTGTAAAAGTAAAGACTACCAATGTATTTGTTAACACTAAGTAATACAACTGCCAAGTGGAGTAGAAAACCTTTATTGATTAACTGGCAAATGCTGGTCCAGTTGGAAACCAAGTCAATATTAGAGAGTTGCCAGACAAGAGATCAATGCAATAATTTCAAGAAAGTGTCCAAGTTAGAATTACCAACCATGGAAATAAACAATAAACCTCTAGAGGAAATGGAAGAATAAAAGGAAAAACTTAGGTGGAGGAGTAAAGAGCACTATCAAAAGATTGGTTGTACTACAACTTGGTTTACTGAAATCCATTTCTAGTGCTGAATGGAACTGAATATGAAATTAAGAAACTAGGTCATTGAGATTTTCCCAGGGCAATAACTGATTATCACTTTAGTAAATTCCAGAGTATTTGTGACAAATTTAAATTCCTATAGTGCTATTCAATTTGAAGTATTCATACATAAGTAGACATTAATTCTGGTATGCATATAGACCCCCATATATTCATTCCCATAGAACAGCCACAGAAGAAAAGTCCCGAATCTTCTATATGAATGCCTTTAGATTGTTTTTTTGCCACAACTTTTAGAAACTATTCAGCAGCTTCAGGCCTAGCTGGGATAAAACCAGGTATGCTTAAAACTATAAGAAATTCTTACACCTATTTTTCTATTTTGATTCAGGATATCTCACCATTCCCCCCCCCCTATTGTGACTCTGTTTTTATTACAAATATACCAGAAGTCATGTTCTACTCATTAATTGCTTTCTCCCTTCTGTTAGATTTCACAAACATGTGCCCAACAGATATCACAGTCACACAGATGGTAAGCTTCCTAAGATAGACACTTTTATCAGAGTTGTCTGTGATGCCTGTTATAAATGTTGGTTCCTTGCCCAACACCAAAGAGTGAAATCTACATCTTTAACAAAAACTCCAGGTAATTCTTATGCACAATAAAATTTAAGAACCAATGATCTGAATTGCCCAGTTATGGGCAATTTTTAACCTTGGTTTTGAATCCAGACTACTGACTTAGTCTCTGTAAATGATCAACAACTCTTATCTTCACTGATACCTGCTTTCCTCACATCACCTCCCTCTAATATCCAGAATGAGAAACATAAATTAGACATTTTCCATATATTTTTTATATTAAAAAATATTTAAATAATTTCTACAGAGCAGAGACTTTTCAAATCCTATATAATAAAGAGGTAATATGCAAATTAACCCTTACACCATCACAAGATGGTTACGCCCACAGCAGAGGCAGGGTTCCTGTAACACAAGATGGCTGCGCCCACAGCGGAGATGAGGTTGCTGTAACAAGCCATAACAAGCAATCAGCAGGGACCTGAGGCTGCATGGCACTGGGCCAGTGTGGGGGACCTGAGGCCGCGCCCCACACTGGGTGGGGCTTGATGGGGGACCTCAGGCTGTGCCCCCCACCCTAGCATTGGGCCAGGGGACCTCAGGCTGAGCCTCCCACCCAGCAGGGCTTGATGGGGGACCTCAGGCCGTGCCCCCCATGCAGTGGAACTTGACAGGGGACCTCAGGCTATGCCCTACCTGGCAGGGCTTGACAGAGGACCTCAGGTCGCACCCCCCGCCTGGTAGGGCTTAATGGGGGACCTCAAAGCACACCCCCTGCCCCAGTGCTGGTCCAGGGAACCTGAGGCCATGTCCCTCACCACGGCACCAGGCTGGGGGATGTGAGGGTGTGCCAGGGGACCTGAGGCTACACCCCCTGCTTGGCAGGGCTTCACTGGGGCCCTGAGGCTGCACCCCCTACCTGCCAGGGCTTGACGGGGTTGGGTCTTCCCGGGTCTGGATCTTGCCCAATGGGAGGGGGTAGCTGGGTCTGGGTCTCATGCAATTTTGAGGTGCATGTAGGTGGGCGGGGACTTGACTCTGGGTCCTGCAGTGCACCCCAGACTCTGACAGGAAGATTTTCATATACATTTTACTAATTTTCTTTCATCTCTGACATTTTGATTATAGAGAAAGGGAAAATTGCAATATTAAAGTATTTCCTCCAATTAATTCTCTTTTAATGTGCATGAATTTCATGCACTGGGCCACTAGTGAAATATAATATTTACTCTTGAATTTCTGAATTGATGTAAAGTTAGGAAAACAATTGACTGTAGAGTTGAATAAATCTAATGGTTTTGAATATGCCTTCAGAATAAGTTCTATTCCTGAGCTTAATATTCAAGTTTTTTTACAATCTAATATCAGTCTATGTAGTCTTTGTATTTCAATGTAATTTTCTGCATTACTTGGTGTTTTCCAAGAGAACTGTTAGTGACAGTGACCTAGAACTGTGTTTTTATAAAATCTTTTCTATTACTGTTTGCATATAAAACATCCCACCCACAAATTTCTCCAATAAAGCCTTGGAATGTAGAAGGACCATGCCTCAATTTTGAGAGGATAGGTTAATTCACCAGGCCATAAGTTGTGTGAATCTTTAGCATTCAATTTAGGTCAGGGCAGAAATACATCTTCATCTTTCTCTAAGAATGTATCTACATCATTTTGTAGGGTGGGTCACAAAGTACTTTACAGGCAGAGATTCATTTACTAGCTCTTTAAAAAAGTACTTTTTCTCCAATAATTTAACCTTTGTTCTTAAAGGGAACAGTAATCCTTCATTCCAAAAGGCTTAAAATTACAATTATATGTTTTTGGAGAAATGTCTTTTCATGCCCTCTATCCATTTTTTACTGGATTGGTTTTTTGGTTTGTTATTGAGTTCCTTATATATTTTGGATATTAACCCCTTATCAAATGCTAGAAGTCCAGTGCATGAAATTTGTGCACTGGTAGGGTCCCTAGAGGCTGCCAGCTGCCAGCCAGGTATTCCTTCAATTCCCCCAGCTACCTGCTGCTGCTGCTGCGGAGGCCTCCCTCCCTTCCCCCGACTGGCCCCACCCCCTGATCAAACTCCCAGACAATTCCCACTCGAGGGGACAATTTGCATACTACACTTTTATTTTATAGGATATCACATGTGAATGTATATTCTTCCATTCAGTAGGTTGTTTTTTTGTTTTGTTGATGGGTTCATTTGCTGTACAGAAACTTTTAAGTTTGATGAAATCCCACTTGTTTAATTTTGCTTTTATCTCCCTTGCTAAAGGGTAATATCCAAAAACATTACTCAGACTGATGTCAAATATTTTATTACTTATACTAGAAGCCCGGTGCATGAAATTCGTGCACAGAGGGGGGGGTTCCCTCAGCCCACCTGCACCCACTCCAATCAGGGACCCCTGTTGGATCAGGCCTAAACTGGTGGTCGGACACCCCTTTCACAATCTGGGACTGCTGGCTCATAACCACTTACCTGCCTTACCTGATTGCCCCCAACCCCTCTGCCTGCTTGCCTGATCACCCCTAACTTCCCTCCCCTGCCAGCCTGATCTCGCCCCCAACTACCGTCCTTTGCCATCCAATTGGTTAGTTTCTATGCCAGTCAGCATCAAAAGCTCTACCTCCTAGGCAGCCATTGGCTCCTCACAGTTGACCCAGATTTGGTTCTGATTGGTCAGTTTCTATGCCAGTCAGCGTTTCTGGGCCTATCAATGGGGCCTGATCAGAAAGGCGAGGCTGATTAGCAGCCCTGGTGGAGACCTGGAGAGAAATGGAGGTGGGGCTGTTGGCTAAGCTGGGAGAGAAAGAGCTGGGCAAGTTCTGATCAACGGCTGCCATAGAGGCTTCGGATCAGACCCTGCCTCTCTCTCTGCAGGCCTCTCTCTGGGCCTGATCCGCAGCCCCCTAGGCAGTCAGTGCTGGGTCAGGGCGCCCCCAGCGGACCCAGTGAGTCTGACTTCCAGTCTGGTCGAGCCTTTGGTCGTTACAACCCCAGCTCTTTATTATATAGATTTTCTTTTAGGAGTTTATGGTTGCAGGCCTTACATTTAAGTCTTTAACCCATTTCACTTTTATGTGAAATCTAAGACAAAACAAAAGCTGACTCATAGAAACCCAGACCAAAGAGCCCTAGCTGGTATGGCTCAGTTGGTTGGGCATCATCCTGTGCCCGGAAGGGTTGCTGGTTTGATTCCAGGTTGGGGCAAATGCCTGAGTTGCAGGGCTTGATCCCAAGTGGCGTAGGTGCAGGAGGCAGCTGATTGATGTTTTGCCCTCTCTTTTACTCTCCATTCCTCTCTCTCTAAAGATCAATTTTTTAAAAAATCTTAAGAAACAAACAAAAGAACAGAGCTGAAGGGATGGTTGCCAGAGGGAGGGGGCTGGGGTAAGAGGCTAAAAAGGTGTAAGGAAATATAGTCAGTAATAGTGTGGTAAATTTGCTTGGTGAGAGATGAATTCTAGAATTAGTGGGATGATCACATTGTACGATATAAAAATGTAAAATCTAATATAACTAATGTAATATTATAAACCATTATACTTAAAATATCACTTTTATAATCAACACTTTTTATTATGCCAAGCTTTTTAAAAAATGATATACAGGGTGGGGCAGAAGTATGTTTACAGTTTTTTGTATGGAAAATAATATAATAATTAATAAATAATACAAGAATAAATTCACATACTCTAACTGTAAACCTACTTTTGCCCCACACTGTATTTTAGTCTGTTGATATGCTGGATTACATTGATTTTCAAATGTTGAACTAGCCTTGCATACCTTGAGTAAATGTCACCTGATCATGTTGTATAATTCTTATTATACATTTTTGTATTTGATTTGCTACTGTTTTGCTAAGTATCCTATATAATAAAAGCCTATTATGCTAAATGTTTGGTCAACTGGTCAGCCGTTCAACCAATCAAAGCATAATATGCTACTGATAGGCACTCAACCACTCGCTATGACATGCACTGACCACCAGAAAGCAGACAGGCAACCGGTCGACCAGTTGCTATGATGTGCACTGACCACCAGGGGGTAGACACTCCAACTGGTAAGTTAGCTTGCTGGTGGGGTTGGGCCGATTGGGACTGAACGAGACAGGCCGGACATGCCCTGAAGCCCTCCCTGGTCCCTCCCCAGCTGGCCAACCTCCCATGTTATTCCCTGGCCCCGATCATGCACTGGTGGGGTCCCTCGGCCTGGCCTGCACCCTCTGGCTATCCATGACCCCTTGGGGGATATCAGAGAGCTGGTTTCGGCCTGATCCCATAGGCCAGGCTGAGAGACCCCACTAGTGCACGAATTCGTGCACTGGGCCTCTAGATCTTATATGTGTGTCCATATGCTATGTTGGTGAGTACTTTTTCTTTCTTGTAATGTCATTACCTGATTTTGTTATTGGATATTTCTGGCCTCATAAAAATGTTCCCTCTGTGTCTGCTTCCTGGAAAATATTTTGTAGAAAATGAGTATAATCTCTTCCTTCAGTATTTGGTAGAATTCACCAGTGAAACCATCTGAGGCTGGTGCTTTCTTTTCTGGAAGGTTATGAATTATTGATTCAATTTCTTTAATACACATAGGTCTATTCAGATTATCTGCTTCTCCTTGTGTGAGTTTTTGTAGTTTGTGTCTCCCAAAAAATATAATGACATTTCATTGAAGTTATCAAATTTCTGGACACAAAGTGGTTCATACTATTTCTTTATTATCCCTTCAATGTCTGTGGGACCAGTAGTGATGGACCCCTCTTTTGATTCTAATATTAGCAATGCATGTCTTCTCTTTTTTGGGGGTAGCTTGGATAGAGGTTTACCCATTGTTAAAACTGTTTTTCTCAAAGAACCACTTTTTAGCGTTGTTTGTTTTTCTTTATTTAATTTCTGTCACTTTCATTGATTTTTGCTCTGATTTTTATTATTCATTTTCTTCTTATTGCTTTAGGCTTAAATTGTTCTTTTTCTAGTTTCGTAAAATGGAAGCTCGGATTATTGATTTTAGATCTTTTTTATCTTCTAATATATGCATTTAGTGCTACATATTTCCTGCTAAGTTCTGCTCTCTCTGCATCCCACAAATTTTGCTGTTGTATTTTAATTTGCATTTAGTTCAAAATATTAGACTTTTGGTATTTATTCTGTTTGGTGTTCTCTGAACTTTCTGGATCTGTGGTTTGATTCTCCTTCCATTCTCCTGCTGGTAACCCATACATGTATATGTTTGATATTGTCCTTTTGATAGTTACTCCTCATTATCCTACAGTTCTTATTGTGTTGTGTGGGGTTTTTTTATTATTTTTTATCTTTATGTTTCAGTGGTCCCTCCCATGGTCCCTCCCATGGTCCCTCCCCAGCTGGCCAACCTCCCATGTTATTCCCTGGCCCCGATCATGCACTGGTGGGGTCCCTCGGCCTGGCCTGCACCCTCTGGCTATCCATGACCCCTTGGGGGATATCAGAGAGCTGGTTTCGGCCTGATCCCATAGGCCAGGCTGAGAGACCCCACTAGTGCATGAATTCGTGCACTGGGCCTCTAGATCTTATATGTGTGTCCATATGCTATGTTGGTGAGTACTTTTTCTTTCTTGTAATGTCATTACCTGATTTTGTTATTGGATATTTCTGGCCTCATAAAAATGTTCCCTCATAAAAAAGTTTGTAAAGTTTCTATTGATTTACCTTCAAGCTCAGTGATTCTTTCCTAACCTTGTCAAATCTGCTAATGAGTCTATCAAAAGCATTCTTTATTTCAGATACAGTGAATTTTTAAAAAATGTTTTGTTTTGAGAGAGAGAGAGAGAGAGAGAGAGAGAGAGAGAGAGAGAGAGAGAGAAACGTAAATGAGAGAGGAACATCAACATTAATTGGCTGCCTCCTGCACACTCTCTGCTGGGGATTGAGCCCAAAACCCAGGCATGTACTCTGACCTGGAATCAAACCTGCGACCTCCTGGTGCATGGGTCAGTGCTCAACTACTGAGTCGCATAGGTGGGCTGTTACAGTGTTTTTTGATTCCTAGTATTTTCTTTATATTTTCTCTAAGAGTTCATACCTTTTTGCATTACTCATTGCTCTTGCACATTGTATAGTTTTTCCATTAGATCTCTTAACATATTAATCATAGTTATTTGAAATCTCCAGTCTGATAATCCAACAACCCTGCCATATCCAAGCCTGGTTCTAATGCTTGCTCTGTCCCTTCAGACTTTTTTTCCTGCATTTTGACATACCATGTAATACTATGTTGAAATTTAGATATGTTGCATAAAAGTACTGAGGTAATTAGGTTACTACTAAGAGAATTTGTTAATCTGTGCCAGAATAAGTCTTTTTTAAATTTTTGCTATATTTGAAGTTGCCCCAAATTTCAAATTCCTTTAGTGTGCTTCCTCATTTTTGTCTCATCTCTTAACTTTGGGATTCCTTAAATACTCCTCCATGAATATGCCCGTGTTTGCAGGTTTTTGAGCTGTAATCTACTGTTACTGTACTGTTCATGTGGAGGATTTGGAGGAGAAGGAGAAGTCCTATAAAATTTCCATTTAAATACTCTTTTACTGGACCTGTGCTTTGGCTTGTGATCTTCACAATTGTTTTTCCTTATGGAAGGTCAAGGAAGTAGAAATCTGGCCTTTGTGCTTAGCATGTTTGATTCAATTATAGCAGTAATAAAAATAAAGGGGTTCAATTATCATAATTAGACAGTTGTTATCTAAATATTGAGTTCAACCTGAGAGATGAATGCCTCACAGGTCTCTGATTCCATTAATATAGATTAATTACTCACACATTGTCCGATTCCTCCAAAAATTGTTCAGAGTTAACTAATGTAACTAATTCCTAAAACAAGAATTTACTTTGCAGGATCAGTATCTGTTTTTTTCTATATGATGCCACTTTAAATAAAACTGTGTAGTTATGGGTTTAAACTCATACACACTAGATTTTACTTGGGATAAGTTCTTAGATTTATGACAATACCAACCTATTCAACAGAGAACTCCCTCTTTTTTATACTTTAACTGGAATGCTTTTCAACTGAAAAAAAGGAGAGAAAACTTCCTAAAATGTTGTAAATTCTTCTTTAAAGATAATCAGTGTTTAAATAATGGCAATTTCCATGGTAAAAAAAAAAGGAGGGGGAGCTAATGACTGAAATGGATGAAGTACTAACATTTCCATATTTGAAGTGTTAATGAATTATTTTTTGTATTTAATTGTGAGGAATGTGACAAAATAAGATATAAACAGAGAACTTGATGATATTTTCTGAACTCACAGCAGATAAATTCAATCAATTCCTTATATGTCACTGTGATATTGACATTTACTATGATGTCCCTGAGGTTCTGTAACTAGATCATGATGTGCCTTCTTAGTCATTAAAGAATATAAATTGTGTTCAGTGTTGCCTTACAGTGAAATGCCATTTTGTTGAAAGGGGGTAATCTATATAATGTATATATGGTAATTGTTAGCTAAATAGGAGAGCAAATGAACTGAATCACCCAATTAACCATTTAGACAAGGGAAGACATATTTGGGTCAAATAAAGGAACTCAACTTACTCTCACAAGCACTTAAAGGGAGTTTGCCCAAAAGAGCCCTTAGTACTTTTAGAGGTGCCCTCTGAGATAATACAGCAAGGTGCTGTTTCTCTTTTGCTTGACTTGGATGACTGAAGACTGTAAGAAATAATTTGCCCTGAATTTTCAGACTATCTTATCATCTGTATTAGAGTAAGATAAAAAGTTAATATTTTAATTTCCCTCATTATATTATCCTGCTGTCTTAAGCATCTTTCATACCCTGTACAGTGAGGTAAAATGTTTTACTCTAAGACTAAATAAAGTCAACTAATATCCCTTTATATTTAACTATTATGGTCACTTCCAAAACTCCAAGTAAATACATAGATAGAATGATCATTAGATAAATAGATAGCAAATTAAACATAGTATATGAGATTGACTACACATGGAAAACAATTTTTAAAAAATTGACCAAAAACCCATTTTAGGGAGTTATTCCCTTCTGTTTTCCCCAGAACTTCTAGATTGCTGAAGCATAATTCTTTTTATGAAGTTATAGAACATTATTTTACCAGTCTTCTTAGCAATCTAAAGCTTATCACCTCTCACATTCACAATGTTATTCTAGAATCAATGCAAGTACTATGACATTTTTTGTATATGTGGGTGTGGCTTGATGAGGGTGATTTTTGGGAAAGTGGTCTGAGGTTATAGACTTGAGGGCCCAGGGATAGTGAAACCTGGGACAAAGGAAAAGCAATACTTGGTAGTGCTCAGCCCCAAAGGACTTCCAAGGAATCTTATAGGTTGCATTTTTAAAGTTTCTGCTGGAGAATAAAGAACAGTAGAACTTATTCATTGACTCTCATCCTCTTTTGGCTGATGGTTGTCCCCTGGGATGTTAACTCCTTCACACTTCTTGACAGCACATATACATGGGCTAAAGGTGCTCCCATAGGTGACCCATGCTGCAGCATCAGAGAAATCTTAGGACTATAAATGAGAGAATTTCGGGGCCCTCTAAAGGCAGTTGGTGTAAAGTAGAATGAAACCTACACAAAACTGTTCACCATAGGCATGGCTGGATTCAGAGTTCATGTTGAGGTTATGTGAGGAGATACACAAGAAGTGCCTGATACTATTATGCCTTACAATTAAGTGAGAGTAGTCTTGAAATTGGTGGCCAGTCACAATTTCTATAAAAGTTTTAACATGGGCTGAAACTGGTTTGGCTCAGTGGATAGAGTGTCGGCCTGCGGACTGAAAGGTCCCAGGTTCGATTCCGGTCAAGGGCATGTACCTGGGTTGCGGGCACATCCCCAGTGGGAGTGTGCAGGAGGTAGCTGATCGATGTTTCTCTCTCATCGATGTTTCTAACTCTCTATCTCTCTCCCTTCCTCTCTGTAAAAAATCAATAAAATATATATATTTTAAAAAAAAGTTTTAACATGGGAAGTTTGGTGGAAGAAGCTAGTCTCTCTTTGTTATTACTGATTCTGGGACGCAATTAATATTCAGCTTCTTCTCCATTATACATTCTAGTTTTCTTTCACCCATTACCAACACTTAAGCAAGTATAATTTTCTTGTCCATAGCTGGTGGCAATTAAAACATGCATCCCTTGAGGCACCTGGGACATTAGTTTTTTTGTGTGTTTTTTTCAACTTCATTGGGTCATGTTTGCTGTAATTAGCTATTTACTATGAAGTGTTTTCCTTTTCAGTAATCACTGATGGGTGAATAAGAGGATGCATTTCTCAAACTCTTCAATAATAAATATTGTTAGTAAAAATTTGCCAATATCGTAGATGAAAAATGGGATATTTGCCGAAACCGGTTTGGCTCAGTGGATAGAGCATCAGCCTGCGGACTGAAAGGTCCCAGGTTCGATTCCGGTCAAGGGCATGTACCTGGGTTGTGGGCAATCCCCAGTGGGGGATGTGCAGGAGGCGGCTGATCAATGTTTCTCTCTCATCGATGTTTCTGACTCTCTCTCTCCCTTCCTCTCTGTAAAAAATCAATAAAATATATTTTTAAAAAATGGGATATTGTTTTAATTTTTCTATTTTATTTCCAGAGAATTATTTTTTTACATAATTGTTGTTCTTTTGCATTTTTCATTTTTGAACATACTCTTCTCCTCTTCCCTTTATTCTGTTGTGCATTTTTTTCTAATTTGCATTGATGTTCAGAAGTAATCTATATATATAAAAGCCAAGCGACTGGAATGCAGGAATGACTGGAACAACTGAAATGCCTGGTCACTATGACACACACTGTGGCCGGCCAACCGGCATGATTGGGGGGGGGGCGACCCCTCTCCCCGGCTGCCCTCCCCCCCATCAGCACCCCTCACCCTGATCGGGGTGGGGCTGGCTGGCCAACCTCCTGCATCCCCTCCCTCCTGCCAGCCAGGCCCGATTGGCCCCCATCGGGGTGGGCTAGCTGGACCCCACCCATGCACAAATTCGTGCACTGGGCCTCTAGTAAATAATAAATACTATAAGCCCCCAAATGTGCATGATCCTTGGTAAAAATGTCAATTTTCTAGTGCCTTTTATACAGTATGGGGTTAGTTATGGATTATTTCTCTGTACCAGTTATAAAATAGACTTAACAGTCTATTAATGAAGAACTCTGGAGTGCATTTAAAAGTGTATAGTATATTGATATTTCTGGAGTCAAATGTCATTCATTCTTTGAAAAATATTTTTGGTTCTGCTTAGATAATAGAATCATAGAATTTGAAAAATATTTCTGGTTCTGCTTAGATAATAGAATATAAGAATTTGAATGAGATATGCTTATGCATATTGCTCTAATTTTCCCCACTGGTTATCACCAAGGTAGGGTATCAATTGAGTTTACAGGTTTATCAGCCACTTGCAGCACTGTTTACATTATGTGGGCTTCCTTAAAACCCATGTCATAGAACCAATTTAATTTTCTGCTCAAGAGCACTGTTTAATTTACATTCAGTGCATTTTGTTGTTTGGGATTTAAACTTTTTCAACAGAATACTTCCTAAAGCAGGCTATAAATTCTAAGTTTCAGAATATCACTGAAGAAATTTAGACAAGTGCCTGTTTGTTGATTAAACCCAGTCTATAAATTAGCTTTTGAGTAGAGGTTAAACAAGAGAAATTTTGATTCAAAACAAAGAAAATATTTTATTAATTTTTGCTGCTTAAAAATAAAGAACACTACTTCAAAAGGCAGTGAGTTCTCAATTGCTATCAGTGTGAAATGTCCAGTCTCAGTTGTTTTAGAGGGAAACCCCACTGCGAAAGAGAGGTTGGCATAAACTGGTATCTGCATACGAACAGACTAGACTTGGCCACATTAACAAACAACCCTAAAATAGGCTTAGGACAACAGAAGTTTCACACATGCTAGAAGTCCAAGGACATTTGGCAGGGGTGTGGAGGGTAGGAGGTTGGGAGGGAGGGTAAAATTGGCTCTGCTCTTCATTGTTACTTAGGGACTAGGTTGATGGAGGCTTCATCTAGACCTGAGCTTCCATTATCACTAGAGTATTGGAAAAAGAAGGTGGTGAATCACATAAGAGCTCTTAAAGCTTCTCCTTGAGGTGACACTCCATTTTATTGGCCAAATGAAAACCCATTGCCTAACTCCCCAACAGTGGCCGGGAGGGCCATCCTATCATCCTATATAATAAAAGGCTAATATGCAAATAAACTGAACAGCGAACAACTGAACAACCAAACAACTGGTCGCTATGATGTGTGTTGACCACGAGGGGGCATGCACAGAACATGGCAGGCATTGGCCATGGCTGGATGGTGGAGCAGGTGAGCAGGGGCATCAGACCAAGGTGGGGCACTAGTCACTGTCATCAGAGCAAGCCTCTGGTGGTTTCTGAAAATTCTTTGCTCCCACGCGCTGCAGTCCCACCTGGTGCTCAGACCTGCTGCCAGTGTTGGCAGTGTATGCAAGCAGCAGCTCTGTCACCATCGGTGGGTGTAAGTGGCGGCTTCCGGCCCTGATCACCCCTGAGAGCTTCTCCACCTCCCCCTGCTCCTGAGGGGCAATTGGGGCAGCAGCCACCACTCACACCTGCTGCCGGTGCTGGCCCCAATCTCTCCGTGCTGTCAGCAGGTGTGAGTGGGACGGCAGGAGCGGGGATGCCATCAGACAGAGGACTGGGGGGCCATGGCCGGAAGGGATCAAGCAGTGGCACAGAGGATGGGCAGAGACCTGCCCCTGTGCCCACTGCAGCCTCATGGCCCACAGTTCCTTTCAAGGTGCATGAATTCGTGCATTGGGCCCGTAGTGTTGTATAGAGAAAAGTAGTTCTGTGAACAACACCAGTTGCAGTCATAGTGTCCAACTATCTTTCATTTCTGGAACTACTTTACTTCCAAATATCAGAATGTCAATTGGTTCATATAGGTATAGAGCCACTTATAGTGCAGCAGATTCAACTTGTTTGTATTTGAATCTGAAAGGGTTTCATGGAAGCAGAAGTGTAAGGACAGCCATTAATGAATGTTGTTGATTGCTATGTAGCATATCTGGGTGAATATTGCCTCTTTGAAGCATGGACAGAGAGAAAAGAACCATATATAAAATGTAAAAAAAAAATACTGCAGAACAAGTTAAAGAGAAGACGCAGGTATAAACTACTAGCAAATTAACTTATAATATTTCAAAGAATACTTTTTCTTTCATTATGTGGTATTAGAAATCATAAATGCTATATAATAGGGGGAGAAATAAAAAAAAAAAAACCCAAAACACTAGAATATAATGACATGAAAAGTAACAGATGGGTTAGAGTAGCAGATAGAAATGGAGCCCTGGCCATCTCAGAAAGAATCATTGAATATATTTCTGTAATCTGTCTACTCATTTCTATATTTATTATCACCATTCAAGTCCAAGCCACCATAGTCTCTAGTTTGGACTATTTCAGTTTTCTATTAAGTAGTTTCCCTTTTACTAACCCAACTAATCTTATTTCCAAACTGGAAACATACTGATATATGCATATTTTTTAAAATATATTTTTATTGATTTCATAGAGGAAGGGAGAGGGAGAGAGAGATAGAAATACCAGTGATGAGAGAGAATCATTGATCGTCTGCCTCCTGCATGCCCCCCAGTGGGGATCAAACCCGCAACCTGGGCATGTGCCCTTGGCTGGAATCGAGCCTGAGACCCTTCAGTCCACAGGCCTATGCTCTATCCACTGAGCCAAACCAGCTAGGGCAAACATACTGATATTTTTTAAATACAGACATTATTTTGTCACTCCTTCCTTAACACATTTCAAAGTTTCCAGTTGCACTAGAAGATGTACAGACACTCTTCACCATGGCCTAAAATGACTAAATGATTTAGTCTTTATCTACCTCTCCACAACAATCCCATGACAGTGGGAGGTATTATCACTCCAACAAGCCAAATAATGGGGTTTCAGAAGAGATTAAAAAATCTAAAGGTGTAAGACTAGGTGATACATATTAGGTAGGAGAACACACATCTGCTTGGAAGTAGCTTGCATCTTCACAGATTGGCTGTGTACAGAAAGGTGTGTGCTCCCCTCGTTCCACACGGGCTAAATGTGGATCCCACAGAAGGAACCGGACTTGGGTCATTTCAAGAGATACATCTTTAGGGGCAAAGTAACCCAGAATGTGAAGGTAATATATGTTTCCCCTTCCTCTGGCTGCTTTTACAATTAAAACAGTCTGGGTTTCAGCAGCTTTTCTATGATGAGCCTGGGGTAGCATATTCTGAAACTATAGCTTAGTATTTACCTTTCAATTTTGGAAATTTCTTAGGCATGGTCTCTGCAATGGTTTCTGCTGCTTTTTCTGATCCATCTCCTTCTGTGACGTCAATTCTATGTCAGAATTCTTCCCCCTGTCCCATATGTTTTTTATGCTGTTTTCTGTTATTTGTCTTTCAGCGCTTCAGTATAGTTTCTCCTCGATCGTCACACATATTTAAATTTGTTTCTTCTCCTTTCATCTCTAATGTGCTATTAAACTCATCCATTCTTATTTTTATTATATTTTCTCATTTTAGAATTTCTATTTGATTTTTGTTTGTTTGTTTCAGTTCCCAAGTCTCAGCTAAATTCTTCATCTTGTCATTGAATTTCTTAAATTGTTCATCAGTGGTTTGTTTTAAAAGTGCATGTCTTGGCTCAGTTGATTGAACATTGCCCTGTGCACTGAAAGGTTATCAGTTCAATTCCCAGTCCGTGCACATGCCAGGGTTGTGGGCTTGATCCCTTGTGGGAGACATGCAGGAGGCAGCTAATTGATGTTCTTCTTTCACACATCAATATTTCTCTCTCTCCATCTCCCTTCCTCTATCTCTCAAGATTCATAAAAATATATATATTTTTAAAAGTGCAATATCCATAACTACAGTATCCATATTTTACATGAGCTTGTTTATATGGTCTATTTTTCTTTTTCATCATAGTTTTTTTGCTTTTTATATGCTTTAGTGCGTTTAATTGAGTGCTGATTACTGTGTATGACCGAATAGTTGAGATTATTTGAGTTTTTGGATATTGTTGTGGTCTAGGAACAATTTAATTTTGTTTCTGGCATGCAGTTGAGCTAAGAGCAGATTATTTTATTACAATCGCGGGTTTATCTGATTTATAGCTGGCTTTAATTTTTGTGAGTGCTGGTTTACTTCAAGTTTATCTTTACTCTTAATACAGAACACCTCAGGGGCCCATGTTAAAGCTTCAGGTGGCTACTAGGGTTCTTCTTTGTCAGTTTACCCGCTCCATTTTTTTCCCTCCAGATCTTGGCTACTGCAAATAGCTCTCTTACCTTTTCAGTCTCTCAGTCACTGCATGTGAATAGACAAATGCTTTAAAGGGAAAAGTGGTGCCATATCAGTATCACCCTCTTGATTTTCCTTCTCTTAGAGATCTTGTCCTCATTCCTGCATGTCATCTTGGTGTGGGTCTTGTTGCATTGAAGCAGATGCTCACATATCCAAATTTTCTAGTTTCTCCATAGCATTATCCTATATAATAAAAACGTAATATGCAAATAGACCAAACAGCAGAACAACCAGTAGGTGGGGGGTGGAGCCAGCGAGCAGGCAGCACCAGGCCAGCCAAGGTGCATGCCAGCAGGCCGAGGGAGGGGATGACAATTGGGGGTGGGGGAGGTAGCAGTGCCCAGCGGCGAAAATGCAATGGAGGAGTGGGGGACAAGGCCGTGTTGGCAGGTGCTGTCCCCTGATAGGCTGCCCGGTCACCTCCCCCAGAGGGAGGCCTGCAAGGGCAGCAGTGGTGGGGTGGTGAAGGCAGCACCTTCCTCTGATCAGTCTGGTTGCCTCCCGCAGAGGAATGCCAGCGGCAGCAGCAACAGGCAACAGCGTGATGGGGCATCATCCCCTGATTGGCCTGCCTGGTTGCCTCCCACAGAGGGAGGCCAGACTACCTAAGCCATCAGTAGGACATCCCCCTGACGGCTCCTGGACCTTAAGAGGGCATAGGCCAGGTTGAGGGCCCCCCACCCCCCAAGTGCACAGATTTTCATGCACCAGGCCTCTAGTCAACCCATAAACGGTAATTTACCATTGCTAGAAGTGGCAGAAGTGCTGTAAATCTTCTAATATTTCAGGTGATTTTATTATTAGACTTATCTTTGCCACAGACTGAATATTTGTATCCCCTTACAATTCTTACGTTGAAGAAATAACTTCCAACATGATGGTATTATGAGATGGAGCCTTTGGGAGGTGAGTAGGTCATGAGGAAGGAGCCTTCATGAGTGGGATTAGTTCCCATATAAAAGAGACCTAAGGGAGTTCTCTCACCCTTTCTGCCCTGTACGGACACAACAAGAAGATAGCTATTCATTAACCAGCAGACCCAAATCTGCTGGTGACATCATCTTGGATTTCCCAGTTTCTAGGACTGTGAGAAATACATTTCTGTGGTTTGTAAGCCACCCAGTCTAAAGTATTCTGTTTTATAGCAACGCAAAAGAACTAAGATAATTTTGGTACTAATTATAAATATTTTCATAACACACTTAAGAAAAAAACAAGTTATTTTAATATTTATAGGTGTGCAATCACTTTGGCATGTAAATTTCCTCCCATAATTAATTCCTATAATTATCTATTGTAGATTAATTCAACCCAAGATATACTCAGAAATCTGTGCTGTAGATACAAACATTACTTTGATTTTAGCTATTATACTATGGATAACAGATTTCATTAATAAATTGTGATCACTAAATGTAATACTTTTTTTTTCTGTTTTCTTCTGCTACTCTGGGAATTAGTTGAAACTGCTTTGGTAGTTTGTGCTTCCTTAAATTAAGATCTCTTGCTTGGCTATCACTATTTAAATGCCTAGTAGTTCTTTATTGGTTGATCTATTAATACATTTAGTCATTCAACAAGTATTTATGGAGCATCAGTTTCGTATTTGGCACATTGCTAGGATGCTGTGTACACAGTAGAGAGAAAGACAGGAAGTCAAAGAACTAAGATGCAGTAAAGTTCAAGGCATAATTTAGAAATGTGCATAGTACAAAAGGAGCAAAAGAAGGTACTAATGCTCCCTGGGGACCTCAAGGAAGGATTCAGAGTATAGTTATTAGCCTTTCAAATGAACCTTGAGAAATCACTAGAAATTTTTAAGTCTGATACTTCCTATTGAATCATATAAAGTGTTTACTATATTGTGACATAAGAGATCTTGAAAAGATTATTAGATCCTTAGCAAGTGACAAGGGCCCAGAGCTGGAGAGAGAATGATAATACTGAGGAATGCTGATCAATTAAGTGTGATTGGAGCTTGTGTCTGGGATAGTGATGGTGGCAGTGAGCAGAAAGGTGATGAGAAATAAGGATGGAAAGAACATGAGTGTGATGGCTTTTACAGGCCCTGGTAACATGTTTGGCCTTCAGTTGGTGGGAAATGGATAGTCATTAAGATGTTGAAAACATAGGAATAAATGATGATATCTACATTACAGAAAGATAATGTTGGTTGCATCACAGAGAATAGTTTAGAGAGGGGCAAGACTTGGAGATATGAAATCCAGGGAGGAGACTGTTACAGTGATTTAGGTGAGAGAAAATTTTCAGCAAAGGAGGCAGATTGGAGAAGGGAGATAATGAGATCATCGCTATCTTTGTTCCATATTGCTCTTACTATCCTTACTTTTTTCCCCCATTCATAAAAAAAATGCCTGAAGCTACCCCCTTTCCAATAAAAACAGTATTTAACTGGCAACCGAATATTTATTTCACTCTCAAAGTAATTCCTATCATGATACTTTTTAAATATCCAATTTCACTGAAAGAAGGTTCTTGCTTAAATTTGGCACAATTTTAAATACAGGGTGTGGCAGTGATGGCGAATCTTTTGAGCTCGGCGTGTCAGCATTTTGAAAAAACCTAACTTAACTCTGGTGCCATGTCACATATAGAAATTTTTTGATATTTGCAACCATAGTAAAACAAAGACTTCTATTTTTGATATTTATTTTATATATTTAAATGCCATTTAACAAAGAAAAATCAACCAAAAAAATGAGGTCGGGATTGCAGGGTTGGGGAAATGTTTGGGGAGTATCAATCATAAGGTTGTGATGGCATTACAAGAACCTGTCTCAAGAAGACATGGCCCGGCGAGAACCAAGATGACGGCGATATAGGCAGACGTGTCCCAGGTCCTGTCCCTGAGCAAATGGAATGAACAGCTGAAACTAGTAACACCCACACCGAATTGGCGAAATTGCTCAGCTGGTGAGAGGGTTTGCAGCCGGGAAGAGCAGAACTCCCCTGGAAAGGTAAAAAAAACCCAGGGATTTGGGCAGGAAAGTTTGCCAGACCTCTGAGCCCAGAGAGTCGGAGGGAGGCCGCGTGGCAGACAGCCGCGTCCCCTGGGACAGGCACAGCCCCTGACGGGGGGAAAGGAGAACCGCGGGATTCCTGGTGCCGCCAGGGAAATTGAGAGCTGGGTTCTGTGACCACGGAGGACTGAGCCTAAAGGGGGCAGCCTGAAGAGCTGACCTGACCATACAGTCCCGGTAAGAGAAGAAGCTTACAGAAACCAAGCCTTCCCCGTTTCCGCGGCCGGGGTTTGTTTGTCTGTTTTCACTGAATCCTGTTCATGGGACATTTCGGATACAGACACTCACCTGTGCTGAAGAGAGGGAGAGTGTGCGGAGGAGTGGAATCTGGGGAGAGACTGGGGAGAGAGGGGGAGCCGGGAGAGGTGGCAGCAAATTGAGTGCTGAGACACCCCTGAGCCCAAGACTGGGGCAGCCACTCTCTCCAGAGAGTGAGGCTCCTCCCCCCGGCCCCCAGGCAAGGAGCACAGCCACACCCAGATTCCACCCTGTATGAGATCAAGGATTAAAATAACCTTATCAGTCCCTGGGAGTTAACAGGGTCTGGCCTATAGGGGGATTTTCAATCCCAGCAACAACATAGCACCGGTAACTAACTATTACGCAGTCAGCTCTGGGCAGTGAACTTCCACTGGAAAGAGAGGCCCTATAGCCCCAGAGGCCAACCCCAGAACACTGCTACCCAGAGGCTGACCCACAAACTGACTCTTTGCTAAACACAAAATAAGGCAGTCTGGGAAATAAATGCGACCTGCTTTAAAATAAGGACTGTGGTTCACAACACAGAGGAACAGTATATCGCAGGGAAACTCAACACTCTCCTGAATACCTGGAAGGTCTAAGGCGAGCCACACTGAAGAATAGAAGAACCGAAGGACCTTCACTACTGCATTTTTTTTTTTCTTTTTTCACTTTTTAACTAAGAAATCAATTTTTTTTTTCTGTTCTTTTTTTTTTCTTTTTCCATCACCTGATTTTACCCTTTTAATTACTACCTTCTTATTTTTTAACCAGTATTATTACTGCTACCATTTTACCATTTTTTAAAGTGCCATTTTATTTTCTCTTTATTTTATTTTGGGATTAGTGTTCTCCATTCTATTTTCATTGTTATATTATTGGTTGTTTCTAGTTTGCATTCATATCCAGGGAGCTGTTGCTGGAATTTGTTGGGATTAATGGCTGTTCTATAGGAGTATTCTCCTCATATAAAAAGTCTCTTCCCCTCTTCCACTTCATTCTCTCTTTTCGCTCTTTTTTTTTTTTCTTTTCTTTTCTCGCTTTTATTTTCCCCCTTCCTTTTTCCCAATTTCATTTTTGCACTCCCTTTTTTTGGTCCCTACTTTTCTTTTCCTTTTTCTCTTTTATCTTTTTCTCTTCCTTCTTCCTTATCCCCTAATTCTCTTAATTCAGGTGGTCACCTTTAATTGGGGTTATTAATATCGTGAATATATTTGTGTATAGTGCCTAGTACGTGGTGCCTTGTTGTGTTGTATTTTGTGCCTTTAAATCAATGCAGCAGATCCAAGCAACAGCAACCTCCTGAGCACCACATCCTCTGTTGAGGAACAGCAGCTGTACGTGAAACCTCGCCCCACCAGCCAGAAGAGCCACCACAGCTGTGAACAGCACCCACCAGAGGAGCTGCTGCCAACTGAAGAGGAGCAGCTACCGCAACCGCCCGAAGAGCAACCACAGACCAAGGAGTCACTGCCACCCACTGAACGACTCAACACCTAGATATGTCAGTGAAATCAAACATGGGTAGACAAAGAAACCCCCAAAGGAAAGAGAAGGAGGACTCTCCAGAAAAGCAGCTAAGTAATACAGAGGCATGCAACATGACAGATAAAGAATTCAGAATAAGGGTCCTAGAGTGCATAAACCGGATGGAGGAAAAAATCGACAACCTCTTCAAGAAGCAAGAAGAAACAGATGAAAAAATCGATAACATATGGAAGAAGCTAGAAGAAACAGATGAAAAAATCGATAACATATGGTAGAAGCTAGAAGAAACAGATGAAAAAATCAACAACTTAAGTAAGACCCAAGAAGAAATGAAGAGTGATATAGCTGCAATGAAAAACTCCATTGAAAGTATCAACAGTAGAGTAGGAGAAGCGGATGACCGAATTAGTGAATTAGAAGACAAGGAAGCAAAACACACCCAAAATGTACTGCAATTGGAGAAAAAAATTAAAAGACAGGAGGAGAGCCTAAGGGAGCTTTGGGACAACATGAAACGAAACAACATACGAATAATAGGAGTACCAGAACAACAGAAGGATGAACAAGGATTAGAAAACCTACTTGAAGAAATAATATCAGAAAACTTTCCTGAGGTGGGGAAGAAAAAAGTCACACAAGCCCTGAGAGTCCCAAACAAGGTGAACCCGAAAAGACCCACACCAAGACACATCATAATCACCATGGCAAATGTTCAGGACAAAGAGAGAATCTTACAGGCTGCAAGAGAGAGACGGAAAGTTACATACAAGGGATCTCCCATTAGACTGTCAAATGATTTCTCAACAGAAACACATCAGGCCAGAAAAGAATGGACTGAAATTTACAAAGTGATGCAAAGCAAAGGACTGAATCCAAGAATACTCTATCCAGCAAGGCTATCATTCAAACTTGAAGGGGAAATAAGAAGCTTCACAGACAAAAAAAGGCTAAGGGAATTTGTCACCACCAAGCCAGCAATGCAAGGAATGCTAAAGGGACTGGTATAAAAATAAGAAATAAAAAGCTCAGAAGAAAACAGCCACACACACACACAAAAAGAAATGGCTACAAACAAGTACCTTCCAATTATAACTTTAAACGTAAACGGACTAAATGCTCCAACCAAAAGACATCGAGTGGCTGAATGGATAAAAAAACATGACCCATACATCTGCTGTCTACAAGAAACCCACCTCATTAGAAGGGACTCACACAGACTGAAAGTGAAAGGATGGAAAAATATCTTTCAGGCAAATGGAAAGGAAAAGAAAGCTGGGGTAGCAATACTTATATCAGACAAAATAGACCTCAAAGTGAAGGCCTTAACAAGAGATAAGGAAGGCCACTTCATAATACTAAAGGGATCAATACAACAAGAAGATATAACCCTGGTAAACATATATGCACCCAATGTAGGAGCACCCAAATTCATAAAAAAACTCCTGGAAGATATCAAAGGAGAGATCGACAACAATACAATCATAGTAGGGGACTTTAATACACCATTGACAGCACTGGATAAGTCCTATAGACAAACAATCAGCAAAGATACAGCAATCCTAAATGACTCACTAGATCAGATGGACTTAATAGACATCTTCAGAACACTTCACCCCAAAGCCAGGGAATATACGTTCTTCTCAGGTGCTCATGGTACATCTTCAAAAATAGACCACATATTGGGTCACAAGCAAAGTATCCCCAAATTCAAGAAGATTGAAATCATAAAAAGCATCTTCGCAGACCACGATGGCATAATACTAGAAATAAACTACAATAAAAACAACCCAAAATACTCAAACACCTGGAAGCTGAATAGCATGCTATTAAATATTGACTGGGTTACCAATGAGATCAAAGAAGAAATTAAAAACATCCTGGAAACGAATGACAATGAAAACACAACAATCCAAAACCTATGGGACACAATGAAAGCAGTCCTGAGAGGGAAGTTTATAGCTCTACAGGCCTATCTCAAAAAACAAGAAAAAATGGTAGTAAATCATCTAACTCTACAACTCAAAGAATTAGAAAGAGAGCAACAAGAAAACCCCAGAGTGAGCAGAAGGAAGGAGATAATAAAGATTAGAGCAGAAATAAATGACATAGAGACCAAAAAAACAATACAGAAAATCAATGAAACCAAGAGCTGGTTCTTTGAAAGGATAAACAAGATTGACAAACCTCTAGCCAGACTCACCAAGAAGCAGAGAGAGAGGACCCAAATAAATAAAATCAGAAACAATAGAGGTGAAATAACAACAGACCCCACAGAAATACAAATGATTGTTAAAAAATACTATGGACAGCTCTACTCCAACAAACTAGACAACATGGAGGAAATGGACAAATTCCTAGAAAAATACAACATTCCAAAACTCAATCAGGAAGAATCTAAAAATCTCAACAGGCCAATAACTATGGAAGAAATTGAAGCAGTCATCAAAAAGCTTCCATCAAACAAAAGCCCAGGACCAGACGGCTTCACAGGGGAGTTTTACCAAACATTCAAGGAAGAACTGAAACCTATCCTCCTCAGACTACTACAAAAAATTCAAGAGGAAGGAACACTTCCAAGCTCATTCCATGAAGCCAGCATCACCCTAATACCAAAACCAGGTAAAGACAACACAATGAAAGAGAATTACAGGCCAATATCCCTCATGAACATAGATTCCAAAATCCTCAACAAAATCTTAGCAAATCGGATCCAGCAGTACATCAGAAAGATCATACACCATGACCAAGTAGGATTTATCCCAGGGATGCAAGGATGGTACAATACCCGCAAATCAATAAACGTGATACATCACATAAACAAATTGAAAGAAAAAAACCACATGGTCATATCAATTGATGCAGAAAAAGCATTTGACAAAATTCAACACCCATTTTTGATAAAAACTCTCAGCAAGGTGGGAGTAGAAGGATCATACCTCAACATAATAAAAGCCATATATGACAGGCCCACAGCCAACATCATACTCAATGGACAAAAACTAACACCATTTCCCCTAAGAACAGGAACAAGACAGGGCTGCCCCCTCTCACCACTCCTGTTCAACATAGTACTGGAAGTGTTAGCCATTGCAATTCGGCAAGAAGAAGAAATAAAAGGCATCCAAATTGGAAAAGAGGAAGTAAAACTGTCCTTATTTGCAGACGACATGATATTATACATACAAAACCCTAGAGATTCCATCAAAAAGCTACTAGACTTAATACATGAATTTGGCAATGTAGCAGGATACAAAATTAACCCCAAGAAATCTGAGGCATTTCTATACACCAATAGTGAACTTTCAGACAGAGAGATTATAAAAACAATCCCGTTTCCCATTGCACCAAAAAATTTAAGCTACCTAGGAATAAACTTAACTAAAGAGGTAAAAGACCTCTACTCAGAAAACTACAGGACGTTGAAAAAAGATATAGAGGAAGACATAAACAGATGGAAGAACATACCGTGTTCATGGATTGGTAGAATCAACATCATTAAAATGTCCATACTACCCAAAGCAATCTATAAATTCAACGCACTTCCCATTAAAATACCAACGGCATACTTCAGAGATCTAGAACGAACTCTCCAAAAATTCATCTGGAATAAAAAAAGACCCCGAATAGCTGCAGCAATCCTGAAAAAGAACAAAGTAGGTGGGATCTCAATACCAGATATCAAGTTGTATTACAAAGCCACTGTTCTCAAAACTGCCTGGTACTGGCACAAGAATAGGCATATAGATCAATGGAATAGAATAGAGACCCCAGAAATTGGCCCAAACCAATATGCTCAATTAATATTTGACAAAGGAGGCAAGAACATACAATGGAGCCAAGATAGTCTCTTCAATAAATGGTGCTGGGAAAATTGGACAGATATATGCCAGAAACTGAAACTAGACCACCAACTTACACCATACACAAAAATAAACTCAAAATGGATACAGGACTTAAATGTACGACGGGAAACCATAAAAATTCTAGAAGAATCCAAAGGCAACAAAATCTCAGACATATGCCGAAGCAATTTCTTCACTGATACAGCTCCTAGGGCACTTGAAACTAAAGAAAAAATGAACAAATGGGACTACATCAAAATAAAAAGCTTCTGCACAGCAAAAGAAACCATCAACAAAACAACGAGAAAACCAACTGTGTGGGAAAACATACTTGCCAATGACATATCTGATAAGGGCCTAATCTCCAAAATTTATAGGGAACTCATACAACTTAACAAAAGAAAGATAAACAGTCCAATCAAAAAATGGGCAAAGGACCTAAATAGACACCTTTCAAAAGAGGACATCCAGAAAGCCAAGAGACATATGAAAACATGCTCAAAGTCACTAATCATCCGAGAGATGCAAATCAAAACAGCAATGAGGTACCATCTCACACCTGTCAGACTGGCTATCATCAACAAATCAACAAACGACAAGTGCTGGAGAGGATGTGGAGAAAAAGGAACACTTGTGCACTGCTGGTGGGAATGCAGACTGGTGCAGCCACTATGGAAGACAGTATGGAGTTTCCTTAAAAAACTGAAAATGGAACTCCCATTTGACCCTGTGATCCCACTTCTAGGAATATATCCCAAGAACCCGGAAGCACCAATCAGAAAGGATATATGTGCCCCTATGTTCATAGCAGCACAATTCACCATAGCTAAGATCTGGAAACAGCCTAAGTGCCCATCAGTAGATGAATGGATTAGAAAACCGTGGTACATCTACACGATGGAATACTGTGCTGCTGTAAAAAGGAAGGAACTCTTACCATTTGCAACATCATGGATGGAACTGGAGAGCATTATGCTAAGTGAAATAAGCCAGTCAATAAAGGAAAAATACCACATGATCTCACTCATTCATGGACAATAGAGACCATTATAAACTTTTGAACAATAATAGATACAGAGGCAGAGCTGCCTCAAACAGATTGTCAAACTGCAGCGGGAAGGCCGGGGAGGGTTGGGGGGCAGGAGGTAGGGGGGTAAGAGATCAACTAAAGGACTTGTATGCATGCATATAAGCATAACCAATGGACATAAGACACGGGGTGATAGGGGAGGCTAGGGGACTGTCTAGGGCGGGGGGATAAAATGGATACATATGTAATACCCTTTGTAATACTTTAAGCAATAAAAAAAAAATGAGTTCGCGTGTCACCTCTGTCACGTGTCATAGGTTCGCCATCACTGGGGTGTGGCAAAAGTAGGTTTACAATTGTTTGTATGGAAAAATATTACAGTCTACACTAATCTATACTAATAAAAGAGAAACATGCAAATTGGTGTCACTCCACTACACCCAACAGCCAATCAGGATGAGTATACAAATTAACTCAACAAAGATGATGGTTAATTTGCACACCATGCACGGAGTGAAGACTGAAGACTGAAGATGACTGAAGACTGAAGAGGCTTGGTTTCTCTGCTGTAGCCAGAGCGAAGGGTGTCAAAGGAAAACTGATGCTGGCAGTCAGGGGAAGGAAGGCCTATTGCACGAATCTTTTCATGCAACGGGACTCTAGTTAATTAATAGTGCAAGTATAAATCCTGTTTCTCAACTCACAAATATAAGCCTACTTTTGCACCATCCTGTATTTTTAATATTTAACTTTAAATATATCAATGCACATTTGAACAGCACAGATTTTAGAAACAGTTTTACAGAGTGGATGCCTCACAGATATATTCAAACAATGATGAGGCTTAATTTTATTAATACACTAGAGGCCCGGTGCACAAAAATTTGTGCACTCGGGTGGGTAGGTCCCTCAGCCCAGCCTGTGCCCTCTCGCAGTCTGGGACCCCTCGGGGGATAACCATCTGCTGGCTTAGGCCCGCTCTGCAGGGAATTGGGCCTAAGCTGGCAGTCAGACATCCCTCTGGCAGCCCGAGAGCCCCTGGGGGATGTCCACTTGCCAGCGGGGAGCAGGCCTAAGCTGCAGTCAGACATCCTTAGCGCTGCTGAGGAGGCGGGAGAGGCTCCCACCACCACAACTGTACTGGCAGCCGTCAGCCTGGCTTGTGGCTGAGCAGAGCTCCCCCTGTGGGAGAGCACTGACCACCAGGGGGACGCTCCTGCATTGAGCATCTGGCCCCTGGTGGTCAGTGTGTGTCATAGTGACCAGTCATTCCCAGTCTTTCTGCTGTTAGGGTCAATTTGAATATTAGCCTTTTATTATATAGGATAGAGGTCTGGTGCATGGGAGGGGGCTGGCTGGTTTGCCCCGAAGGGTGTCCCGGATCAGGGTGGGGGTCCCGCTGGGGTGCCTGGCCAGCCTGGGTGAGGGGCTGATGGGTGTTTTCAGGCTGGTCACACTCCTTCAGGGTGGGGGTCCCCACTGGGGTGACTGGCCAGTCTAGGTTAGGGGCTGATGGCTATTTGAAGCTGGTCACACCCCCTTCAGATTGGGGGTCCCCACTGGGGTGCCTGGCCAGTCTGGGTGAGAGGCTGAGGGCCGTTTTCAGGCTGGCCAAGCCTCCCCGGCGACAGAAGCTCCCAGCCTCTCCTTGTTTTCTTTCTTATTAATTCTGGGATTTATTTACCTTCTATAATTGAAACTTTGTAGCCTGGAGGGGAGCTCAGAGCTGGCCAGGACAGGCCTCCTGCTCGCTCCAGCTCCATGGCCACAGCCGGCTGAAAGCAGTTATCTGGGGTTTATTTATCTTCTATAATTGAAACTTTGTTGCTTTGAGTGGAGCTCAGAGCCGCTGCGGCAGGCAGGAAGCTTGGCTTCCTCCATCATTGGGGCAACCAAGCTTCCTGCTTCCTCCAGCTCTGTGGCTGCCGGCTGCCATCTTGGTTGAGTTAATTTGCATATAGTCGCTCTGATGGGTTGGTGGGTGTGGCTTAAGGCATAGTGAAGGTATGGTTAATTTGAAGTTCATCTTTTATTAGTGTAGATATTAAGTCTTGCAATATTAATAAAATTAGCTGTTCTCTCAGCCACACATACATTTTACATAAAAGACATTGCAAAGTCATCTTACAATATGAACCAGAGAAATAAATTAATTTAATGAAAAAATCTAATTGTACTCAGAAGGGAAACAATGAATGACCCCATAGAAAAAAAAAGATTTCATTTTTTAAAAATGTCATTTATCGACTCATTTAATTATATTAATAACTTACATTTGTAAGGGACATTTTAAATTTGTAATTTAAAATGGTTTCATATTAATTTTCTAATTTTAATGAAAAGAAAAGCAGCTGTAAAATTTATTAATAGGACTATATGGATCTTAATATGGAGTTAATAGCCATTATTTTCAGGATTCTTTAATTTGTTTAATTATTAAGGAGACGCTGAGTACCTACTATGTGGTCATGATTATTCTAAATGTACTGGCAAATAGTAATGGATTTGTATAAATTCTTTTCCTTGATTATATTGTGATTATGTTTATTTTTCCCACTGGGAAAAGACAAATAGTTGAATAAACATAATTTAATGTGAGCAAGGACAATAGTCTGAATATCTAGAGACACTCTTGTTATTAAGTTTGGGATTTTGAGTCTAGGAAAATTCTGGATTTGCATTATAGCTTTTTATTTCTAAGCAATGTCTTTAAAAAATCCCCAATTTTAAGGGAACTGCGTTAGTTTTTTTTGAAATATTTTTTTCTATTGATTTCATAGAGGAGGGAGAAGGAGAGAGAAACATCAATGATGAGAGAGAATCATTGATCGGCTGCTTCCTGCACACCCCCAACTGTGGATTGAGCCCACCACCCAGGCATGTGCCTGACCTGGAATCAAACCCTGACCTCCTGGTTCATAAGTCGATGCTTAACCACTGAGTCACACTGGCTGGGCAGAACTGCATTAATTTTAATGTCTAATATTGCCAAAAATGTTTTACTGTATTACATATATAACTATATTTATGCAATGATAAAATACTTAGTGGAAATATTAACTTTCATATTACAGACATCTTTTTTTTAGGAACTGATTAACCAGGCATGATTTCCTTATGGACTTTTATTGCCTTAATTTTAGCCATATTCCTATTGCTTAATTATCTCTACTACTAGATAGGTAGAAAAAAGAGAAAAGTTCTAAGAAGTCAGTTCTAGTGCATGCCTTCCCACTTTTATTCTTAATTTTTACGTCAAACAACACATATTCCACTGAGGGGTGAAAGGATTTTTGAGTATCTGGGTCCTTATCTTGTTACCACCTGTAGAGACCTGCATTAGTCTTTAAATCTTTTCCGTTTCCTGAAAAACATTGACCATGTTAATCAGTCACAAAGTTAATTAGAATTTAGCTCCCCTAAAATGTCTCCTCATCTTCAGCAATTCTACTGTTGAAAGGTGCAGTTTAGAAAATGGCTATAGTGATTCTTATCAAAGTAATTGAAAAATGGAGGTTTTTATTCTATAGTTAATCATTTTTTGGAGTTCCAACTTTAGAGCATGTTATGAATTGAATCTTGTAACACAAAAAGATATGCTGAAATCCTAACTTCCAGTAATGGTGAATATGACTTATTTGGCAATGGGGTCTTGGCAGAGAGAATCAAGTAAAGATTAGGTTATTGTGGTGGGCCCTAATTCACCAGGACTGGTGTATTTATAAGAGAAAAGAAACAGCCTCTTGGACAGAATGTGGACATGATGGCACGAGCAGGCGCAGCCCTGTTGGACCAAGGAGGTAACGTGGGCCATGGAGGCCCTGCATGGCAGAGCCACAGGGTGGGAGGAGCCTGGGTACCTGCAGACTTCATGGGACAGACTCACAGAGCAACCTTACCACCCTGGACAGCCTACACCCTAAGGATAATATGAGAAAGAAGTACAGCAAGATGAAAGCTCAAACTCCTGCCTTAAGCTGCTGTTACTGATTTACCACCACTCCAAATTGAACCTAACTGTAGCTGAGAATTAAACCAATACGTAGGCTGATTCCTTCTCTACTCTATGTTGGAGAAAAATGCCGGGAGAGAAATGATCGGGTGAGACACGGAGGCTTCTCTGCAAACGGCCAGTTGAGGCAGGAAAACCAGATGCTGGGTTTCGTACAGATTGAAGTTCTGTGGCCGACCTCTGCTGAGAAAGTACATTGGTGCCGTTTTCCAATGGGCTCAGATGACAGCATTTTTTAGCAATGAAGTAACTATCATTAAGGTATGTACATTGCCTTTTCAGACACAATGCTATCGGCACTTAACAGTATAGTGTAAGCGCGACGTTCATATGCATTGGGAAACCAGAACATTCCTGAGACTCGCTTTATTGCAATATTCACTTTATTGTGGTCACCTGGGACCCAGCCCAGCACCTCCGGGCTCTGCCTGTGCATCCCTCTCATACCACGTTTCAGAGGCTGTGCCACCTCTCAGACACTCAGAGCCCAGCTCTGATGCCCAATTGTGCACTGAAGACCACACCCGACACCCATGCCCTGCGTGGTCCTCCCACACGTGGGTGCCGCCGCCAGGGGCCCCACTGTCTTCTGTTCTGAGTTGGCTGAAGAGCGTCCAACCAATCCCAGCAGCTCTGCTGGAAACAGTGCAGGCCCCAGCTGGGGATGCATCCCAGAGAGCCACGCTCTACCGCATGGCCACAGGGGACCAGGTGTGGCAGCCTCTGCAGGGAGGAGCTCAGAGAAACCCCACAAAGTATGAGGAATGGCAGACGGGAGCCAGAGAGGGAGCAGGCAGTGACTCCGAAAGCGCCTCCCTCTCCTGTTGGAAGCGCCTCCCCTCAGCCTGAAGCGGCCCCCCAGCTGGAAGCGGGGGCAAGCCGCCCTGCACTTTCGCACCCTCTGGACCATGGCGTATATCAGCAGTACAGCCAGCCTCAGATTCAGCCAACAAACCAGAGCATCTGAGGTTATGCTGGGCCAGAGCAGAGACCCATCATCCTTTCCCTGCTCAGGTGGGCTGAGGGCTTGCAGAGGACGCAGGACACGCCTGCAGCCATGAATGTGTCAGGGCCAGGACTGGAGGCACCAGGCTCAGTGCCCCTCCTGGCCTGCGCCCCCTGCGCTAAAGCTTTCAAGGACACGCATGGCCACAGCTTACTCCTCAGCCTCTGCATCCTACACGACTGTGTTGAGAAAGGCCAGTGCAGCCTGCATTCCTTACACAGAGGCCTGGACACCCTGTACCAGCGGGTGGGTCTCTGTTCCGGAGTCTATTCCTCATCTCTCTGGTAGCCGCTCGGATGCTCGGGGTACTAAGTGCCCTCCTCCGCCACCCCCTCCTCCACGTCCCAGGACTTGGTGTCTGCCATTGCGTTACAGTAAGGTAATTGGTTTGCTCAGATGTCTTCCCCATTAAAATGTAAACTCTGTGGATAAAATAGCTGTGGTACATTTATACCATGGAATACTGTGCAGCAGTAAAAAAGGATTTCTTACCCTTTGAGACAGCATGGAAGGACCTGGAGAGTATTATGCTAAGTGAAATAAGTCAGAGAAAGACAAGTATCACATGATCTCACTCATATGTGGAATCTAATGAACAACATAAACTGATGAACAAAATAGACCCAGAGACATGGAAGCATGGAACAGACTGAGGAATCAGAGGGCAGGCAGGGAAGGGTGGGTGGGTGGGTGGGAGGTAATCAACCAAAGACTTTGTATGCATAAATGCATAACCCATGGACGCAGACAATAGGGTGGTGACAGCCCAGGGCAGGGGGCAATGGGGGGAAAAAGAGGATATACGTAATACTTTCAACAATAAAGATTTTTTAAAAAGAGAGCGAAAAGAAACAGACATACAGGGAGCATGCCATATAAAGACCGAGGAGGCAGCAGTGGGAGTGATATAGCTAAAAGACAAGGCAGCTAAAGATTGCTGGCCATCAGCAGAAGGCCAGGAATGATCCTCCCAGAGTCACAAAGGGATCATGACCATGTTGACAACTTAATTTGAGATGTACATCCTCCAAAATGGTAAGAGGATGAGTTTCTGTTGTTTTAAGACATCTAATATGTGTACTTTGTTATAGTAGCCATGCAAAACTAACATAGAGTAAAAGTACTTTTTTTTCTTTAAGAGAATTAATAATATGCAGGTATATAATTTCAAGATACAGGGTTGGATGGGGCCAATAGAGATCAGTAACCCTGTGTTTTTAGACACAGTCTGGTTAAAGTAAAGGAGTGATTGCTGTTTTCTGTTAGTTGCAATGAGTTGGGTGCTCTTTTCTCCTGACTCACTTATTTTTAAGGTAAACTTTTCCTTTTAAGATAAATGTAGATTCACTTGCAATTGAAATATTTGGGTACTACTATAGTTCCCTGGACTTCAGAAAGGAAGAGATCAAAGTGGTAAGCAAAAAGATATGTCTGATCCTATTATGTGAAACTCTAAGACATAAAATAATGATTACAGAGCCGTGAATGTTCTCATAAATGGAGTTATGAATATATAAAGGAAGAGAAAAACACTCAAAACCATCAGCAGAACTTCAATTGAAACTTTCTATTGAACCTACATTTTTAAAATGTACTTATTTTTATCGAAGAAGACCATGAGAAGAGTATTTAGATAGGTAATAGCCAAAATGAACTAAAGTTTGGGGAGAGTGATATTATATTGATGGGTGATAAGAAAAAGCCCAAAATCTTATTGTTAAAGCTTTGTTCTGCTCTTTCTACATTTTTCATCATTGAAGAGCATTTAAGAATATTTTTTAAATATTTGGGAAGAAACATGGCAGAGAAAGATCTACCTTCCCTGAACAAATTTGTCCGAGGAATCACAGAACTTCACCGTGTGCATATCAGAAATCATGCGGAATTATAAAAATGCTGCCAAGTTTTAGAATGTAATTGAAATTAAGCTTTGTCAGAGCTACTGCTTGCAAATATTATCTCTCATCTGATTGGCCGTCTCTTTGTTTTGTGGTCAGTTTCCTTTGCTGTGCAGAAGTTTTGAAGTTTGATACAGTCCCATTCATTTATTTTTGCCTTTACTTCCCTTGCCTTTGGGCTCAAGTTCATAAAATGTTCTCTACAACCAAGGTCCATAAGTTTGGTACCTATATTTCTTCTATATAACTTATTGTTTCACATCTTATATTAGGTCTTTGATCCATTTTGAATTAATTTTCGTACATAGGGGCAAACTGGTTTAATTTAAAAAATATATAAAGAACTCATAAAACTCAACACCAAACAAACAAACAAACAAACAAACAACCCAATTAAATAGTGGACAGAGAACCTGAAAATACACCTCTCCAAGAATATATACAACCAGCCAATAGATATATGAAAAGATGTTCAATCTAACTAGCAATTGGAAAAAATGCAAATCAAATGTACGAGATACCACCTCACACCTGTGAGAGTGGCCATTATCAACAAGACAAGCAATACTAATAACAACTGTTGGAGAGGTTGTGCAGAAAAGGGAGCCCTCATTCACTGCTGGTGGGAATGTAGGTAGACTGCTATAACCATTATGGAAAGCAATCTGGCGATTCCTCGAAGAAGTAAGAAGCTACCATATAACCCAACAATTTCTCTCCTGCGTATATACCAAAAAAAAAAAACCCAAAAAACCTTGAAAGCATGTATTCACAAAGATACTAGTGTATGCACCCCTGTGTTCATTGCAGCATTATTCATGGTGGCCAAGACATGGAAACACCGAAAGTGTCCCGCAATAGCAAACTGGATAAAGAAGATGTGGTACATATACACAATGGAACACTACTCAGCCATAAGAAAGGATGAAATACTGTCATTTGCAACAACATGGATAGATCTTGAGAATATTATGCTAGCTGAAATAGGTCAGTCAGAGAAATCTAAGAACCATATGATTTCACTCATATGTGCGATATGAAACTGAAATGTGTGAACACAAACAGCAGTGTGGTGGTTGCCAGAGGGAAGGGGGTAGGTTGTGAAGGGGGTCCTAGTATATGTTGACTGGAGAAGATTTGACTTTGGGTGGTGGGCACACAGTGTAATATACAGATCTTGTAACATAGAAACCCACACCTGAAACCTATATGATCATATTAACCAATGTCACCCCAATAAATTTAATTTAAAAAAATCTAAATGTTTAATTTAAAAAGCTTCTAAATAATAGCTTCTGAAACCTTGGAATTTGGGGTGACATCAGAAAGATGGCAAAAAAGGAAGCTCCATGCACTTATTCCCCCCAAGTAATAAAATTTTAAAAAATAGTAGCTAAAATACCTTTATATGAGCTCTGAAAAAACAGTCAAATGATTATCAAATATATAATATATTTCATATAATGTCAGATACACAATTTGCAAATGTTTTCTCCCATTCTATAGGTTGTCTTTTCACTTTCATGATAATAGAGATTAATGCACAAAACTTTGTAATGAAGTCCAGTTTATCTACTTTTTTGTTGCATGTGCTTTAAGTGTCTTATCTAAGAAATTATTGCCCAACCCAAGGTCGCAAATATTTACATGTATGTTTTTTCCAAGAACTTTATTGAATTAGCTCTGATATTTAGGTCTTTGAACTACTTTGAGTTAATTTTTGTATATTATGTAAGATAGGCGTCCAAATTCCTTTATTTGCGTATGGATATCCAGTTGTCCCAAAACCATAACACCATTGTTTAAAAGAATGTACTTATACCCTTGTCAAAATGAATTGACCAAAAATGGCAATCTCTAGGTTGACATTTATCTTCCACTGTATATATGTATATTCTTCTGCTAGTAAAACAACCTTGATTCTTGTAATTTTGTAGTAAGTCTTGAAATCAGAAGTGTGAGGTTTCTCATTTTATTTAGCCTTTTCAAGATGGCCTTTGCTACTCTGAGTGTCTTGCATTTTCATGACTTTTAGAGTCAGCATGTCAACTTTCCTAATACAGCTATGAATTTTAACATTTAAAAAATTTTTAAATTACAGTTTATATTCAATATGATTTTGTATTGGTTTCAGTGGTGGGATTGCATTTCAATCTATAGATCACTGTGAGGATTATTGCCATTTTAACAATATTAAGTGTTCCAGTACACAAAGACAGGACATCTTACCATTTATTTAGTGTTTTTTTTTTAATTTCTTTCAATGGTACTTTTTAGTTTTCATTGTACAAGTCAAACATCCTCTCATAATAATTTGTCATATTAATACCAATTTAATTTTAATAACTTATAAAAGTATATATTCATTCCCATTGCCCTTCTTGTACTATTACTTTCATAGAAATTACACATTTTATGTCTACCAACATATATTTGTAAGTACTGCTTTTTACTATCTTTTATATAAGAGCAAAAATGTTACAAGCAAAAACATATTTATATTGTCTCTTATTTTTACCTATAGTTAATTTTACCAGTGCTGCTCATTTCTTCATTGTATTCAAGTTACTGTCTAGCATCTTTTTTATCTCACCCAGATTTGAATTACTGTCTGAGGTCAATTGATTTCTGCCCAAAGAACTTCCTTTAACAATTTTTGTAGAGCAGGTTTGTTAACAATGATTTTATTTTTCCTGGGAATGTTATAAATTTTCCTTTATTTTTTGAAGTACAGTGTTTCCCCTTTATCTGTAGGGCATCCATTCCAATACCACCAGTAGATGCCCAAAACTTTGAATAGCACTGAGCCCTGTAGTACTATGATTTGCTATACATACATACCTATGATAAAATTTAATATATAAATTAGGCACAGTAAGTGGTTAATAACATTAATAATAAAATCAAATAATTTAAACAATATATTATAGTACAAGTTATGTGACTGTGTTCTCTCTCTCTCTGTCTGTCTCTTTGTGTGTGTATGTGTGTGTGTGTGTCTTTCTCTCTACCTATCTGATAATCAATATGATGACTAAGATTGCTACTAAGCAACTACTGTATGGGTAGTGTATATTGTGTGGATATGCTGGACAAAGGGATGATTTATGTCCCAGGCAGGATAGAATGGGATGGTGCAAGTTTTCACAATGCTACTCAGAATGGCAAGTAATTTAAAACTTATGAATTGTTCATTTTTGAGATTTTCTATTTAACATTTTTTTTTACCATGAATAACTAAAACCATGGAAAGCAAAACCATGGATAAGGGGGGACTACTATATAGTTTTGCTAGATATAGAATTCATGGTTGACAATATTTTTGGCAATGTAAATATATTGTCCCAGCACCCCAGTCTTCCATTGCTTATGATGAGAAAACAGCTATTAATTTTACTGAGGATTCCTTGTACATGATGAATCACTTGTCACTTGCTGCTTTAAGAATATCTCCTTATTTTTGGCATTTGACCACTTTGTTATGATGTGTCTGTTTGCGTTTATCTTTGCGTTTATCCTACTTGAAGTTTGTTAGATGAGTTTCCTAACGATTTTTAAAAAATCAAATTTAGGAAGATTCTGTCTATTATTTATTCAAAAAGTCTTCTAATCATTTTCTTATTCTATTATTTTGGGGGGGGAAGGGGGAGGTAGCCCATTATGGATAGGTTGTTGTCCTGAATGGTATCCCACATGTTTTCTGAGCCTCTGTTAATTTTCTTCATTTTTTTTCTTTCTGTTTCTTAGATTGGACAGTCTTACATTGAACTTTGTTCAAGTTTGCTTATTTTTTATGCCTACTCAAATCTGCTGTTGAATTCCACTAGTGAATTTTTCACAACTCAATAATTTCTATTTGTTTATTCTTTTTTATAATTTTCTTCTATAGGTATTCTCAATTTTTGTGAGACATTATTCTCACATTTTCTATTAGTTTTTTAGACCTAGTTTCCTTTAGTTCTTTGATTTAGAATCTTTGTCTAATAAGTACAATGCCTGGATATTTTCAGAGAGAGTGTCTATTAATGGCTTTGTTTCCTGGAGATGGGCTATAATTTCTTGTTTATTTGTTCAACGCATAATTTTTTGTTGTAAACTGATTGGTTGAGAGCTGGGTGAGAAAGGGGAAGGGACTAAGGAAAGAGAAAAAAGACTCATGGACACAGATAACAGTATGGCGATTGCCAGAGGGAAGGAAAGTACAGAGCAGTAGAAGAGGGTAAAGAGTTATAAATGATGATGGAAAGAGATTGACTTGAGTGGTAAACACACAATACAATATTCAGATGAGGTATTGTAGAAATGTATATCTGAAACCTATACAATTTTATTAACCATGTCACTCCAATAAATTAAAAAATAATAATATAACATAGAATTCTTGGTAGTTCTCCCCATCCAGGGTTTGTTGCTGTTGCTGTTTGTTGGTTTTTCATTTGCTGTTTGCTATTCTAAACTAATTCCATGATGTCTTTATTGTGTGAGGCCACTAAAGTTTCTGCTCAATTAATTAACTTAGTGCTTATGTGAAACAAATAATTCTTCCAGTCTTTTCCAAAGAGCCCTTTTTGCTTGTTCCTGTCCACATTCAACCATCTTCCAGGTAATTGAAAATTCCAATTTATTGTATTCTTCCAAAACTCATATTTTATTTTCTGCTTGTGTAAAGTCTCAAGAAAAGCCAGAGATGAGAGCTTAAGGCCTTGTCATAGTATAGACATGCACACAGACTTAGACATGCAGACATGATCATCTACATTCCCAGGAATGCCTCTGAGCTTTTCAAAGCTTCCTTGGACACATTAATTTTTAGATTTTTATCCAGCTACAAAGTTAATCAATTTCCTTAAGTTTTTGCCCCCCAGGGAAGTCTAATCTTGCTGGGCAAGTCCCATGTCTGCTTAACTAAAGGCAGCTTTGCAAGTGGGTCTTTCAGGGGACTAGCTGATAGGCTGAATAACGACAAATCTCTGGGAATGGGGCTTTGAAGGGGCTCCAACCCCATTCTGCCACACCTCTGGCGGCTGTGAGGCTGTTCGTTATCATCAGCTTCAAAGGACTATTGAGCTAGATGGGAGGGAAAGACAGTAATAAGGCAAGTGAACATCTATGAAACTCAACTCTTCTTACTGATTCACAGCTTCTTATTCTTTTTTTCTTCAATAAACATTCTTTAGTTTGCTGCAAGATTTAGTGAATTTTCATAGAAACTTGATTCTGTCTATTTTTACCTGTTACTTCACTTCTGTTATGAAGGAGAACATTTTCAGAGGTTCTTCCTCCACTGTGTTTGCTGACCTCCTCTGTTTTGTAAGTAATTTTTATTGGAAAGCAGCCATGCTTATTCACCTACGTATTATTTGTGTATTATTTCACATTACAATGGCAGAGCTGAGTCGTCATGACAGAGACTGTATGGCCTATGAAGTATGAAATATTCACTATCTGGCCCTTTACAAAAAGTTTTCCAACTTCTATTTGCTTTGTTTTGGTATGTAGAGAGGATTCTTTTTTAAAAATTTATTAGAAACATTGATCATTGTTCCCTGACCAGGGATGGAAGCAGCAGCCTAGGTATGTGCCCTGACTGAGAATCGAACCCACGACTTTCTGACACAAGGGACTATGCTGAGCCACACTGGCCAGGGCTCCAACTTCTATTAAAAAAAAAAACAATCCCCTGACCGGTTTGGCTCAGTGGATAGAGCATCGGCCTGCCAACTGAAGGGTCCCAGGTTCGATTCCAGTCAAGGGCATGTACCTTGGTTGCAGGCACATCCCCAGTAGGAGGTGTGCAGGAGGCAGCCAATCGATGTTTCTCTCTCATCGATGTTTCTAACTCTCTATCCCTCTCCCTTATTCTCTGTAAAAAATCAATAAAATATATTTTAAAAAAAATTTATATTGTGCCGGAGGTTATACTAATTCAGTTTTCCCTAACCTAGATTGTCATCAGAATCAGAATTTAGAATCAGCCTTAAAATTCAGATGCAAGGTCCCCCAAAGCAGAAAGTCTGATACAGTAAATGTGGGATACAATGATCAAGTCTGTCGTTTTAAATAACTCAGGAATTGTAATGCAGATAATCCTCTTATTGGGAACAACTGAACTGACTCATTTTTCATTTCCTTTCTAAAGGTATGATTCAATATGTTAGACTTCAGATACCAAGGCCTACTGACAGTAAATGGGGCAAATAGTCATATGTTCATCATTGTGTATGTTATGACTCCTCTTGTGAACACAAGTTCCATTTTGTTTAAATTGATTCATCTCTAGTATATTAGAGTTAGCCCATGGAAGAAGAATTAATGGACCTGAAAGCTTGCATTAGCACAAGTATATGTATTTCCCTTTATTAATATTTTCTCTCAAGGGCCAGACTTAGTCAATTTTATTACTTGATAAGATTTCAAAAAGGCTCAGGGCCCTATTTAAGCTTATAAACTATTTCTTAATATAATAGAATTATAAGGAAGTTCCTAATTGATGAAATTTGAAGTGGAGGCTCTCTTTTTATGGATCCATTCCATGTTTATGGCACACATATAATTACTTTCTTTTATTAATGGGCAAAAGTAACAGATAAACTTACCCATACATAAGAATAGTCTACTCAAGGTTATCTATTCTTCCATCTGAAACACTTTTCCAATGCCACTTGCTTTTAAAAGTTTTTTACTTAAAAGGTTGACTGATATTAGGGCATTATTTCACAAATTTTATTTCTTGAAACAGATAATAAAAATGTTTGAACATATTCTAGAAACTTCCAGACTTACTCTTGCAGTTAAATTTGAAAAATCTCTTAGAATAAATACTTCTTGTGCATGGTTTGGAGGCTTAATGAACTTTGATTCCCTCAGTCCACAGTTATACCCCAAAAAATGAAATTGCATTAATCATACACAAAGATTAATTTTCTTTATCAACAAAAGATAACAGAAAATACCTGACATTTTATCTTTCTCCGAAGAATGCTAAGCCAGCTGTAACATTAAAGGTACCTTTTGGTTGGCAAATAATAAAAATTACTACCAATTATTATGTGGTAGTCTCTAAGTAATTTAATAAAATACCATAGACAAGGTGGCTTAAATAGCAGAAATTTATTTTCTCACAGTTCTAGAGGCCGGAAGTCTAAGACCAAGGTACCAGCAGGGTTGGTTTCTCTGAAGACTCTCCATGGCTTACAGATGGCTCCCCTCTTGCTGCCTCTTCTCATGGTCATCCATCTGTGCACAAATATCTCTGGTGCCCCTTTCTATTCTCATAAGGACCCTAGTAATATTGGATTAAGGCCCCACACTAATGGCCTCATTTTAACTTAATCATATCTTTATAGGTTTTTGTTTCCAAATATAGTTACATTCAGAGGTACTGGGAATTGGGAGTGCAATATATGAATATTATTGGAATACAATTTAGGCCATAACATGGACGATGACAGAGTAAACTGTAATTTTATTTAACCAGAGCCTGTAGGTCTTTTTAAACATGTAAATGACAAAATTATAGAAGAAACGGAAAGAGATGAGATCAGATCACATAGAAGTGTGGGGAGGTACAGAATTAATGTTCTCAGAAGATTAGAGTGAAAATCTTTTTCATGTAGCAACAGCAGTAAAACCTATGTAGAGGAAATAAAGTCCAACAGCTAAGCATTCCACAAGCCATATGAAGTGTTTTTATGTTGTAATGTGCTCCAAATTATCTACTCACTTTCATTTGGATTGTCTTCAATCCATCAGTTATACAAAAAGCTTTTTTTCTTTAATGTTAGAAAATAAGAGATTTTAGCTATCTTTCCATTCCTGGTTCTGAATTTTTAAGTAATGGAATGTGGAGTCAGCATAGTACTTTTGTGTTTTGTAGGAACCTTTGTGGACTATTATGTGGTCATATTTTAGAAATAGTCTATATGTGCTTGAAAATAGTGGCTGATTTTTAAACTGTCATGTGCAGTTTTATACATGATCACTAGATTAATTGGATTGCTTAAATATTTTATACTGTTATGAATAGTTTATCTGCTCAATTATCCAGGGTCTCAGAGAGATTCTAAAAATCTTCCAGTATGATTGTGGATTTAATGTTTGCATAGATTTATAATAATTTTTATTCATATACTTTGAGGCTATATTGTTTGATGCACAAAGGGCCAGAATTTTACAACTGCCTAGAGAAATAATTCAGTGATTGTTATGTAAAGATGCTGCTTATCTCACAAAATGACATTAAGGTGAAAGTCTCTTTTGATACTATTTTCACAATATCAATTTTCTTTTGGATTGTATCTACTTAAATATATTTCCTTTTCTATTTAGTTATTTATTTTTTATTTTTGTTTTTAAATTTTATCATAGAAATGTTTAAGCTTGCAGAAAGAAGGTAGATGGTCTAATGATTGGCCATGTCATAATCTCCATGAATACATTATCAATATTTTGCTTATATATTTTTTTCTATCTGACTTTATAATTCTTATCTAGTCTCCTAACAAATTCAAGAAAAAAGGAATATTTAATCCAGATCATACTCCTCCCAGCTTATATTTTTTTCTAATACATATATTAGTTCCTCCTGGCAAATAACCACCAATGCTAGTTTAGTCAATGCTAGCTTAGACCAACATACGCATTTATTAATTTCTTTATTCATTAGTACTTCTTACATGTAACTCATACTTTCTGGGTTCAACTTTTTTTTTCCCTAAAGTAAAACATTGGTAGTTTTATAATAACTTGAACTGAGACATTGGTTATTAATTATAGTAAAAAGTGAGTAGATAGAAAGAAAAGGTTTTCACATTATTCCTGTTTTGAGATAATAGAAGTGTGAACTGAAATGTTGATAATGGAATTGGAAATAAGTTGTGACTCTGAGGGACATTTCAGAAGTAACTAATTAGATGTATGTTGTGAAATAGGGGGAGGGAGTAGACTAGGATAGATTAGATTTCTGTGCAGACTTAATAGATTTTTGGGGAAGGGACAAATTCTGTTTGGAAACACAACAGACCAGAAAGAGTAAGACATTAAAGCTGTAATCAGAGTGATCTCCCAAAAAAGAAAAACCAAGTATCAGATGGCAACACTGGTGAATTCTATCATACATTTATAGAAGAATTAATGCAACCATTCCAAGAAACTGAAAGGAGACTACACTTCCAAATAATTCTTGAGGTGAGGATTACCCTGATACCAAAGCCAAACAGGATTCTACAAGAAAGTATATTACAGGCAACTACTGGTATCTCTGATCATCATAGATACAAAAGTCTTCAACACAACCAAATTCAATAGCACATTAAAAGGATCATGCAAAATGTTGAGATTTATTCCTGAGATGCAAAGATGACTCAGCATATGCATATCAATAAATTTTATATACCACTTCATTAGAATGAAGGATAACAATCACATGATTCTCTCAACAAATGCAGAAAATTATTTTACTAAATTGAACATCCTTTCATGATAAAAGCTCTCAACAAATTAGGTATAGAAGGAATGTATCTCAGTATAATAAAGGCCAATCCCACAATTAACATTATACTCAATGGTGAAAAGCTAAAAGCCTTTTCTATAAGATCAAGAACAAAGCAGGGATGCCCATTCCTTGCTACTTCTAGTCAGCATAGGATTGGAAGTTCTATCCAGAGCAGTTAGGCAAGAAAAATAAGAATCATCCATATATGAAAAGAAGTAAAATTGTCTCTTTTTTTTACAGAAAATATGATTAATATGTAGAAAATACTAAATACTCCAATAAAGAACTGTTAGAACTACTAAGTAAATTTGGTATAGTTATAGAATACATAACCAAGCTACAAAAGTCAGTTGCATTTCTATAAATTATCAATTAATTCCCCAAAAAAGAAATTAAGAAAACAGTCTTATTTATAATATAATTGAAAATAATAAATTTAATAAAAATATGAAATTATAAAATATTGATGAATACATTAAAGAAGATACAAATCAATTTAAGGATCCTGTGTTCATGGATTGGAAGAAATATTATTAAAATATTCATACTACTCAAAGCAAACTACGGCTTCAGTGCAATCCATATCATAATTATATTAGCATTTTTCACAGAAATAGAATAAGAAATCCTAAAATTCACAGAAAAACAAAAAAGACCCAAAATAGTACAAAGCACTCTTCAGAAAGATGAGCAAAGCTTGAGGTATCACACATCTTGATTTCAAACTATTACAAAACTAAAGTGATCAAAATAGTATGGTACTGGCATAGAAACAGACTATTTCATAATAGAGAATTCAGAAATAAATTCTTCTTATATATGATGAACTAATCGTTGACAAGTGCACGAAGAATACACAATGGGAGATAGTCTCTTCAGTAAATGGTGCTGTTAAAATTGGAAATATACATGCAAAGAATGAAGTTGCACCCTCATCTTAACACACATAAAAAAAATCAGCAGAAAATGGATTAAGAACTTAAACATATGATCTGAAACTATAAAAATTTAGAAGAAAACATATGGAAAACACTCTTTTTCTTTCATCTTGGCAACAATTTTTTTTATACATGACACCAAAAGCAGGGGAAACAAAAGCAAAGTGAATAAGTAGGACCACGTAAATTAAAAGGCTTTTGTGCAGCAACGGAAACAACAAAATGAAAAGGCAACTTACAGGATGCAGGAAAATAGTTACAAACCATATATCTGATAAGCCAATGTTATTTATATATTTATTTATTTAAATATATACAGAACTCACAACTCAATAGTAGGAAAAAAATTAAACAATGCTTGGGTTACCAAAGAGATAAAAGAAGAAATAAATAACATCCAGGAAACAAATGACAATGAAAACACAACAATCCAAAATCTATGGGACACGGTGAAAGCAGTCCTGAGAGGGAAATTTATAGCACTATAGGCCTACCTAAAACAAAACAAAACAAAACAAACAAACAAAAAAACTGGTAATAAATTATCTAACTCTACAACGTAAAGAATTAGAAAGAGAGGAACAACAAAAGCCTAGCGTGAACACAAGGAAGGAAATAATAAAGATCAGAGTGGAAATAAATGACATAGAGACCAAAGGAAAAAACAATACAAAAGATCACAAAACCAAGAGCTGATTCTTTGAAAGGATAAACAAGACTGATGAACCTCTAGCCAGACTCCCCAAGAAGCAAAGAGTGAGGACCCAAATAAACAAAATCTGAAATGAAAGAGGAGAAATAACAACAGACCCAAAGAAATACAAAGTATTATAAAAAAATACTATGAACAACTCTATTTCAACAAACTGGTCAACCTAGAAGAAATGGACATATTACTAGAAAAAAATACTACATTCCAAAACTCATCAGAAAGAGTAAAAAAATCTGAATAGGCTGACAACTATGGAGGAAATTGAAGCAGTCAAGAAAAACTTCCAGCAAACTAAAGCCCTGGGCCAGATGGCTTAATAGGAGTTTTACCAAACAATCAAAGAAGAAATAAAACCTGTTCTCCTCAAACTATTCCAAAATATTTAAGAAGAAGGAACCACTTCCAAGCTCTTTCTATGAAGCCAGCATTACCCTAATCCCAAAACCAGATAAAGGCACTACAAAGAAAGAGCATTACAGGCCAATATCCCTCATGAACATAGATGCCAAAATCCTCAACAAAATTCTAGCAAATTGGATCCAGCATTGCATTAGGAAAAATAATACACCATGACTAAGTGGGATTTATTCTGGGGATGCAAGGATAAATACCTGCAAATCAATAAACGTGCTACACCACATAAACAAATTGAGAGACAAAAATCACAAAATCATATCAATTGATGCCAAAAAAGCATTTGATAAAACCCAATACCCGTTCTTGTTTAAAAACTGTCAGCAGCAGAAACCGGTTTGGCTCAGTGGATAGAGCGTCGGCCTGCAGACTGAAGGGTCCCAGGTTCGATTCCAGTCGAGGGCATGTACCTGGGTTGCAGGCACATCCCCAGTAGGAGATGTGCAGGAGGCAGCTCATCGATGTTTCTCTCTTATCAATGTTTCTAACTCTCTATCTCTCTCCCTTCCTCTCTGTAAAAAATCAATAAAATATATTTAAAAAAAAAACTGTCAGCAAAGTGGGAATGGAGGGATCATACCTCTACATAATAAAAGCCTTATATGACAAACCTACAGCCAACATCATACTCAGTGGGCAAAAACTAAAACCATTTCTCCTAAGAACTGGAACAAGACAGGGTTGCCCACTTTCACCACTCCTGTTTGACATAGTACTGGAAATGCTAGCCATAGCGATCAGACAAGAAGAAGAAATAAAAGGCATCCAAATTAAAAAAGAGGTAAAACTGTCATTATTTGCAGATGACATGATATTGTACATAGAAAACCCTAAAGACTCCATCAAAAAACTATTAGACGTAATAAATGAATTCAGCAATGTAGCAGGATACAAAATTAACACCCAGAAATCTATGACATTTTATTCACCAATTATGAACTGACAGAAAGAGAAACTAAAAAAAAATCCCGTTTACGGTTGGAACAAAAAATTTAAGATACCTAGGAATAAAATTAACAAACAAGGTAAAAGACATGTACTTGGAAAACTATAGGACATTTAAAAAGAGAGATAGAGGAATAAATAAACAAATGGAAAATATACCGTGTTCGTAGTTTGGTAGAATCAACATCATTAAAATGTTCATACTACCCATATCAATCTATAGATTCAATGCAATTCCCATTAAAAATACAAATTGCATATTTCACAGATGTATAACAAACTCTCCAAAAAATTCATATGGAATAAAAAAGACATTGAATAGCCACAGCAATCCTGAGAAAGAAGAATAAAGTTGGAGGGATCACAATCCCAGATATCAAGCTATATTACAAAGCCACTGTTCTCAAAATGGCCTGGTACTGGCACAAGAACAGACATATAGACCATTGGAGCAGAACAGAGAACCCAGAAATTGACCCAAACCATTATGCCCAGTTAATATTTGACATAGGAGGCAAGAACATACAATAGAGTCAAGACAGTCTCTTCAATAAATGGTGTTGGGAAAATTGGACAGATACATGCAAAAAAATAAAACTAGATCACCAACTTACAACATACACAAAAATAAACTCAAAATGGATAAAGGACTTAAATACACGACGGGAAACCATACAAATACTAGAGGAATCCACAGGTAGCAAAATATCAGACATGTCATAGCAATATCTTTACTGATACAGCTCCTAAGGCACTTGAAACTAAAGAGAAAATGAACAAATGGGACTACATCAAAATAAAAAGCTTCTGCACAGCAAAAGAAACCATCAACAAAACAAGAAAGCTGCTGCATGGGAGAACGTATTTGCTAATGTTATATTTGAAGAGGGTTTAATCTCTAAAATTTAAAGGGAACACAGACATCTTAACAAAAGGAAGATAAACAATCTAATCAAAAGATGGGCAAAGGACCTAAATAGACACTTTTCAAAAGTGGACATACAGAAGGCCAAGAGACATATGAAAACATGTTCAAAGTCACTAATCATCCAAGAGATGCAAATCAAAACAACCATGAAGTACCATCTCACACCTGTCAGAATGGCTACAACCAACAAATCAATAAAGAACAAGTGCTGGTGAGGATGTGGAGAAAAAGGAACACTTGTGCACTGCTGGTGGGAATGAAGACTGGTACTGCCACTGTGGAAAAAAGTATGGCGTTTCCTCAGAAAATTAAAAATGGAACTTCCATTTGACCCAGGACTATATACCAAGAAATCAGAAACACTGATAAGAATGGATATAGTAGCACAATTTGTTCATAGAAGCACAATTTATAATAGCTAAGATTTGGAAACAGCCTAAGTGCCCATCAGCAGAAGTGTAGATTAACAAACAGTGGTACATCTACACAATGGCATACTATGCTGCTATAAAATAAAAAAAAAGAACTCTTACCATTTACAACATTCAAATGTCAGGGAAGGTAGGAATGGGTTGCGGGGGGGGGGGAGTAGCAGATCAACCAAAGGACTTTTATGCATGCATATATACATAACCAATGGACACAGACACCCTTGGGGATGGGGGCATATGCTGGGGTTTGGGAGTGGCTAGGGAGAGGTGGATTGGAGAATAAGGAGACATGTAATACTTTAAACAATAATGAATTTTTAAAAAATCTTTATTATTGAAAGTATTACAGATGTCCCCCTTTTATTTTGACTCCTTCATGGAGTTGTTTTTCTAGCTTATTTTTTTAAAAAATATATTTCATTGATTTTTTATAGAGAGGAAGGGAGAGGGATAGAGAGTTAGAAACATTGATGAGAGAGAAACATTGATCAGCTGCCTCCTGCACACTCCCTACTGGGGATGTGCCCACAACCAAGGTACATGCCCTTGACCGGAATCAAACCTGGGACCCTTGAGTCCGCAGGCCAACGCTCTATCCACTGAGCCAAACCGGTTAGGGCAAGCTTTACTTTTTATATTTTTAGTTTTTCACAGCCTACCTTCAAATATTTTTTGGAACTTCAGACTTATTGTAAGCACTATATAAATGTATGCTTCAATTCTTCCTGCTCCTCTTTTGTGTTATTGCTATGTATTTTATTTCAACATATGTTAAAAAAAAACACCCAATACATTGTCACTATATTTCTTTTATACAGCCAATTATATTTTAGAGTGACTACAATAAAAATGTACATTATATTTATCTTCATTTTAATTATATGTACATTTTTTTATTGTTCTTTATATATGTGTATATATCCAAGCTGTTGTCTCATATATTCCTTTTGCCTAGAAGATTTGCTTTAATTTTTTTTTCTTGTAATGAATTCATACTTTAACTGTGTTTTTTTTGTTGTTGTTGTATACAAAACTCTCTAAGCTTTTATTTCTAGTATGAAAACATATTTAGTTTTTCTTTATTTTGGAAAGATAATTTTGATAGTCATTTTTCTTTCATTATTATAAAGATTCCATCAAATTATCTTCTTAGTTGCATAGTATCTGATGATATATCTAATCTAATTCTTTTCTTTGTTCTTTAGTGTAGCAGGAGTCCTTTTTTTTCTGGCTGCCATCAAAATTTTCCCTTAAATCATTAGGCTTAAGCATTTTGAATAAGATAATAAGATTATTGTAAGCTTGTTCTTTTGTATCTTGATTATGCTTCTCTGAATTTCTTAGATTTAGGGTATGATAACCTTATTTTGATATACTTTTCTACCATTATATCTTCAAATATTATTTCCTCCCTATTGTTTCTCTCTTCTCCTAATATAATTCTGACCACTCAAATGTTAGACTTTGATATTGTTCCAAAGCTCTAAGATGCTTTATTCTTTTATTCCTCCTTTCTTTGTCTTTGTATATCAATTTGGGTAATTTTTACTGATTTATATTCTAACTTGTTGACTTATTTTCCTCAGCTAATTTTAGTATACTTAAGAACCATCAAAATCATTTTTCATTTCTATTATCATGTTTTTTAGGTCCAGGATTTAAATTTTATATAATCTCGCCCTAGCTGGATGGCTCACTGGATAGAGTGTCCGCCTGGGAACTGAAGGGTCCCGGGTTCGATTCCGGTCAAGGGCATGTACCTTGGTTGCAGGCACATCCCCAGTGGGGGGTGTGCAGGAGGCAGCTGATCGATGTTTCCCTATCATCGATGTTTCTAACTCTCTATCCCTCTTTCTTCCTCTCTGTAAAAAAATCAATAAAATATATATTTTAAAAAATTTATATAATCTCTGCTGAAATTCTGCATGTATTCATATTGTCTGCCTTTTCCACTAGAGCCTTTAATATAATTAATCACACATTTTTGAAATGTCTATTTTATAATCCCATCATCAAGTTCATTCATAAAGCTGGTTTGCTTATTGCTTTGAAATTTGTTATTAGTCTCCCTTTTATATGGTGTCTTACCATTTTTAACTGAATACTGAATATCATGTGTACAATGCAGACTGATGTAGATAGAAGTTCTTCCTGGAAATGAAAATACTTCTTCTTCTGCTAGTCCTGCATTATGTAGTGTTGACACAATCTTGTCAGGAGTAGAGCTGAGTTTTGTGTTTGTTGTTGCTATGGAGACAGAAGACAAATTGTTGCTAGGTACTGGGAGTGAGAAGAGGTTTTAACTACATAGGGTATACTATGGTCTGAATGTTTGAGTCCCCCAAAATTCAAGTATTGAAATCCTGACTCTCAAAGTGATGGTATCAAGAGGTAGGGCCTTTCGCCCTGTCTGGTTTGGCTCAGTGGATAGAGCGTCGGCCTGTGGACTCAAGGGTCCCAGGTTTGATTCCGGTCAAGGGCATGTACCTTGGTTGCGGGCACATCCCCAATGGGGAGCGTGCAGGAGGCAGCTGATCAATGTTTCTCTCTCATTGATGTTTCTGACTCTCTATCCCTCTCCCTTCCTCTCTGTAAAAAATCAATAAAAAATATTTAAAAAAAAGAGGTAGGGCCTTTGGAAGGTGATTAAGTCATGAGGATGGAACCCTCATGAACGGAATTTGTGTTCTCATAAAAAAGTCCCCCCAAAGCTTTCTTGCCTCTTCTACCATGTGAGGTTACAGTAAAAAGACAGCATACTAGACAGCAAGATTTCACCAAGCATTGAATTGCCAGCACTTTGGTCTTGGACTCCCCAGCCTCCAGAGCTGTGAGAAATATATTTTTGTGGTTTATAAACCACCTAATCTATTGTATTGCCTTATAGCAGCCTGAACGGATTAAGATAGAACATGAGGCCCTGACTGGTTTGGCTCAGTGGATAGAGTGTCGGCCTGCAGACTGAAGGGTCCCAGGTTCAATTCCGGTCAAGGGCGTGTACCTTGGTTGTGGGCACATCCCCAGTAGGGGGTGTGAAGGAGGCAGTTGATTGATGTTTCTCTCTCGTCAATGTTTCTCTCTCGTCAATGTTTCTAGCTCTCTATCCCTCTCCCTTCTTCTCTATAAAAAAATCAATAAAATATATTTAAAAAAACAACAAAAATGATAGAACATGAGGGAACTTTTTGAGCTGATAGAAATGTTCCATATCTTGATTTTGATGAAGTTTATACAACAGTAAACAGTTGTCAAAATGCTTAGAATTATATGCTAAAAGAAGTGACTTATACTTCCATAAACATATATTTTAAGGTATGTTTATGGAAAACCCTTGAAAAACATTGTTAGGTTGCTAGATGTTATAAGCAGTATATAAGAGTGATTAGGGAGTTTTCAGCCAAAAAAGCATAGTAAAAATACATAATAATAAATTAATTAAGAATAAAAAAGTCAACAGAAGTTATAAATAATAAAAATTTGACTATATTAGTCAGGGTTCTCCAGAAAAATAGGACCAATATGATATAGATTGATATATATATATATATATATATATATATATATATATAGAGAGAGAGAGAGAGAGAGAGAGAGAGAGAGATTTATAATAGAAATTGGCTCACACAACTATGAAAGCCAAAGAGTCCTACAGTCTGCTGTGTGTCAAGCAGTTAATCAATATGAATATTTTAATATTTCATTTATTTTTGTATTATTTGTCAATGTGATGGTTACTATTATGTGTCAACCTTACTGGGTTAAGTGATGCCCAGGTAGCTGATAATACATTATGTCTGGGTGTGTCTGTGACGGTGTTTCTGAAAAAGATTAGTATGTGATTCGGTAGACTGAGTAAATGTCTGTTGTCACCAATGTGGGTAGGTATCATCCAATCTGTTGAAGGACCGAATAGAACAGCAGTTCTCAACCTGTGGGTCGTGACCCCTATGGGGGTCGAACAACCCTTTCACAAGGCTCGCCTAAGACCATCGGAAAACACATATATAATTACATATTGTTTTTGTGATTAATCACTATGCTTTAATTATGTTCAATTTGTAACAATGAAATTGGGCGTCACCACAACATGAGGAACTGTATTAAAGGGGTGAGGTATAAGGAAGGTTGAGAACCACTGGAATAGAAAAAAAAAGGTGGTTTAAGGGTGAATTCCCTATCTCTAGTCCTTATCTCTATTCAGGACATCCATCTTCTCTTGCCATTAGACATCAGATTTACCAATTATCAGGCCTTCAGACTCTGGAATTTACACCAACACACCCCTTCTCCAGATTGTCAGGCCTTCAGCTTTGGACTTGGAATTAGAACATCAGCTACTCTGGTTCTCAGACCTTCAAACTTTGACGGAATTATGCTACCAGCTTTCCTGGTTCTCCAGCTTGCACATGGCAAATTATAGGAATTTTTAGCTTCCATAGCTCTGATAGCCAATTTCTATAGCAAATCTCCTGTTCTTTATATCAATCTATATTATATTGGTCCTATTTTTCTGCCATAAAGCTAGACTATATTTTACGAACTCCCTTGAATTTAGATGGACATGTGCCTGAGTTCTAGTTGACAGAGTATAAGTAAAATGATATGTGATACCTTGAAGCCTAGTCCAAAAAATTACTCGTTTGTGCTCCCCTAAGCTGCTTTCTCCTTCAGCTACCTGAAGGCAGAAGTAACGCTCTATGGGATTACAAATCAACGAGAAAAAAGGTGTCATTGAGTAGAAATGAAATCTAAACAGCTGCATGGGACTGCTAGGTGAGCAAGAAATAAAATTCTGTCTATTAATACATTGCGGACGGATCACGAGAATTCTTCATATTACACAGTGTTTTACAAAGTATCATACTTTAAAAAGATATTAGCTTGTAAGAACATGTAATAAATAACTTCAAAATGCAATGGTATTTATTTTTTAAAGTGTGCCTTTAACATTTATGTAAAACATTTTTTGTACTTGTTATAAACTTATCTGGCCACTGGGTAAAGCTAGCTATAAAACTACTGGTCCACAATGTGTTAAGATATCACATATTTAAATCTATTTTTATGCCAGTTAGCTTATTCTTTTTTAAAAAATATATTTTATTGATTTTTTACAGAGAGGAAGGGAGAGGGATAAAGAGTTAGAAACATTGATGAGAGAGAAACATCAATCAGCTGCCTCCTACACACCTCCTACTGGGGATGTGCCTGCAACCAAGGTACATGCCCTTGACCAGAATCGAACCTGGGACCCTTGAGCCAAACCGGTTAGGGCTGGTTAGCTTATTCTTAACTACCATCAAGACAGATACAATAAACAAATATATAATGTGGAATATCAACATGTGCTATGAAACAAACAAAACAAAGGGGAGGTTATCACTTCTAATGAAAAAGTGACATTTGATCAGAAACCTCAGTGAAATCAGGAAGTTGATCATACAACTATCCAGAAGAAGAGTATTCTAAGAGTGAACAGCAAATATAAATACTCTCAGATGGGTCTTGGCATGTAGTTTATAGAACAGCAAGAACCACATGGCCAAAGCAAAGGAAAGAGTGTCAGGAAAGGAAGATGGGGAGACATATAAGCATGAAATTATGTGGAATTTCATAAACCATTGTAAGATATTTGTGTTTTATTCTAAATATTATTATAAAACATAAATCAAGATATTCTTACATTCATACTTTACTGGGATAAAATTTACAGAGTATAATACACCAATATTATATATATATATATATATATATATATATATATATATATATATATATATATATATTCTATAACCCAGATTAAAAAAAAAAACAATTTCCATTACCCTAGAAATTTCCCCCATAATTATTTCCAGTCAGTTGTCTTGTGCTGCTAACCTCTACCATCATGCATACAAATACTATTCTGATTTTTATTAGTAAAGATTGATTTTTAATGTCAACATGATCCAGTGACAAGTTTCAAGATATAAATGATATTCATGTCCCTATACTTGCTTAATGGAATGATAAGCTGAAGATGGGATGAGAGGTAAAATTTTAGACATTAACAGGAAAGCACTATCCAGGAGAGATTTGAAATTCTTCAACAGCCTTATCAGGAGATTAAAGGAGCCTTAAAGAATATGAACACCATCTTTTTCTAATTTTTTTTTTCAATTAGAAGCTTATTTTCTCTCCCTTCAAACACTATTGTCTTTGACTTCTTGTTTCCTGGTAAATTAGTTTCAAATTCATAACAGATTAGAAGGTAGATGTTTTTTATTGATATTTGGAGTTTTTCCAAAGAATGGCACTTTATTTTACTCTATTAAAAAAAACACACAACAATATCAGAAGTAGCAATCTTCTATATATATATAAAAGCCTAATATGCAAAGTGTCACCTCACGAGTTCGACCGACCAGGAATTCGATTACCCACTATGACATGCACTGACCACAAGGAGGTAGTGTGGAACGAAGGAAGGCTCTGGCTGGCAGCTGGCAACCGGAGAAGGGAGGCCCCAGCCAGCAGCCAGGGAAGGGAGGCCCCGGCTGGCAGCCAGGGAAGGGAGGCCCCGGCTGGCAGTTGGCAGCCAGGGATGGGAGGCCCCAACTGACAGCTGGTAGCCACTAAGACCCTACCCATACATGAATTTTGTGTACTGGGCCTCTAGTATTAGAAATATTTTATTAAACCAGGTAGGATTTTGTAAATGTCAAGGCCCATCTTCAGGTTGTGAAAATGATTATTCCACAGAAATAAGAGGAGCAACAATCATGACTTATTTTCTACCTTAAGATTTACCTTACTACAGTAATATAAATATGAGAGAAAGGATTAAATATCAGGCATATTAGCAGAATGTAGTGGAATTTAGAGACATGCCTTTAGAGGTTATTGTTCTAATATTATATTCCATAGTATCTCTGAATCACCAAAGTTATTTATTCAGGACTGGCTTTTTGGAGATTTTTTCTTACATAACATCTCTTTTAAACTTGTTTTAAGCTCACTTTGAAAAAACGAATAAGTGGTTTTTAATAAGGGATGGTAAATATTAGTGCAATTATTTAGAAATACCTTGAAATACACAGAATAAACATGAGCATATTAAATAAGTACGAATTTTACTTAGCATCTCTGTGCCTGGATTCTTAGCTGTTCTGGTTCAGTGACTTTGTGATAATAACACATTATCCTTCATCAAAAAGAGAGTAATCTCAAACAAAATTTCCATTTTATGTCAGAATGAAAAGGAAAGAATCATGCACATAGCTAATGTGTGGAACACAGTGTAACCAGTGTCATCTTCCTTTTCAACTAGGAAGCAACAGCTCATGAATAGTGATTGCAAGCATCTCTTCTAGAACAGGCCTAAGAGATGAACATATTAGCTAAAGGAAGGTGAATCAAAGTCAATTTAGAATTAACTCATAAATTCTTTTCTTAACTTTGCAGTATTCTTTTTAAATGTGGATTTGCCAATAAACAGCATTCACCAAACATTAAGACATTTGAAGTGAACACTGTATAATTTCAGGAATTACATTATATAATGCTTTATTTGTATTTTAGTATGAAGTACAAGAAATATTGTATTACTAGTACTTATAACTTATGAAAAAATTTTAAAAGAGCAACATGTACCCAACAGACAGTATATAAAATGTCCCCCTCCTTGATCATATCTTCCTCCCTCCTCCATCTCAGAGGGAACTGCTGTCCTAAATATTGTTTATCATGCCTTTGCTGTTTATTTTAATTTAATCACATGAATAAATATCCCCAAACATACTCTCTCATTTTATGTGTATATAGATTATATAAATAGGATCAAACCATAAGTATTTTTTTGCAACTTGCCATTTCATTTAACTTTGATTCATTCACATTGAAATATATGGCTGTAGGTTTTTTTAAATTAAATCTTTATTGTTCAGATTATTACAGTTGTTCCTCTTCCCCCCCCCATAGCTCCCCTCCACCCAGTTCCCACCCCACCCTCTACCCTTACTGTCCCCCCAGTCATCATCCATAGGTGTATGATTTTTGTCTAGTCTCTTCCTGCATCCCCCACACTCCCTTCCCCCCGAGAATTGTCAGTCCACTCCCTTTCTATGCCCCTGATTCTATTATATTCACCAGTTTATTCTGTTCATCAGATTATTTAGTCACTTGATTTTTAGATTCACTTGTTGATAGATGTGTATTTGTTGTTCATAATTTGTATCTTTACCTTTTCTTCTTCTTCCTCTTCTTAAAGGATACCTTTCAGCATTTCATATAATACTGGTTTGGTGGTGATGAACTCCTTTAGCTTTTTCTTATCTGTGAAGCTCTTTATCTGACCTTCAACTCTGAATGATAGCTTTGCTGGGTAAAGTAATCTTGGTTGTAAGTTCTTGCTATTCATCACTTTGAATATTTCTTGCCACTCCCTTCTGGCCTGCATAGTTTCTGTTGAGAAATCAGCTGATAGTTGTATGGGTACTCCCTTGTAGGTAACTGACTGTTTTTTTCTTGCTGCTTTTAAGATTCTCTCTTTGTCTTTTGCCCTTGACATTTTAATTATGATGTGTCTTGGTGTGGTCCTCTGGATTCCTTTTGTTTGGGATTCTCTGCGCTTCCTGGACTTGTAAGTCTATTTCTTTCACCAGGTAGGGGAAGTTTTCTGTCATTATTTCTTCAAATAGGTTTTCAATATCTTGCTCTCTCTCTTCTTCTGGCACCCCCATAATTCAGATGTTGGTATGCTAAAAGTTGTCCCAGAGGCTCCTTACGCTATCTTCATATTTTTGGATTCTTTTTTCTTTCTGTTTTTCCAGTTGGGTGTTTTTTGCTTCTTCGTATTTCAAATCTTTGACTTGATTCTTGGGATCATCTAGTCTGCTGTTGGAACTCTGCATAATATCCTTTATTTCAGTCAGTGTATGCTTAATTTCTAGTTGGTTCTTTTTCATATCCTCAAGGGTCTCATTAGATTTCTTGAGGGTCTCACTAAATTTATTGGCTGTTTCTAGAAAGTTCTTGAAAAACCCTAAAAGTGTGGTTTTGAACTCTATATCCAGGAGTTTGCTTTCCTCCATTTCTGTCATTTGTGACCTGTTTCTTTGTCTCCGCATTTTGGCTGCTTCCCCGTGTTGATAGAGTGGCTTTCTGTGCCAGGTGTCCAATAGGGCCCAGTGGCTCAGCCTCCCCAATTACCTGAGGTTGACACTCTTGGTGCACCCCTTTGTGGGCTGTGTTCACAGTCTTGTTGTAGTTAAGCCTTGGTTGTTGTAGGTATCACTGGGAGGAATTGACCTCCAGGCTAATTGGCTGTGAGAATCAGCTGTGTCTATGGTGGGAGAACTTCTGTGCTGGAGACAACCTTCTGGGGCAAGACTTGCTTAAGTGGCGCTTTGGCGCTCACTGAGTCTGCCCCCTGAGTGTGTCCCTTATGGATCTGAGGAGTTGTGATCTGTATGGTCCCACTCTGACCACTGGGTACACTCGCTCTTGGATCTCCAAGGAGGTGCAAATTTAGCCTCTGCCTGAGGCTACCCAGCAGGAGCTATGGAGAGATCTGCAGATTCCTCTTCTTTGTTTGGGGTTTGGAGGTGCCCAGATGAGGCCCAGCTGTGAAGCAATGCAAGCTGCTGTGGGGCCTTGAGCCTTCTTTTGGATGTTCTGGGTCTCTCTCACCCAGCTGCAGTTTGTTAGGTAATTTTAGATTGCAAAGGGACAGACCATTCACATGCAAAAGCCTCTGCACACAGCTTGGGTGGGACGGGGTCTCAGGGAATCAACAGGGCGGAGCAAACAGCTATGGCTGATCCTCAGCCCTGCCCTAAGAGGTCCCGTGTCTCAGTGGCCCGCAGTAATCGCTGCAAGCACCTCTGAGAGAAAGCCGCCCTCGAGTTCCGACCACTGCCAGGCAGTCCAGTTTCTCCCTGTATGAATCTGGGTCCCCAGAGACTCACCCGGAACTGGAGTTCAGAGCAGTCGGGAGCTTGAGACTCCCTCCTGATTGAAAAAGACAACTGTGTCCTCAGTTGCCAGCCCTTTCCATGCCCCTCCGTACCTCTGCAGTTTACTTCCACACCTCCTCTGAGTCTCAGTGTGCTTTTCTCTTTCCTCTACTCGTAGAATTTCCACTCAGCCAGCCTTCCTGTGGTTCTGGACGATGTCCGTTTTGTCTTTCAGTTGTAGTTTTGAAGTGGTTGTGCAAGGCAGCAATTTCAGGTGTTTACCTATGCCGCCATCTTGGTTTCTCTGGCTGTAGGTTTTTAAATTTTACACCTTCCTTCCTTCCTTCCTCCCTCCCTCCCTCCCTCCCTTCCTTCCTTCCTTCCTTCCTTCCTTCCTTCCTTCCTTCCTTCCTTCCTTCCTTCCTTCCTTCGAATTATAAATCCTATATAATAAAACCCTAATATGCAAATTGACCAAACAAAGGAACAACCAGTGGAATGACTGATTACTATGATGTACACTGACCACCAGGGGGCAGATGCTCAATGCAGAACCTTCCCCCTAGTGGTCAGTATGCTCCCACAGAGGGAGCTCCACCCAGCCAGAAACCAGGCTCACTGCTGGCAAGTGCAGTGACGGTGGTGGGAGCCTATCCCGCCTCCACGGTAGCACTAAGGAACAGCGAGCTGAGGAGTAAGGAGCAGCGAGCAGGCAGATGGTAAGGAGGGAGGGATCCCAGACTGCAAGAGGGTGCAGGCTGTGCTGAGGGGACCCCCCCTGTCGTTCACAAATTTCATAGACTGGGCCCCTAGTTTATTATAAAGGTCATGGAATACTATTCAGCCATAAAGAAAAAGGAAATCGTAACTTTTGTGACAGCATGGAATGGAAGAATGATGTAATTAAAATGTCCATGTTAACTAAAGAAATATATACATTTAAGGCAACCTCCATCAAAATCCCAATGTCATTTTATGCACCCCTATGTTCATAGCAGCATTATTTATAATAGCTAAGATCTGGAAACAGCCCAAGTGCCCATCAGTATTTGAGTGGATAAAAAAAGTCATTCATTTATATAATGTAATATTATGTGGCCATAAACAAGGAGGAATTCTTACGTTTTGTGACAGCATGGATGGATCTGGAAATGATTATGCTAAGTGAAATGAGCCAGTCAAATACCATATGGTCTCACTTATATGTGGAATCTAATGAACAAAATAATTTGATGAACAAAAGAAACATAGGCATGGATACAAGGAATAGACTGACTGCTGTCAGAAGTGTAGTGAGGAGGGGGAAACTGGATGAATGAAGGTGAAGGGATTAGCTAAAGAATAATAACAACAAAAAAGAAAACACACACAATCATAAAGTAGTTGAGAGCTGACCATGGGGCGGCAGCCTGCATCACAATGCTACATGATTTTTAAAAAATAAAATAATATAAAATAGGCAGAAATCAATAACAGAATAACTATAACACACACATAATTATATACCTATTCATATGTTAGACTGACTACAGGTAATACTATATATCAAAACTTGAGATATGTATGCAGCTTAAGTAATTAATAGAGATAAAAAGAAGAGAGGCTAAAATTAATTATCTAAGTATACAACTTAAGAACTTAGAAAAGGATGAATATTATGCATCCAAATTAAATAAAATCAGCTAAATAACAGATAAGAACAGGAATTAATGATATGAAATTTTAATAAAGACCCACAAAGCCAAATTTTTAAATATACTAATAACATTAAGAAACCTCTTCCAAGTTGATGGGGGGAAAAGCGGAGAACACAGGCCCATGGACAAATCCACATATAACTGAATAACTATATAGGGCACTGAAAAATAGGTATAGAATGCACAATTCCTAGTAGAGTACACACTTAAAGAGAAAGGCAAAACTTTTTCAAAAGATAAAGTTTATAAAATGTTAACATTATGAGCTTGGGTACCAAAATATGCCTTACAGAAGCCACAAAAGTTAAAAATGAAACAGGTTGCAAAATTTAAACTGCATTAAAATTAAGAGCTACCGCTTATCCTTTTACCCATCCATGGACACTTGGGTTGCTTTCCTGTTTTAGCTGTTGTGAATAATGCTGCTATGAACATGGGTTTGTAAATATCTGTTGAAATCACTGCGTTGTTCTTTTGTATATATAGGTAGAAGTAGATTTGCTGGATAATATGATAATTCTATGTTTAAGTTTTGAGGAACTGCCAAACTGTTTTCCACAGTGGCTGCACCATGTTACAATGCACAAGTGTTCCAACTTCTCCACATCCTCACTAACACTTGTTATTTCCTGTGTTTTAAAAAATAATAACCATCCTAATGGCTGTGAAATGGAATAATTCATTATGATTTTGATCTTCGTTTCCCTAATGATTATACATGATTTTAAATAAACCCTATAATCTCCTAAGTACCTTATGAGATTTTTTATTGTTGACACTATTACGTATGTTCCCATTCCCCCTCTCCTCCCACCCGGCCCACCTTCACCCAGCTCCCACGTCCCCTTCCCTCTGGCCCTCACTGCACTGCTGTCTGTGTCTTTGGGTTATACATATATGTTCTTTAGCTAATCCCTTCATCTTCTTTCATCCACCAGTTCTTGACATGTGGAATCACTTCAGTTAATGAAAATGTAGCCACAAAAATTAGCCCTTGAAATAAAGGCTACTATAAACATAATTGCCCAATGTAAAATATTTGGACATGACAAAACGAATGTCTTATTTCCCTGCCTATTGTCTCAGCTTCAAATATTATGACCTCCCTATAAAAGATTCAAATTGAGCCGAAACCGGTTTGGCTCAGTGGATAGAGTGTCGGCCTGTGGACTGAAAGGTCCCAGGTTCAATTCCGGTCAAGGGCATGTACCTGGGTTGCGGGCACATCCCCAGTAGGAGAGATGTGCAGGAGGCAGCTGATCGATGTTTCTAACTCTCTCTCTCTCTCCCTTCCTCTCTGTAAAAAATCAATAAATATATATATTTTAAAAAAAAGATTCAAATTGAGTGTTGTGGAGGACTTGTTGTTTTTCCTCTCCTCTCTTCTCTGCTTTCCTCTCCTCTCACCTTAGCTCTCTTATTCTAATTCATAGACTTCATTATTCATGTATTCATTTTTTAATGTAGACATATTTATTGAGATTGCTGCTGGGTACTAGGGATACAAAGATTTACAAAATATGTTAATATAACTCAAACTAGTCATAGAGCAAGACATATAAGTAAACATAAGCAGCAGGACATTAAGTGCTAAAATAAAAATGTATATACGGTACTAGCAGACACTAAAGAAGAAGTGGCTGCGTCTAATTTGGTATAATTAGGAAAGGCTTCCCAGAGAAAGCATGCTTAAGCTGAATCTACATGGATGAATAGTTTTCCAGGCTGACATAATGGGAAATGTTTGTTTTGTTTTTCAAAGCTGGTGCTTTTTATTTTTTGTTAATCCTCACCTGAGGATATTTTTCCCTTGAGTTTTAGAGTGGAAGGGAGAGGGAGAGACAGAGAGCAACATTAATGTGAAAGACACACATCTATTGGTTGCCTCCTGCATGTACTCTGACCAGGGACACAGTATGCGCCCTTGACTGGAATTGAATCTGGGACCCTTCAGTTCACAGGCCAACGCTCTATCCACTGAGCCAAACCAGCTAGGGCAATGGGAAATGTATTACAGATAGCAGAACTATTACTATTAGTGGACATTATTGAGGGCTTTGTCTCATCTATATTTTTATACATAGCACCTACCTCAGAGTCTGACATATTATAGGCAATCAATAAATGCTTGTTGAAAAAATATTGTTTATGGGGAGCTATAAATAACCTTGGTTTGATTAAAGCATGAGCTTAATATGAAGGAATGGTAAGGATGAGACTAGAAAATTATGTTGATGACAGGTCATAAAAGAGCATTAATATCACGCTTAGGAGTTTGACCTTTATATAATGATCAGATGAAAGATATGAACAGGTTATAATATAATGTTGGCTGATTTGAGCAGATAAATAGTGGGACTGAAAAGACAGATGGGGAGGCTCTACAAGTCATCCTAGGAAGAGACAATATGGCTTGATGAAGAGAAGAATTTGAGAGCAATGTGAAGAACAACGGATGGAGGCAAAATTGTTGGCAGTAAAACCAGTTAGGTGTCTCTTACAGTAGTCACCGCCCTGCCTTCTCGGGGGGGCCCCCTACCTCCCCCGCCAGACCCTCCTGCAGGCACAGCTCTTTTCTCTCATCCTCCCCCGTGAATGGCCCTCCAGTAGCTGAGACAAAGCGACAAGTAACTGTACAAACACCCATAAGCGATGCTCTCAGTGATCTTCTTGAGGCTATTCAAATAGGAATTCAGCTGGAAAAAAAGTACAAGAGACATGTGAGCAAGAGGGCAGAGCTGAGCGGGGTGGGGGTGGGGATGACATGGCAGGATCCTGTCCAGACACGTTGCCATGGAGTACAGCGATTATGAGGGCAGTGATTCTGACGAGGACGGACTGGGCAGAGTGGCTGAGTGTGGGCTGTGGGTGTGAAGGAGACCTGCATCTTTCACTTCCCGGGAGCCCGGGCCTAAGTGAGCTCCTCTGCCTGCTCCTGATGGAACCTCACTCTGCTTGGTCTGAACTTTAAGAGCCAAAGTGTAGATGTTGAGAGCTCTTCGGCAGAGGCAGTGCCAAGGTGTAAAACTCAGACACTCTTACAGTAGTCCATGGAGAAGATGTGTGCCTGAATTATGACAGTCAGGACTGAAAGAAGAGAGAGATTTTAAAAATATTTTAAAGGTATTTTCTCCAGATTATGTTGTCTGAAAGATGATTGTGCAACAAAAAAGAAAGAAGTCAAGAATGATAGTCATTGTCCACGAATGAGTGAGATCATGTGGTATTTTTCCTTTATTGACTGGCTTATTTCACTTAGCATAATGCTCTCCAGTTCCATCCATGACGTTGCAAATGGTAAGAGTTCCTTCCTTTTTAGAGCAGCATAGTATTCCATCGTGTAGATGTACCACAGTTTTCTAATCCATTCATCTACTGATGGGCACTTAGGCTGTTTCCAGATCTTAGCTATGGTGAATTGTGCTGCTATGAACATAGGGGTGCATATATCCTTTCTGATTGGTGTTTCTGGTTTCTTGGGATATATTCCTAGAAGTGACCATTATAAACTTTTGAACAATAATAGATACAAAGGCAGAGCTGCCTCAAACAGATTGTCGAGCTGCAGCGGGAAGGCCGGGGAGGGTTGGGGGGCAGGAGGTAGGGGGGTAAGAGATCAACTAAAGGACTTGTATGCATGCATATAAGCATAACCAATGGACATAAGACACTGGGTGATAGGGGAGGCTAGGGGACTGTCTAGGGCGGGGGGATAAAATGGATACATATGTAATACCCTTTGTAATACTTTAAGCAATAAAAAAATAAAAATAAAAAAAAAATACAAAAAAAAAAAAAAAAAAGAATGATAGTCATGCCAAAGCCGGTTTGGCTCAGTGGATAGAGCGTCGGCCTGCGGACTGAAGGGTCCCAGGTTCGATTCCGGTCAAGGGCATGTACCTTGGTTGCAGGCACATCCTCAGTAGGGAGTGTGCAGGAGGCTGCTGATCGATGTTTCTCTCTCATCGATGTTTCTAACTCTCTATCCCTCTCCCTTCCTGTCTGTAAAAAATCAATAAAATATATTTAAAAAAAAAATGATAGTCACATTCTGGTTTGAGCACATGGTTGGACAATGACTTCATTTACCTAGTAGGAGATAAAAAACAAGTTTTGAGTGGAGCTCTGAAAATAACAGATTTGTTTGGAAGATAGTAGATTTAAAGTAGCACAGAATAAGTAAAACCTGCAGTTAAAGAAATGATTTGGAGCTTCGAAATAAGCATTTTGGTGGGGGGAGAGGTAGACATTTCCAGTTTTTTTCTCAAATTCCTCCTCTGCCCAGCTCTTGCTCAGGGGGCTGAGTTTTATGCGCTGCGTCATTGGAGTATTATATCCTTATCTTACCCTTCAATTTAGCCAATGAGAGAAATCAAGAGGAGTTAGGAAAGCAAAAGGAGAAGTACTAGTATGTTTGGGTATTTATTTCCCTGCTCCCTCCCTGTAAGGCCATGACCTGGCTCTTTTCCTTTATTCAAGTACAACCCCCTCCTCCCCCTGCCCCAGTGAACTATCCTGGAAAGTTATAGCTCTCTCTGGATTTTGCTAACTCTGTTCTCTCTCCCCTTTTCCTTTCTGTCTATGAATTTCAAGCTTTCTTCTGTTGCTATTGCAGGATATTGCATCATCTCTTGTTGGATCCCTTTAAATCTTGCCCAAGTCCCTGTAAATAATCCCTTTGTTAAATTCTCCATAATCCCTGCTTGACTATGGATATTCTCTGTTGGAATCCTGACTAAAACAATTGACAATGCATGTTTTTTGTTATAACCCTGTACAGAGTAAGTTTGAAAATGAATATCTATTAGAAAGTCAATATAATAAAGAAAGATGATAACATACCTGAAATAAGAGTCATTAATGTGATCACAAAATTGTGATCATGAGCCAATGTACTGTCTTAGTTCATTTCATCATCTATAACAAAATACCATATATTGGGTGGATTATAAACAACAGAAATGTATTGTTCTTTGTCCTGGAGGCTGGGAAGTTCAAGATCAAGACACTGGCATCTTGGTGTCTGGTGAGAGTCCTGTTCCTAATTCATAGACCACCGACTTCTGCTGTGTCTTCGCATGGCAGAAGGTGTGACGGAGTACTCTGGGGCCTCTTTTATAAGGGCACTAATCTCCATCATGATGGCTCCACTCTCATAACCTAATCAACTCCCAAACACCTCTAAATCCCATCACTTTGGAGATTAGATTTCAACATATGAAATTGTAGGGGGCACAATCATTCAATCTATAGCAAAACCTTTTAACAAGAATAGAATATGATTATAGCTCAGATGAAATTCTAAATAAGGAAGTTAAAATGGAAATAATTTATTTTTTATATTGGAAGAAAATTTGAATGCACAGGATAATGTTAGATTTAAATTGAAAAATAAATAGCAACTCATAACCATAAAAATTAGAATACTTTCCATCTCTGCCACTATAGTTGTCATCCTGCCCACCACCAGTGCATGTCGGGAACTATCTCATTTGTAAATAACTGACCAAGTTTTGGTCTCAAATACAGTTTTCCATTATAAGGAATGAAGAATGTTGCTGGTTTTATGTCTTGAATAATGGAAAAATAAATATGGTTCTGCGCATATTTTTTATTCCAAAAAGTGAGAATGATTTATGTGTCTTAGATAGGTCTGAAAAGGCAAAGACCCATATTCATATCCCTTAAATGGGCTACTGGTGATCATTTGAGTAGCTAAAAAGAAAGTAAAAATTATCAATAACTGAGTCAACTATAACCTTGAAAAATATTGAATGTATGAAAGTCCAAATTTTTAATATAATGTATGTAAAAAGTCAATATAAACAAAATTAAAGGATTAAATAATGCATAATGTAGACTTATATGGCTGATAAAGTTCCATATTCCATTTTTGTATCGCTCTTCTCATATAGTGAGAACGGTGGTTCCCAAAAACTTAAATATATTTTCTCATTTGCAAAATTATTCTCCAATACCACTATTAATAATAAGGTAAAAAGTCCAAGATTTCTTTAGAGTTTTTTGGTGTTTAGAATATATGCTCCTATGAATGCATAGAGTACTGTTTCAAAAGTTAAAAGATTTATTGTTTTCTCTATGGTTATAAATTTTATATACAGGGTTTCCCAAAAAGATATATACACACTTTAACAGATGATAAATCAATTTTGAAGATTATATATATACTAGGGGCCCGGTGCACGAAATTCGTGCAATAGGTGTTGGGGGGGGGGTGTCCCTCAGCCCAGCCTGCCCCCTCTCACATACTGGGAAGCCCTCAGGCATTGACCCCCATCACCCTCCAATCGCAGGATCGGCCCCTTGCCCAGGCCTGACGCCTCTGGCCTAGGCGTCCGGCCCGGGCAGCGGGGACCTGCAATGGCAGCAGGGGGCGGTTGGGGGGATGCCGCGATCATGCGGGCTCTGCCCCTGCCCCTGCAGGAAGCCTCTGGCTGAGGTGTCCGGCCCGGGCAGCGGGGACACGCAGCTGCAGCGGCCCCACGATCGTGGGCTTCGCTTTAGGCCCAGGCAAGGGACCCCTAGCTCCTGGGACTGCCAGCTTCGACCGTGCCCAGCTCCCATCGCTGGCTCCACCCCTACTTCCTGCTATCACTGGCCAGGGCGGAAAAGGCACCTGATTCTCCAATCATGGCTGGGGGGCAGGGCAAAGGCAGCCCCAGGGCCGCCTTTGCCCTGCCCCCCAGCTCTTAGCTCCCCCCTGGGATTCCGATCACTGTCAGTGGCAGGGGGCTTCTTCCTGCTTTCCCTTTCGCCTCCCTGCATTGTGCCTACATATGCAAATTAACCGCCATCTTGTTGACAGTTAACTGCCAATCTTAGTTGGCAGTTAATTTGCATATAGCCCTGATTAGCCAATGAAAAGGGTATCGTCGTACGCCAATTACCATTTTTCTCTTTTATTAGTATATATATATATAATGTTTTTATTTTTATTTTATATTTTTATTGATTTCAGAGAGGAGGGAAGAGGGAGAGAGAGATAGAAACATCAATGATGAGAGAGAGAGTCATTGATCAGCTGCCTCCTGCATGCCCCACACTAGGGATCAAGCCTGCAACCTAGGCATGTGCCCTGACTGGGAATAGACCCGTGTCCTCCTGGTTTATAGGTCGACACTCAACCACTGAGCCATGCAAGCCGGGTGAGAATGTTGGTTTTATCTTTTCTTCTTTATGAATTGTATTGAGACTTCCTTTGATATATGGCTAATTTTGAAGATGTACTATGACATTTGAGATTTACTCTCTATTATGGTATAAATTTCAACATACATTTGTATTTATTATGTTTTTAAGTCTTTTACATTCTTAGATATTTGTCTACATTTGACATCTCTTTGAGTTACATGTTAATGAATTCTATTACTAATAGCACATTAGGGCCTCACTTAATGTAATCAGTAGGTTCTTGGAAAAAACTGTGACCTTAGGCAAAATTACATAAGAAAAGCAATCTTAGCATAGGCTAATGGATATAAACAAGAGATAAATTTCTACCAGATATTTCTGCTCACCAAAGCATTACCAAACTTCTAAATAAAGGCCCAAACATGTCTAATATTAAATATTGTCATAAATATGAGTTACACATATGATTAAGAAAGATTAATAAAAACAAGGAAGATCATTATTTGCCAAACCGCTTATTCACAGTGCCTGGTAGGACCTCACCCTGAACAGGGTGCCTACCAACACAGAGAACACTCATGTCCACACTCAGTCAGATTGGGATAATTTAGACACGCCAACTCACTTCACAGGCACAGCTTTGGGATTTGGTAGGAAATCCAAGTACCTAGAAAAAACCCATGCAGAGACGGGGTGAACATGCAAACTCACACAGCCAGTGGCACCAGCTGGGAATTGATTTCTTTTCTCATTGACATTATAAGTAAATGATGTTGAACAAAATAACATTATTTGAGGACTGCTGTACTCTATTTCATCATCTTGTCTTTCCAGGGATTTCTGCTTTATGAATGTGTTTCCTATATCATTTAATACATGTATGTTTTTGTTACATTTTCATTGTGAATTGTGGCCTTTATAAGACTTCCATTTCTAATTTAATGTATTTGAGGATGGATTCACTTTTTGTAATATCAGGATTGTAACACCTAATTATTCTTTGCATTTCCCTTGTATATATTTGTTCATTGTTTTATATTTTGCTTTTGTAAGTTACTTTGATTAAGGTGTGTCTTTTAATAAGCCAAGTGTGGGTTTTACTTTATGAGCCAATCTGAAATTCTTCTTTTAAATATGGAAGTTAAGCCTATTTACTCATATAAGGGAATTATTTGAGTATCACTAATTCATACTATTTATGCTATATTAGTATATTATTTTTTATTTTCTAGATGTCTTCTCTATGGGGCCTATTTGAATATCAATTATTTCATACTCTTTATGTTGTATTAATATGTGTTTTATATTGTCTAGATCTTTTCTATATGTGGTCTGTTTTCCTTGCTCTTCTTTTATTCTCTTACCATTTAGGAATATATATATTGTCATGGTTACTTTCAATCTAATATTCTATAATGCATACCACTTCACCTTTTAAAATGTGGTTTCTGATTTCTTAAATCATTTATAATAATAAAAGAGCAATATGCTAATTAGACTGGATGTCATTCCGGACGTCCTTCCGGATGAAGCCAGAGCTGGAGGGAAACTCGGGTCCTGGCTGCCTGCCGGTGGCCGGAGGGAAGCCCAGGAGGTCCTGGGTGCCAGAGGGAAGCAGCCAGGGGAAGGAAGGCCTACTCTTGCACAAATTTTGTGCATTGGGCCTCAAGTCTTTTTTTTTTAAATAAATATATTTTATTGATTTTTTACAGAGAGGAAGGGAGAAGGATAGAGAGCCAGAAACATCGATGAGAGCGAAACATCAATCAGCTGCCTCCTGCACACCCCCTATTGGGGATGAGCCCCCAACCAAGGTACATGCCATTGACTGGAATCAAACCTGGGACCCTTCAGTCCGCAGGCCGATGCTCTACCCACTGAGCCAAACCAGTTAAGGCAGTGATGGCGAACCTTTTGAGCTCGGCGTGTCAGCATTTTGAAAAACCCTACCTTAACTCTGGTGCCGTGTCACATACAGAAATTTTTTGATATTTGCAACCATAGTAAAACAAAGACTTATATTTTTGATATTTATTTTATATACTTAAATGCCATTTAACAAAGAAAAATCAACCAAAAAAATAAGTTCGCGTGTCACCTCTGACACGCATGTCATAGGTTCGCCATCACTGGGTTAGGGCAAGGACCTCAAGTCTTTAAAGGCTACTAAGATACTTTGACTCCTGCCTATTCCTTATGTAACACTCAATGAGATTTATCCATTTTTATTTCTCCTATTTTTTCCCACTTTTAGATGTTATGTCTACTTTGTCAGAACATATAATGTTTATGTGCTTATCTTCCATGTTTGTCTACTTATTAATCTTAGTTCTATAATTGAAAATATAAAATACCATTTGTCCTTTTACCTAAGTATTCTCAGTCATATCTTGATTGGATAAAGCTAATCTAATAGTCTTAATAGATTCATCTGAAAAGGTACATTAAAGCAATATTATTTGAGTACTTGAATGATTGATAAATGTTTTTCTATATCTTTTATTTTATTGTTTAGGGTTAAAGCTAATTTTATTTAGATATTACTTGTACATAATCTATAGTAAGATATACAAACAGATAAAAATTGTTTAACAGGAGTTCTTTAATACCACTTTAAATTTAATTTACAATAGTGTTGGTAATACAGTACGTCCTTGGGTTACATTGGAGATCCATTCCTATGGCGTGACGTAACGTGATTTTCGCTGTAAGTCGGAACCCACCTACATATGCATCTACGTAGTCACTCACATGGAGCACATACACAGCAGTAATGAAGTGAAACAGTAAAAAAATTTAAAAGAAAGATAACAATTCCTGACCTTTACTTGTAGTAAATAAATAATAAAAAACATAAAGCAAATATGTACATACGTCAAAATGACAGAAATTTTTTTAAAATATATTTTATTGATTTTTTAAATTAAATCTTTATTGTTCAGATTATTACATTTGTTCCTCTTTTTCCCCCCATAACTCCCCTCCTCCCAGTTCCCGCCCCACCCTCCGCCCTCACTCCCCACCCACTGTCCTCATCCATAGGTGCATGATTTTTGTCCAGTCTCTTCCCGCATCTCCCACACCCCTTCCCCCCCCCCCAAGAATAGTCAGTCCATTCCCTTTCTATGCCCCTGATTCTATTATAATCACCAGTTCATTCTGTTCATCAGATTATTTACTCACTTGATTCTTGGATTCACTTGTTGATAGATGCATGTTTGTTGTTCATAATTTGTATCTTTACCTTTTTCTTCTTCTTCCTCTTCTTAAAGGATACCTTTCAGCATTTCATATAATCCTGGTTTGGTGGTGATGAACTCCTTTAGCTTTTCCTTATCTGTGAAGCTCTTTATCTGACCTTCAGTTCTGAATGATAGCTTTGCTGGATAAAGGTATCTTGGTTGTAGGTTCTTGGTATTCATCACTTTGAATATTTCTTGCCATTCCCTTCTGGCCTGCAAAGTTTCTGTTGAGAAATCAGCTGACAGTCGTATGGGTATTCCCTTGTAGGTAACTGAGTTTCTTTCTCTTGCTGCTTTTAGGATTTTCTCTTTGTCTTTTGCTCTTGGCATTTTAATTATGATGTGTCTTGGTGTGGTCCTCTTTGGATTCCTTTTGTTTGGGGTTCTCTGCGCTTCCTGGACCTATAAGTCTATTTCTTTCACCAGATGTGGGAAGTTTTCTGTCATTATTTCTTCAAATAGGTTTTCAATATCTTGCTCTCTCTCATCTTCTGGCACCCCTATAATTCTGATGTTGGTACGCTTGAAGCTGTCCCAGAGGCTCCTTACACTATCTTCGTATTTTCGGATTCTTTTTTCATTTTGCTTTTCCGGTTGGGTGTTTTTTGCTTCTTCACATTTCAAATCTTTGCCTTGATTCTTGTGCTCCTCTGGTCTGCTCTTGGGAGTCTGTATAGCATTCGTTATTTTAGTCCGTGTATGCTTAATTTCTAGTTGGTTCTTTATCATAACATCGAGGGTCTCATTAGATTTCTTGAGGATCTCACTACATTTATCGGAGGCTTCTAGACAGTTCTTAAGAGACCTTAAAAGTGTGGTTCTGAACTCAATATCCTCCATTGACAGTTTTGTCCTGTTTCTTTGTCTCCGCATTTTTTTATTCTTTCTTGGTGCACCCCCTAGTGGTCTTTGTGTGCAGTCTTGTTGTAGTTAAGCCTTGATTGTTGTCGGCAATACCGGGGGTGATTTGACCTCCAGGCTAACTGGCTATGAGAGTCCGCTGTGTCTGCAGTGGGAGAGCAGAACTTTTTTTTTTTTAATAAATAAATGGGAAATGGCAACATAACCATGAAGCGATGTATGTCGAGTCCAATGTAACCTGAAGACTGCCTGTACTGCAGGATGGCAGATATTCTGAATAGAAAAGAAAAAGTAATTGTTACTCTGGCTGATAAAGTCCAACTAGTGTTTAAATGATGAAAATGTATCATGTATTTCAGATGCAAATTATTACAAAACGTTCACAACCTAGCCACTTGATGCTTAGAAAAGATTTTGATATCCTAAAAATTTACTGAAATGAAAAATGTTAATTCTCTAACAGTATTCTTTTACTAAAGAAAAATGTAAGGGCACCAATTCTTATGGTTTGGTTTTGGGCTAACAATAGGAAATAAACCATACCATGTTTGTGTTTCTAACGAGTGATCTTCTCATCCCCTTTGCCTAATCTGTCATACGAAAGAAAGCTTGTAGGACAAGGGACAATTTAAAATAACCTTATAATAATGTATAAGTACTTTAAAATATAAAATTCATAGGTATGAAATACGCTTTTAAATGTTCTCATTTGTTTTGGTAAATACTCTTTGAAAATGAAAACTGAAAATTCAAAATATTGCCTTTTCCCTTTTCATGTAATACCATATTAGAAAAAGTCTAAATTTAAATGTTAGAATCAAATTTGCTGAGAAAAATACTGCAAAATAATATAAATTGATTTTTATTCCTTTTCCATTATTTGAAAGACTACATTACACATCCGGGCAAAGGCTTTTTCACTAGTCACAAAATCAAGTTGAAAATAACTTGTTGATTAAACTACAGGAAGGCAACTAATAACTATTAGACTTATGAATATTTATGAATAAACTGTCACTGATTTCATGGTAATAAGCTATAAACAGAAGAAATCCTCAAGTAGATAGTAGCTTTATGTGTCCTCTCCATCCTGAAAACAGAAGGGACATGAGAAACAAATATAACTCCTAATCCAAAGTCCCGGCATACACACAAAAAAACCCTACAAAATACCGTAATAAACGCAAAACCTTGTTATAAAGACAAAATAAGACTAAAAATGATAAAAGATTCAAGAATAATTTCAAGAGAGTAGGCCTCTACATTGAAAAAACAGGAAAGAAAAGTTCATTAACAACTATTACTTCTATTGAATAAAATTATAGGGTAGCTAAATGGTGACTAGCTCTGATAAACTCAAGAGGCATATGTGGAAACAGCTAGTACGGACATGAGGCTTTTAAGAGTTTCAAAATCTTTGTGACTAAAACCCAAAGTACAGGCTTCCTACAATGACCGGGTACAAACCAAGCAGCTGTCCACTCAGGGATACACAGACATTCTTGGGGCGGGGTGGGGCGGGCTGATTTCCTCAGGTGAACTCAACACAACTCTATTTGCTACAGTCATTACATTCAAACCATCAGCTCAAACAGCTCTAGCTAAAGCAGGGGTCCTCAAACTACAGCCCGCGGGCCACATGCAAATACACATATTGTATTGTTCCCGTTTTGTTTTTTTTACTTCAAAATAAGATATGTGAAGTGTGCATAGGAATTTGTTCATAGTTTTTTTTTAAACTATAGTCCGGCCCTCCAACAGTCTGAGGGACAGTGAACTGGCCCCCTGTTTAAAAAGTTTGAGGACCCCTGGGCTAAAGATTCCTGTGCCATGTCTGAGCCTCACTAGTACCTGCCACCTTTTTTGCATGCTGGGTCTTGGTGCGAATTCCTTAGTCAATAAAGTGTCTTATTTTTTTTTTTTTTTGCGCAGTCCTATTCATAATCAAAGCCTGGGGTGTTCGTCTATCATAGACAAGCAGTTATGGAGTGAAGGCTCCGGTGAGGGATCCCGAATCTGGCCACAGCACTCGCCTTCGCCACCCCCACCACAGGCCACAGAGAAAAGCAGAGCTCTCAACACCTACACTTCAGCTTTTAAAGTTCAGACCAAGCAGAGTGAGGTTCCATCAGGAGCAGGCAGAGGAGCTCACTTAGGCCCGGGCTCCCGGGAAGTGAAAGATGCAGGTCTCCTTCACACCCACAGCCCACACCCAGCCACTCTGCCCAGTCCGTCCTCGTCAGAATCACTGTACTCCATGGCAACGTGTCTGGACAGGATCCTGCCATGTCATCCCTACCCCCACCCCGCTCAGCTCTGCCCTCTTGCTCACATGGCTCTTGTACTTTTTTTCCAGCTTGATTCCTATTTGAATAGCCTCAAGAAGATCACTGAGAGCCTTGCCTATGGGTGTTTGTACAGTTACTTGTCGCTTTGTCTCAGCTACTGGAGGGCCATTCACGGGGGAGGATGAGAGAAAAGAGCTGTGCCTGCAGGAGGGTCTGGCGGGGGAGGTAGGGGGCCCCGGAGAAGTTGGGGCTGTGACTACCAGCCCAGTGGAGGGCGGCTGAGGAGGCGCTGAGTAAGAGGACCCAGCTGCTACTGGGAAGGAAGGCTGCCTGGGAATCTGGAGAGAACTGACAGAAAGCAGTTTGTGCTTAGGGGATCGTGGCGGGTGGTGGGGCGGAGGCGGTGCCAAGGGGTTGTAATATTCTATGATCTGGGCTGGGAGCATCCCAGCTGGAGCCCTGGGTACTGAGGCCTGGGACCCCTCTGTGGCCTGTGGTGGGGTGGCGAAGGTGAGTGCTGAGGTCTGTACAGGTCCATGTTCCTTGCCGAGGCCCGGGGGCGGGGGGGGAGGCAGGGGGAGGGTTGGGTACCCTTGCCCAGGGGCGGTGACAGGCTGCGGGTGCAGAGAATGGTTGTGAGTGAGTGGCTGGATACGATTAATCTGTGACATCCAATGCCAGTATCTGGGGACAGGGATTCCGCAGAAGACACTCCATGGTACACACTCCGAGACAACCTGTTGTCGGGTCTGAGCTCTTTGTCATACTAGTACCATCATATTCCACTCCGGGCGCCTGTTTCTGGCTTTTCCAACTTTTTTCATCTCGTGTGTTGTGCCATGTATATGCTTTTGTTTCCTTCGGTGCCTTTTTCTCTTTTCCGTTGTCTTCTGTGTCCTGCAGCATTTTTTCTTTCCAGAGGGAAGAAATGTCGGGAGGTGCTGGGAGCCGGTCCATGCTTGCTGTTTCAAGGGACCTGGCATATATGGCATACTGTTCTTAATATGTTTGCTCACCTTCTTGGCACTATGTGTTTTAACCAAGGTCTCTGAGAAAGGTTGTTTCCCCAGGTAGGGATTTTCCCCTGAAGTTAGGGAGGGAATAAAACCCCTTAACTAAGTGCCAGGCGGGTAATTAATCACTTTAACTACAAACAATCATGCTTAAGCTGCATAATCTTTACTCCCTGGAATGGAGATAAGAAACGCCCTAACCTTTGTAATAGAGATTGATAGGATTGAATCAACTGGTATAAATACAGATGTAACAAGACAGAGAGAGACAGAACTTAGAACACAGAGCCAAGAAGACAGAACCTACACAGAACCTACAGACAGAAGAACTTCGCTGGAGAGAACATGGCAAGGGATCCTGGACTGAACCTGACTGCAGAGGTTGGCAAGAGAGCCTGACTAGAACCTGGTGACTGAACCTGACTGGAGAACCTGAGCAGAACCTCTCTGGAGATCCAGGCCAGAACTTGGCTGGAGATGCTGGCTAGGCTGCTGATCAACTGAACGCTGTCTCCGTGTCATTCCTTCTTCGCCGACTCCGTCTACGCCTTTGGGAACCCCTGGACCTGCTGGGGTTGGACCCCGGCAGGGAGGGAGTGGGGCAGTCAAAGAAATAGAAAGGATTGGTATAAAATTCCACCCTGTCCTTTTAATCATCGCTCTACGTAGTCAGAATTTTCAGAGGAGGTGGTTTATCACTCGTACATGACGGCAAAAGGGTTAGGAATGGTGAATGCTCTTCGAAACCTCCTGCTGGTCTCGAGCTGTGGAACTTTTGAAAGCTTTTTTTCATCTTGATATCCTCTCCCATTGTTGCGTCCAGCGTCCAGCTGAGTAATTTTGACGGCCAGGTGATCAATTCTGTATGGAAGAGAATTTGCTCTGATGTAAAAGTTGTTAGCCTCATTAAACAGCTCACCAAATATGTCTTCAGCACGTTTGTTTAGACAGCTTAGCTGGCTTGTGATAGCAGCGAGGATTGGTTACACCATGAAGTTCACTGGTAATCCTTTCGGGCAGGACGCCCCGCCGGGGTGCGATGATACGCTTACTGTCATTTCATATAAGTGTTGATTTAGGGATTGCAAAAATTCCCTCAGGTTGCATCACCATTTTGGCTCAAATAGCAGTACTAACAGCAACCAAGTTAGCACAGTCGGAGGCGCCACGGCTGTGCCTGGGGCTGCACTTCGAGTCCCTCGGTTCCTCCTTGCCACACTAAACACCCTCTAAATCAGCGGTTCTCAACCTGTGGGTCATGACCCCTTTGGAGGTCGAAGTACCCTTTCACAGGGGTCGCCTAAGACCATCGGAAAACACATATATAGTTACATATTGTTTTTGTGCTTTAATTATATTCAATTTATAACAATGAAATTGGGGGTCACCACAACATGAGGAACTGTATTAAAGGGTCGCGGCATTAGGAAGGTCGAGAACCACTGGATTTAGTAAATCCTTGGTAATAGATTGGTAATAGATTAGGGAGCTGGGAGAAAGCAAAGCAGGAAACCTCTGGGGTTGGATAAAAAGTAAAATGATAGACACATGCTTCATTTACATCCGTTAGTTAACAGTCAATAATTAACATGATAACAGTAACAATGAGGGAATCTGTGGTCTCCGCTCTGGTGCCCTGGCACATTGTTTGTGCCTTGTGGGGCCTGGAAAAAGGGAAATTACAAGTTATCCTCACATTCCAAAGGTATGTTATCCTTAGATGCAAAAAGGTAATACTAGTAGGCTCAGTTAAGATCAAAGTTTATCCTTGTCACAGAATATACCAGCCTAGCACATTACTACCCATCATACACTGCTTTGTAATTAAAAAGTTTACTTTCAGGCCATCCTTTGTGGTTGCTTTAGGTCTCTGAGTTTGCAAGGCCATGAATAGGCCTTCCCTGAGCTTGTCAGGTTATCAAGTGGCCCCTTTCCCCCTACAGGACCCACCTCTACAGAGCAGAGGGAGCATTCAGCCATCTTCAAATTCTCACCAACGTTATCTCATTATGTGTGTGTGTAGGGGAAAGGGGTCACAAACAATGTTGTGAGTTCCATGACAGAAGTAAAAATCACTCTGATCCTCAGATATGAATGCAACAACTGTTTATATTTTTGTGTTTTTCCCAATATTTGTCCATAGGCAGACGTATTTTGTATATGGTTTTAGTCTTCACTATATAGATGCACTTTTAAACTAATAACCTGTTTTTAAAATAAATAATAAAAGTTAAAATGTCTCATTAGGTATCTACTTATTCTAGAACATTTTAAAAATATAGAAAATTATTATATCATTGCTCCAAGACAATGTCTGTTTACATGTTAGTGTTATTTCTTCAAAGTTTCATACATGCATTTCTTTTCTTCCTACATAATTTGATATATATATATATATATATATATATGTTTTCTGCTTTTTATTTAATATGATTTTATGCATCTAATTACTGTAAAGATTTGATACATATGCTTTACCAGGTTATAATATGCTTTAGCATTCTCTTTTTTAATATAAATTCCTTATTGTTTAAAGTATTACATAAGTCTCCTTTTTCCCCCATTGACCTCTATCTGCCCCCCCACCCCAGCCGTCTGTGTCCATTGGTTATGCTCATATGCATGCATACAAGTCCATTGGTTGATCTCTTGCTCCCTCACCCCCTGCCTTCCCTCATAGGTTGGACAGTCTGTTCAATGCTTCTATGACTCTGGTTCTATTTTTGTTCATCAGTTTATGTTCATTATATTCCACAAATGAGTGAGACCATGTCATATTTATCTTTCTCTGACTGGTTTATTTTGCTTAGCATAATGTTCTCCAATAAAAAAAATGGGCCAAGTTCCATCCATGCTGTTGCAAACAGTAAGAATTCCTTCTTTTTTTTTTACCGCATAGTATTCCATTGTGTAGCTGTACCACAGTTTTCTAATCCACTCATCTGTTGATGGGCATTTAGGCTATTTCCAAATCTTAGCTATTGTAAATTGTGCTGCTATGAACATAGGAGTGCATATATCCTTTCTGATTGGTGCTTCTGTTTTCTAGGGATATATTCCTAGAAGTGGGATTACTGGGTCAAATGGGAGTTCCATTTTTAATTTTTTGAGGAAACTCCATACTGTCTTCCATAATGGCTGCAGCAGTCTGCATTCCCACCAGCAGTGCAAGAGGGTTCTTTTTCCTCCACATCCTCGCCAGTTCATGTCATTTGTTGATTTGTTGATGATAGCCATTCTGACAGGTGTGAGATGGTACCTCATTGTTGTTTTGATTTGCATCTCTCGGATAATTAGTGACTTGGAGCATGTTTTCATATGTCTCTCGGCCTTCTGTATGTCCTCTTTCAAAAAGTGTTATTTAGGTCCTTGGACCATTTTTTTTTTTATTGGATTGCTTATCTTCCTTTTGTTAAGCTATATGACTTCCCTATAAATTTTGGAGATTAAACCCTTATCGAAGATAACATTGGCAAATATATTCTCCCACACAGTGGGTTTTCTTATTGTTTTGTTTATGGTTTTTTTAGCTGTGGAGAAGCTTTTTATTTTGATGTAGTCCATTTGTTTATTTTATCCTTAGTTCCCATTGCCCTAGGAGCTGAATTGGTAAAGATAATGCTACGACAAAAGTGACAAATGTCTGCTATTTTGCTGCCTATGGCTTCTTCTAGGATTTTTATGGTTTCCCATCTTGCATTTAAGTCCTTTATCCATTTTGAGTTTATTTTTGTGTATGGTGTAAGTTGGTGGTCTAGTTTCATTTTTTTGCATGTATCTGTCCAATTTTCCCAACACCATTTATTGAAGAGACTGTCTTGACTCCATTGTATGCTCTTGCCTCCTTTGTCAAGTATTAATTGAGCATAATGGCTTGGGTGGATCTCTGGGTTCTTCGTTCTGTTCCATTGGTATAAGTGTATGTTCTTGTGCCAGCACCATGCAGTTTTGAGAACAGTGGCTTTGTAGTATAGCTTCATATCTGGTATTGTGATATCCCTTCAACTTTTTTCCCTCCAACTTTGTTCTTCTTTCTTGAGATTGCTATAGCTATTTGGGATCTTTTTTAAATTAAAGATGTATTTTTGGAGAGTTTGTTCTAGGCCTTTGAAGTATGCTATTGGTATTTTAATGGGGATTGCATTGAATCTATAGATTGATTTGGGTAGGATGGACATTATAATGATGTTGATTCTACCAATCCATGAACACGGTATATTTGTCTATTTGTTTATATCTTCCTCTATCTCTTTTTTCAACGTCCTATAGTTTTCTAAGTATAGGCCTTTACCTCCTTAGTTAAGTTTATTTCTAGGTATCAATATTTTTGTTGCAGTAGTACATGGGATTATTTTTTTAGTTTCTCTTTATGTGAGCTCATTATTGGTGTGTAAAAAAACCATATATTTCTGGGTGTTAATTTTGTATCCTGCTACATTACCGAATTCATTTATTAGTTCTAGCAGTTTTTTGATGGAGTCTTTAGGCTTTTGTATGTACAGTATCATGTCATCTGCGAATAATGACAGTTTTACATCTTCTTTTCCAATTTAGATACCTTTCATTTCTTCTTGTCTAATTGCTATAGCTAGTACTTCCAGTACTATGTTGGACAAGAGTGGTGAAAGTGGACATGCCTGTCTTGTTCCTGTTCTTATGGGAAATGGTTTTAGTTTTTGCCCATTGAGTATGATGTTGGCTGTAGGTTTATCATATAAGGCTCTTTTATTATGTTGAGGTATGATCCCTCTATTCTCATTTTGCTGAGAGTTTTTATCAGGAAAGGGTGTTGGATTTTGTCAAATGCTTTTTTGCATCAATTGATATGATTATGTGATTTTTGTCTCTTAATTTGTTTATGTTATGTATCATGTTTATTGATTTGCAGATATTGTATCAGCCTTGCATCCCTGGAATAAATCCCACTTGGTCATGGTGTATGATCTTTCTAATGTAATGCTGGATCCTATTGCTTTAGCATTCTCTTGTTAGAAGATAATGCTCCCTATTTCTTGGTATTATAATGTTGCAAATGGGCATGATAATTGTAAATTCAGATTTTTTTTCTGTGTTCAGCATAATTGCCTTACTATAGATTTCTAAAGATAAAATTATGTTATCAAAGGAAATGAAAGAATTTAAAGCTCTTGATAATATTATCAAATGGCTTTCCAAAGTATTGTATTAATTTATAGACTTAAATAGTACTCTAAATGTTTATTATTTTGATGGAAAATGGCCAATAGGGTAAAAAAGGGGACATACAATACTTTCAAAAATAAAGATACATTTTTTTTAAATTGCATATATATTTTTTAAATCTTTATTGTTGAAAGTATTACATATATCCCCCTTTCCCCCCCACTCACCTTTCACCCCACATCCCACCACAGGCCTTCACCACCCTGTTGTCTGTGTCTATAGGATATGCATATACACATGAGTCATTGGTTGATCTCTTTCCTCCCCCTACCCTCTACTTTCCCTCTGAGATTTGGCAGTCTGTTCTTTGTTTCTATGTCTCTGTATCTGTTCTTTCTTTTTTACAACTGCATAGTATTCCATTATATAGATATACCACATTTTTTTAATCCACTCATCTGCTGATAGGCACTTAGGCTGTTTCTAAATGTTAGTTATTGTAGATTGTGCTGCTATCTATGAACATAGGGATGCATATATTCGTTCTGATGAGTGATTCTGACTTTTTGAGATATATTCCTAGAAGTGGGATTCCTGGGTCATATGGGAGTTCCATTTTTAATTTTTTTGAGGAATTTCCACAGTGGCTGCACCATTCTGCCTTCCCACTAGTAGTATACGAGGGTTCCCTTTTCTCCACATCCTCATCAACATTTGTTCTTTGTTGACTTGTTATTTTAGCCATTCTGAGAAGTGTGAGGTGGTACTTCATTGTCATTTTGATTTGCATCTATTGGATGATTAGTGACTTGGAGCATTTTTTCATATGCCTTTTGACCTTCTGTATGTCCACTTTGGAGAAATGTCTATTTAAGTCCTTTGACCATTTTTTAATTGGATTGTTTATCTTCCTTTGGTTAAGTTGTATGAGCTCCCTCCATTTGGCAGTATTTCATTATTCCTAATGGCTAAGTAGTATTCTATTGCACATATCTACCACATCTTCTTTATCCAATCATCTATCAAAGGATACTTTGGTTGTTTCCATGTCTTGGCCATCATGAATAATGTTGCAATGAACACAAGGGTGCATATATCTTTGTGAACAGATGTTTTCAAATTTTGGGATAGGTGCCCAAAAGAGGGGTCTCTGGGTCATATGGTAACTCTACATTTAATTTTTTTGAGAAACCTCTATACTATTTTCCATATTGGCTTTACCAGTTTACATTCCCCAAAGAGCAAATTATCATTCCTTTTTCTCCAGGACCTCTCCAACACTTATTTACTTGTCTTGTTGATGATAGCCATTCTAACAGGTATAAGGAGGTATCTAGTTGTAGTTTTGATTTGCATTTCCCTAATAGCTGGTGAAGTTAAGCATCTTTTCATATATCTGTTGGCCATTTGTATGTCTTCTTGGGAGAAGTGTCATCAAATTATTTCCCTTAAAGCAGTGGTTCTCAACCTTCCTAATGCCGTGACCCTTTAATACAATTCCTCATGTTGTGGTGACCCCCAACTATAAAATTATTTTCATTGCTACTTCATAACTGTAATTTTTCTACTGTTATGAATCGTAATGTAAATATCTGATATGCAAGATGTATTTTATTGTTACAAATTGAACATAATTAAAGCATAGTGATTAATCACAAAAACAATATGTAATTATGTATGTGTTTTCCGATGGTCTTAGGCGACCCCTGTAAAAGGGTCGTTCGACCCCCAAAGGGGTCATGACCCACAGGTGGAGAACCACTGCCTTAAAGTGTGGCTGGTTAAATCACTTAGCAAGTTATCTCTTCTGACAAACAGGCCTACTTTGACACAGTGGATAATTGTATATGTAAAATTACATGAATGCCATTTTAAAATACTAGATGTTATACTCATACACGCTGAGTTGAGTTCATTGGCATGTGATAGAGACAGTCCTCGAGTCACGTCGGACTCGACATATGTCATTTCATGGATACGTCGCCATCTCCCATTTATTTATTTAAAAAAAAAGTTCCGTCATTTTGACATATGTGCATATGTGATTTATGTTTTTTTATTATTTATTTTCCACAAGTAAAGTTCAGGAATTGTTATCTTTCTTTTAATTTTTTTTTACTGTTTCACTTCATTACTGCTGTGTATGTGCTCCATGTGAGTGAGGTAGGTGCTTATGTAGGTGGGTTCCGACTTAAGGCGAAAGTTGCATTATGTTGCGCCATAGGAACATATTCTTCTGAGAGCAGCATTACCCCCTAAAAGTAGGGACAGGCCCCTAGGAATGTATACCCTGAAATGGAAAAGCACTTTGGGGCAGAATTTATATGAGTGTTATTTGAATACAGTTTTGCCTGAGGAGGTGAACCATAATAGGGAAGCTTGTATTTTACTTTCCTTATAGAAAGTGAGTTCGTTTATCTAAGCGTAGGGAGAAGTGTACAGCACATATTAATAACGAATGCTATTTTTTAAAATATATTTTTATTGATTTCAGATAGAAAGGGAGATGAAGAGAGACATAGAAACATCAATGAGAGAGAATCGTTGATTGGCTGCCTCCTGCACGCCCCCTACTGGGGATCAAGCCCACAAACCTGACATGTGCCCTTGACTGGATTCGAACCTGGGACCCTTCAGTTTGCAGGCTGATGCTCTATCCATTGAGCCAAACCGGCTAGGGCAAGAATGCTATTTTTAAAACTATTTTAATTGATTTTAGTGACTGAGGAAGGGAGAGGCAGAGAGAAAGAAAGAACTATCTATGAGAGAGAAACATCAATCAGCTGCCTCCTTCATGCACGCTACTGGGGATCTAGCCCATAACTTGGGCATGTGCTCTGACTGGGAATCAAACCTGTGACCTCTTGGTGAACAGAGCAATGTTCAGCCACTGAACTACAGTGACCGGGCCTGCTGCAACATTTCAAGTTTTAAAAAATTCATGTCTCTATCCAGCGAGGTCTTAAAAAAAGATTTAAATGTATTCCTACTGCAATAAATTACGCTATTTAAGCAATTCAAAGCCCCATGCATCTAGTCTCATGCTTTAGAACTGTAAAGCTTTCAGTCCTGTTTCTTTTAAAATCTTATAGTACTTTCATTCAAATATATGTTGATTTAGTTCAAATAATAAAAATTTTAAATCACATCACAACTATTTTGACTGATATACATACCATGATAAAATGATTTTGGACATGTATTCAGAATTCTATATGCATGGGGGGAAATAAGAAATATAAATGTCTCCTAATTAACAATGGTTGCTATTTGCAAGAGATTCATTTGTAAGCAGTTATTTTATAAGATCTTTATATATCATACACTAAAATAAACATAATAAAAGTATGTTGAACTTCCTATTAAGTTTAGTATTATCAAAATTTTGTATAAAAAGATGCTACACTTGATTTACATAGTTAGAAAAGGCAATGAGATTGTCAAATTAGAAGACTGGGTTCTGAATCATAAAAGTTCAGTTAGTGACTTCCTAAAACTGTATATTCCAATAGATTACAAGTATTTGAACTGAAAGTAAATAATTCCCTTGATCTTGATAAGTTTTAGGTGCCTTAACCACACTGAAAGCTTTTTACACAGTAGTCAAATTGATCGACAGGCTTGTAAACCAAAGTTATTTTTCTTGTAACCTTACATTATTTCTCTTTCAAGGTTATCTCAACCTCAGAGGCTCATGGACACTTGGGAAATAGTAGTTATAATTATTGAATCTTGAACAGTTTAGCTTTCTGACCATTGCCACTTGATAAGACTTCAAGGTAAATTTGGCCTTACACTGCAGTACAATATGCAGTTGGGATATAAAGATTATAATCTCTGTGTGTTCCCCTTCTCTCCTTAGGACACCTTACAGTGCAATTACCACCAATAAGCAATTCTCCATTATGAGCAGTCAATTTAAAGAATTCTCTGGGAGAGAAAATGGATTAATCTGACACCATATTGACAATTTACCAGTTCCCTTTCCTTCAAGATGGAAAATCCAGGCCATGAGGAAGGCACTGGACACCTGGGATTGAGTCACTACTAAGGGGCCAAACATCACTCAAAATTATGGCAGAACAACTCTAAGAATTAACATTGCATTGCCTCCTTTACAGTTTGGCTAAGGGCTGACCCCTGAACAAAATAACCTCTTTAATAAACAGCTGTGTCCATAGGATATACCTCTGTAAGATTGCTTTAGGTAGGATGGACAATTTAATGATGTTGGTTCTACCAATCCATGAACACGGTATATTTGTCCACTTGTTCATATCTTCCTCTATCTCTTTTTCAACATCCTGTAGTTTTCTGAGTATAGGCCTTTTACCTCCTTAATTAAGTTTATTCCTAGGTATCTTAATTTTTTTTGTTACAGTAGTAAATGGGATTGTTTTTTTAGTTTCTCTTTATGTGAGTTCATTATTGGTATATAAAAATGCCATTGATTTCTGGGTGTTAATTTTGTATCCTGCTACATTGCCAAATTCATTTATTAGTTCTAGTAGTTTTTTAATGGAGTCTTTCCAGCAAGCATGTCAAACTCATGACCTGTGGGCTGCATGCGGCCCACAACAAATATTTTTACAGCCCAGCCAATATAACAGCATATAAGAAACATTTTAATGAAAATTTTGTCACTTAATTTTTACAATATCCTATTATACATAATCCTATATAATAAAAAGCTAATATGCAAATCGACCAAACGGCGGAATGACCAGTTGCTATGATACACACTGACCACCAGGGGGCAGTGGTGGTCAGTGAGTTCCCACAGGGGGAGCACCACTCAGCCAGAAGCTGGACTCATGGCTGGTGAATGCAGCGGCAGTGGCAGGAGCCTCTCCCACCTCCACGGCAGTGCTAAGGACTCCCAAGGGGTCCCGGACTGCGAGAGGGCACAGGCCGTGCTGAGGGACTTTCCTGATTCCCACCACCCCCCATGTATGATTGTCATGCACTGGGCCTCTAGTTATTAATAACAAAATACAATATTCACTAATGACTGATTAGCATAATCGTGTTGCATTCATTTCCCTTACCCGCTTTACTTGCCGGCGCACCATTTCTACTAGCAGTGAATATTTTAGCAGCCGATTGCCCGGTTATTAGTCTTGGGCTGACTTGTTTGGTGTGCACAACAGGAAATATTTCGCTTTCGGAGAACAAGAAAAATAGGTTTATTTGCTTTAAGCTCATGAATTTGTGCAGTTATTCAGTGTCTGGTAAGTTAATGTTCAAGAAAAAATATTAATTTTTATTAAAATGTTCTATTATTTTATGTTTACAATTACTCATTTATTTCAGCCCTTTGTATTCAGCATGTCTCTATGGAAATAAACCTACATTTCTATGAAAATTGAAGCTTTGGTTTTTTTTTGTGGCCCACATAAACTTAAACCTTGTTTATTTGGCCTGTGTTAGCCTTTGGGTTTGACATGCTTCCTTTACAGTTTTCCATGTACAATATCATGTCATTAGTGAATAATGAAAGTTGTACTTCTTCTTTTCCATTTTGGATATCTTTTATTTTTTGTTCTTGTCAGATTGCTATGGCTAGCGCTTCTAGTACTGTGTCGAACAGGAGTGGTGAGAGTGGGCAATACTGTCTTGTTCCTGTTCTTAGGTGAAATGATTATAGTTTTTGCCCATTGAGTGTGATGGTTGTAGGTTTGTCATATAAGGCTTTTATTATATTGAGGTATGATCCTTCTATTCCCACTTTGCTGACAGTTTTTATCAAGAAAGGGTGTTAGATTTTTTTCAAATGCTTTTTCTGCATCAATTGATATGATCATGTGATTTTTGTCTCTTAATTTGTTTATGTGATGTATCACATTTATTGTTCTGCGGATATTGTACCAGCCTTGCATCCCTGGAATAAATCCCACTTTGTCATGGTGTATGATCTTTTCAATATATTGCTAGAAGCGATTTACTGAGGATTTTATCATCTATATTCACCAGGGACACTGGCATGTAATTCTTTCTTTGTAGGGTCTTTATCTGCTTTTGGGATTAGGGTAATGCTGGCTTCATAGAAACAGCTTGGAAGTTAACTCTAAATGTTGAAAACTAACAGAGAATATTTCTTATTTTTTAATTCTTTACTAGAGGCCCAATGCACGAAATTCATGCACAGGTAGGCTTCCTAGGCCTGGCCGGCGATGAGGACTGATCTGTAGGGTGATCGGGGGGTCCCAGCTGGCACCCACCTTGGCTGGCCTTGCGCTGTCTGCTCACTGGCCATGCTCCCTGCCGCTGCTGTCAGTTGCCTCCCTCTGCAGGGTGACAGGTGGGGCGATGAGGGGGCCCCTGCTGTCACCCAACTTGGCTGGCCAGGGGCCAGCGGGCTGCGGACAGCTTCTGCATTGAGCATCTGCCCCCTGGTGGTCAGTGCACATTATAACGACCATTCGTTTCACTGATCATTCTGTTTGTCGGTCAATTTGCATATCAGGCTTATATTATATAGGATTGTTGAAAGTCTTACATATGTCTCTTTTTCCCCCATTGACCTCTCCCCAGCACATGCCCTTAACCCCCTACTGTCTGCGTCCATTGGTTATACTCATATGCATGCATACAAGTCCATTGGTTGATCTCTTACTCTCTCACCCCCCGCCTTCCCTTGTAGGTTGGACAGTCTGTTCAATGCTTCTATGTCTCTGATTCTATTTTTGTTCATCAGTTTATGTTGTTCATTATATTCCACAAATTCTGTATTCTCTTTGTCTGTCTTCTTTAATCCTTCACCTCTCCTCCTCAGCTTCACCCTTGGCCATGCTAGCACGGCACACCTTGGGCATTTCTTGCATTGCTGGCTCAGTGGTAATAAACTCCCCCTTTTTTTTTGTCTGCGAAGCCCCGGGATCCACCTTTAATTTTGAATGTTAGCTTTGTTGGGTAGATTATACTTGGATTCAGTCCCTTGCTTTGCATCACTTTGTATATTTCATTCCATTCCCTTCTGGCATGATGTGTTTCTGTTGAGAAATCAGTTGATAGTGTAATGGGAGATCCATTATAGGTAACTTTCTGTCTTTTTCTGGCAGCCTTTAAGATTCTTACTTTATTGTTGACATTTACCAGTTTAATTATGATGTGTCTTGGTGTCGGTCTTTTTGAGTTCATGTTGTTTGGAAATCTGTGTGCTTCCTGGACTTGTGTGACTTTTTTCTTCCCAAAGTCAGGGAAGTTTTCTGTCATTATTTCTTCATGCAAGTTTTCCATTCCTTGCTCAGCTCACTCTTGTTGTAAATGTTTTCCTCCACGTCCCGCATGGTTCAGGGTTCAGGATCTGTAAGAGGAGCCGCACACAAATGAAAGAGACAAGAGATAATTTGGGAATAATGGGGGGGGGGCAGGCAGGTAAGTCCAACTCAAGAGGAAGGACTTCCACTGGTGCTCAGGCCTCATGAAGCTTTTATTAGTATGAGATACACCCATAGCCCTTAGGCATGGAGGTTCCAGTGACACACAGACTATTTTATCAATAAGTATTTACTTGACTATCTTATCAATAAGGATTTACATAAGTAAAGGTGGGGAGGTTGCTTCAGCTACCATTATCTGGATTAACAGAGGTGGTGCACAGCTCTGACCTTTGCTAGGGCTTCAAAAGTTCACCAGCCTTCTGGGATCTCTGTCTACACCTCTCTGCTAGTGAAGACAATAGGTGGTTTCCCACACCTCTCATTCTGGTACCCCTATTATACAGATGTTGTTTTGTTTCATGTTATCCCAAAGCCCATTTAGACTCTTTTCCTGCTTTTTATTTTATTTTTCCAGTTTTTGCTCTGCTTGGTTTTTGTTTGTTTGTTTTTGCTACCTTGTCTTCTAATTCACTGTTTCAGTCCTCAGCTTCTTCTGGTCTACTTTTGAAATCTTCCACTGTGTTTTGTATTGCATCTATATCATTGTTCATTTCCTATTGATTCGTATTCATGTTGGTGAAATTCTCATTCAGCTCCTTATAATTCTCATTGAGTTGCGTGTATTTGTCATCCTGATGTTCAAGCTTCCTTATAACCATTACTCTGAATTTTTTCTGACAGATTACTTGCCTCCATTTCATTTAGTTTCTGTTGATTCCTCCTTTTCTTTCCTTTGGGAATTGTTTCTTTGTCTCCCAATTTTTGCTGTCCCTTTGTATTTGTTTCTATTTTTTAGATCAAACTGCTATGCCGCCCACATATATTGGGGCTGGTCCTAAGAAGTAGGTGATTTCTTGGACCCAGTGGTGTAGTGTCTCACATCTCCTGAGCTGGGTGTTCTAGGAAAGCCCCTTGCTTGAGTTATTTGGGTTCTCCTAATGTAGTTGTGTCTTGAATGTTATTGCACCACTTATGGATGGAGTTTCTACTCAGATTGTCTGATTATGTGACTTACCCCTGAATTCACTGTGCAAGCTGTTGTACGTGTGCTCAGGGTCCCGGCTCCTGTGGCAAGGGTTGCCTGAGGTCTCACTGGAGTATGACTTACTACAGAGTTCTGGAGCCCAGGTTAGGGTGGTATGCACTATCCAGGTCACTGCAGGCATTCCAAAGTTCACATCCTGTCTTATGAAGGTCCTGGAGCCTGTGGCTGGGTTAGCAAGACTCTGGCAGGTGTGGCACAACTCTGGCGGGGGTGCATCATTCTGTGAATCACTGCACGGATTCCAGAGCCCCCAGCCAGGGAGGTGAGGGTCCTGGAGTCTGTGGCTGAGTTAGTGCAATACTGGCCAGAGTGGCATCATCTTATGAATCACCAAGCCATGGTTTTGAGATTTGCAAGAGATAAGCAATCTTCCTTTGGGTTCCTCTTTGGAAAAGGGATGGTTCCTCAGACCACTAGCCAGCTGTCTCTCTTGCTGCTTTTTTCATCAATCTTTATTGAGGTACTAGAGCAGTGATGGTAAACCTTTTGAGCTCAGCGTGTCAGCATTTTAAAAAACCCTAACTTAACTCTGGTGCCGTGTCACATATAGAATTTTTTTTTATATTTGCAACCATAGTAAAACAAAGACTTATATTTTTGATATTTATTTTATATATTTAAATGCCATTTAACAAAGAAAAATCAACCAAAAAAATGAGTTTGCGTGTCATAGGTTCGCCATCACTGTACTTGAGGAATGGTACATGAATTTGTGCACCAGTGGGGTCCCGCAGCCTATCCTGCTCCCTCTCTCAACCCAGGACCCTGAGGGATGTAGTAGTGGGACCAGGTGCTGTGCTGCTCCCACTCATTCTGGCCCCAATGTGCCTTCCACCGCCGCCCCTCGGTAGCGCACTTTTGTGGATGCAGGAGAGGCTCGCGCCACTGCATCTGTGCTACCCAGCCCTGAGCCCGGTGTCTGGTGCCCGTCAGTCAGCTGTGCAGTGCTCCCACTGTGGCAGTGCAGTGACCACCAGGAGGCAGCTCCTGTGTTGAGCTTCTGTCCCCTGGTGTTCAATGTGCATCATAGCGACCGGTTGACCAGGTCGTTCGGTTGTTCGGTTTCTTAGGCTTTTATATAAATACTAGAGACCCGGTGCATGAAATTTGTGCACTTGGGGAGGGGGGGTTTCTCAGCCCCTTTGCCCTCTTGCAGTCTGGGAGCCCTCGGGGGATGTCCAACTGACAGACATCTTTTTCTCTTTTTTTAAATATATTTTATTGATTTTTTACAGAGAGGAAGGGAGAGGGATAGAGAGTTAGAAACATCGATGAGATAGAAGCATCAATCAGCTTCCTCCTGCACACTTCCTACTGGGGATGTGCCCGCAACCAAGGCACATGCCCTTGACCCGAATCGAACCTGGGACCTTTCAGTCCACAGGCCGACGCTCTATCCACTGAGCCAAACTGGTTAGGGCATGACAGACATCTTTAGCACCAGCCGTGAGACCAGCTTCTAGCTGAGCGGCACTCCCCCTATGAGAGCACACTGACCACCAGGGGGCAGCTCCTGCATTGAGCATCTGCCCCCTGGTGGTCAGTATGCATCATAGTGACCAGTCATTCTGCTGTTCGGTTGATTTGCATATTAGCCTTTTATTATATAGGATATATAATTTACATAAAACAAAGTATAAAATATATTACACTACTTTTAGGTATACAGTTCTATATAATTATATGATGACCAGTGACCATAATGAAAATGTAAAATATTGCTATCATACCATAAAGTTACATCATTTATATTTGTATTAAATCCCCAAATCACAATTCCAAGTGTCAAATAATATGCTTTCTAACAGTATATTTTTACCTTCTTTAGAATTCCTTGCAAATGGATATGTTTTTTTCCTCAGAATTTTTTAAAGATTCACCTCATATTGTTCTGTGTATCAAATGTTTGGATATTATGAATAATGCATCTGTGAATAATGCAGTCTCAATTCACAACAAGTTTTATGGACAGATGTATTCATTTTTCTTAGAGTAAATTCCTAGGAGTGGTATTGCTCAGTTATATAGTAAATATACATTTAACCTCATAAAGGACTACCAAACTGTTTTCCAATGATGTTTTACATTTGCAACCCCAGCATCACTTCCTTTACATCTTTACCAACATTGTTTTGTCAACTTTTAAATTTTAACATTTCTAGTATTTTAACATTATGCTGTTAATTTCTATTTCTCTGATGCTTGGTGGTGGCATCTGTGCTCATTAGCCCATTCATATATTTTCTTGGATGAAGTGTCTCTTAAAATATTTTCTCATTTCAATCGGTGTATTGCTCTTCTTAACATTTTCTCTTTATATTCTATTTACAAACCTTTGTCAGAGATATGTTGCAATTATTTTCTCCCAACATGTGGCTAACTTTTTGTTTTCTCCAAAGAACAAAAATATTTAATTTCAATGGAGGCTATACTTGCATCCTGTGACTTTGCTAAATTAAAGTATTACTTCTAGTAGCTCTATTGTAATTTCTTTAAGAATTTTCAGTTCATATGACCATTTCTTATATATTCCTCAGGAATTTCTCTGTAAAAAATTTGTCTTTTATGAATAGAGATAATTTTATTCCTCCTTACCAATGTGTTTTATTTCTTTTTCTGATATTACATTATTTCAGTTACTGGAACACTTAAGGTGATATTGAATAGCAGTGTTGAGAGCAGACATCTCTACCTTGTTCCCCATCTTAAGGTAAGAGCAGGAGTTTTTTATCATTGATTATGGTAGCTATAGGTGATTTTTCTGTGTTTATCAATTTGAGGATGTGCATTCTTTTTCTAGTTTCCTAAGAGATTTTTACAATTAGTAGCTGTTGGATTTTGTATAATGCTTTGCCTGCATCTACTGAAAGTATCATCTGTTTTCTTGTCTTTTATTTATTAATATGGTGGCTTGCATTGACTGATTTTTTTAATGAAAATTAAGTTTGAAGTTCTAGGGCCAAACCTCTTGTGTTTGCAAGATTTGGTTTTGCCATATTTTCTGAAAAATTTTGTGTTTGTATTTATTGGAAAACTGATTTGTAATTTTCTTGTTTTTTTGTGGTGTCTGCATGTGGTCATGGTATTAATGGAGTAATTATCTGCTCAAGTGGGTTGGTATTTATTTTTCTTTTACATTCTGAAAGTGTTTGTGTAAGATTGCTATTATTTTTCTTTAAATGTTTGATGACATGCACCAATGAAAACACCTGGACCTGAAATTTCTTTTAGGGAATGGTTTGAATTGTGAATTCAATTCCTCTAATTAACATATGGCAATGCATTATTTTATTTTTGTGTCTCTAGTACTTTAATTAATTCCCCTCTTTTATTTCTGATACTAGTAATTAGTGTGTATTGTCTTTTTATCTTGAACAAATATGATTTTTTTCCTGAGCATCATCTTTCAGTGTCATTAATTTTCTCTAATTTTTTTTTCTGTTCAGTTGATATCTGCCCTTATCATTATTCTTCTTTCCTTATATTTATTTTGGTTTAATTTTGTTCTTCTTTGTCTAGATTCTTTAGGTAAATCCTTACATTATTGGTTTTGGATCTTTTTTACTTCTAATATATTCATTTAAAGCTATAAGGTTTCCACTAAGGACTTCTTTAGATGCATTTCACAGGTTTCCATATATGTTTATTACATTCAGCTTAAAATCTTTTCTAATTATTTTTATTTCTTCGTTGCCCCAATTTTATTTAGAACTGTGTTTTTTAATTTCTAAATATTTGGAGTTTCTATATATATATATATATATATATATATATATAGAGAGAGAGAGAGAGAGAGAGAGAGAGAGAGAGAGAGAGAGAGATAATTTACATTAATTTCTAATTTAATTTTACTCTAGTCAGAAAGCATAATGGTTTTATGCTCTTGTACTTCATTTAGATGAATAATTACATTGTGTGCACAACAAAGGAATATATATCCTGCAGTTGTTGGTTATCATTAGTTGATAGTGTTTTCCAGATTTTCTTTGTATTGCTTATTTTATCTAGTTCTAGAAATTGCTGAGAGAGTTGGTTTGGCATTTGTTGGGGAAGCAGCTATTCTGTGACCTGCAGTAGCTATGGCCACAGGAGTGCCCAATCTGCCAGCAATAGAGAGCAACACAGAATCCCCAATATTGCACCATTTATATGCGGGATCAGCCAGCTACCTGATTGCAGATTGATTACAGTAGACTGCTTCCATCATAAAAGGGGCAGCTTTTTGTTCTTATTAGAATAGATACTTTGTGTTGAAGCAACCACTGCTTGACCTGCCACCCTTCTCTGGGATTGTCCATTCAGTGCCCTGGACCAGAAACATCCCCTGTATGGAAAATGGGTGATGGGTTTTTGGGTTGTTGTTTGGTCCCAGATTCTTCCTTCTTATTAGGAAAACCTGTCCTCTGTCCTGGGTATGTGGTGAACTTCCTTATATTGCTTTAGCATGTGTGTCATATGGTACCTGACCAGCCCCACTCTCATTGGAAGAGGTTGAGGTGTGTGCCTGCAACATGAAGAGGGCCTGTGTGTGCAGTCTTATCTCCTAGTAGGGTATTGGGAAGTATAAGCTTGCCATGGCAGTCCAGCACATACTATAGACACTGATCTTGCCATGATTCTTCTCCTTTCTGTGAATAACTGTTGTTCCAACCAGTGCTTAAAGTATTGAATCTTTTTCTTTGGAAAATCTGAACTTATAGAAGATTCAGTGAGCTGAGGTCTTTGAGCTCCTACTGGGTACTGGGGTTATTATGATCTCTGATGTCCTCCATGTGGTAGGAAACCTCACCTGAGATTAGCAGCTGCATGTTCCTACTCTTGACAACATCTCCTATTATGAATGTGGGATTATCTATTTCTCTCTCTAGTTCTATCAATTTTTGCTTTATTTACTCCATAGCACTGTTAATAGGCATATGCATATTTATAATAGTTAAGTCCTAGTGATGATCCCCTTAATCATTATGAAATGTCCCATTTTATTTTTTTAATACTCATTGTTATGAATATATTTATATTAAGTAGTTGCTTCAGCCTTTTTATGCTTACTGCTCTTATAGTATACATTTAAAATCTATTTACTTTCATCTTATCTGTGGTTTTATATGTAAGATGTGACTTTTATACACTGAATGTAGTTTAGTCTTGATTTTAATGCATTTTTATAATATCTGCCTTTTTATTGTATGTGTAGTTTATTAAAGTTTAATATAATTATTGATATTATTTCATGTTTACTATTTTTTATCTTTCTAATATTTGCCCTTAATTTATCCTTTCTGTATTTTATCCTTCTGTTTCTTTTTTCCTGCCTTTTTTCTATTATTTGACTAAATTTATTATTCCATTTTTTAAAACGTTTTCTTTACTTCTTTGCTTCCTTTATTCCAGTGACTTACCTAGAAAATGATTTTAACCCTATTACCTTGGATCTGGTATGTTAACCCCAGATGAAGATCAAGAAAAAGAAAGCAGAAGGAGTTTTACATTTCAGTATACTTACAGTTCCCTGGGGAAACAGTACACTACCCAGAACAACTCAAGGGAAGCACTAGAGGCAGAGGGAGAGAGGGAAACTATTGGCAAACACCTTTATTGTGGTTTCCCTGGGATGGAAAGGTAGAAGCAAGACAAGCAGGCTTAGGATTGGCTAGTTTGAGTAATTGCAGTGGGCTCTGGGGCATAGGTGCTGTCCCAGGTTGTCTGATATCTGGCTTTGGGGCAATTAGAGCAAACATAATGTAGTAAGGTGTGTGAGAGCCTAATAAGGGAGGGAAGTGGTTAGGAATGTGGACTTAATTGACTGCCCAGAAAGGGGAACTGAACTGCCTCTAACCAGGGCCTTAAAATTAGGCCAAGAATTTTAAAAACTGTATTACATGGTTAGATATATCCTTAACATTTCACAATCTACTTAGAGTTTATGTTGCATGACTTTAAATAAAATGTATAAACCTTGGAACCATAAAGGTTGTTTTTATCCCCTTCCCATCTTTTATGCTATAGTTATTATATGTATTATTTCACCATAGATGATATACCCCTAAAGCTTGCTTTAAACTTTCTTATGTATTTTAAAGGAGTTAAAGAGAGAGACAAACATCAATGATGAAGGGAATCATTGATCAACTGCCTTCTGTATGCCCCACACTGGGGATTGAGCCCACAACCTGGGCATGTGCCCTTGATCAGAATCAAACCCAGGAACCTTCAGTCCTCAGGCCGACGCTCTATCCATTGAGAAAAACTGGCCAGGGCTTTTCACTCTCCTGGGACCAAACTGGAAATACAACTAAAATACAGAAAATCCACCTTGAAAAATCAATTGAGATTTTTCAAGCAGAGAAACCTGATAACCAAAGACAGAAAGTAGAGGCCACAGAGAGACTGGTAGGAAGCGCAGAGGCAAGAAAAGGCTGGCCAGGCTACCAGATCCAGAGGGGTATGTCAGCTGTGTGGGTTCTCATTGACAATTCTGGGGACTAAACCCCAAGCTGGGCTCCCCAGTCCAGAGAGTCATTACTGAGAAAGGTGCCCACATAACATCTGGCTGTGAAAAACAGAGGGTTGATATCTGCCAACCAGAGACAGCTGGAAATGCAGGCACCCTCTCAAAGGGCCAACACACACAAATTTTGTGTGAAGCCACTCACCATGGGCTCCAGCAGAGGGAGGGAAGAGTGGACTGGAGCTGTATGAGCAGAAGCCAGGTTTGTGGGCTATGGGGTTAAAGTTCAGAATGCAGACACCCTGGTTTCCTGTGCTTAGTCATTACCTCACACTGCAGGAGGACATCTTTATCAGGCAGACCTTTGGTATACAAGAGGTTTTTGCCTGGGGGAAACAGTTGACCCACCCTATTGAAAAACCCCTTGCCACCCTGTGGAGTTTCTGAGGCCCATTAAGAGACAAAAAAATGACAATTAGCCTCTAGGTCAGTGGTCCTCAACCTTCCTAATGCCAAGACCCTTTAATACAGTTCCTCATGTTGTGATGACCCTCAACCACAAAATTATTTTCGTTGCTACTTCATAACTGTAATTTTGCTACTGTTATGAATCATAATGTAAATATCTGATATGCAGAATGTATTTTCATTGTTACAAATTGAACATAACTAAAGCATAGTGATTAATCACAAAAACAATATGTAATTATATATGTGTTTTCCGATGGTCTTAGGCGACCCCTGTGAAAGGGTCGTTTGACCCCCAAAGGGGTCACGACCCACAGGTTGAGAACCACTGCTCTAGGCAGAGGCAATTGCCCCACCTGTTGGAAAACTCATACCTCACTTGTGGATGATTGCCTAAAGGCTACTCAAGACTGAATTAAATCAGTCTGTAGGCAGAGGTGGGTCTCTGGAGGCTTTGAGGCTTTGTCTGATCTAATTAGTCAGAAACAGCTTTTGACACTATCCTGCAATAGAGATTGGGAGGCATAACAGACCTACCTAATACATAGTCACAAACCCAAATAGGTAGCCAAAATGGGAAGATAAAAAACAAGCCCCAGCCCTGACCAGTTTCGTTCAGTGGATAGAGCGTCGGCTTACGGACTGAAGGGTCCCGGGTTCGATTCCGGTCAAGGGCATATACCTTGGTTGCGGGCACATCCCCAATAGGAGGTGTGCAAGAGGCAGCTGATCAATGTTTCTCTTTCATCGATGTTTCTAACTCTCTATCCCTCTCCCTTCCTCTCTGTAAAAAATCAATAAAATATATTTTTTTAAAAAGCCCCAAATAAAAGAACAAGAGAATTCTCCAGAAGAAGAGATAAATGAAATGGAGATAAGAAATTTATCAGACATAGAGATCAGAGTAATGATGGCAAAAATGCTCAACAGCATGAGAAAAGATACATAACTATGAAGAATGGCATAGCACTTAAAAAAGAACATTGAAAGAAATACACAGCAGATTATGGGAAGCCAAGGATCATATCAGTGAATTAGAAGACAGGGTAGAAAAAAAATCAGAGAACAAAAAAAGAAAAAAACAATTGAAAAACAGGACAGCTTAAGGAAGCTATGGGACAACATGAAATGTAACAAATTTGCATAATAAGAGTACAAAAAAGGGAAGAAAGTGAGCAAGGAATAGAGAACACTTTTGAAGAAGTAATGGCAGAAAACTTCCCTAACATGGTGAAGGAAAAAGTCACACAAGTTCAGGAGCCTCAAAGAGTCCCAAGCAAGAAGAACCCAAATAGGCCCATGCCCAGATGCATCATATTAAAATGCCCAAAATTAAAGACAAATAGAGAGCCTGGCTGGTGTGGATGAAATGGACAAATTCCTTAAAAAATACAAGATTCCCAAACTGAATAAGGAATAATCAAAACCTAAATAGGGCAATGACAACTGATGAAATAGAAGCAGTAATAAAAAAACCCAAAAAACAAACAAAAAAAACCCAACCTGCCAGCAAACAAAAGCCCTGGTCTGGACAGCTTCACAGGGGAGTTTTATGAATATTTCAAAGAACACCTGACACCTATCCTCAAAATATTCAAAAAAATCCAAGAGGAAGGAACACTTCCAAGCTCTTTTTATGAGGCCAACATTATCCTAATTCTAAAACCAGGTAAAGACACTACAAAGAGGAAAAATTACAGGCCAATGTCCCTGATGAACAGATATGCTAAAATCGTCAACAAAATATTAGCAAATTGGATCCAGCAATTTTTTAAAAAGATCATAACACATGGCCAAGTGGGATTTATTCCAAGGATTCAAGACTGGTACAGTATTTCCAAATCAATAAACGTGATACATCACAGAAACAAATTGAAAGATAAAAATCACATGATCATATCTATCAATGCAGAAAAAGCGTTCGACAAAATCCAACACCCATTTTTGACAAAAATTCTCAGCAAAGTGGGAATAGAGGGATCACATTTCAACATAATAATAAAGGCCATATATAACAAACCTACAGCCAACATCATATTCAATGGGAAAAAATTAAAACCATTACCCCTAAGAATGAGAAGAAAATTGAGATTTCTGCTTTCAACACTCTTATTCCAGGAATATATCCTAAAGAATCTTGAAACACTGATCAGAAAGAATACATGAACCCATATGTTCATAGCAGTGTTATTTAAATAGCTAAGGTTGGAAACATCCCAATTACCCATTAGTAGATAAAGATGTTGTGATACATTTATGCCATGGAATACTATGCAGCAGTAAAAAAGAAGGATCTTTTTTTAAAGAAATATATTTTTTTATTGATTTCAGAGAGGAAGCAAGAGGGAGAGAAGGACAGAAACGTCAATCATGAGAGAGAATCATTGATTGGCTGCCTCCTGCATGCCCCACACTGAGGATCAAGCCCTGGAATGGAACCATGACTTCCTGGATCATATGTCTATGCTTAATCACTGAGCCATGTTGGCAGGGCCTAAAAAAGGACCTCTTACCCTTTGAGACACCATGGAGGGACCCGGCGGGTATTATGATAAGTGTAATAAGCCAGTCAGAGAAAAATAGTATCACATGATCTCACTCATATGTGGAATCTAATTAATAAAATAAACCGATGAACAAAATAGATCCAGAGACATAGAAGCTTGGAACAGAGTGCGGAATCTCAGAGAGAAGGCAGGGGAGGGTGGGGAATGGGTAGGAAGAGATCAACCAAAGAATTTGTATGCATACATGCATAACCCGAGGACACAGACAATAGGGTGGTGAAGGCCTGGGGCAGAGGGGTGGAGACGAGCTAGAGGAAGTCAAGGGATCAAAAAAGGGGACAAATGTAATTGTTTGACAATGAAGATTTAATAAAATTAAAATAGTGGTAGGCGTGGTGGCGTTTTTCACAATGGGGCCCGCATTGTCGGGCCCAGCGGGGGTGGAGCGCTTCTGCTGCAATGCCTGTTCACCTTGTTTCTGTGCCTGCAGAAGGGCGATCCACCAAACCTGCGCGGAATGCAGCCAGAACCCGCAGTTGGCATGCGAACCTGCTCAAGCACCAGCGGTTACTCTGGGTCTAGAACAGTGGTTCTCAATCTTCCTAATGCCACGACCCTTTAATACAGTTTCTCATGCTGTGGTGACCCCCAACCATAAAATTATTTTCGTTGCTACTTCATAACTGTCATTTTGCTACTGTTTGTTATGAATCGTAATGTAAATATCTGATATGCAGGATGTATTTTCATTGTTACAAATTGAACATAATTAAAGCATAGTGATTAATCACAAAACAATATGTAATTATATATGTGTTTTCCGATGGTCTTAGGCGACCCCGTGAAAGGGTCGTTTGACCCCCAAAGGGGTCGTGACCCACAGGTTGAGAACCGCTGGTCTAGAATCTCTACCTCTGCCCTCCATTTGGTGAGGACTTCAGCTTCAGCTCCCACCTGCTTTGCCACCAGCACGCCCACAAGGCAGCCAGCTGCTTGTGGTCGGCGGGATGCTCGACCTGGCCAACCACCAGCGCATCACACTTGCCAGAAGCCGCCTGGCTGCCGCGGCAAATGCTTCTGCGGCACTGCCTGTGCACATGGACGAGAAGCAATGTGCACATCTTTAGAGAAAACTAGCCTGGTAAGTCTTAGAAGGGACCATGTTGGAATGATCTGATTCCAATACTCCTGGGAAATCCAAAGCTTATCAGATAGGGAAGGAAAGATTTTAAGAAATCAGTTAAAGAAGAGGATTTCCTTCCTTCTTCCCTTCTCTCTCTCTCTCTCTCTCTCTCTCTCTCTCTCTCTCTCTCTCTCTCTCTCTCTCTTTCTTTCTTTTGCAATATCTTTAAATTTTTCAGTAAAGTTTCAGCAGACCCTGGAGTGTCTAAAGTCAGGGATCAACAGACAGTAGAATTGACAATAGAATTTAAGAGGCTGATTCCTGAACCTATGTTGATATATGAAAATGGTTATAATCCCGTCTGTTAAAATAAATATTTCCAAATCACCATCATAGAATGAAGCAAGGGCCTTCCATCAGCAGAAAAAGCTGTTATTTTCATAGCTTCCACTTCCTGCAAGAAAGCAATGATTTTTCCCCCCAAAGTAACAGTGTTTTCGGCATCTAGGAATAGTAGTTTTATAACTGCTTTGTAACTCTGTATTTGGAGGGGTAACAAAATAAGGTATACATGACAGTGTTTTTATAAATGAACTTCAATTTATAAAAGTAACTAACTGATCATGGATTGTGACAGTTCTGTTTATAAATAATACACTATAATTTATCCAACCAAATTCACTTTTCAGGGTATAGAGTCCTGGGAAACTATGCTAAGGGGTAGTGCATTTAACCCATTGACAGTGGAGAGCCATCAAAGGCTTTTGAAAAATAAAGTCTCAAGATTACTTTGGAATCTCTGTGTTAATGGGATTAGAATAATGCAGAAGTCATAGCAACAGATGATAGCTGGGTAACATCAATTAAAAAAAAGAAAAATTAAACAGTGAATTTTGAGGAAAATTTGCAGGTGTTAGTAACTAAGTGTAAGAGGCACTGATCACATGAGAACACTTTTTCTATTAAGCAGAGAACTTTGGAGCAAGGGTCAAAAGATCATCAGGCTAGGCAGGGGAGGGCAAACTTTTTGACTCAAGGGCCACAATGGGTTCTTAAGCTGGACCGGAGGGCCGGAACAAAAGCATGGATGGAGTGTTTGTGTGAACTAATATAAATTCAAAGTAAACATCATTACATAAAAGGGTACGGTCTTTTTTTTCAATAGTTTTATTCATTTCAAATGGGCGGATCCACTGGCCGTAGTTTGCCCACGGCTGGAGAGGAAACATTGAGAGCTAGAATCTGTGTCCCAGAGTCTTAATAGAAGGAAATTTCATGAGTTTCCTTAAGATAATCAATGTTTGAAAATCAATGATGGTTAGAAAGATCAGACAAGCTAAGGAACTGAAAACGCATTCATCACATGGCCTGAAAGTCATAGTTCCTTCCAACAGAGGGAATTAGCATTTAATGAGTCTCCTCAGAATCTCTGACCCAGCAGTTCAGTTTGGTTAAACAAATTAATGTGTTGAGCACCAGTTAGGTATTAGGTGACAAAGACATAACAATAACTAAGACAGGTTATCTTGTCTGTCCTCACAGAATTAACAGTTCAAAAGCATCCTGATGATGGGTCCAGTTGGTCTTTGTTGCTGTCTTCAGTCTGGACACCCCTGACATGCTGCAGGCCAGGATAGATGGTTTTCTCTATTCTCAAAGCCCTTCGACATATCTCTTGGACGGCACATGAGCCCTCAAAAAAGCTTAGCATACACACCTTTGCCTCCGGCTCAAAACATCAATGGTGAGAGAGAACCACCGATCGGTTGCCCCCTGCATAATCCTGGATCAAGCCCACAACCGATCTGGAATCAAACAGCAACACCCCCACCCTCCCACCCCATTCATCGGTCTATCCAGGGGTCCTCAAACTACGGCCCGCGGGCCTCATGCAAATACAAATATTGTATTTGTTCCCGTTTTGTTTTTTCACTTCAAAATAAGGGATGTGCAGTGTGCATAGGAATTTGTTCATAGTTTTTTTTAAAACTATAGTCCAGCCCTCCAAAAGGTCTGAGGGACAGTGAACTGGCCCCCTGTTTAAAAAGTTTGAGAGGACCCCTGGACTCTGCTCAACCACTGAGCCACCGCAGCTGGGCCTCAGTTGTATTTCAGCTCCAGGTCCAGAAAAGCAGCAAAACCAGACAAGTGACCCCATGGCTAACCTCAGGACCAGCTGCCAATCAATTAGTGGAGACCACAACATTGAATCAGAAGAGGCATTTTTCTAATTAAAATATGTCTATTAGGAGGTCCCCAGTATGGAACCCTCAAAAAGAGCCCCATATTCAGAGGATGGACGCTTTTTTTGGACCTTATGTTTACCGTTTTTCTGGACCTTATATTTCTTCCTCAGCAAACATTTGTAGGGAACGGAAATCTTGGATAGTGAGCAAGGAGCCGGTGGATTAGAAAATAGAGAAATGTTCTGTGCCCATTCTCCCCAACACCAGGCTTCTTGTGTTGGTCAGGCTTCACCTGGGAGAAGAGCAAAACGCTAAATTAAATTAGAATTTAACTATTACACTGGACTGAATTGAAATAATATGGCTGCTGTATTGAATTAGACCCATAGTGTTTAAATACAAAGGGGCCCTAGCTGGTTTGGCTTAGTGGATAGAGTGTCGGCCTGCAGACTCAAGGGTCCCAGGTTCGATTCCAGTCAAGGGCATGTACCTTGGTTGTGGGCACATCCCCAGTGGGTATCCCTCTCCTTTCCTGTCTGTAAAATATCAATAAAATATATTTAAAAAAAAACCAAACAAAGGGAATATTTGCTTATGATCTAAGAGAAACAACAACAACAACTCTCTAATGTGTGAGTTTCCATCCAGGAGTGAAAAAATGAAATATTCCCAGAGAATGTTTTAAAGTCTAATAAAAACATGAAATAAAGTTAGTTTCTTCTTATAGTGTTATTAAATCCTGGTCATTCCATATACCAGTTAAGAAAAAAATCAGAATAAATGATCTGACAAATGGTTGTTAGGTATTTCTTAGATGTTTGCTTTTTAACTTATAAATTAAGATGTATGAAAACTCTATCCTAAAACCTATTTAATTTCTGTATTTTTCTTTTGAAAAAAAATGTTAATGTTCATAGTAATATATTTTCATCAAAAGTAATTTGTGGTGGGGGTAAGGGGGAGAGATCAACCAAAGGATTCGTATGCATGCATATAAGTATAACCAATGGACACAGACACCAGGAAGGGTGAGGTCATGAGGCATGAGGCGGGGGGGGGTGGGGTGGGGGCGGGGGGGGGATAAGGACACATATGTAATACCTTAATAAAGAAAAATTTTTTAAATTTTTTTTAAAGTAATTTGAATTCACAGGAAGGGAGAAAAGAAAAAGAAAGACACCCATGGTTCAATCCCTTGTTAATATTTTTACATATTTCCTTTCAGTTATTTTATGGACGTTTTCTTGTTTCTAACATATTTGTGAACACACTAGATAAAGTGTTCATGTCTTGCCTTTTTTCAACATTTTTCCTATTGCTTTTTATTATTATGATTTATGCATAGATCCTAATTACACAGTGCATTAAGTTTTAATAATATTAACTCATATAACTATCAACCAAAAATTAAGATAATGTGTGGGAAGCCGCCTATTGTCTTCACTAGCAGAGAGGTGTGGACAAGGAACCCGGAAGGCTGGTGACCCTTAAGCCCTGGCAAAGGTCAGAGCTATGGCCGAACCGATTTGGCTCAGTGGATAGAGCATCGGCCTGCGGACTCAAGGGTCCAGGGTTCAATTCCGGTCAAGGGCATGTACCCTGGTTGCGGGCACATCCCCAGTCGGGGGCGTGCAGGAGGCAGCTGATCGATCTCTCTCATCGATGTTTCTAACTCTCTATCCCTCTCCCTTCTTCTCTGTAAAAAAATCAATAAAATATATATTTTTTAAAAAAGCAATTCTTTAAAAAAAAAAAAAAAGGTCAGAGCTATGCACCCACTGTTTAGTGGAGACAATGGTAGCTGAAGCAACTTCCCCACCAAATAGTCATGTAAATCCTTACTGATAAGATAGTCTGCCTGTTACTGGAACTTGCCTGCCTAAGGGCTATGGGTGGATCCCAAACTGAATAAAAAGATGGCGAGGCCTGAGCACAAGTGGAGTCCATCCTCTTGGGATGGGCTCTCGCCTGGCCCCCCAATTTCCAAATTATCTCTTGTCTGGTCTCTCATTTGTGTGTGCCCCCTCTTCCAGATCCTGAACCCTGAACCACGCGGGATGTGGGAGAACAAACATACACATATTACACAATAATGAACATTTCCATTACCTTGAAAATTTCCTTGTGTTTTTTAAAAAATTTTATTTTTATTGAAAGTATTACAGATGTTCCTTTTTTTTCCCTTGACTCCTTCTAGCCCAGCGGTTCTCAACCTGTGGGTCGCAACCCCTTTGGGGGTCGAAAAACCCTTTCACAGGGGTTGCCTAAGACCATCGGAAAACACATATATAATTACATATTGTTTTTGTGATTAATCACTATGCTTTAATTATGTTCAATTTGTAACAATGAAATTGGGGGTCACCACAACATGAGGAACTGTATTAAAGGGTTGCGGCATTAGGAAGGTTGAGGACCACTGTTCTAGCCTGTACCTACCCCTGCCCCAAGCCTTCTCCACACAATTGTCTGTGTCCATGGGTTATGCATGTATGCATATAAATTCTTTGGTTAATCACTTTCCATCCACCTACCTACTCTTGCCTTCCCTCTGAAGTTCCACAGTCTGTTCCATGCTTCTATGTCTCTGGATCTATTTTGTTCATCAGTTCATTTTGTTCTTTAGATTCCAGATATGGATGAGATCATGTGATCCCTTGTGTCTTTATAAACTAAAAGGTCTGACCCATGGTCAACCACTGTTCAGAAATTTTTCTACCATAGATTAAGTTTTGTTTGCCTTCAGTTTTATATAAATGTAACCATACCTTTTATGCTCCATTGTATCTGGCTTTTTTTTTTAATGTATTTTTATTTATTTCAGAGAGGAAGGGAAAGGTAGAGAGAGAGCTAGAAACATCAATGATGAGAGAGAATCATTGATCAGCTGCCTTCTGCATGCCCCCTACTGGGGATCCAGTCTGCAACCCGGGCATGTGCCCTTGCTGGACTTGAACCCAGGACCCATCAGTCTGCAGCCTGATGCTCAGTCCACTGAACCAAACAGGCAAGGGCTGTGTCTGGCCTTTTTTGCTCAACATATTTTGGAGATTAATCCATGTTGTGTGCATCAGTAGTTTATTTCTTTAATTCTGGGACAGTAATCACTATTTGGTTATGTATTCTTCTGTTGCTATACAGTTGGGTTTTTCTAGTTTTTGTCTAAGAATAAGGCTGCTTTGAACGTCATTGTAAATATTCTTTTTTGTATATATGTTTTTATTTCTCTTGGAGTAGAATTACTAAGTTCAAGGTAGTTGCTTATTTAACTTTTTTAGAAACTGCCAATTTTTATTCAAAAGTGTTTTTTTATCTTTACCATCATTTGGTATTATATTATTTTTTGTTTGATTTGGTTTTACTTTAGCTGTTGTAATAGGTAATGCTGAACATTTTTTCATATTCTTATTTGACATTCATAAAGAATCCTGCAGAAATTGGGGGGCAGATATAGTGAATCTACAGCTATATGTAGGAAGAATATCTTAAAAATGTTAATTTTCCTATCCATGAACATATCACATATCTTCATTTATTTGTCTCCTTAAATTCAATTTTAATTATTCCACTGATTTTCAGTGATAACTATTTTATGGTTGCTTTAATGATTACAATATTCATCATCAACTCACTTCAGTATCTATTAAATCCTTACTCTATTTCATTTAGAATAAACTTAGAAGAGTATAGCAACATTTATTCCTCTCTAATTGTGCTAGTGTTGTGTAATATCTCAATTTTACTTACGTTATTAATTTGAAAATATGAACTATTTTTAGTTGATTGTTGCTTATTTACACTTGATTTTCCTGTTATTCACATCAAAGCAAAATTTCTTCTTTGTCTAGTATTAAATCATTCTTGAGTAAATAGCTAGGAGAAAATGGCTAAGATTTATAGTAAGTGTATATTAAAATATTTAAGGAACTACCAAATTATTATGCAAAGTGTGACATTTTACATTCCCACCAGCACTGTAAAAGTGTTCTAGTTGCTCTATATCTTCGCTAACCCATGCTATAGTCAAGCTTTTAAATATAAGCTACTCATATTTTGGCATAATGTTCCCTCTTTGTGGTTTTAATTTGTGTTTCCTAAATGACAAATGACATTAAATATCTTTTTATGAGCTTATTTGCCACTTGTATATTTTCTCTGATTAAGTGCCTGTTAAAATTGTTAGCCTATTTTTAATTAGGCTGTTTGCTTATAACTGGGTTGGAGTTCTTCATATATTCCAGATACTTTTCCTTTGTCAGATATAGTAAACTTTGCAAATATTTCTCCTACTTCAAAATGTTTTTCTAACCGTTTCTTACATTTTCTAATTTTGAAAATGTCTAAATTGTTGCTCTTTACTTTTATAGTTTGTGGGGTGTTTTGTTTTGTTATTGTTGTATATATTTTTTAAAATTGCTTTAGAGAGAAAAGAAGGGAAAGGTGGAGAGAGATAGAAACTTTGATGAGAGAGAAACAATGATCAGCTGCCTCCTGCTTGCCCCCTACTGGGGATTGAGCCCGCAACCGGAAGCGGTTCCATGGCCTTGGGGCAGCGCTCATAGAGTGCCAGCCCATGCAAGGGGTCGATCACCTAGTCCTTCATGCCCTGGATAAGCCCCAGTGATGTGATCTTGAACACCTTGTGGATGTTGGGGAAAGCATCCAAGCAATAGGTCTTTCTGGTGTCTGGGAAGGCAACGCGCATGCGCGGCGCCACCGCGGCGCCCTAGAAGCAGGATGCCAGGTCCAGGGTGGGCGCTGTGATCATGCTCTGCCCGTACAGGACGATGCTGTCTGGGCTGATGCCGTACAGGGTGCGCCAGGCGGCGTGGATGTCTTCAAAGAGGTCCTGTTCAGAAGGTCCAGCCGAGCTAACGCCGTAGCCCGAGTGGTCATAGGAGAGGATCCTACCGTTGATGGGTGTGCCCAGGCCAGTGTAAAAGCTGCTCTTCTGGCTCAGGTCCACTGCGTTGCCATGTGAGAAAAGGACTGTGTACCTGGCTCCTGGCACACGCAGCGCACATACATGCAGGCAGTGTGGTTGCCCGGAGCTCAGTCACTGAAGGGCGTTCATGGTGTGCGGGCCTCCTTCGGTAGCAGAGGGGCGGGGGGAGGACAACCCCCAGCCAATGCCCCAGACAAGAGCCCTGTTAGCAGGCGGCAGCCCAGCCCCTTCTTGGTCCCGGTCCAAGCCGAGCCCTGGGGAGCCTTGCAGCCTCAGGTCTCCATGTCCTGCACAGGGAAGCGCACCCCAGTCCCAGGGCCACACTCCATGGCTCCTGGCCACCGCCTGTGCGCCTATCGGTCCCTAGGCGCCGCTGCCCTGCCTCCTAGTCCTGCACCGCTGCTGCCACCAGGTATTTCTTCCGTAATCTGCTTCCCCCCCCCCTATATTTGTGATGTGATTCAAAACTGTGCTAGCACTGCGCAGACTTTCCCAGAATTCTCTGTATACATTTTAAAAAAATTTTTACTTAAAAAAGTCATGCATTTGAAATGTTTAAATGCATTAAGATGTATTGGAGCCTTATAATCATTTCAATAGTGCCTTTTTGTATGTCTTTACATACACTGATAATGGGGAAGCTATTAATCTAATTTATGTGTATTTTACTCTGAATCTGACAAGTATTCTCATTCTGCTCACAAGTCAATCTGCACATAGTCCAAAAATGGTGCTAATGCCAACATGGTGCATGAGTTGTTGTAATAACCAATATTTTATACTTATTCAGAGATGATTGAAACAGAGGTTAAGGTCTGATATAGAATAAGTTCTTGAGTTTGATATCTTGCATGTTGGATTATACAGTATTTATACAACTTGTGGAGTTTGAGGTTCTCCTTTTATACTACAAAAAGAAAAAAAGAGCCAGTTACTTACCTGAGTTCTACTGTAACTAGAAATAAGATCAAGATTCTTGTTTCCAAATTTGAAATGGTTTCCATCATATTGGGAGAAAAAAAAAGAAACATAATTCAAAAAATACTGTATCTCTATCTGTCCTTATTCCCAGAGAATATATTTCACATAAAAAAATTATATGTGCTTTTCTTTTTTGGGATCTGTAGTTTTATCTTATAAATTCTGGTTTCTGTTAAGATCTCTATATATTGTTAATTTTCCTAGAAAACATTTTTCCGCCTAATGTAGTAGCTCAGTCAATTCAAAGAGCCTTAAAATATTACATATGTGATTTTTCTATTCCTCACCATTTGAAAATATGGACTATCACATACACAAAACAAATTCTAGCAATAGAAATATAGAATATAATTACTGACGTTATCCTATCTAATAAAAGAGAAAGATGGTAATTGGCGTACGACCGCTACCCTTCCCATTGGCTAATCAGGGAGATATGCAAATTAACTGCCAGCCAAGATGGCGGCCGGCAGCCAGGCAGCTTGAAACTAACATGAGCCTTGCTTGCTTCAGTGTCTGAGGACTCCAACGTTCCCCGCCTGACTTGCCGGCCTCTCAGCTGCAACTCTAAGCAACTATGTTGCAAATATAGAAGCTAAAAAAACCCCAGAAAACTGCTTTACTCAGCCGGGCTTCAGCCAGCCAGACCGCAACATTGTATCAAATACAGACGGTAAACAAAGGCCAGAAACCTGTTTTCAGCAGCCGAGGCCTCAGAGCTAAAGCTGGCCCAGAATAAAAAAAAAAAGAAAAAGAAAAAAAGGAGCGGTTGGGAGCTTCAGTCACCCGTCAGCTAGAAAACCGCCCTCAGCCAGACTGGCCAGGCACCCCAGTGGGGACTCCCACCCTGATCCAGGACACCCTTCAGGGCAAACCAGCCAGCCCCCACCCATGCACCAGGCCTCTATTCTATATAGTAAAAGGGTAATATGCCTCCGGCACCGGGATCAGCGTGGCAGCGGCAGCGCCCAAACCCCCTGATCACCCTGTGGCTGTGTGTGACAGGGTGCAACGCCCTAACCCCCTGATCGGCCCTGCTCTGTGTGTGACAGTGTGCAGTGCCCCAACCCCCTGATCGGCCCTGCTCTGTGGGTGATAGAGGGCGGCGCCCCAACCCCCCTCCCCCCACGGGCCCAGCTCTGTGTGTGACGGGGTAGAGCCATAACCTCCCCATCGGCCCTGCCCTGAGTGTGACAGTGGCGGCGCCCCAACCCCCTGATTGGCCCTGCTCTGTGCATGACAGGGGGTGGCGCCGCAACTTCCCTATCGACCCTGCCTTGAGTGTGACAGGGGGCGGTGCCCCAACCCCCCAATCGGCCCTACCCTGAGCGTGACTAGGGGTGGCATCGCAACCTCCAGATCCACCCTGCTCTGTGCATGACAGGGGGCGGCGCCCCAACTCCCCAATCGGCCCTGCTCTGAGCCCGACCAGGGGCTGCACCTAGGGATTGGGCCTGCCCTCTGCCACCCGGGAGCAGGCCTAAGCCAGCAGGTCGTTATCTCCCGAGGGGTCCCAGACTGTGAGAGGGCACAGGCTGGGCTGAGGGACCCCCTCTCCCCCCCGAGTGCACAAATTTTTGTGCACCGGGCCTCTAGTATTACATATCACCTAATCAAAGTTTCTCAAGTAACCAATGAATAAAGCCAAGTGTGTGGTAACTGTAATATGGACTAAAAGTCAGTCTTCCTTAAGCTTAGCCAGTGATTATTTCCGCTACTTTAGGCCCCTTCTCCCTTCACATACTAACATCCCATTGAGATGTCTCAACTTCTGCTTTACCTCTCAAAGCTTTGCTTCAAATACATCAGTTGGAATTTTTAGGACCACACCAGTAACTCCCTTTATAATGTATGTATTTTAGATAGCTATTGAATATAATTAAACAAGCAAGAAGCCTATCCAAAATGCAATAGAAATTTAATCTCCTTACAGCCTGCTTACCACTGATTTCACCTTTAAACACTCCTTATGTGATTGCAATAACAGGTTTGCATTTATCAAGATGCAAAGTAAATGGCAATATATTAAATTTTACGTGTAGAGAGTCAATTATTACTGTATTATAATATAAAACCAAAAGAAATTTACCTTCTGTATGGATGTAGACTTAATCTTACTTCTCCAATGTGTTTATACTCACAGAGTAAGTATTGATTATTTTTTTTAAATATTAAAAAGCAAATGATTATTCAGTTGCAACAGCAAGGAAATTACTGTAATTTTTCAAACTCAATATTCCACCATGAAAACTCTGCAACAAATTTTAAAAGCCAGTTAATATAAATTCAAGTACATTTTCTGATAGGTGCTATCAACCAGTGAACCAAATTATGTCAAATTATAATTGTCCTCAATAACAGGTTATTTCCCCATCTGTTGATAGATAGCTACTCAATCATCATTTGGGCCATTAGTCTACCAGGCAGTGTATAATATTGATGCAAAATAATTTTTCAAAAGACACATTCAAACTAGAATTTCCAAAGGGACCATTTGTTTTTCTTCCATGTTTTAGCATTTGACATAGTTATGTTTTGTGCAAAACAGATTGTAGCTATTTTGTTACTGTCCTTGCTTGACACATGTCAATATTACTATATCAGCAAATAACTATTTGGAATATGTTCCTTGATGATGGTGATATTTATATTGGAAATTTCCAAAGGTTAATTAAACATTATAATATCACTAGAGGCCCAGTGCACAAAATTCGTGCACTGCAGGGGGGGGGCGGGGTGTCCCTCAGTCCAGCCTGCACCCTCTCCAATCTGGGACCCCTTGGGGGATGTCCAGCAGGGATCGGGCCTAAACCAGGAGTCAGACATTCCCTTTCACAGTCTGGGACTGCTGTCTCCCAACCACTCGCCCGCCTGCCTGCCTAATTGCCCCTAACCGCTTCTGCCTGCCAGCCTGATCACTCCTTAACCACTCCCCTGCCAGGCTGATCGATGCCTAACTGCTCCCCTGCTGGCCCGGTCACCCCAACTGCCCCCCCCACCACTGCTGGCCCAGTTGCCCCCAACTACCCTCCCCTGCCAGCCTGGTCCTCCCAACTGCCCTCCCCTGCAGGCGTGGTCGCCCCCAACTGCCCTCCCCTGCCAGCCATCTTGTGGCTATGAGTGTTGCCATTTTTGAGGTGGGGCATTCAATTAGAATATTCCCTTCTTATTGGCTGTGGGCGCTGCCATCTTTAAAGGTGTGACAGTCAATTAGCATATCCCCTCCTTATTGGGTGTGGACGCCACCATCTTTGCAAGGGTGTGAGGGTTAGTTAGCATATTCCCTCTTTATTAGATAGGATTCTGTTAGAAAAGATTTTGAAAGATCATTTATATTTATTCACTAGCCTTTGAACTAAAACCCAATCACGTTAATCTGTCTCTAAATTTAAATTGCTGCTTAAGTTTTTACTTCTATTATTACTACTAGTGAAATTTTAGGTAATGCTAGCTAAAGAACCAAGTGATATACACATGAATTTAAAGCATGCATGTTTGGGGGTTATAATGTTTAAGAAATCCTGAATATTAGAATTATCTCAATAGGAAAACAAAACTTTCCTCTTCTGGGAGACTAAAAACATTACATTTAGGAATTTCTAGCAATATAAATATTACCCCCAGTTTCTGGAAGAGACAGAGGGTTAGAGTGATATGTGCCTCATTCCAACTCATGGTAAAAGAGCAATAGAAATATAGCTCTTGCAAACTAGTTTTAAGGTTTAGAGATAATACATACATAAAGCATCTAACATCTGAACTGAATCTCACACACCATTCCTCTTCTCATTAAACTATGCTGCTTCTCTGGAATGCTTCTCCAAAGAGACTGATTAAGTCCTGTGACTATGTCTGTGTGGGGCTACAGGTTTGATTGTTACATTGACTGAAGCATCCAGTTAATTCCTTCAAATAAATGGATTTTCGCCATCAAATTTAACATTATTCAGATCTTGATTTAGCCAGGGGTCCTCAAACTTTTTAAACAGGGAGCCAGTTCACTGTCCCACAGACCGTTGGAGGGCCAGACTATAGTTTAAAAAAAAACTATGAACAAATTCCTATGCACACTGCACATACCTTATTTTGAAGTAAAAAAACAAAACAGGAACAAATACAATATTTGTATTTGCATGTGGCCCGCGGGCCGTAGTTTGAGGACCCCTGGTTTAGACCCTTATTCATTGAAAGGCATGTTTTATACTCCAATAATGGTCATTTTCCTCATTACCAGTCACACTTTATGTACTCTAACTTAACTTTATTATTTTCCAACAGTTGCAATCGCTCTGTTGTTTGCTATTAGCTCAACTACATTGTGTGCAACTAAACCATAGGCAGGCACCTTTTGTTTCACTTGTTCATCCCATAGGTCTAATACCTAATGTTATTCTTGGTACATAGTAGATGCTATATTGAAAAATACCTATGCTTAATGAATGAATTAAATTAATTAACTTTTGGCAATGTTTTTGTGTAGAAATGGTTCTAAAGTGTTGATGTGGTTAATCTGTATCTAGAGTTATGGAATTGAATTAATACAGATTTCCTAATAAATGAATAAACTGTTCTGTTCCTACTGCTACCTTAGGCCCATAGGTGGAAGCACAGATACAGTGGGTGAATAACATTGTCCTGCCACCTGCACATGGGTTCGCTCAGTATTAAGGAATTCCAAATGTAAGATCTGATCATTTGTGAAATCTAAGTCAACAATTTTATTGTAGTCTGATTATGTTTTCTGGTGATTAATTTTTAGAAATCTGCCATAACAGAAGGCTAGCGACACTTTCTCATAGGGTCACTAATTCCACTGTAACCACAGCTAGCTGTCTGGAGGAATTTGGACAAAGTCTGTGGCAGATTCTGAATAAAAATTAATTCTCATCATTTAACATATAGCTCAAAGCACCTGCTAATGTTGACTGGCTGATTAATTATTATAGATGGGGGCTACAGACTCTAATTAGGGTGTATCTCTGAAATTATGAGAGTTCAAAAAACTCTTTCTTCAAACCTTACACTGAGTAGTGTCAACATGAAACAGATTAGATTGGTCATACACAGAAGCCTTCCGCCATGTGAGATGAACTGTAAATATAATTTTGATTGGGGTTTGTCCCAGAACTTGATATTAGCCAATGTCACTCTACCTCATCAAGGGGACTAAAACATAAATATCCATCAAGTTATGACACATACTGTTGTAAAACTTTGGTGGTGGAGCTTTCTACAGAGTTTAGGAAAAAAGGCATCCAAAGATTAAGACTGAATTAGTGTATGTCCAGCCCTGTCCAGGAGAGTAAGTGGCTGTATTCAGCAGATGTGATTCATCTGTCCGCACACCCACAGAAAGTGTTTTTTATAGTGGAAATAGGGGGGAAATGTGGGTTTTCCACCAGCAGCAGTAGCTATTCATAGAAGATACTTCAATCCCTTGGCTCACTAAAAGGCCTCCTGTTGACTTATGTATTTGACACCAAAAGAAAGGGATAGCATGGAACAAGAAAATAATGTCTGCCTATTGTCCATTTTTTTTACTTTTAAAAAATTTTACTTTCCAATTACAGTTTACATTCAATATTACTTTGTATTAGTTTCAAGTGTACAGCATCGTGGTCAGACAATCATACATTTCACAAAGTGCTCCCCCCACTATTTCCAGCCCACCGTCATTTAAAAAAATATACTTTTTGAGTGTATCAGTCCATTTTAAGGAATAGATAGATCAAAGGAAGAGATTTTAAACAGTCTTTCTGTCTATCAGCCAACATATTTGTTTAACAGTTTAGATAATAATGCACTTGGATAGTTTGGTCTCAGGTGGCTATAGCTTTTTTATTTTCCTTCCCACTTCACAAAAAATACTTTGAAAAGAACGAAAAAATATTTGCTATTGATTAAAAATCTTTTATAGAAATGTCACTTTTTTTGGTGTTCATTTATTCTTTTCCTTGCTCAAATCCCATTTTTCCTCATAGAAAAAATTATGAACTGCTACCAGCTCTGCTTAATAATGTATGATATGTATATCTAATGAGCCTCTATGTGTAATACAAACATTAAAATATAAATTAGACAAAAATCATAAAATAAGCTGTTTCCTTCCTGTCTGAACTTTATTCCTATAGTCCATGTGTACGGATTTTCATGTCTCTTTGTTTCCTAATGATGTAAGGATTTTTAATATCAAAATTGAAAAGCTATTCCAAATATTTTATCCTCCAAAGGCACATGCATAACATTTAAATAAGAAGTAATTGCGCGGTGTTTTCTATAGAAAAAATTACTCCCAATTTGCACATTGTATATTTTGTGGTGCTTGACTTGTAGGAAGCTGGCTTCACAGATGGACAAAAACTACCAGGTGGTCAAATTTGAGGAGCTCAGTTTCTTGAGAGTGTACACACACACACACACACACACACACACACACACACACACACACATTTGTGATGTGTATTTAATATTATACATTAGATATATATTGCTTTGGATTTTAAACATATTTCTGTTTTCTAGGTTCTCCTATTTAAATAAATAATATATTTGGGTAGAGGAACTTAAAACCCAAACACTTACCATTTCTATTTTTTTGTGAAAATGTAACCTTATATGTGAACATTTGTTCATTGAAATTTTGGTAGTATAACCTTTAAACATTTAGTAGAATATTAGAGCGAGAAGATTTAGAGATTCCTAATTTAAATCCTTCATAATTTAGAGGATGAACTCGCAAGAGGGAGCAACTTGAGTCCTAGGTCAGTATTTCTTCCTCTATATCAAGCTGAACTTATCATTGTGTTACAGAGAAAGTGTTGGTACAAACTTACTAATAAAAGTTTTTTATTTGACAAAGTATCAGCGGTTCTCAACCTGTGGGTCGCAAACAATGAAAATACATCCTGCATATCAGATATTTACATTGCGATTCAGAACAGTAGCAAAATTACAGTTATGAAGTAGCAATGAAAATAATTTTATGGTTGGGGGTCACCACAACATGAGGAACTGTATATTAAAGGGTTGCAGCATTAGGAAGGTTGAGGACCAGTGGTTAGATCCCTTCCCCTTAACAACATAAGCTATGTGCTATGACATGGTCTTCTAGACTTCTAAAACATAGAGGAGGCAGAAGTGCCTAGATAAGTTATACAATTTACCACATAAGTTCAGAAAACTTAAATGCCTTATTGTTAATGCACATTGAAAACTCATTTACACTAAAAATTGTGTTCAAGGTAAAAGGTTAAGCATTATGCACAGATGGTAAATGTTTCTGCAATATCTCATTCACCAATCCCATTTTTCCTGAGTTTTACTGAGGTGTAATTGAAAGATACAATTTTATATATTTAAAGTATACAATGTGATGGTCTGATGTGTATACATTGTGAAATTAGTACCACAATCAAGTGAATTAACACAACCATCACCTCACATCCATCACCCTACATCTTTTTGTGAGTGTGGTAAGAATGCTTAAGATCTCTCAGCCAATTTCAACTATATAATACAGTATTATTAACTACTAGAGGCCCAGTGCATGAAATTTGTGCACTGGGGAGGGGGAGTCCCTTAGCCCGGCCTGCACCCTATCGCAGTCCAGGAGCCCTCAGGGGATGTCCGGCTGATGCGGGGAGTGCGCCTAAGCCATCAGATCGACATCCTTAGCGCTGCCATGGAGGCGGGAGAGGCTCCGGCCACTGCCTCTGTGCTCTCCAGCCATGGCTGAGCGGCGCTCCCCCTGTGGGAGTGCACCGACCACAAGGGGGAAGCTCCTGTGTTGAGTGGAATCGGGCCAAAACTGGCTCTCTGACATCCCCCGAGGGGTCCTGGATTGTGAGAGGGCACAGGCCAGGCTGAGGGACTCCACCCGTACACAATCGAGGTCAGGGAGGGACGTGGGAGGTTGGCCAGCTGGAGAAGGTCGGCAGGAGGGCTCCAGGGGCGTGTCCAGCCTGTCTTGCTCAGTTCCAATCAGCTGGATCCCAGCAGCAAGCTAACCTACTGGTTGGAGCATCTGCCCCCTGGTGGTCAGTGCACATCATAGCAACTATTTGACGGGTCAACTGTCTGCCCCCTGGTGTTCAGTGCATGTCATAGCGAGCGGTTAAGCAGCTTTGGCATATCATTAGCATATTATGCTTTGATTAGTTGAATGGATGACCGGACACTTAGTATATTAGGCTTTTATTATATAGGACTAGGGGCCCGGTGCACGAAATTCGTGCACTGGGTGTGTGTGGGGGGGAGTGTCCCTCAGCCCAGCCTTCCCCCTCTCACATACTGGGAGCCTTTAGGCGTTGACCCCCATCACCCTCCAATCGCAGGATTGGCCCCTTGCCCAGGCCTGATGCCTCGACCAGAGGTGTAGACCCCCATCACCCTCCGATCGCCTGATCGGCCCCTTGTCCAGGCCTGACGCCTCCGCCAGAGGTGTCAGGCTTGGACAGGGGATCCCCATCTCCCCCTGATCACTGGCTCTGGCCCCCGCTCAGGCCTGAGGCCTCTGGCCCAGGAATCATGCCTGGGCAGGGGACCCCCATCTCCCTCTGATCGCTGGCTCCACCCCCCGCCCAAGCCTGACGCCTCTGACCCAGGCTTCAGGCCTGGGCAAGGGGACCATCATATCCCCCCAATCCCTGGCTCCGCCCCCCACCCAGGCCTGATGCCTCGGCCAGAGGAGTTGACCCTCATCACCCTCCGATCACCAATCACCGGATCGGCCCCTTGACCAGGCCTGAGGCCTCCGGCAGAGGTGTCAGGCCTGGGCAGGGGACCCCCAGCTCCCCGCGGTTGCAGGCTCCGCCCCTGCCCCTGCAGGAAGCCTCGGGCTGAGGCGTCCGGCCCGGGCAGCGGGGACCCGCAGCTGCAGTGGCCCCGCGATTGTGGGCTCTGCTTTAGGCCCAGGCAAGGGACCCCTAGCTCCCGGGACTGCCAGCTTCGACCGTGCCCAGCTCCCATCGCTGGCTCCACCCCTACTTCCTGCTATCACTGGCCAGGGCGGCAAAGGCGCCTGATTCTCTGATCATGGCTGGGGGGCAGGGCCGCCTTTGCCCTGCCCCCCAGCTCTTAGCTCCCCCCTGGGTTTCTGATCACTGTCAGTGGCAGGGGGCTTCTTCCTGCTTTCCCTTTCGCCTCCCTGCATTGTGCCTACATATGCAAATTAACCGCCATCTTGTTGGCAGTTAACTGCCAATCTTAGTTGGCAGTTAACTGCCAATCATAGTTGGCAGTTAATTTGCATATAGCCCTGATTAGCCAATGAAAAGGGTATCGTCGTACGCCAATTACCATTTTTCTCTTTTATTAGATAGGATAGTAACCATGATGTGCATTGATACCCAGAACTTATTATTCATCTTATAGGTGAAAGTTTGTGCCCTATGACAAACATCTGCCATTTTCCCCAACCCCCAGCCACTAGCAATCACCATTCTACTCTGTTTCGATGAGTTTGACTTAATTTTTTTATTTTTCTATTCCACATATAAGTAAGACCATATAGTAGTTGTATTTTTCTGGCTTATTTCACTTAGCATAATGGTTCATACTTAGGCTTCCCTTCTCTTTATGGCTAAATAATATTCCATTGTATATTCTTTTTCATCCACCTTGGAGGAGAAGTGACATGAGCAAAGTGAAACTGTTCCTCTTACCCTCTTCAATGTGTCCAATCTCGGATTTTTTCTCTCTAAAACTGCTGGAAACCTGTCCACTGGGCGTTAGGGCTTTCACTAAGACATTTTCATTCCTGGGTGACAGTCAAAATTGATGTTGCATGGGAGAATAGCAGTAGAAAAACCATTTTATTATCTTGCTGTTTTCAATCTGCCCCAATCTTTCCCATTATACCAAAATTCCACTATCAGAACAAAAATTTCTTTGTGTTTCTATAAGTTCTCAGTTTAAAAAGTATTTAATTGTAAAAAAAAAAAAAAAGGGCGGGGGGGCTGTTAATTTGTCAGGTTGCTTTCTCAGGGCAGGTGATGGCAGGTCCCACAGGAATGGATAACCAAAGAGGTAAAGTTTGATGGAGAAAGGAATCACTGTGCAGAGCAGGAGGCACTGTTTATGAGGGAAATACCAGAGATGGAACTAGAGCACTCCGGGTAGCAAGTAGGCAGCTGAAAGGTGTCATTGTGGATGTGCATGTGATATGTGGTGGTGATGAAGATGTACTGAAAACTCTTCACATTTTGCTATGAGCGAGCTATGGTTTTGCAAAAGTTCTGGCAAGAAAGAGAGAATGGATTCAAACAGATGATGGCTGGCATTTATTGGGTGTTTTCTATGTGAAGGGCTTTGTGCTAGGCTCCATGTTGTGCCAGCTCTATCATAGTGTTTGGTACTTGCAGGTAAACAATGCATTTTAAGGACAAAGAGCTTTAAAATGTTTTACTTAAAGTGATTTTCTTCATACAATAGCTCTGACTTTTGAAGGTGGCATCTCTCTCTCTGTACAGATATGCACTGTAGTTCCTGTTTATAAAAGTTCCAATGTAGGTTCAAATTTAGAAATAAAGTGAAAGATTTCTTAACTAGGACCAGTTCTCCTGGTTTATTATTTTGCAGGCAAGTAGTTGCAAATCATTAAGAAACTAATGGTGTAAAATGGGGAAATGTTTCAACTCACTGAATGTCTGGTATATCATTGTCAGTGTAATACAGTACCCCGAGGATTTCAACTCTAGTCTTGATACAAATTATGCAAAGTTCAGTTATGTGCTGGACAAATCTTTGGACTGGCAGCTTCAAAAATTAAATTGACCTAAAGTGATCCCTAGTTGGTTTGGCTCAGTGGGTAGTGTCAGCCTGCGAACCAAAGGGTCCCAGGTTCAATTCCGGCCAAGGGCACGTACCTCATTTGCAGGCTTCTCCCTCTCCCACTCTTTCTAAAAATCAATAGAAAAAATATCCTTCGGTGAGGATTAAAAAAAACACCCAAAAACTACAAATAATAAATTTGACCTGAAGTCAATAATATCTTGTACTTTTTTCCTTTCTTCTTTATAAATGTTTTATCTTTTCATTGACCTGCCATATCTTCAGCTCAGATTTTGACTCTAAACCAGAACTTGACATTCTTTCACATTACATTGATGGGCAAAGGATATACTTGTTCTCATGAATGTTTCCTGTATTGAAGTGTTTCAACTGCCCATTGGGAGCCTAGAATGTAAAAGTCAATGCCTCCTTTCTCTTACGCTATCCTTTGGCTCCATGATATGGATGAAACCAAGTCATCCCACGTGTTCAGTCACATTTATTGAGAACTACAGAAATCTCATATCTTAGTATGAGTGATCTATACATACCAGTGTGGATCTCTTTGTTTTGGAAGTCCTTATGTATTGAACTTGAAAGGAGTTCAGGCTCCCTCACTCAGGTAAGAACTATTATAGAATCAACACTTGGGGAGTATAGGTAGTATTTAAGTGCCCAGGCTGTGGAGTCAGACTTCCTGGGTTCAAATATTTCCTCCACTTCTTGCAGTTTGTACATGTAATTTAACATCACCATGTCTCAGTTTCCTCATTAGGAAGGCTGA